>NC_138768.1:353255191-353855191 GCF_965119305.1 Pelophylax lessonae
ACCATTCCATTGTAGATTTTGCTTTATGTTTTGGATCATTGTCTTGTTGGAAGACAAATCTCCATCCCAGTCTCAGGTCTTTTGCAGACTCCATCAGGTTTTCTTCCAGAATGGTCCTGTATTTTGCTCCATCCATCTTCCCATCAATTTTAACCATCTTCCCTGTCCCTGCTGAAGAAAAGCAGGCCCAAACCATGATGCTGCCACCACCATGTTTGACAGTGGGGATGTTGTGTTCAGGGTGATGAGCTGTGTTGCTTTTACGCCAAACATAACGTTTTGCATTGTTGCCAAAAAGTTTGATTTTGGTTTCATCTGACCAGAGCACCTTCTTCCACATGTTTGGTGTGTCTCCCAGGTGGCTTGTGGCAAACTTTAAACGACACTTTTTATGGATATCTTTAAGAAATGGCTTTCTTCTTGCCACTCTTCCATAAAGGCCAGATTTGTGCAGTATACGACTGATTGTTGTCCTATGGACAGAGTCTCCCACTTCAGCTGTAGATCTCTGCAGTTCATCCAGAGTGATCATGGGCCTCTTGGCTGCATCTCTTATCAGTCTTCTCCTTGTATGAGCTGAAAGTTTAGAGGGACGGCCAGGTCTTCGTAGATTTGCAGTGGTCTGATACTCCTTCCATTTCAATATTATCGCTTGCACAGTGCTCCTTGGGATGTGTAAAGCTTGGGAAATCTTTTTGTATCCAAATCTGGCTTTAAACACAACAGTATCTCGGACCTGCCTGGTGTGTTCCTTGTTCTTCATGATGCTCTCTGCGCTTTAAACGGACCTCTGAGACTATCACAGTGCAGGTGCATTTATACGGAGACTTGATTACACACAGGTGGATTCTATTTATCATCGTTAGTCATTTGGGTCAACATTGGATCATTCAGAGATCCTCACTGAACTTCTGGAGAGAGTTTGCTGTACTGAAAGTAAAGGGGCTGAATAATTTTGCACGCCCAATTTTTCAGTTTATTTGTTAAAGTTTGAAATATCCAATAAATTTCGTTCCACTTCATGATTGTGTTGTTGATTCTTCGCAAAAAATTAGTTTTATATCTTTGTTTGAAGCCTCAAATGTGGCAAAAGGTCGCAAAGTTCAAGGGGGGCCGAATACTTATTTCAAGGGGGCCGAATACTTTCGCAAGGCACTGTATATGGACACTGGTACAATTTTAGTTTTGTTTTAGGTATTTACCAAAACATATTCAAGCTAGAGTTCTATAATGGATAAAAATCCAGTCTGGTAGAAATCAACAGTTTGGTACATTCTGGGGAAAGAGGAACACACTGGTGAGCTGAGCAACATAAAAAGGCCTGGACATCTGCGGAAGACAACAATGGTGGATGATTGCAGGATCCTCTCTATGGTAAAGAATAACCCATTAACAACATCCAGACAAGGGAAGGACACTCTACAGGAGGTGGGCGTATCATTGTCGAAGACTTCACGAGAGCAAATGCAGAGGATTCACCACCAGGTGCAAACCATTCATAAGCCTGAAGAATAGAAAAGCCAGATTAGACTTGGTCAACAAACATCATCTAAAAAAGCCAGAGCAGTTCTGGAAAAGCATTCTTTAGGCGGATGAAACTAAGATTATTCTGTACTAGAATGACAGGAAGAAAAAAGTATAAAGAAGGCTTGGAACAGCTCATTATCCAAAGCACACAGAGTCCTCTGTAAAACATGATGGAAGCAGTGTGATGGCATGGGCATGCATGGCTTCCAGTGGCACTGGGTCATTGGTGTTTATTGATGTGACAGAAGACCAAAGCAGCCAGATGAATTCATCACCTGATCTCAACACAATTGTGCATGCATTTCACTTGCTGAAGGCAGAACAACTAAAGACAGCTGCAGTTAGTCTGCCAAAGCCTCAGAAAGGAGGAACCCAGTCTTTGGTAATGTCCATGGATTCCAGACCTCAGGCAGGCATTGCCAGTATGTAAAGGATTCTCCACAAAATATAAAAAAGTTAACATTTTGATTAGATTAATTTGTTCAATTTACATTTGAGCCCCTGAAAACGGGGGGGGGGGGGGGGGGCGGTGTTTACAAAAATGGTTGCAGTTCCTAAAATTTGTACTTGATATTTATATTCAACCCCTTGAATTAAAGCTAAAAGTCTGCACTTCTAATTCATTTAGATTTTTTCGCTTACTTTTATTCTGGTGGCATACAGAGCCAAAAGTATGAAAATTGTGCCAGTGTCCAAATACATATGGACCTTACTGTGTGTGTGTGTCTCTGTGCTTGTGTATAATTCCGTATGCATATACACACTACTCAAAAAAAATTAAGGAACACTTTGACAATACATCAGATCTCCATGGGGAAAAATGTCATGCTAGATATCTATACTTATATGGACTGGGTAGTGTGTTAGGAAAAAAGGATGCCACATCATTTGATGGAAATTAAAATGATCAACCTACATAGGGTTGAATTCCAAGACATACCGAAAATTAAAGTGAAAAAATTATGCAGCAGGCTAGTCCATTTTGCTAAAATTTCAGCAACTCAAAATGATACTCAGTAGTTTGGCCCCCACGTGGTTTGTATGTATGCCTCACAATGTCAGAACATGCTCCTAATGAGACGACTGATGGTGTCCTTGGGTATTTCCTCCTAGATATGGCCCAGGACATCACTGAGCTCCTGAACAAATGGAGGTGCAACCTGGCAGCATTGGATGGACCAAAACCTAATGTCCCAGAGGTGTTCTATTGGATTTAGGTCAGGCAAACGTGGGGGCCATTTAATGGTATCCATTCCTTCATCCTCCAGGAACTGGCTGCATACTTTCATTACATGAGGCCGGGCATTCTTGTGCACCAGGAGGAACCCAGGACCCACAGCACCAGCGTAGGGTCTGACAATATTTCCACGGATTTCATCCCGATACCTAATGGCAGTCAGGGTGCCATTGTCTAGCCTGTAGAGGTCTGTGCATCCCTCCATGGATATGCCTCCTCAGACCATCACTGATCCACCACCAAGCTGGCTCATGCTTAACGATGTTACAGGCAGCATAACTTTCTCCACCACTTCTTCAGACCCTTTAACGCCTGTCACATGTGTTCAGGGTGAACCTGCTCTCATATGTAAAAAACACAGGGTGCCAGTGGCAGACCTGCCAATTCTTTTGTTCAATGGCAAATGTTAATCGAGCTCCAGGCAGTGAGCACAGGGCCCATTAGAGAATGTTGGGCCCTCAGGCCACCCTCCTAAAGTTTGTTACTGATTGTTTTGGTCAGAGACATTCACACCAGTCGCCTGCTGGAGGTTATTTTGTAGGGCTCTGGCAGTGCTCTTCCTGTTCCTCCTTGCACAAACAAGCAGATACCAGTCCCGCTGATCGGTTGGGGGCCTTATATGGCCCTGACCAGCTCTCCTAGAGTAACTGCCTATCTCTTGGAAACTCCTCCATGCTCTTGAGTCTGTGCTGGGAGACACAGCAAACCTTCTGGCAATGGCACATATGTGCCATCCTGGAGGAGTTAGACTAAAACATGGAAGGACACGGAGGGCAGGTAGGCCTAGCGCATTATCTTCAATACATGTTTTTATTGAATAAAATAGAGGTGAATGTACTCACAAACCAGTACTTGTGTCATACCATTATCATAAAATCATCCGCTTAAATCCATATGCAAAAATCCACAAAACATGTAATCACAGCAGCTAATGCTTTTTAAGGTTTCCCTCTTCTTCAGAGCCTTATTTAGATGTCTTCGTGCTGACAAGAAACTTTCCAATCAGGATCAGTGCTTCTCTGTTTAATGGTGCCTGTATATAGCCTCCTTGTTCAGGAACAAAGAAGCTATATACAGCCCCACTTAACAGAGAAACACTGTTCCTGATTGAAAAGTTCCTTGTCAACACTAAGCGACATCTAAAGAAGGCTTTGAAGAAGAGGGAAACCTTGAAACACATTGGCCGATGTGACTACAAATGTGTATTTTCGCATATGATTTTATGATAATGCTATGACACAAGTACTGGTTTGTGAGTACATTCACCTCCTATTTTATTCAAAAAACCTGTTTAGAGGATAATGTGCTAGGCCTACCAGGGTCGGCCTTAGGTGTTCAGGCACCTTGTGCTCGCTAATCTTGTGGCACCTCATACCTCGCCCCCTGGTCACCTAAACGTACACAAAGAGGAAAAAAATATTTCTAACAAATAAGAGAGATGCAGGGGCCGCGGGCATGGTGCAGGAGATGCAGGGGCCGCGGGCATGGTGCAGGAAATGCAGGGGCCGCGGGCATGGTACTTGCAGGGCTGTGGGCATGGTACGGGAGAGGCAGTGCTGCGAGAATGGTGCAGGACATGCAGGGGCTGCGAGCATGGTGCAGGGGCTGCGGGCATGGTACAGGAGAGGCAGTGCTGCGGGCATGGTTCAGGAGATTCTCATGGAAAATCTCCTGTATCATGCCCGCAGCACTGCATCTCCTGAGGAGATGCAGGGGCTACGGAGGGGTATCACTTACCATTTGGTGAGGCGCCTTGCATTTAAAAATGGCGCCGCCTGGCGTCACCGCGCATGCACCTTCTGCCCGAGAATAGCCGAGGGTGTACGGGCTTTCTCGAGCGGTGGCGAATGGGCAGTGTATCTGTCTGGCTTTTTTTTTTTTTTTTTCAGGTGCGTTGATCCTTCAGCCCCATCTTCAGACAGTCCTGCTGTGACTCGTCCTGGCTGTGAGTAACTGACTGCTGCGAACTGTAATGGCCGCACAGCGCCCCTGTTGCCCATGGCGCCCTGTGCGGCTGCAAAGCTCGCACACCCCAAAGGCCGGCCCGGAGGCCTACATAACCTCTGTGTTCTATGCTTTCAGCTCATTTGGACTTCCCCAGTCTTTGGAAGGCAGTGAGGTGTGCATTATCCACATATACCAACATGCCAA
Organism: Pelophylax lessonae; assembly: GCF_965119305.1. Classification (NCBI taxonomy): domain Eukaryota; kingdom Metazoa; phylum Chordata; class Amphibia; order Anura; family Ranidae; genus Pelophylax; species Pelophylax lessonae. The sequence continues at coordinate 353,260,107 of NC_138768.1, forward strand.
CATAAGAGTCTGATAACATGTTGGGACTTGGGACACAGCACAGGAGAGTGAACGTTTATATGCTCTGGAGGAATTGGACTGCCTGTGCATCCTCTATATGGTCCAGATATCGTCTCATGCTACCAGTAGTGACACTAACCCTAGCCAAATGCAAAACTAGTGAAAAATTGCAAAGATGAGTAGGGAACAAAATGTCAGTGGCCGTCCACCTGTAAAACCATTCCTGTTTTGGAGGTCGTCTCATTGTTGCCCATCAAGTGCACCTGTTAATTTCATTACCATGATAGCAGCTGAAACTGGTTAACAACCCCCCCCCCCCCTGCTACTTAAAGCGGTTGTATCCCGCTTTTTGACACTTTTACCTACAGGTAAGCCTATAATAAGGCTTACCTGTAGGTACAAATAATATCTCCTAAACCGGCACGGTTTAGGAGATATTTACAGTGCATGCAGCCGCTCGCGCGAGCGGCGCATGCGCTCTGAAGGTCCGGGGGGACCTTCAATTAACTTGCCGGGAGCTTGCCGGAAAAATCACTCCCGCGCGCATGCGTGGGAGTGACGTCATTGCGGCTCTGGCCAATCAGCGCGCCGGAGCCGCCGAACCTGGAAGAGACGACGAGGGATCATGGCAGCGCCCGCATCGATGTCCGGGGGTCCGTGTCGGGGCTTCGTTTTAAGGTAAGTTAAACATAATGGGCTAGTAGGCGATGCATACTAGCTCATTATGCCTTTGTCTTGCAGGTTTTTTTTTTTAATAGGGTTTACAACCGCTTTAACTGACCAGATCAATATCCCAGGAGTTTAATTGACTTGATGCAATACTGTGATTACAAAGTGTTTAAATACTTAAGGACCAAGCCTATTTCTGACACTTGTTGTGTACAGGTTAAAATCTGTATTTTTTGCTAGAAAATTACTTAGAAACCCCAAACATTACTTTTTTTTTTTAGCAGAGACCCTAGAGAATAAATTGAGGATTGTTGCAATACTTTGTCACACCGTATTAGCACTTCTACACTTTTTTGAATTAAAAATTAGAAAACCGTAAAGTTAGCCCAATTTTTTTCTATAATACAAAAGAGAATGTTACGCCGAGTAAATTGATACCTAACATGTCATGCTTCAAAATTGCGCATGCTCGTGGAATGTCGATAAACATTGGTACTTAAAAATCTCCATAGGCGACGCTTTGAAAGTTTCTACAGGTTACGAGTTTAGAGTTGCAGAGGAGGTCTAGGGCTAGAATTATTGCTCTCGCTCGAACGATCGCGGCGATACCTCATGTGTGGTTTGAACATCGTTTACATATGTGGGCGCGATTTGTGTATGCATTAGCTTCTGCGCGCAAGCTCAGAGGGACGGGGAGCGTTAAATTTTTTTTATTTATTTTACTTTTTATTTTTACACTGTCCCTTTAAAAAATGTGCATGAAAAAAAAAATGGGCCCTTTAAAGGCCATTGGGAGGAAGCCACGTATGGCGTTGCTGCAGTCCTCCAAGGCTATAGAGTCGAGTGGGGGCCATCTTGCCCTCCCTCAACTTCCTGCCTAGGACCTGAAAGGACTGGATCATTTTCCCCGCTACCGACTGCTCTGTTAAGCAGGGAAAATGACGGGAAGCGGCGGGGGGAGGGGCACACCTCTCCCGCTGCCCATAAGTGATCCCGCGGCGAATGCGCTGTTTAGACCACTTTTATATCAAAGAGGACTGCTGGCCGTGTGGAAAAATACTGGGGGTTATTGCACCTATCTGTGGCCATAACACTGGTATTTATCGTCAAAATACCGACGTAAATACGGTGGGTGGTCCGGAAGTGGTTAATAATTTTGGAGGTGTGTGTGTACATTGCTCTAAAAAAAATTAAAGGAACGCACTTTAATCAAGTCAATTAAACTCTCGGAATATTGATCTGGTCAGTTAGGTAGCAGAGGGAGATGTTTACATAGTTACATATTAGTTGAGGTTGAATAAAGTCATCAGTCCATTCAGTTCAACCCGTGTGTGTGTGTGTGTGTGTGTCAGTGGCCTGATCATTTCCTATAACCCTGAATGTTGTGATATGTGAGATGCATGTCCAAGAGTCTTTTAAAAGTAGCTATACTCCCCGCAGCTACCACCAATTGTGGAAGAGTGTTCCACATTCTCACCGCCCTTACAGTGAAGAACCCCTTACGCAGCTTAACCACTTGCCGACTTCCTAATGCCGATTTACGTCGGCAGTCAGCCCCTCACAGGCAAAGCGACGTCGTAGGTCTACGTCGCTAGCTTGTGAGGCTCTAGGGAGCAAGCGCGCGCCGCTGGAGGCGCGCTCCCGCTCGCTCACGGACCCACAAACCCCCGCTCCTCATAATTTAGGTCCTCCAATCCCCTTATTAGTTTAGTTGCCCTTCTTTCTGGACTCTTTCCAGTTCCAGCACATCCTTTCTGAGGATTGGCAACCAGAACTGGAGAAGAATACTCCAGGTGTGGTCGGACCAAGGTTTTATAAAGTAAATTAGTTTCAGCTTCTTTGGTGTTAATGAAATTAACAAGTGCACTAGATAGGCAAACAATGAGACAACCTCCAAAAGAGGAAAGGTTTTTCCCTACTCCTCTTTTCTAATTGTTTTGCACTAGTTTTGCATTTGGCTAGGGTCAGTGTCACTACCGGTAGCATGAGGCTATACCTGGACCCTATAGAGGTTGCAGAGCAAGTCCAACTCCTCCAGGATGGCACATCAATACGTGCCATTGTCCAGAAGGTTTGCTGTGTCTCCCAGCACAGTCTCAAGAGCATGGAGGAGATTCCAGGAGACATGTAGTTACTCTGGGAGAACTGGACAGGGCCGTAGAAGGTCCTTAAACCGTTAGCAGGACCGTTATCTGCTCCTTTGTGCAAGGAGAAACGGATTGAGCGCCGCAAGAGCCTTACAAAATGACCTACAGCAGGCCACTGGTGTAAATTTCTCTGACCAAACAATCCAAAACAGACTTCATGAGGGCCTGACATCCTCTAGTGGGCCATGTGCTCACTGCCCAGCACCGTGGAGCTCGATTGGCATTTGCCATTGAACACCAGAACTGGCACGTCAATCACTGGCGCCCTGTGCTTTTCACAGATGAGAGCAGGTTTACCCTGAGTACATGTGACAGACGTGAAAGGGTCTGGAGAAGCCATGGAGAATGTTATGCTGCCTGTAACATCATTCAGCATGACCAGTTTGGTGGTGGGTCAGTGATGGTCTGGGGAGGCATATCCACGGAAGGACGCACAGACTTCTACGGACTAGACAATGGCACCCTGACTGCCATTAGGTATCGGGATGAAATCCTTGGACCCATTGTCGAACCCTACGCTGGTGCAGTGGGTCCTGGGTTCCTCCTGGTGCACGACAATGCCTTGCTTCATGTTGCAAGAGTATGCAGCCAGTTCCTGGAGGATGAAGGAAATTATACCATTGAATGGCTCCCATGCTCGACTGACCTAAATCCAATAGAACACCACTGGGACATTGTTTTGGTCCATCCGACACGTCAGTTTCCACCTCAATCTGTTCAGGAGCTCAGTGATGCCCTGGTCCAGATCTGGGAGGAAATATCCCAGGACATCATCCGTCGTCTCATTAGGAGCAATAAAATTTCAGCAAAATGGACTGACCTGCTGCATCATGTGTTCACTTTGATTTTATGGGTGTCTTTGAATTCAGTCCTCTGTAGGTTGATGATTTGTATTTCCATCAAACGATGTGGCATCCTTTCATTCCTAACACATTACCCTGTCCATATCAGTATAGATATCCAGCATGATATTTTTTCCCCATTGGGATCTGATGTGTTTTCAAAGTGTTCCTTTTAAATTATTTTTTTTTTAGCAATGTGTATAGATAGATGTATATATTTAGATAGATCTCTATCTCTCTATATCTATATACAGCCCTCAAAGTTTCTGCTCGCATTTTGCGTGTAGAAAATTATGTAGGGCGAGCTCCGGGAGCCGCTCAGGGGAAGAGAGGAGAGGAAGCCGGTGGATAATGACAGAGCGCGGATCATCCAACTGTAACAGCTTTAATTGTAATTGCCGGGTGCTCGCCAACACACACAGTCCCGCCTCCTAGCCCGGCTTCTTTGATAGACAGAACACCTGGCCAACCAGGACGTGTGATGTCTATCAAAGAAGCCGGGCTAGGAGGCGGGACTGTGTGTGTCGGCGAGCACCCGGCAATTACAATTAAAGCTGTTACAGTGGGATGATCCACGCTCTGTCATTATCCGGCCAGCAGTGGCATACCGATGGGGGGTGTCAAACCGGTACTCGCGCCGATCATCTCCTCATGTTAAGGCAACTGCTCCCTCGGTCTGTGCTGCACTGCTCGCGGGGGCTGGAAGAAGGTGAGTGCCCGATGATTGAGCAGCCTCCCTGTGTGACTGGATAGGAGGAGCTGTGGGGCGGCTGCATATAGAGGAATTGATCTTTCTATATTCCTCCTGCAGCCGCTGGATGCCTGATTCTCCTCTCTGCAGGCATTCAGCGGTTGCAGGAGGAATATGGAAAGATCAATTTCTCTATATGCAGCCCCCCATCCCCCTCCTATACAACTAATTTTTTGCTTTTGCTGGCCCCCCAGGGCTGTATAGCCTCTCTAGCCCTCCCAGTGCTCTTCAGCCCTCCCTCTCTAGCCCCCCCCCAGTGCCTTTCCCCCCCCCCCCTCTCCAGCCCCTTAGTGCTCTTCAGCCCCCCCTCTCCAGCCCCTTCATGCTCTTCAGCCCCCCCGCCCTCCAGACCCTTGATGGGCACTGAAAACGTTGTTAATTATTTTTGTAACTTCTGCATTAATGCAAAAACATTTAACAGTGTAATTTTATGAGATAATTTATGAGGGCGTGTTTAGGGGCAGGGTAGGAGTTGGGTGGGGCAACTGTTGGCGAGTAACCCTTAAGGCCTTATATATTGTGTGTATGTATATATGTGATTTTTTTTTTTAAGTTGACAGTTCAGTTACTCATTGTTGCTGTTTCCCTGTATGTTATAATTGTTATAATTTTGGATTTATTGAATTTACCCACTCATTTGATTTAATATGAACATATTTCAGTGAAAGACAAAGCGGAAATCCTCTTACAAGTTGATGAATTGCTTACAATTAAAAATGAATTAACTTTACAGGTGAGTCTAACAAAGTTACATTAGAGCTCTATTCTAAAAATACACACCTTTATTAAGATAACATTTTATTGATTGAGGTAGATTTCTTACAATTTCTTTTTTATCAGTTCACTAATTAAATTCACACTTTGAATAAATTTGCTGACCACCTCAGAGTATTATTTCAGTTCTAGTGTGTGCCTGGTGGGAGAAATTACCTGCTTGCTGCTTTTCTCTAAAACCCTGTACACGCGGACCAAATGTCGGCTGCTTCAATAAAAACCACCTGACATTCGGGCCGTGTGTACTGCAGCAATGGCTGAGAACGATGACCGGCGTGTACTGGAGGAAGGGGCCGTCCCCCTGTCAGAACACAATAGCACAGCAGGGGAGAGTGCTGTACTAATATTGGATTGTTAGTACAGCGGCTCCAACTTGAGATGTTGTGTTTTTTTTTTCTGTGTTCAGCCCTTTGGGTTAATAGAAATTCTCAGTAGTGTGTACCAGGTTTTTGGCTCAGTTGACATGTATGCAGGTGGCTACGGGTGCAGGAATCACAGCCATTTAAATGAATTTCCCTGTGGGCTCCGTTTTGAACAAGGTACGTGCGATTTTCCCACCCGCAGTGAAAATGCGCTGCTGAGAGAAAATTTGTGGGACTGCCATTTATTGTGAATGGCACCCCACGCATGTAAAAACGCAGGGAATTTGCGGGTGCAGGAAAATCGCATGATCAAAATGGGCTGCATTTTGAAAAAGGTGCATGCTTTTTTTACTGCGGGACACGCAGGCAAGGCAGCCTATTCAAATAATGGGCTGCCATACCCTTGCAAACACACCTGCACACACGCATAGGTGTCAACCGAGTCTAATGGAGACTCTAGAAAAAGGACCATCTTTTTCTGGCTTTCTTCCCTACGTTGGGAGTCTCCTGCTTCTGCTACAGCAGCAGTGTTCCCACTTCTCCCATTGCATTCTCAGTAATAGAAACTAAATTAGAAATCTAACATGTAATAGGGGGCTTCCTAAAAATGATCCCGGTGGTTGTGACACTGGGGAAAATCAAAGAAGCAATATCGGGTTTAGATGGTCTGCCGCCTTAAGAGCAATATAGACATTTGTAATAATTCTACTTATTTATAGAGGGGTAGTAACCATCCAGAAAGGACTGTCGGGACCAGAGGAATATGAGCGTGACAATATAGCCAATGTGATTAATAACCTCTTCCTCTATAAAAGGGGCAGGTGGCTGACACATAACAGCTTTTTTATTTCATCTTGCTGACTACTTGGCAAATCTGTCTGAATATGCCTCAGTGATCTGTGCATCTTTTAAAATGTCTGCTGCAGAGCACATATCCCTGAGTCTTTATTACACAGGTTTCATGTTTAATTACATCACACAAAACTTTCATGCAGAGGCAATTTATTGTTCTGTCAGTGCTAATTTCTTAGAAGTTTTATTTCCTGTTTTTTCTGTGTCCTAATTATTCAAATTCTAGGTCACCACTCTGCATGCTGCCTTAGAGCAAGAACGATCAAAAGTAAAGCTTTTACAAGCAGAGCTTGTGAAATACCAGGTATGTATGCAAGAACTGTTAATAAAAACAGTATATAAGAAATAATAGAATACATTGCTTAAAGTTACTTGATCTAACTAAACCTAAAATGGATCCCACCCTCTTAACTGCTATTCTAACTACCCTGTAGAAGATGCTTACACCTCCCTATTCTCAGGGCGCTTGGTCATGTGATTTGCTTTCAGCTGTCCTTTCCCCTGAAGCCGGAACTGGGAGCTGATCATGTGACCAGACCGGAGCACCCTGAGAATAGGTAAGTATAAGCATCTTCCTTCTACAGGGTAGTTACTTTAAAATAGGTGTTAGGAGGGGTTTGAGGGCTATTTTTAAACTTGGTTAGATCTACCCTGGTATTCCATTTTAAGTGACTACTATTATTTAATAAACTATGAAATGTTACTATATTTAAAAGGTGTTGTAGATAAAATATAATATACTTCTTTAGTGCAATGTTCTTAAAATTGTTCAGATTTATCAATGATTTTAGTTTTGCGATAAACAATTGCTTCTATGTATAACTAGCGGCAGGAATTCCTTTGCCGTCTTAGTAAAGTGATCTTTTCTTAGCATATTCGGGAAAAGGGTCACTTAAAGAGAAGTATGGGATTTGTTTTTTTTTTTATTAGAATCCTACTTGCCTAGGTGGATGCTGCATCTGTCCCCTGCCGGCTCTGTGACAGAGAACTGAGTAATCAAATACCGCCGACTGCTCGGTTCTCAGAGCTCCCTGAGTCCATCACCGCTGTCTGCTCTGCCCCTCCAGTACTCACTGGAGCACTGGGCTGTGGAGGGGGCGGGAGAGGCTGGCTCAGGCTGTCGGCAGCTCGCTCTGAGGCTGAGCCGGGTGCCGGTCCAGGCATGTGGATGGATCCTAACCACATGGTTATGACCTTTCCTTAGCCTGGACTGGCTCTGTGACATCAGCCAACAGTGTGCTCTAGCCCGATGTCTGCTGAAAACTGGTCACAGGTGTGCAGAACGAACTGCACTTCTGTGATCCACAGGAGATGTACAGCCAAACAAGCTTTTGCTGTACTTCTCCTTTTAACATCCTCCCTACTCCACACCATTATCTCCCCTTTATATTGCTCTCCTACTACTCTGATCGGCTGCCAGACACTTTCAGGTATGGGTGCGCATACAACAAAAAATGCTGGTGCCTCATGATTTCTCCAGTGCTGGCACAAGAAAGTCAGGAAGGAGTCCATAACCCTATGTAAGCTCTGATGAGCCTGCTTGAAGCTTACACAGGACATTGCTTTCCAAGTCCTGATGGTAGCATTAAGTGGCAAAGTAGCAGTGAATAGGTATGTGCTGTTGGAGAGGGGAGTTAAGTGACCCCTTTACTTTGCCCCACATAGGCAAAGACGAGTTACTTTCAGGTCAAATGAGATCACTAACCAGCCAAATTGAGTATTCACGCTAAAGGAGACTTGATATCACCCCCTACCAAAGGAATATGGAGCTGGTGTCACATTTTTAAAATGTCCATTTTTGAAATGTTTTACCCTAAAAGAAATCCCCTTTTTTCCCACCCTCTCTAAGTAAAAAAACAAAAAACAAAATTTGTTTTCTAAAGTTCTAACCTATCCAAAGCCCAGAATTTCCTCAAGTCCTCTGCTGCTGGTCACCAGTCTTCTAGTTTAAATGATGCTGGGGGTGTGCCTTAATGCAGCCTGGGGTCACAGTAAAATGCTTCATAGAACTGCGCTGACATACACTATATTACCAAAAGTATTTTGACGCCTGCCTTTACACGCCCATCAACTTTAATGGCATCCCAGTCTTAGTCTGTAGGGTTCAAGATTGAGTTGTCCCACCCTTTACAGCTATAACAGCTTCAACTCTTCTGGGAAGGCTGTCCACAAGGTTTAGGAGTGTGTCTTTGGGAATGTTTGACCATTCTTCCAGAAGCACATTTATGAGGTCAGGCGCTGATGTTGAGCGAGAAGGCTTAGCTCGCAGTCTCCACTTGATTTCATCCCAAAGGTGTTCTGTTGGGTTGAGGTCAGGACTCTTTGCAGGCCAGTCAAGTTCCTCCACCCCAAACTTGCTCATCCCATGGACCTTGTTTTTGCACTGGTCCAAATCATTTGGTGGAGGGGGGATTATGGTTTGGAGTTGTTTTTCAGGGGTTGGGCTTGGCCCCTTTAGTTCCAGTGAAGGGAACTCTTAAGGCGTTGGCATACCAAGACATTTTGGACAATTTCATGCTCCCAACGTTGTGGTTTGGGGATGGCCCTTTCCTGTTCCAACATGACTGCACACCAGTTCCCAAAGCAAGGTCCATAAAGACCTGGATGAGGGAGTTTAGGGAGTCCTAACCTCAACCCGATAGAACCCTTTTGGGTGAATTGGAGCAGAGACTGCGAGCCAGGCCTTCTCATTCACATCAGTGCCTGACCTCACAATTGTGCTTCTGGAAGAATGGTCAAACATTCCCAAAAACACACTCCTAAACCTTGTGGACAGCCTTCCCAGAAGAGTTCAAATTGTTATAGCTGCAAAGGGTGGGCTAAATAAATATTGAAACCCCAGGAACTAAGACTGGGATGCCATTAAAGTTCATGTGTGGTAAAGGCAGGTGTAACAGATCCCCAATACTTGGACCAAGAATTTCTGTCTTGGGTCTCCAGAATCTCACATGATGCAGTGACCTGGCCCCTTAATTCCCCCCAAACATCAGCCTAAGCTCGATGAAGGGTAAAACAAAAGACACTTTACTCAACAACTCACTTCCAATATATAGTCTCATGTGTTTGATTTCATTATCATATGCAAATGTAATTGTATACAGAACATAGTTAACATACCTTGGCCTTCTGGAAAGAGACAATGGGTGAATGAGATTGCAACATTATCATAATTAACTCAACAAACAACAAGCCCCCAAAACAAAGCCGAATACGTATTCCTAGAAGTATAAATACAAAACCACTTCTAAACAGATGAAAGCAGAAGACATAGGCTCGCAGACTGCCCGTCTTCGTTTTCAAAACACCTTATTATAAGTGTCAATACACATCCCTACAGTAGATAATAGCTGAGTTTGACGTCGTTGGCATCTCTTTAGTCTCTCATTGTGTGGGGAAGTCCTCTGCTGTAACAGGCAGCTTTAAGCCTGTAACATTGATCTTAGTCTCAGAGTCTGTATCATGGGGTGACATGGATTTGAGTCCAAAGTAACACTACTCCCATGGTCCTCCAGCATATACCCCCACACAGAGGTGCACTCCCCTACAAGCCAGGGCCCATAGTCCGTGGGCAGGAGTCTGGCCTCCACACACCTCCAGTAGCCCGTGGCGAACGTCCCAGCTAATGGGCCTTCATCGCATATCTCCCTCCTCCTGGGGAGACTAACCAGACCCCAGACCTCCAACTGGTTTGGGTCTGTGTTAGTCTTGTGTCTTTTGCCAGACTGTGCCATGCTCCAGAGGGCCTCCTGCCCTACGTCCCAATTAAAATATCCGGGGTCTTCCTGGGCAGGGCACCAGCTATAATACACTCCAGAGGCATTCCATTGTTGCTGGAGAGACAAAATCAGGGTGGCATGGGCACCCATACTGGGGGGGGGGGGTTGGGGATCTGGGCCGACTGCCCAGCATCTCTGTAATCCAGGGGTGGAGGCTATGGCCCCATCCACCCCTTCCATGCCAAAAGCTGCATGGACTGGTGGGCAGATACCAGTGGGGTTCTGCCTGGCTGCCAGCTCTTCTGCTGAGTAGGCACTCAGCTGCTGGGACAAGGGACCTACAATCGCCTCTCCCGCTAATGCTGGCTGGTCCTGGGTAGTGGGCACGACCATCTCCACCCCCAGTGCTGTTGGCTGCTGCTGGGACGAGGGACCTACAATCACCTCTCCCGGTACCGCTGGCTGGTCCTGGATAGTGGGCACGACCATCTCCACCCCCCAGTGCTGTTGGCTGCTGCTGGGACGAGAGACCTATAATCGCCTCTCCCGCTAATGCTGGCTTGTCCTGGGTAGTGGGCACGACCATCTCCACCCCCAGTGCTGTTGGCTGCTGCTGGACCAAGTCTAGGAGGTGTTGGTAGTCCTGTTCCAACCCCCACTCGATGATAACCAGGTAGATGAGGTCTAGTCTCAGCTCCAACAACAACTGGACTGGTAGCATCCTTCTCCGGTAATAATAAATAGCCCAGAACCACGACATCGCAGGACTGCCAATATCATCATCCTCCTCCATGGCCTTCCACAACAGACCTGGGCCATCATAGCCCCCCCCCCCCCCCCCCCTCTGGTTGAATGCCTTCTGCCAACCAAGGGTCTTGTTGGACTGCGTACCACCCTAGTGCCCGGTACGAGTCGTCCAGCATAATTTCTCTCTGGACCAGGCACTCAAGGTGCCTTTCCCACTACGTCAAGGGTTGTTCTCCCAGGATAAACATCCGTTTGCTCACTTTTTCCTGCCAGCGTTGCGCTGTACTTGAAAGCTTCTCTTTCCGCTGAAGCTGTGCTACCTCCATGGACTCCTGCCAGAGTTCTTGAATTACATATTTTCTCCAGTTCCCCTTGTCCTTGGCTGACATATGGCCCTGTTCCTTTGCCAGTATGTCTTGTAGTCTCCACTGGAACCTCCACCTCGTATGGGGACACTGCCCGGGGGCTAGCTCGCTCCATCTCCGGAGTTCCTCTTTAGACCGAGATGCTGCTGGGCTCCTCGCTGCATTCCTGGTTTGGGATCTATTCAGAGAAGAATCCCACCGCTTGCCTCCAGTGTAACAGATCCCCAATACTTGGACTTGGAAGTATTCTGTCTTGGGTCTCCAGAATCTCACGTGATGCAGTGACCTGGCCCCTCAATTCTCCCCAAACATCAGCTTAAGCTCGATGAAGGGTAAAACAAAAGACACTTCAACAACTCACTTCCAATATATTCAGTCTCATGTGTTTGATTTCATTATCATATGCAAATGTAATTTTATACAGAACATGGTTAACATACCTTGACCTTCTGGAAAGAGACAATAGGTGAATGAGACTGCAACATTATCATAATTAACACAACAAACAACAAGCCCCCAAAACAAAGCCGAATAAGTATTCCTAGAAGTGTAACTACAAAACCACCTCTAAACAGATGAAAGCAGAAGACATAGGCTCACAAACTGCCCGTCTTTGTTTTCAAAACACCTTATTATATAAGTGTCAATACACATCCCCACAGTAGATAATAGCTGAGTTTGACATCGTTAGCACCTCTTTAGTCTCTCATTGTGTGAAGTCCTCTGCTATAACAGGCAGCTTTAGACCTGTAACATTGATCTTAGTCTCAGAGTCCTTATCTTGGGGTGATATGGATTTGAGTCCAAAGTAACACTACTCCCATTGTCCTCCAGCATATACCCCCACACAGAGGTGCACTCCCCTACAAGCCGGGGCCCATAGTCCGTGGGCAGAAGTCTGGCCTCCACACTTCCAGTAGCCCGTGGCGAACGTCCCAGCAAATGGGCGTTCTTCACAGCAGGTGTCACAATGCTTTTTGTAATATGGTGTATCATAATAAGAGTGGTGTTCTCTGCACTAAGGACCATCTCACACCTGGAATTTAGGTATGGAATGTATGTTAAAACCTTCGCACCTAAGGGTAAAACAAATCTTAATGCCTAAGAACAATTTTACATCTTTGACATGTGTTGGTAAAACTGTATCACACCTACTTTGTACTTTCACAACTAATTATGTGTATCCAGGTGGATTATACTTTGTTTTTTTCAGGACAAATTGAGCTTTCACTTGGTGGTAAATGGCAATCGATATCCCTTCATGATTTTTTAATTATTATCAAAAAGTAAAACTGGTCCGAAATGGTAAAAAAAAAAAATATATATATATATATATATATATATATATATATATATATATATATATATATATCATTTTTTTTTTTTTAAATTAAAACTTAGCTGTATATTTATTTTTTGCTAGTACCATAACCTTTCCTCAAAGAACAAGCCAGAATAAGTTCTCCTTTTCCTGACAGTCTCAGCAATACCACATATGTGTCTGTTTTTTGTTGTTTGTACCCACAGTACAGCCTAGAAACAATGGTGCACATTTTTGCTTTTTTTTTTTATCCTACCTAAAACTCACTGACACTTACTGACCCTGACCTTTGACCCAAACACTAACCCTGGCACTGATCTAGATTAACCACTTCCCGCCCGCCCTATAGGAAATTGACGGCGGTAAGGTGGTTGTAGCATCCTCACACGCCGTCATATGACGACTGCAGGATAATGCGCTCTGCGCGCCCTCTGGGGGGGAGCGCAGAGCGGCGATCGGTGCTGCAGTGTGTCACTCTGACACACTGCATCTCCGATCTCGGTAAAGAGCCTACTGAGGTAGGCTCTTTACCATGTGACCAGCTGTGTCCAATCACAGCTGGTCACATAGTAAATAGAAAGTGCCGTTGATCGGCTTTCCTCAGTTAGTGCCTGAAAGGCACGAGTAGAGGAGAGCCGCAGATCGGCTCTCCTCAGTTCGTGCCTGACAGGCACGAGTAGAGGAGAACCGATCTGCGGCTCTCCTGACGGGGGGGGGGTCTGCATTGGTAATCAGAGCATTGATTACCAGTGCAGATCCTTGGGGGGGATGCCACTTGAGCCCCCAGGGATGCCCACCATGGCAATCAGGGCTCAGGGAGCCCGCCAGTGCCCTCCCCATCAGTGCTGCCCGCCAGTGCCCTCCCCATCAGTGCTTCCCACCAGTGCCCATCATTGTCATCTATCAGTGCCACCCACCAGTGCCCATTATTGCCCACCAGTCCCGCTTATCAGTGCCCATCAATGCTGCCTATCAGTGCCCATCAATTTTGCATATCAGTGCCCATCAGTGCTGCATATCAGTGCCGCAAATTAGTGCCACCCTGTCAGTGCGGCCTCATCAGTGCTCATCAGTGCAGGAAAAAACGTATCGATTTACAAAATTTGATAAACAAAAAAACGTTTTGTTTTTTTTTCCAAACTTTTCGGTCTTTTTTTATTTAGCAAAAATATAAAAAAAACCTTTCAATGATCAAATACCACGAATAGAAACTCTATTTGTGAGAAAATAATTGCATAAATTTGGTTTAGGTACAGTGTTGCATGACCGCGCAATTGTCATTCAAAATGCAACAGTGCTAAAAGCTATAAATTGGCCTGGGCGGGAAGGGGGAAAAGTGCCCTGTATTGAAGTGGTTAAAGAGAAATTCAGGTCCCACGTACAGCCCAAGCCTAGAATCCAAGAGCCCAATATCCTCCTTCGATGAACATAACCCTTCCCTGTTCTTGTTTTACAAGGTTGTCAAGTAGAATAGAGTATTTTAAATGATTAAATAACAACAGTTACATTTTTCTTTCCTCAACAGGGTGGTAAGAAAGGTAAAAGAAATTCTGAAACTGACCATGGACGATGATAAAGCATTTCCCTATCACTGGAGGAGAAGGAGCATTTTGTAAAAAGCACTAACTTTTCTGCAGCGTTGAAGTACTGCTGTTCCAATGCCATACATTAGTTTTTCATGACTAAATAAAACGTATTCTTCCATAAAATACTTGATTTTTAAGCATACTGTGATTTGAACTATAGTTCATGCATTCTTGAATATAAACTACACTCCTGTTTCACAACTCTATGGCAATAGTTCAGTAACTCTATGTCCTTCAGAAAATATATAGTGAATATCAAGAGGCTAAATGGAAGCTCATAATCAACCAGGGATAGAGAAGTGGGAAGGGAAGTGATTGTAGTTGGGCATGAGGAGGGCAGAGTGAAAGCGGATTGTAGGTGGTAAGGGTGATGAAGTGGTCAAGTTGTACATGTTGGGAGAGGCAGGCAGAATAAAAGCTGTTGACAAGAGGTAGGCAGAGTGGGAACTCATCATGGCTGGAAGGGTAGAGTGGTATCCTCTCCATATGACAGGGAGGTGAAGTGGGAGCTGGTCTTAGCAGGGGGTAAGAGGGTTTTTTTTTTTTTTTTATTCATAACCAGTTGTGCCATAGTTGTGTTGTAGTGTACTGTGCATTAACTCAATGTATGCACAGTCTTACAAAGCAAGGCATGTCAAAATGTGTAGTGCTGAACATAGATGATAGGATTGGGGTGGAGAGCAAAGTGAATAGGTGCACACAAGAATGGGCTGTAGTGAGGGGAGAGTTGCAGGAAAAACTAAAGTACAGCGAGGAGAGAACTAATAGGGAACATAAGCTGGAAACCTGCCATTCAGTTATTTTATGATGAAAATCTAACAAATTCCTTCATCCACCCCAAATGAGGTGGATGAAGGATTTCAGACCCCCCCCCCCCCCACCCCAATCTCTGCCAGAGCATTGTACTCTGACAGCTGCAATTGCGGCTGTCCGTATACACTTATTAGTGGCTGCAGCTAATTGTCTGCACCTGATGATTGAGAAAATTTCTAACGTGTCCCTTCGACAGGAGTCCATCAAAAGATTAACTCAATGAGCAGGGGTCTACTGAATTTTTTGATTAGCATATGGCTAGCTGAAGTGAGCAATAATTGGGGAATAACTGAGATTAATTTGAACAGTGGGTAAGAGCTGCCATAGAATGTAGTATGGACAATCGGGTAAGAGCTGCCAGAGAATGTAGTATGGACAAGTGGGTAAGAGCTGCCAGAGAGTGTAGTTTGGATTGGGGGGGGAGTGCTGCCCAAGAATTTACTGTGGATGGTGGGGGAAGAGCTGCCAGGCAACATAAAGTGTAGAGTTGGGCAGAGATAGATGCCACAGAAAGTAATGTGGACTATGAGACAAAGGTGCCACAGAATGTAGTGTGGACATTAGGATAGAACTGCACTGTTTCTCTACTGCAGACGGCGTGCGGGAGCTGTGGCAGTAATTTGAGTTGCAGTACCAGAACATCTATGCAAATAAGGGTCTCTGAATTTCCTGTTCTGCATACTACTTATAGCACAATAGCTTGAAAGCTACTGAAGCCAACTAATACCCCTAACATCCTTACAGCTAAAATTTTCAGTACAAGTGAGAAATGGCAGTCTGGTAGTTTTTCATTGAGCACTGTGTTGGGGAAATGGATAAATGAACAGTATGATTTTTGTGAAAACAAAGGGCTATGGCAAAATATATATTGTGGGGATGCAATTTACATCAAGGCACCATTTATCCACCTAATGACATCTTGTCATAGAATGGTGTATGCCAGAATTTGAGTATCAAGTCCACAGCACAGAAGTGCCTATAAGGGTTGGAATCCTTTGCTTTTCTAGGCAGGCCCATGACATTGCCCTCGCAATGTAAGAGGGAGAGACAAGGCAGGTTTTATCTCAAAATAAACAGAGCATATGATTTGAGAGACAGTAGCCAGAAATGTTTTACAGTATATGGAAGCAACTTGGTTAGGCCGCACTAAAAGAGGGAGAGACCAGGCAGGTTTCGTCTTAAAATAACAAAGGGTGTTATGTGAGTGAAAACAGCCACAGATATTTTTGCGTGCCAGAGCACCAGAATAGGTTGCAAATGGCAAGGTGCAACACATGACTTCACCACAGTAAACTAGAAATGTGGCAGCTGCAGAAATTTTGTGTGGTACCTTTACATTACAAGAGCACCATTTGCTCTGTAGCAAACACAAATATACAATGCCGGAGCACCAGCCAGGAACTGGTAATGGTAGCAGGTATCCTCTTCCACTTTATTTTTTTCACAAATTCACATCACCTATATAAATGTATTTTCTCTTTCATTAATTGACAGACACAGCTCCTGATATTCATAACCATTAGGTTATACTGCCCCCCTACAGGAGTAGGACACTAGGCAGAAAATAATTCTGGCTACACCCATGGGCAGTCTGAGGGGGTGTACTCCCTCTCTGCCACAGCCACTCTTTTTTTTTTTTTTTTTTTTTTCTGCCCAATCAGGAGTAAGGACCTAGTTCCTTACTGGGATCTTTGGTCCTGGCAAAATTTTGTAGATAAAATATTTTTTCCGCCTGAATTTTTCCTGTGAAACCTAAAATCAACTGCCGGACTGGGCGACTGGCTGGATAATCTAGTTCCAATAGTCAAACTAGTCTGGCCAGCGAGCGTGTGCAGACCTCAGTTCTGTGCTATATCGGCCACGACCTAGCCCCAGGATGGGGGCTGGCCTGTGAGATAAACGCTTTACGAGGTCGTATACGACCGGGTTCCGACCTGGGTTGCAGCATTCCACCTGGCCGATGGCCCCCCATTTCAATGGAGAGGGGTTCTGTCTGGAGTGGTGCCCGCCTGGTTCCTGGTATGGTGAGTGGCTGTTTAGCTGTTCCCCCTCTCCCCCTGGAAGGTTTTGGGGTGGATGTGGGCCCCTCCTTGGGACGGTCGGACCCCCGGGTTCCCCTCCTCGCAGACACCCCCCCTTGCCAATTTCCTCATCCTGCTCCCCCTCCCCACGCTGGGGCTGTTTGGGTGGTCTGGCCACTCTCCTAGGATGGGGGCAGGGCGCTAACTGGCGATGGGGGTCGGGGGGTACGCCGCCGGCAACTGGACAATCGACTGTGCGGGGGGGACAGGGTTGTACCTGGTGGGGGCTCCTGCCAGGGTCCCCTGTCCCGTCTGGATCTGTCCTTTGAAGCCTGGTGTCCCTGTGTGTTTCTATACACGGTGGCCATGTTTGTGTAGTCCGGTGGCCATTTTGTTGTGGTTTGCCATTGGAAATGGCAGCGGCCATGACAGTTGAGCCCTGGTAGGAGCCCCTCCTCATCCCCTGGTGCTGACTCCTGGATCATTTCACTTCCTGATTGCCGCACGTGTAGTGCAGATTCTCCTGGTGGCTGCAGGTGCCTTTACGTCCCCGGCCTTTAAGGATCCGGCTGACCGGAAGGTGGAGGCTGTGTCCTGCACTATGTACACTCTGGCTGGTTTGGCAATGAGGCCGATATTCACCATTGCCCTAGTGTTGCAAACTCTGACCGAGTGAGCTAAGATCCTACGCCGTGACCTGGAGGGGAAATAGCTCCCCCCTGCCTTTGCTGAGCTGGCGGACCAGCTGGTCCAGGGGCTGCAGCTTATCTCTGATGCCTCTTTGGATGCAGCTCCCCTAATGGCTCGCCTCTGTTTTGGCAGTGGTCCTTCGGGGTGTCTTTTGGCTCAAGTGCTGTTCTGTGGATCAAACTTCATACAAGACCTTGACTGATCTTCCTTTCCAAGGAGATTGCCCCTTAGGGTCGACTGACAAGGGCTCGAAGCCTTTCAGGGGCTCCTCTGGAGGATCCAAATGAACCTGGGCTGGCAAGCCAACAATGGGCTTCTCCAGACCCGTTGCCAAGACTCCTTTTGCAAGAAGGTGTGCCTTCACCCGTATCGTGGTGGGGGGGGGATCTCTTCACTGGTTTCTGGACCCGTGGACTTCCCGGGTGCAAGACAAGTGGGTCCACTAAGTCATTCGGTCCGGCTACAAGATCGAGTTTCGCTTTTGTCCCCCGGCAAGGTTTTTTTCCTTCCAATTTGTGCCTGTCCCCCAACCGCTTACAGGGCCTGTTTGTGGCAGTACAAGACCTGTTCCTTCAAGGAGTGATTGTTCCGGGTCCGACCTCGGAACGTTTTCAAGGTTTTTACTCAAACCAGTTCACAGGAAGGAAGGGAAAGTGCGTCCAGTCTTGGACCTCAAGGCGCTAAACTGCTTTGTGCGGGTCCAGAAGTTCAGAGTGGAGTCAATTCGAACAGTGGTGGCATCCCTGTGTCGGGGGGATATCCTCGCCTCTATCGATTATCAAGGATGCCTACCTTCACATTCCAATATGTGCCAGTCACCATAGTTTTCTCGGCTTTGCTGTGGGAAGGAGCATTTTCAATTTGTGGTGTTACCGTTTGGTTTTGCATCTGCTCCTCGGGTCTTCACAAAAGATGCTAGCTTTCCTACGCCAACAGGGGATTGCGGTACTGGGCTACTTGGACGATCTCCTTCTGCAAGCATTCTCCACCTCTGCTCTGGTGGAGAACCTGGAGATCAAAATACTCTGTGGGAGTTCAGCTGGATGTTAAATTTTCAGAAGTCTGCCCTGGTTCCGTCCACAAAGTTGGGCTATCCGAGCCTGACTCTGGACTCGGCCTTAGCCAGAATGCTCCTTCCTCTGTACAAACTCCTGAAATTGCAGGCTGCAATTCGCCTCCTGCTGTCCAACAAATGGTAATCCTTCTGGACTTGCATGCGGGTGCTGGGCCTGATGGTGCCTACTTTCGAGATGGTTCCATTTGCACAGTTCTTTACTAGGTCCCTGCAAAGGGAGATTCTGACCATATGGGACAAGACTCTGCAGCCGGAGAACGAAGGAGTCCCTGATATAGAGGCTTCGTGCTTCAGCTGGGGAAAATCCTTCCTTGTATTGGACAGTCGTCACCACAGATACCAGCCTGTCCAGCTGGGGAGGCGTTCTCGGCAAGCATTTTGCTCAGGGGTTCTGGATGCTGGAAGAGTCCAGACTACCGCTCAATGTCTTGGAACTCCTGAGTGATCAGACTGTGTCTGGATCATTGGACGTATCGTCTTTAGGGTTGTCCAGTGCTCATTCAATCGGACAATGCCACGGCCATGGGTTATGTTAATCACCAGGGGGCACAAGAAGTGTCCTGGCGGCTCTTGAGGTAGCAGGCATTCTAAGGTGGGCAGAACGGTTTGTTCCAGCCCTCTCCGCCGTAGACATTCCCGGGATGGAAAATTGGCAGGCGGATTATCTCAGTCGGCAGGCGTTGGACAATGGGGGGTGGTCCCTTCATCCGGAGGTGTTTCATCAGCTATGTCTCCGTTGAGGCAGCCCCGAGGTGGAACTGTTCAGCTCAACAGAAAGGTGCAGAGGCTTGTGGTTCAGTCAAGGGATCCTCTGGCGGAGGCTACAGACGCGCTGGTGGCCCTGTGGAGTCAGGATCATATTGATTTACACCTTCCCTCTTCTCAAGCTTATGCCCAGCCTTCTACACAGGATCGAGGCAGAAGGGATTCCGGTCATCTTAGTGGCGCCGGGCTTAGTACGCCGATCTGTTGCAGCTGGTCGCTGATGTTGGCAGCTTCCTCTCATGAAGGATATGCTTTCCCAAGGACCGAGCTTCCACCCTGCTTTACAGTCGCTGGCTTTGACGGCTTGGCTGTTGAATGCCAGGTGCTGAAGGATAGGGGTTTATCTGAGTCGGTGATTCCTACACTGTTGAAAGCTAGGAAATCTACTTCTAGGAAGGTTTACCATCGTGCGTGGAAGACGTACATTGCGTGGTGCGAGTCTCTCTTGGGGGTTCATCCTCGCTCCTTCTCGGTGGCTCAGATCTTAACCTTCGTTCAAACGGGGGGGGGGGGGGGGGGTTGAACAGAAATTGGCAGTCTTCTTCCAACGACCTTTGGCCACACACTCCCTTTTGCGTACCTTTCTTCAGGGTGCCGCCTTGGGATCTTAATTTGGTGCCTTCAACTCTACAGAAGCCTCCCTTTGAAAATATTCAGGAGATTCCCCTGCTTATGCTGTCCCAGAAGGTGGCCTTTTTTAGTGGCTATGACCTCTGCGTGCAGGGTGTCTGAACTGGCGGCATTATCCTGTCCATCTTGCGTTGTGATTCACAGGGATAAGGTGGTTCTTCGCCCCTGTCCTTCGTTCCTTCCAAAGGTGGTCTCTGATTTTCATTTGAATGAAGACATTGTGTTGCCTTCCCTGTGTCCCAGGCCTAAACATCTTAAGGAAATTGCCTTGCATTACTTGGATGTGGTTTGGGCTATTAGGGTGTACCTGGCAGCTACGGAGTCTTTCAGCAAGTCAGACTCTATTTGTGCTCAGGGATGGACCTCAAAGGGTTGTCCGCTTCCTCTGCGACCATTTCCAGATGGATCAGACACACAGTGGTTCAAGCCTATTCCATCAGGGGTCAGGTTCCTCCTTTCTCTGTCGAGGCGCACTCTACTAGGGCGCTTAGTGCCTCCTGGGCCTTTCGTCAAGCGTCAGTGATGCAGGTTTGCAAGGCGGCCATCTGGTTGTCGGTGCACACTTTTACAAAGTTTCGTAAAGTGGATGCGTTGGCATCTGCGGATGCTTCTTTTGGCCGCAATGTTTTGCAGGCTGCTGTTTAAGCTGCTGTTGTTTAAAGAGGACTTGATCCTCTTTGAGATTGTATTGGTTTTTTCAGGTGGGCTCCAATTGTTTTGGTTGAGCTCCTGTTGCCTGGTTGGCTAATGTTTAGCCATGGGAATTTTGTTGTTCCCACCCCTCATGTTTAACACTGCTTTGGGATGTCCAAATGGTTATGAATATCAGGAGCTGTGTTCGTCAATGAATGAAAGAGAAAATGGGATTTTTGACTTACCGTAAAATCAATTCCTCTGATGTTCATTGACGGACACAGCACCCACCCCTCTATGGAGTTATAATTCTCCTGACACTGCTTGTAACTAAACTGAGTGGCTATAGCAGAGAGAGGGAGTATACTACCCCCCTGGGACTGCCCATGGGTGTAGCCAGAATTATTTTCTGCCTAGTGCCCTACTCCTGTAGGGGGCAGTATAACCAAATGGTTATGAATATCAGGAGCTGTGTCTGTCAATGAACATCAGAGAAATGTATTTTATGGTAAGTCAAAAATCCCATTATTCCCCCCCCCCCCCCCCCCCCATCAGTATAGGCAGAATACTGATTGTTGCCAACAGCTAAATCGGACAAGCTGGTTGTACCCAAGTTGATGGATGGATTGACTTGGGTACAATCAGCCTGCCCAGCCATGGACTGAAATTCGGCCGGTCCCTGATGGCTGACTTAATTCAGTGTTTGACTCTAATTTGTCTCTGTAATAGAAGGCAACACAGTACACAAAACGGGTAATAAAAACTTCCTAAAGCGAACATTTCCTTAAATAAAAACTGTAATCCTGTGTAATGGATAAGTGTTTGTCCCACCTGCAACAGGGAACGTTTTTGTTCTGTCCACCTAACAGATCAGCTCTTACAGAAATCTTTGTTACACACTGAGATGTCCTTTTAGGAGAGAGGGAGCTTGATTTTCCACTATCTGCTGCAGACTATGCAGGGATTTTTTTCTACACGTGAGACACCCCGTTTGTGAAAAAGCTGTGGCTACATATCGAGATCAGACAAATCACAAGAGGGGTATGATTTGTACTTTTTAACAACCGTCCCAGTGTGAGATTTCTGCAAGAGCAAATTTGTGAGGTGGACAGACCAAAAACTTTCCTTGTAGCGGTGAGACAAACACTGAGGCCTGGATTACACCTTCCTTGCTTTTTTTTTTTTATTAGTGCGTTTTGCAGAAATGCACTGCAGTCCATTTAACATGGGTTGCTAGGGGACATGTTCATACCTATGCATTTTTCAGCTTTGGCGATTTTGGAAAGGGTCAGGGAATTATTATTTTATTTTTTCTCTGCAACAGGTTGTTTTTCGCGTGTAGTACACTTCAATGGACCCGCACCAAAACGGTGGTCTTGATGCGTTTTGCTTTTTGAAAGTATGACAGTTCTGTTCATGTAGTGCAACTTTGATGCCACTTTATACTTCTGGCACTTGCTTGCCTGATGAAGGAGCCCTTGTGGCTGCGAAATGTTGCTGTATTTTTATTATGTGACTACAAAAATAAATCCGTTTAGAGGAATCCTTGGTGTACTGATGTAGCAGATATGCTAGAAAAAAAAAAAAACCCACACTGCAGCGCTCTGAGGACCACCCTTGGTGAAATTGGTGTCCTGCGCCTGTGGGCTGAAGGATTACAAAACTGCTCCTGAACTTCCATTGATCCTCTTCTGCCTCAGATCTCTCCAAATAGTGGCAGCCATGAACAATTGCTACCGCATAATCCACCCCCTCTGTATCACTGAAGCCTACATTGGAGTAAGCTCCAGCTGCTGAAACATCACTGCCTCTTCCTGCTCCCTGCCTTCTGTAATTATAGCACAATCTCCCTTATCTGCATGTATGTGCCCAAGATCATCATGTGCACCTGATAGGAGGAAGAAGAACTCTTTGACTGCTATTCAACTACATCCTTTCAAGCTCTGGCTTTATAGCATGCCCATTAGGAGACAGAAAATGTAGTTCTAGATGGTGTGGCCCAAACACCAGCTTTGTCCAGCTATGTGCAGAACCTTCACTTCTCACTTTATATCTGTCCAACATTTTTAATAAAGAGAATTGCCTACTTTGCTGCAAACAAAGCCTGCTTTGGCCAAAAACAACAAAAGTCCCTAAAAAATATACCTCCTCAAAATCAAACTCTTATCACTACTTGCCAACCCACTTTTAATCTAGCAGAAACTGAAAAAAAAAATATGGATAAATCTGAAATAAAAGGAAAACTGAAAACCCTGGAAAAAAGATAAACAGCAAATATAGTTGTTTTTTTACACACACAAAAAGGTAGTCCTAAAAAGAACTGTTGAGTCCCTGAACTGTGACCACAGGGTGGATACATAATATGTAGCCCACCACACTGCAGTCCACAGTAATTTAGTGCAGTATAGCACAGTATATCAACTAACTTCCCCTACACAGGCTGTCCGCTTTTCTCTAAACTGAGCCAACACAAGAATGATCACATCGATTAAAGAGAATCTGTGTGTCCATTGACGAAAACTTTCCATGCCAAAAGGGACAAAGGGTAATTTCACACGAGCTATCTGATCGGATCCTCCATGCATCCCGATGGGGCAGCGGATGTTAGCGGAGACATGTCCGCTGCCATCCACATCCGGTCCTGCCTGTGAAATCCGGATGGATGGAAACCCTATTTTCCATCCGTCCAGGGAATTGGATGGGATGGGATCGGATGAGAGCGGACAGGCGATCTGCTCTCATCCGATTCCCCCATAGAAATGCATGGGGCTCTGACACCTCCCTCTCCGCTCTGTGTGCGGAGAGGGAGCGGTCATCTGTGTATCGATCCCCCGTGGAACAAGCCCTATGTCTTCCAACAGAAATGTCTTTAAAAAGCAATTTTTAAATCAATGGATCATTTGGGAGGAAAAAATGACTTGCCTTGGCCCCAGCCTCTGACGTTTCCAGGAGGCATGGGCGACGACATCACCATGTCTTACTGTTGCTTCCTTGGTAGCTGGGGTGCTTGAAATCCCACAAGGATGCCATCCTACAATGGGTTGGAGTGACTTTTCACAGGATATCAAGCTTCTAGCTCTGCAGGAAAACATGGTAATGTTACCCCGCACCTCCCAAGAAGTGTTGGAGGCCAGAACTGAAGTATTTTTTTTTTCCCGGAGATCTGTTTGTTTACAAATAGCTTTTTAAAGGGGCTTGCAAAAACGAAGCCCTACTTTCAGTGTCCATTCACACTACCGCGGTCCATTCAGTGCTACAGGACCCGTTCTAATAGGAGCGACACAAGTCGCTCCGACTTAGAAAAAGGGTCCTGTACTACTTCGGGGCGACCTCGGAGCGACTTGCATAGACATTCATTATATGAAGTCCGTGCAAGTTGCGGTGCACGGGACTTCACAGGTCGCCCCTGAAGTCGTGCAGAAGTCGTGCCGCTGCAGTGTGAATGCGGTGTAAGGGCCAAATTACCAATGCTTTTTACACACACTCTTATACATTTATGCACAAATCCATACGGGCGAATAAATTGTCTGATTAGGTCTACCTGAAAAAGTGACAGGTGAACTTTAACGGAACGGTCATGTGAAAAGGGCCCTAATGGACAAAGGGACCCGTAGCTTTTTAAAGCCTAGCTCCAGCCAAAGTTTATTTTTTTGGGATGTGAGGAGTGGTTGGAGCTCTGCCAGGTTTTTGTCTGTGAGCCCATTGAGATTTTCCCTTTACTTCTTGTCTGTGTGACAATACTACAAAAATTAAGGGTAGCAATATTCTCCAGTAAAGGATGGTGCAGAATGCTATCAAAACTTTTTCAGTTCTCACTTTATATCATACTACTAAAAATGGGTTTTCTCTGTCGTTCATTGACTGGGACATCTCCTGATCTTCCTAACCATTGGGTTATACTGCCCCCTACAGGAGTAGGACACTAGACAGAAAAAAAGATTAACTACATCCTATGGGCAGTCCCAGGGGGTATACTCTCCCATTATGCTATAGGTACTCTTTTTTTGTGCATAGTCAGGAGTAGGGACCTAGCTCCTTGCTGAGATATTTTGGTCCAGCCAATTTTTTTACTTTTGGATAGATTCTTGCTATTTTTTTCCTCTGCGAGATCTACAATCAACTGCTGGATTGGGCAACAGGCTGGATAATCTAAATCCAGTGGTCACCCCAGTCTGGCCAGCGAGCGTGCGCAGACCTTAGCTCCGCGCTAGGTTGGCCGCGACATAGCCCCACTGGACAGGGGCTGGCCTGCGATGTAAACTCCTTGTGAGTTCACATACGACTGGGTTTTGGCCTGCATCACAGTGTTCCTTTTGGGCGACAGCCCCCCCATTTTGATGGAGAGGAGGCTCTGTCTGGAGTGGTGCCCGCCTGGTTCCTGGTATGGTAAGAAGTTGTCCCCCTAAGGGTCTTGGGGTGGAAGTGGGCCCCTTCGTGGGGCAGTCAGAACCCCCAGGTTCCCCTCCTTCCCGTTAGGCACCCCCTCATCTGTGTCTGATGGTCCCTGTGGGCCATCTAGCCCCCCCATCCACTCCAGCCCCCACCTATGCTGGGGTTGTGGGATGGTCTGGCCTACCTCATGGGACTGGGGCAGAGTACTGACTGGCGATGGGGGGGGGGTGCCGCCAGCGATTAGCTGTGGGGGGGGCTTTACCTGGTGGGAGTTCCTGTCAGGGTCCCCCCTTCTTGCCTGGGCCTGTTTTCTGAGGCCTAGAGATCCCTCCTGGGAGCCTCGTGGTGCTGCGCGGGGCTGCCATTTTGTTGTAGCCTGTGTACTGTAATGCACGGCGGCCATGTTTGTGTAGTCCGACAGCCATTTTGCATTAGTCCAGAATTGGAAATAGTGGCAGCCATGACAGTGCAGCCTTTCTGGGTGGCGATTTCAGCTGTGGAAGCCCCTTCTCATCCCCTGGTGCTGACTCCTGGGTCTTTTCCTTCCCTGGACACCGCACGAGGACTGCATTTAATCCTGGTGCTGTCGGTGCTTGTTCCATGGGGTGGTGAGTCTGGTAGGGTCCTCTCCCTCTCTGCTACAGGATCGTGGGGTGCTCTGTTGCTGGCAACTAGGTGGTGCTGCCAGCATGGTGGGGGTGTCCCTTAGCAGTGTTTGCACTTTTCTTGTGGGGGGTCCACCTATTGACTCATGGAGTCCCTGGAGCATGTTCCCTCACCTTACCCCATCTCAGAAGCTACGGGGACCTCTGGGTCCCAACCATCCATTGATGAACTGACGGTGGTCCTGGAGACCTTTGTGTTCCGGGTGGAGGTTGTTTTTGGGCAGCGGGCTAGCAAAAAAGCACCCCCCACCTTCTCCTGTCTCATCTATGTCCTCAGATCCTGAATCTGATTTGGCCGCTGCGGACGTGGCTCACCCTGCTGGGTCTGCGCCCATGCCCCCTGAATTCTCAGATAGTAAGGACGATTCCTCCACTCCTGAAGCTGCGCACGAAAAGGCACTGGTGGAAACACTGCGTGTCTGTGCGTGAGACTTTAAAGATGGAGGATGCAGCTGGAGCTGCGACGAAGGCACCAGTTCCCTTTGGCACTCACAAGCTGTCCAGAGGGACAAAGGTGTTTTCTTTCCCCTCCTATTTTGACAGAACTGTTGCAAAAGAGTGGGGATGGCATAAACGCCCCCTTGTGGTCCCTAAGCGCTTTGCTATGCGGTACCCTTATGAGGAGTCCCTTCTTAAAAAATGGACTGTCCCACCAGTGGTGGACCCTCCAGTTTCCAGATTGAAAAGGGCAACCATGATTCCGGTTGAAATGTCTCCAGCCTTTAAGGATCCATCTAACAAAAAAGTGGAGGCTGTGGCCTGCAATATGTACACTATGGCTGGTTCAGCGCTTGGGCTGGTATTCACTGGTATAACACAGCCGCCACATACATACATACACCCACCCACAGCTGCCCGGTGCCAGTCAGCCACCCACAGGCCTGTACCAGCCAGCCACCCACCAAAGGGTGCCAGCCAGCCACCCACCACAGGGTTCCAGCCAACCACCACAGTGTGCCAGCCAGCTACCCACCAATGGTTGCCAGCCAGCCACCCACCAAAAGGTGCCAGACATAGTCACCCACCAGGGTGCCAGCCAGCCACCCACCAAAGGGTGCCAGCCAGTCACCCACCAAAGGGTGCCAACCAGCCACCCACCAAATTGTGCCAGCCAGCCAACAAAGGGTGCCAGACAGCCACCCACCACAGGGTGCCAGCCAGCCACCCAGAGAGCCACCCACCAAAGGGTGCCAGCCACCCACCACAGGGTTCCAGCCAGCCACCCACCAAAGGGTGACAGCCAGCAAGCCAGCCACCCACCACAGAGTGCCAGCCAGCCACCAAAGGGTGCCAGCCACTCATCACCACAGGTTGCCAGCCAGACAGTTTTTTTTAAGCCTATATTCAATTTCAGTAGTGTCTTTCAAATTTCAATGGATATGGATGCAGATAGAAAAAAATTGTGATCTGGGACCATTTCTAATCTCCAGCTCCAGAAAAAGCAGCAGCACTATGCAACACGTGCACAAACAATGTAAGTCCACTGACTCCAATCCACTGTCTAGCTGTTTGTCTAGCTTTTTTTCTAGCAGTTTTGCACTGACTGCACTGCAGTAGTGATTTAAAATTATTGCACTGAGTGAGTGCACTACTGCAACAGTTTATGCATCATTCACAATCAGATGATGTGAAACTGATGTCCCTGCAAGTGCGGTTTTCCTATCAGTTTTCATGCAGTTAAGGTGTGAAGAACGGGCCCTTAATGTTAAAAATGTTAATAAACAAACATTGACATGGTCAGTAACAGATGTGTCAAAAAATTGTGTTTATTTTTCAAAACTTTAACTGTTCAAAATATCAGCTGATACCGATATGCAATGGCCAAAATATCGGTATCGGCAACGAAAAACCGATATCGGTCGATCCCTACATCAAGGTGCTGAACTGCTTTGTGCAGGTACAGAAGTTCAGAATGAAGTTCATTCGCATTGTGGTGGCATCCCTGCATCAGGGGGATTTCCTTGCCTCTATTGACATCAAGAACACTTACCTACACATTCCAAAATGTGTTGGTCACCAGCGTTTCCTCCGCTTTGCCGTGGGAGAGGAGCATTATCAGTTTGTGGCGTCCCCCCTTTGTCTTGCCTCTGCTCCTCGGGTCTTCAAAAAAATGTTGGTCCCGATGCTGGCATTGTTACGTCAGTGGGGGATTGGAGTACTGGGCTACTTGGACAACCTTCTTCTGTCAGCGGAGTCCCCTACTGTGCTGTTCGACAACGTGGACATCACTATATGGACTCTGAGGGAGTTTGGCTAGCTTCTGAATTATCAGAAGTCTGCTCTGATTTCTTCCACAAAGTTGGACTATCTGGGTCTGACTTTGGACTCTGCTCTAGCCAGAGTGTTCCTTCCTCTGGACAAACTCCAGAAATTGCATGCTGCAATTCATCTCCTAGCAGGTAGTCTTCCCTCCAGACTTGCATGCTGGTGTTGGGCTTGGTAGTATCTACCTTTGAGGCAGTTCAGTTTGCACAGTTCCATACAAAGTCCCTACAAAGAGACATTCTGGCCAAATGGGACAAGTGTCCCCAGTCTCTGGACAATCAGATCCGGCTGAGCCGGGGAATGAGAGGATCCCTGATCTGGTGGCTTTATTCTCCGGCGCTTTAACAGGGCAAATCTTTTCTCCCCTTTATTTTGGACGGATGCCAGTCTGTCCGGGTGGGGAGGCGTCCTAGACCGGAATTCTGCTCAGGGGGTACGGACACTGGCAGATTCCAGACTAACGATCAATGTCCTGGAACTCCGAGCGATCAGACTGTGCCTGAATCATTGGACGGATCATCTTCAGGGTGTGCAGTGGGAATTCAATTGGACAACGCCACGGCCGTGGCTTATGTCAATCACCAGAAAAATCTTGAGGGGTCTGGAGTAAAGATCGACCGATTATTGGCAACACCGATATATCGGGTGCCGATATGTACTTTCCCCTATATATCTGTATCGGCGTTTGGATTTACCGATATTTTCGTGACGTCATTACCTATGTTGTGCGCTCACGTTCTGCTTTCTAACACCGCCTCCCACACCTGTGCGGCCCATACGTGTCACCATTTCACTGTGCGTTGCACTTAAGACCGCCTCACACAGCCTCGTGTTACAGCCAGCTGCAGTCTGGTCCGGTCACGCTGCCAGCCATCCATCCACCCACAGGCCCTGGCCTCAGCCACCCACCACAACAGGGTGCCAGCCCAGCGAGCAAGCAACCAGCTACCCAGATGACACCAAGCCAGCCACCCACCACGCCACCGTAGCCAGTGTTCCAGCAAGCCGGTGGCAGCTACCCACCATAACAGGCCAGGGTAAGTGAGTGACACCAAGCCAGCCCCCCACCAGTGTTCCAGCAAGCCAGCCACCCACCACGGTGTTCCTACAAGCCAGCCACCCATAACAGTGTGACATCAAAGCAAGCCAGCCAGCCAGCCACCACAGTGTTCCACTTCCTGCAAGCCAGCCACCCATAACAGGGTGACACCAAGCCAGCCAGCCACCACAGTGCTCCTGCAAGCCAGCCACCCACCCATAACAAGGTGACACCAAACCAGCCAGTCACCCATAACAGGGTGACACCAAGCCAGCCAGCCACCTCAGTGCTCCTGCAAGCCAGCCACCCATAACAGGGTGACTGGTGACACCAAGCCAGCCAGCCACCACAGTGTTCCTGCAAGCCAGCCACCCATAACAGGGTGACACCAAGCCAGCCAGCCACCACAGTGTTCCTGCAAGCCAGCCACCCATAACAGGGGGACACCAAGCAAGCCAGTCACCACAGTGTTCCTGCAAGCCAGCCACCCATAACAGGGTGACACAAAGCAAGCCAACCAGGCTCCACAGAGACTGTTCCTGAAAGCCAGCCACCCATAACAGGGTGACACCAAGCAAGCCAACCAGGCACCACAGAGACTGTTCCTGAAAGCCAGCCACCCACAACAGGGTGACACCAAGCAAGCCAACCAGGCACCACAGAGACAGTTCTGAAAGCCAGCCACCCATAACAGGGTGACACCAAGCCAGCCAGCCACCACAGTGTTCCTGCAAGCCAGCCACACATAATAGGGTGACACCAAGCAAGCCAACCAGGCACCACAGAGACTGTTCCTGAAAGCCAGCCACCCATAACAGGGTGACACCAAGCAAGCCAACCAGGCACCACAGAGACTGTTCCTGAAAGCCAGCCACCCATAACAGGGTGACACCAAGCAAGCCAACCAGGCAGCACAGAGACTGTTCCTGAAAGCCAGCCACCCATAACAGGGTGACACCAAGCCAACCAGCTAGCCAGCCACCACAGTGTTTCTGCAAGCCAGCCACCCATAACAGGGTGACACCAAGCCATCCAACCAGCCACCACAGACTATTCCTTAAAACCAGCCACCAATAACAAGGTGACACCAGTCACCAAGCCAGCCAGCCCCCCATAACAGGGTGACACCAAGCCAGCCACCCAGCCACCACAGACAGTTCCTGAAAGCCAGCCACCAATAACAAGGTGACACCAGTCACCAAGGCAGCCAGCCACCCACAACAGGGTGACACCAATCCAGTCAGCCTAAACAAGTGTTCCTGCAAGCCAGCCAGCCACCCATAACAGGGTGACACCAAGCCAGCCAACCAGTGCCATCACAGTGTTCCTGCAAGCCAGCCACCCAGAACAGGGTGACGCCAGCCAGCCACCACAGTGTTCCGGCAAGCAAGCCACCCACAACAGGGTGACACCAAGCCAGCCACACTGCCAGGCGTCAGCCACCAACCCACAACAGGGTGCCAGCATCAGCAGCAACTTCAGCAAGCCATTTCTTTAATCTTCTTTGTGTCTTTAACCGCTTGCCGCCCGCCCGCCGTCATATGACGGCGGAGCGGAGCGACCATTATCCTGGGCCGCTGTCATATGACGGCGGCACTTTAAGCAGAGCAGGCGCGCGATCGCGTGCGCGCCGCCCTGCACTGCCGGTGTCGGGGTGTCCCCGGGACACCCCCTGTCACCGGCAGGGGGGAAACAGCCAATGGGCGTGGCTGTTTCCCACGTGATCGGCTGTGTTCCAATGACACAGCCGATCACAAAGAAGGCGCCCACAAGATGACCGCGCATGCGCGATCGGGAGCGCGCAGCGCAGTCATGTTGGTGGCACTGTGTTCCGTAGGAACACAGCTGTCACCGGCGGTAGTAAACAGTCACTGACAGTGACTGTTTACTATGTGATCGGCTGTGAATCCATTCACAGCCGATCACAAAATGTAAACAAAGAGCAGTAACTCACTGTTACTAGCTCTTCTTCCCTCATACAGCTTCCAGTGTGAGGGGAGAAGAGCTAGAAACAGTGAGTTACTGCTCTGTACACCTGTAAAAGTAAAAGCACAGAAATAAATGTCCCCACACAGTCCTCAGCCCCCCCCCCCCAATGTCACCTGTCACCCAACAGTCACCTCATCAGTGCCCAGAAATTGACACCCATAACGTTCACATGTGAGCGCAGCGATCGCGGGCAGAATCACCGCGATTCTGCCCGCGATCCGGAGATCATTGCAAATCGCGGGACGCCTGTGTGTTGCCCGTGATTTGCAATAGCACCCCAAGCGCTGTGCGATGTTGCAGCGATTTCCGCCTGCCGAATTGCGGTAACATCGCGCAAACAACGCATGATGCCCAAAAAAGGTACAAGAGTTTCTTTGGGTCGTCATGCATTGTTTGTGCGATGTTACCGCGATTCGGCAGGCGGAAATCGCTGCAACATCGCACAGCGTTTGGGGTGCTTTTGCAAATCACGGGCAATGCACAGGCGCCCCGCGATTTGCAATGATTTCTGGATCGCGGGCAGAATCGGAGTGATTCTGCCCGCGATCGCTACGGTCACATGTGAACGTAGCCTAAAGTTCACCGGTCACCAGAGACTGCCATCAGTACCGCCGTGCACAATCGCCCGTCACCTGTCACCCATCAGTGACCATCGCCCGTCACCTGTCACCCCATCAATCACCGTCACCTGTCACCCCATCAGTCATCGTCACCTGTCACCCCATCAGTCATCGTCATCTGTCACCCTATCAATCATCGTCACTTGACACCCCATCAGTGATCGTCACTTGTCACCCCATCAATCATCGTCACATGTCACCCCGTCAGAGATTGTCATCTGTCACCTCATCAATCATCGTCACCTGTCAACTCATCAATCATCATCACCTGTCACCTCATCAATCATCGTCACCTGTCACCCCATCAGTCATCGTCACCTGTCACCCCATCAGTCGTCGTCACCTGTCACCCCATCAGTCATTGTCACCTGTCACCCCATCAGTCATCGTCACCTGTCACCCCATCAGTCATCGTCACCTGTTTGCCATATGCATGCAATCACTTACTGACCGCCTAACGACTATATGCGTCGGCCATTAAAAGCTAAATACTGGGGTTATGGCAGCAGATAGCCCCCATAACCCCGGTATTTTTTGAAACGGCGGGCGGTCGGCTTTCAGATAAGGGTGGTCCCAGTGGCGGATTCACCGCGGAATTACCCTTACGGTGCAGGGGAAGAGGTGCCCCCCCCCCTCCTGCCGCGTCCCAGACGTTTTCCCAGCTTACCGGACCCGCCAGCAGCGGGGAAAACTATCCGGTCCCGGATCCTCAGAGACAGGAAGTCGAGTGAGGGCAAGATGGCCCTCACTCGACTCTATGGTCTTGGAGGACCGGAGCTACGTCAAAAGACGTTGCCTAGCAACCGGTTTAAAGGGCCGCTTTTTTTATTTTTTCCTCTTTCAACAATTTTTTTTTTTTTCTTTTTTAGTGTAGTTGTGAGGTGTGAGGTCTTTTTGACCCCAGATCTCACAATAAAGAGGACCTGTCATGCCTATTTCTATTACAAGGGATGTTTACATTCCTTGTAATAGGAATAAAAATGATCAAAACATTTTTTTTTTTTAAACTGTGTAAAAATAAAAAAATAATAAATAAAATAAATAGGAAAAAAAAAATTAAAGCGCCCTGTCCCCGTTAGCTTGCGCGAGCAGAAGCAAACGCATACGCAAGTCCCGCCCACATATGTAAACGGTGTTCAAACCATACATGTGAGGTATCGCCGCGATCGTTAGAGCAAGAGCAATAATTTGAGCCCTAGACCTCCTCTGTAACTCTAAGCTAGTAACCTGCAGAAATTTTTAAAATATTGCCTATGGGGATTTTTAAGTACCAATGTTTGGCGCCATTCTGTGAGCATGCGCAATTTTGAAGCATGACATTTTGGGTATCTAATTACTCGGCGTAACATTATCTTTCACATTATGGAAAAAAATTGGGCTAAATTTACTGTTTTCTTATTTTTTAGTTCAAAAAAGTGAATTTTTTTCAAAAAAATCGCATCTGGAAGACTGCTGCGCAAATATGGTGTGATAAAAAATATTGCAACGATCTCCATTTTATTCTCTAGGGTCTCTGCTAAAAAGAAATATATAATGTTTGGGGGTTCCAAGTAGTTTTCTAGCAAAAAAAAATGATTTTAGCTTGTAAACACCAAGTGTCAAAAATAGGCCCAGTCTTAAAGTGGATAAATGGACAACTTTGTGTAAAGCGCTACTTGGATGTTAGGCCTATGTATGTGGCCAGGCTGTGAAAAAGTGTTACACATGTGGTATTACCATACTCAGGAGGAATAGCAGAATGTATTTTGGGGTGCAATTTTTTGCTATGTACATGCTATGTGTTAGAAATATTGCATAAATGGACAGCTTTGTGTAAAAAAAATGTGTTTTCATTTTCTTTCCACATTTTCCAAAAACTTGTGGAAAAAAATGACATATTCAAAAGACTCATTATGCCTCAAAAATTATACGTTGGGCTGTTTGCTTTCCAAAATGGGGTCATTTTATGGGGGTTTCCATTGTCCTGGTGCTCCAGGGCCTTCAAAAGTGCGATAGGTTGTCAGGAAATTATATGTGTAATTTGTGCTCCTAGAATGCCGGACGCTGCTACTTGGATGTTAGGCCTCTGTATGTGGCCAGGCTATGAAAAAGTCTCACACATGTGGTATCGCCATACTCAGGAGGAGTAGTAGAATGTGTTTTGGGGTGTAGTTGCAAGTATACATGTGCTGTGTGAGAGAAATAACCTGTTAATACGGCAATTTGTAAAAAAAAAAAAAAATCTTCATTTTGCAAAGCATTGTGGGAAAAAATTACAACTTCAAAAAACTCACCATGCCCCTTATTAAATACCTTGGAATGTCTACTTTCCAAAAAGGGGTCGTTTGGGGGGTATTTGTACTTTCCTGACATTTTAGTGTCTCAAGAAATGAGATAGGCCTTCAGTACATCAGGTGTGATCAAGTGTGATCAATTTTCAATGATTCGCACCATAGCTTGTGGACTCTATAACTTTCATAAAGACCAAATAGTCTATCAAACCAAAGAGCTTTGATTGATATATGTTTTGAGAAGCATGAAGAGATTAAAAATGTTGTGTTTGCAAGTCTTTTGAATCCTTGATACAAGAACCATGCTTTCTTTTCTGATAATGTATTGGCTAGCGAAACAATGGCTGACAGAAGATATTCAACAGGAGGTGCAGGAGGTTCTTGCCGAAAAGACAAGTCCAGAACACTATTTTTATGAAGAGCAGCATGCAGCAAAAACAGACAAATGTCCAAAAATACGTCAACGAACAGAAGAGAATCTTCTTCATCGTGGTCAAATTTATCAGGACATTTTCAGTGTTTTATTGGGGCCTCATGCGGAAGATTAAATTTATTCTGAATCTGCAACTATGAGCCTGGATGATGAACTTCATCTCTATTTGAAAGAAGCAGTAATTGACAGAAGAAGTCATCCTCTTCAGTGGTGGAGAGAAAGTGAGGCACGCTACAAAAGACTTGCTTCCCATGCTAGAAGATACCCCTCTCTCTCTGCTCCTCTGTCCTCCACTCCTCCTGAGCAAGTGGCAGCATTGTATGAACAAAACAGAAGACCTTTAACAGGTGACCATGGACATGCTGAAATGTTCTGCTTTCTGCAGTATAATATTGTTCTACTTAACTGGGAGTATTGAAAAGAGTAGTGTCCACTCCAGTGACTCCACTCCAATCCACTGTACTGTTTCTTTCTAGCAGTTTTGCACTGACTGCTGTAGTTGCAGTGAGTGCCCTACTGCTAAGAGTCCAATCCACTGTTTAGCTGTTGCCTAGCTTTTTTTTTTTAGCAGTTTTGCACTGACTGCTGTAGTTGCAGTGAGTGCCCTACTGCAGAGGTAGTCCACTGACTCCAATCCACTTTCTTGCTGTTGCCTAGATTTTTCTCTAGCAGTTTTGCACTGACTGCTGTAATTTCAGTGAGTGCCATACTGCAGACAGAGGTAGTCCTCCACTGACTCCAGTCCAATCCACTGTGACATGTAGCTATTGCCTTGCTCTTTTTCTAGCAGTTTTGCACTGACTGCATTGCAGTAACATATTGCAGTGAGTGAGTCCACTACTCCAGCACTTTATTATGCATTAATGCACAATCAGATGATGTGAAAAGCAAAGCAAATGTCCCTGCAATTTAAGTTTTCCTATCAGTTTTTATGCAGTTAAGGTGTGAAGAATGAGCACTTAATGTTAAAAATGTTAATAAATAAAGATTAACATGTTTAAGAGATTTGTGTCAAATTTTGTGTTTTTTTGGGTCAATTTTACGTGTCTGAAAATATCTGCAAATATCGGCCGATAACGATATGCGATCGGCAAAATATCGGCATGAAAAAACTATATCGGTCGATCACTAGTCTGGAGGTAGTTGGCATTCTACGGTGGGCAGAACGTTTCGTTCCAGCCCTCTCCGCTGTACACATTAGAGGAGTGGAAAACTGGCAGGTGGACTATCTCGTTCGGCAGGCGTTGGATCAAGGGGAATGGTCCCTTCATCCGGAGATTTTTCACCAGCTTTGTAACTGGTGGGGCACCCCGAGGTTGATCTTTTGGTGTCTCAGATAGGTGCAGAGGTTTGTGGCACGGTCACGGGATCCTCTGGCGGATCCCACAGACGCACCGGTGACCTTGTGGGGCTAGTATTGCTAGTTACGACCTTCCTTCTCTCAAGTTTCTGCTGAGACTCCTGCGCAGGATCGAGGCAGAAGGGCTTCTGGTCATTTTAGTGGCCCTGGACTGGCCTCGCCGGTCGCCTGGTGCGGCTGGTCGCCGATGTCCCTTGGAGACTACCTCTCAGGAAGGATCTGCTGTCCCAAGGACCAATCTTCCATCCTGCTTTACAGTCGCTCTTTGACGGCTAGGCTGTTGAAAGCCAGGTGCTGAAGGATAGGGGTTGGTCTGCGTCGGTGACTCCAACGCTGCTGAAGGCCAGGAATTCTAACTCTAGGGAGATCTATCATCGTACGTGGAAAATTTACATTTTGTGGTGTGAGTCTCTTGGGGCTCACCCTCGCTCTTTCTCAGTGGCTCGGGTCTTGACCTTCCTTCAACTGGGGGTTGAGCAGAAATTGGCTTTGAGTACCATCAAGGGCAAGGTGTCTGCCTTTGCGGTCTTTTTTTCAACGACCTTTGACCTCACACTCCCTGGTGCGTACCTTTTTTTTTTTAGGGGGTTCGACACTTGGCTCCTCCAGTGCGGTCTCTGTTACCTCCTTGGGACCTCAACTTGGTGCTCTCAATTCTCCAGAAGCCTCCCATTGAAAATCTTCAGGAGATTCCTCTGCTTACACTGTCCCAGAAGGTCACCTCTGCTCGCCGGGTGTCAGAATTGGCAGCGTTATCTTGTCAGTCACCTTACTTGGTTCACAGAGATAAGGTGGTGCTTTGCCCCTGTCTGTTGTTCCTACCAAAGGTTGCCTCTGATTTCCATTTGAACAAAGTCATTGCTTTGCCTTCCCTGTGTCCAAGGCCAAAACATCCTAAGGAAATTGCTTTGCATGCCCTGGATATGGTTCGGGCAATTCAGGTGTACCTGGCAGCTATGGAGTCTTTTAGGAAGTCAGACTTTACTTTACTTGCAAAACTATGAGTAGGATTCAGATCAGAACACCTGTCAGATTTTTATTGCAGTCTGTTCTCCACTAGGGGGATTCCACCTTTCTATCCGGTCTGTTTAGCATTATCACTGAAAGGGAATCAAAATACCAAATTTTGGGTTGTTACCAGAACAGGAATAAAGGGGAAATCCTCATATAGGGAACACTACGTAGTTCTGGTGACAACCAGAGATTCCCTCACTTTGGAGGGATTTCCTCTCGCTTCCTGTTTTTCTTGTAGGACAAGGAAGGGAAATCTCCCCAATGGGACACAGATGGGAAAACGTTCTTGGTTTTAACCACTTCTTTCCCAGCCTATTGTCAAATCACATCTAGACGATACATTTGTCGTTCAAGGCAAAAGTCATAGGACGTCCTTCTGGAGCACGTGTGCCCATGGGCCATGGTGTGGTGCGATGACTGGTCAGTACTAGCCCGCTGTAACAGTATCATGTGATCTCTGTGACCAATCACAACAGATCACATGACAATTTTAAACAATGGATGGCTTCATTTCGTGCCATTCATTTGATACAATTGTGTTGCTAGCTGTAATTGGTAACAGAGATCACATGGTACAGACAGGGCCAATCACAGCCCATCTGTACCATATAATTAGCTGTGCCTAATCACAACAGTACACACAGAATGAATCAGTTTTATTCAGTAAAAATGGTTGCTTATACCTGTGAAATTCAATGGTATAAGAAATCAAAATGTGTAAAAAAAAAAAATAATCCTAATTTCTTGAGCAGTATTACATTTTTTTAATGACTATTTTAACAAAGAAAAATAAATAATTATTACAGATTATTTTATTTTTTTTTACATATTGTCAGCAGTCAATGTCCCTGATCACCGCCACACCAGTTATATGATGATGCTGTACTGCACTGGTGACAGTATGTAAAAATAAGTAAATAAATATTTTAAAAAATACAGTTTGGCCTACATTTTCGAAGAAAGATTATTTATTTGTAAAATTTTACAACAGAAACTAAGAAAACGTGTTTTTTTTTTTTTTTTTTTATTTAGCAAAAAAAAAAAAAAAAACAGTGGTGAATAAATACCACCCAAATAAATATTTGTATGAACAAAATGATAAAAATGTCATTGAAAAAACGTGTTTTATTTCTCAAAAGTTTTTTGGTCTTTTTTTCATTTATTTAGAAAAAAAGTAATAAAAACAGTGGTGAATAAGACCCCGTTCAGACAGGGGCGACACGACTTGGTGGGGCGACCTCTGCGCGACTTGCATGGACTTCATATCATTGAAGTCCATGCAAGTCACATCCAGGTCGCCCCAAAGTAGTACAGGACCCTTTTTCTAAGTCGGAGCGACGTGTGTCGCTCCTATTAGAACGGCTCCTGTACTATTCAATGGTGAGTGACCCACCGCGACTTGTCAGGCGACCAAGTCGCCTGACAAGTCGCGCTAGTGTGAATGGGGTCTAAATACCACCAAAGAAATATCTATTTGTGAAATTTAATTGAAAAACGTGTTTTATTTCTCAAAAGTTTTTTGGTCATTTTTGTTTATTTAGAAAAAAAAAAAAAACAGTGGTGAATAAATACTACCCAAAGAAATATCTATTTGTGTGAACAAAATGATAAAAATGCCATTGAAAAACTTTTTTTTTTTCAAAAGTTTTTTTGGTCTTTTTTTTTATTTTTTAGCAAAAAAAAAAACTGTGGTGAATAAATAACGTGTATACCACCCAAAGAAAGATCTATTTGTGTGAACAAAATGATAAAAATGTAATTGAAAAACTTGTTTTTTTTTTTCAAAAGTTTTTTGGTCTTTTTTTCGTTTCGTTAACAAAAATAAAAATAAAACAGTGGTAAATAAATACTGTACCACCAAAAGCAAGCTCAATTTGTGTGAACAAAATGTTAAAAATGGCATATGGGTACAGTGTTACATGACTGCACATGTCATTTAAAGTGTGACAGTGCTAAAGGCTGAAAATTGCACTGGGCAGAAAGGGGGGTAAAAGTGCCCAGTGTCAAAGTGGTTAAAATAGGGACATTCCCTCCAAATGAGAGCTACCTTTACCAGGTCAGTACTGCAATATTGTGGTAATAATGTATCAAACCTGCAGCAGCAGTGCATAGTCTCCAATCAGCTTCTACAGATAAGCTTTGTAAATAAAAGATAAAAGCTTATTGGTTGCCATGCCCAGCTCTTACTGTACCGTATTACCATTGGAGCTTGTTTTTCTTCCCAACCAACAGAATGGCCGCTGCATTTTAGCAGCGACATAATTTTCGACAGATTCCCCACCTCCAGCGCGCACTGGAATGCTGCGCTCTGTTCTAGCAGTTTCTATGACACTGCAAACGTCATCATTTCGCGACCGCAGTCCTCTTTTTTTTTTTTCTATCTTCCTTTACGAGAAGGAACTGCTGGCTTATTACTAGTGAGTGTACAAGCTTAGGCTTTCTCACTGCAGTGAAGCTAACAAAAAAAGAAAGCGACGAGAA
Organism: Pelophylax lessonae; assembly: GCF_965119305.1. NCBI lineage: Eukaryota > Metazoa > Chordata > Amphibia > Anura > Ranidae > Pelophylax > Pelophylax lessonae. Next base: position 353,299,394 of record NC_138768.1, read on the forward strand.
CCCACAGTGAGCGAAGGCACGGAACACCGGTCACTACAGACTGTCCCAGAGTTCTGTGCGGTGACGTAGTGGTGACGCTGTGCTATGAGGAAGAGCTGTTAGTGCGGCCTGAGCTGCGCCAGCACCGCCCGAGAGCCGGAGAGCGCCTGACACATGGTGTACCCAGAGCTGGCTCTATAGGAGACATCACTCAGGACCGGCTCATATAGCTTCCTCCGCCATACTAAGCGGCTGTTCCATCCTCTCCGCCTTCACACAGCCATGTCCGAGCCCCCCGCACCATCCTCTTCCTCCTCCGACTCTCCGAGGATTATTAAAGTCACAGTGAAGACCCCCAAGGAGAAAGAGGAGTTCGCTGTGCCGGAGAACAGCAGTGTCAGAGAGGTGAGAGAGCACACCTTCACCAGGAGAAGAAGCCTTGTATATTATCAGATGTGGGCTGTGTGAGGTGAACACAATGTGTAAACGAAGGCTTTTTCTTCCATTTGTATCCCTCCCCATCAGCCACTGACATTTCCCTCCACTTCCTGTCCTATAGACACAACAGGAAGTGAAAGGAAATGGAGAAATCATCATCCTTAGTTGTCACTAGTGATGGGCTCAGGTGTGTTTGGGATCGTAGTCCCAACCCACCTGAGCAATCCCGCTGGGAAGCAGACACTGCACACCGCCAATCACTGGCAGTGAGACATTTCCTGTTCCACAGCTGCACAGACAGGGAATTGCCTCACTGCCTGTGATTGGTGGTGTGCAGTGTCAGCTTCCTGGCTGGACTACGATCCTGAACACTATTATTAAGTAATATAGGAATTAACCACTTAAGCCCCGGAAGATTTTACCCCCTTCCTGACCAGGGGGTTTTTTGCGATTTTTTTTTTTTTTTTTTTTTTTTTTTTTTTTACTGCGTGACTTTAACGGACAATTGCGCGGTCGTGCGACGCTGTACCTAAACGAATTTCACGTCCTTTTTTCCCACAAACAGAGCTTTCTTTTGGTGGTATTTGATCACCTGTGCGATTTTTTTGATCACGCGCTATAAACAAAAAAAGAGCGTAATTTTTGCAAAAATAACGATATTTTTCACTTTTTTTTATATGAAATTCCCCCCCAAAAAAATTTAAAAATCAAAATTTTTTAACATTTTCGGCCAATTTGTTTTACGCTACCTATGTTTGGTAAAAAAAATCGCAAAAAGCGTATTTTGATTGGTTTGCGCAAAAGTTAAAGCGTTTACTATCAAAGGGAAAGATTTTTGTCATTTTTGGTGTTTTTTTTTTTAACGAGTAATGGCGGCGATCTGTGATTTTTTTTTTTTTGCGGTACTGCGACATTGCGGCGGACAGATCAGACCCTTGACTGACATTTTTGACACTTTTGGGGGTACCAGTGACATTACTGCAGTAATCAGTGCTATATATATGCACTGTTACTGCAAAAATGACACTGGCAGGGAAGGGGTTAACAGTATTGGACAGGGAGGGGTTAAGTGTGTCCTAGGGGCGTGCTTCTAACTGTGTAGGGACATTGCTATTGGTGTAAAAACAAAGATCAACGGTCCTACATAGTAGAACCGTCTGATCTTCATTTTTACACAGGGAGAACTGACAGGCGGCTTGTTTACATAAGCCGCTCTGTCTTTCTCCCGCTGTACCGGCGATCGTAGTGTGACCGGCGGACATCGGGTCCGCCAGTCACACTCCCGCACTCCTCCGTGAACGAGCCTCGGCGGGCGCGCGCTCGCCCGCTATTGGCTCTAGAAGGAGTGACAGGCGAGCGACGTAGACCTACGTCACTCTGCCTGGCCGGGGCTGACTGCCGCAGTAAATATACTGTGCGCAGTCGGCAAGCGGTTAACCTCAAATATCTCCTATTAGAAAAAAATGGGATATATTTAGGGAGTGGATAGTTAATTACATAAATTGCGCAAAAAGATTATTTTAGGTGTTGTGAAATATCCCACACTACATAAATAAGTGTGTACACGATCGTGGGATATCTAATGATGAACAGCGAAAACAACCCCTTATGTATATATTAAAGCACTTAGTCCCTTTAAGAAAAAATTGGGTATGTGAACCCTTAAAAAGTTGTGACAACCAATGACACAAACTGTGCAATGTGCCAACAATGCAGAAATTCTAACAATAATAATAATATTGTGTTATATAAGGTGAGGTAGTCCTACATAGGGGTTTGTTTTTACTGTTCACTATCGTGTACACACTCTTTATTTAAAGTGGAGTTCCACCCTAAAATTAGACTTGCCTCCATCTTCTGGCTCCGGGTCACCTGAAAAACAAATAGATAATCGCAATTTATTTTTATTTTTTTTTACTTACCTGGTTTAGAAGAAAATATACTTACCTTACTTCCTCTTCCTCCCCTCGGCGGCCACGGCGATTCGTCACTTCCTGGCTTTGCAATGATTCCTGGGAGCTGAACGTCATCGCTCCCAGGAATCAATGCGCCTGCACCGGCCCCGACGTCAGTTCCAGTGCAGGCGCCGTCATACCTTGCAAAACAGCTTCTGGGCATGCCGGAAGTGACGGCGGGGCCGGTGCAGTGCATCGTGGGACCGAAGAAGACGGAAGAGGACACAGAAGAGGATCACGCTGGCTTCAAGCTGCCCACACCTGAGATGGCAGCGCTGGACAATACATTTTCAAGGTAAGTATTTCTCCTAAAAGGTAAGTGCAACCCGGGACAGATCAGAGGCTATCCATTGTGGAATGCACTAGCCCTGACTGTCCCGGGGGTATTTTTATTAAAAAAAACGTTCCCAGGGTGGAACTCCGCTTTAAGTGTGTACACGATAGTGGGATATCTAATGATGAACAGTGAAAACAATATGTGTGTGCATGTATATGTGTGTGTGTATATATATATATATATATATATATATATATATATATATATATATATATATATATAATTATAGGGTTGTTTTCACTTTTCATCATTAGATATCCCACGATTGTGTACACACTTTTTTTTATTTATGTAGTGTGGGATATTTCACAACACTTAAAATAATCTTTTTTCACAATTTATCAAGATCCAAGCAGTACTGATTCACAAAATGTTTAGCAGAATGTTGACAAAACACCATTCTGCTAAACATTTTGTTAATCAGTATCAGTACTGCTTGGATCTTGAAGAAGGGGACATACCCCGAAAGCTTGTCCTGAAAAATTGTATGTTAGTGCAAATAAAAAAAGTATCACGGACAGTACTCAATTGTCTCTGTCGCAAGTGCACTAATACGGCTACAATTACCTCATTCACAATTTATGTAATTCACTATCCACTTCCTAAATATATCCCATTTTTTCTAATAGTAGATATTTGAGGTTAATTCCCATATTATTTAATAATAGTTTGGTTCATTCGCTAGCAAGAGCAGACCCGGGGGGGTAGGTGTTTCTCACCTTTCAATCATTTTTTTTTGTATCAATCATTTTTCCATAGCAGGAGGGGGCCTAGCAGCTGCTCATAAATATTTGTAATCACTTTAGATATTTAACTAATATTCAACCCACATAGGTGTCTCCTGGCGCGGGTGATTATTTCTGTTTTACACGCTCCAGAAACACACCTGAGCACAATCACTAGTTGTCACCAGAACAAATGTCCCTTCTCTGAGAATTTTCTCTTCTGGTGAAAACTGATAAGTTTGGATTTTCCCCCACTTTCAGAGTCACCACAACAGAGAAAGTCAGAGCTTTAACCCTTGCTTTCTCTATCTATCCAAACTTAACAAAGTTTTGGCTATTTGTATGTTATTTAAAGGATAAAACCTAACTAACACTAAACCTGCTCTTTGCCACATTCTAAACCTAATCTATCTAAACATGTAAAGCAAAAATCACTGTACTTGCCTATTCTGCACCCAAACCGGCCTGGACTCCAGCGCCAGAAGCAGTGTGCAAGAGAGGACCAACAGCGGCTGTGAATTGAATTGAATGGGAAGGGATGTCACCTATAGACTTAATATGGGGCTTCTGTTGTCTAGTGCCTCTCCCGCACCTGCTTCCACGCCGAAGCCGCTGCTGACAGCTCAGCATGGGACCTGATCTGGTGCAGAAAAGGTAAGTACAGTGATTTTTGCTTTACAGGGTTAGATGGGTTAGGTTTAGAATGTGGCACAGAGCAGGTTTACCGTTTGTTAGGTTTTCGCTGGACTTATCCTTTACCACTTCCATACCAGGCACTTTCACCCCCTTCCTGCCCAGGCCAATTTTCAGCTTTTAGTGCTGTCACACTTCACAATTGCGCAGTCATGAAGCGCTATATCCAAACAAATTATTATTTTTATTTTTTTTATTTTTTTTTTTCAGACCGAGCTTTCTTTTGGTGGTATTTGAAAACCACAGATTTTTTTTTTTTTTTTGCTAAACAAATGGATAAAGACCGCAAATTGAATTAAAAAAAAGTTTTTTTTTTTGTTTTGTTTCTGTTATAAACTTTTGTAAGTAATTTTGCGCCTTCACTGACGTCGACTGATGAGGGGGCACCAATATGCAGCACTAATCAATGCGCTGTTTATCAATGCAGATTCTCCCCCCATCACAAAAGCCACTTATCAGCTCAGGTCTACTCACGCGCTGTCAGCGTAAGTAGAGGAATGGCAATAACCAGCACTTCCTAGTGGCACTGTGATCAGCTGTGATTGGACACAGCTGATCACATGGTAAATAGCCTATGTCATAGGCTCTTTACCGCGATTGGAGATGCGCTGTGTCCGAGCGATACAATGCACCACCCATCGCTACATTGCTCGCCTCCAAGTGGCATGTTCTGAAGGACTTCACATGACATCGAGTAAGAACGGGAAAGCTACCACCACCGCCAACATTTTGCTATAGGTTAGGCGGGATGTGTTTTGGTTGGTTTGCGCAAAAGTTATCGCGTCTACAAACTAGGGGAAAGATGTCATTTTTATTTTTTATTTTTTTTTACTAGTAATGGCGATCTGCGATTTTTAGCGGCACTGCAACATTGCAGCGGACAGATCAGACCCCTGACATTTTTGACACTTTTGTGGGACCAGTGACATTACTTACAGTAATCAGTGCTGAAAATATGCACTGTTACTGTAATAATGACACTGGCGGGGAAGGGGTTAACCCAGGGGTGATCAAAGGGTTAAGTGTGAGCCTAGGGGAGTGTTTTCTAACTGTATGGGGGAGGGACTTGTGAAATGAACACTGAGACCTGTGATCCTAAATAGGAGGATCACAGGCGCTCTGTTCTCATTCCAGAGAGAACAGTCTGCTGTGTTTACAACAGCCGACCGTCGTCGTCCTCTCAGCAGGGAGCGATCATGGTGCCCGGCGGCAATTGCTGCCGCCAGTCCCGTGGATCAGCATCCCTGCTGCCCAGTGGGGGTGGGCACGCGCAGGTACGGCGGTTTGCGCAGCTGAGCCAGCCTGCCGCAGTATATCTGCGGCTGGCGGTCAGCAAGTGGTTAAAGTGTTACTGGATCCTGCATTCACTATATCTGGTCTCCTACAGTACATGAAAATTAAATTATTTAAGTGAATTTAAACTGCTAAATTCCTGCTCTGATCAGCAGTATATAGCAGGCTTAAAGACTTCTATCAGTGTCTAGATAAAGCTTGTAGGAGGAGTTTTCAACACCTCTTGACTGTCCTATGAGGCTGCATGACCCCTGCCCTCTGTCTGGACAGTGCTGATTGGCCCTGTGCTAATCACATCCCCCCCCAAAAAAGCTCTCTAGCAATACATACCAAACTGAGCTCTGTACTTTAAGCAGATGGATTGAGGACAGTAAAAGAAGGGGAGTATCCACAATGCAGAGAATTAACGATTCTCAGTGCCGTGGGTTAAGCCTTCCATCTGGGTATGACACATAGCCAGACATCCCAAGTCTCCGGTATGTCGGCTGCAGCTGCCTGACACCTGGATGATATCCTGGCTGTCTGTTGTCAGAGCTCAGCTGTCAGAATGGAGCCAATGCTTCCTATATAGTTTCGGCTTCGTTCTGTCACAGATGGAGTGACATAAAATGCAGTCCGCCTGTGAAAGGAGGCCGAGGAGAGCTGCAGGAAGCACCGGCTCTGCGCCGATCCTCTCACTCACTCTTCGCCAGCAGTACCAGCCAGGAGTACCCGTCAGCAGTAAGTCACATGTGCTAGGGGTACAACTAGCCCCCAGCGCATAATTGTAAGTATCCCAGCATGTGCAGTGTTTCTGACTCCTACCACCATCACCACTTCAAATCACTGAAGTAGTCATGGTGGTTAGTGTTCCTTTAATATCTCTCAGAAGTAAATCTCTGTATACTGATTGCATTGTATTTGATCATCCTCTAGTGTTAAATTGGTGGGGGGGGGGGGGGCGGGCGGAGTGCCACCTCCCTAAATTGAGTTTTTGCAGGTTGGGGTGTCTGCGTAGTAAAAATGATCAGCTCACATTTGTGTAGATGCTGGGATCAAGGGTGTCCCTGGGATGCTGGCATTGGTATTGTGGTGGGATTACTAAGGTATTGGAGGGGAAGCCGTCGGTCGCGGCGTAGCCAGCGTGGAATGCAAATGGCGCACCGATACAGGAACTAACATCAACTGAGAGACTATGTATTGTGGTTTTTTTCTTCAGACATAGGCCCGGGGACAATGCACCCTTCATCCCTCTTCGTGAAGTGTACAGTGTTGCCATGCTTTTTCAAATGTGAGCTGTCTTTATTTAACCCATTATTATCATGACAGAGGGGGGGGGGGGGTAGTCACAGCTTTACTTCAAATGGTTTATAATCTATAAAAAAAGATTTTGAAAATCGTGATCTTCATTCTAAGCAAAAAAAAATTGTGTTCCTTGATAGCTTGTCTCAACTGTCAGAAGAAGGGACAGAGAGCTGAAGTTACATCCTGCAGAGCTCATTGAGGGGAGCTTTGAGAGCTTATTACAGGGAAGAGACACCCCCCCCCCCCTTCACACAGGAACAGAGCTGAGGCTATCAATCAGCTGGAGATCTCTCCGCTGTCACCTTTCTCCTTTTTTTCTTGGTGGCACCGTGGCAGGAAAACCTGTCAGTGGTTATTCATGCAAATAGCAGAGGAATGGGACAATTAATAGAAATTACACGGGGGGGGATTTATAAAAACTGGAGAACTCAGAATCTAGTGCAGCTGTGCATGGTAGCCAATCTGCTTGGAACACCAACCAACCAACACAACAACACTGGACAAAAGACGGCCGATCGGCCGGCCGATAATCGTTGCGTGTGTACGAGGCATAAGAGTTGTCCTAGTCGGATGCGGAGGACAACATAAGCCTTGAGGCCCCTATACACCAGGTTACCAAGCTCATTGAAAGAGCCCAAAAGGGCAGCCTCCAAGCATACAGCCGCATTGGTCCAAGAGCAGACCAACCACCAGCGGACTGAGACAATATAGCTGTTCAGTAATATACCAGGAAATTAGGCAATGCCAACCCTCCACATCGCACAGGGAGACACAAAGTAGACTTCGCCAGATGCCAAAGGCGTCCGCCCCATAGAAAGGTGTTTAACACAATGGAAAGAAAACCTGTTCTCCATACAGGGCAGTTAGTTTTGAAATGTATAAATACATTTGGGGAGGAAAACCATCCTGATAAGATTGATATGCCCCATCAGGTTTAAGGGTAGGGTCCCCAGAAGGAGCATCTATTACGCAGTTGTATGAGCAGAGTGTGGATATTGAAATCGTAAAACCGGGCAGGGTCTCGCTAAATATGGATACCTTAATATTAGAAATCAACCTACAATAGTGGGGTAACTATCGCTGTAGCCTTTGCCAGGAGGTCAAGGGCAAAGAGTACAGATTTCGACCAGTTAATGGGAGCGCCCAATGAGCGCTAGCACTGCTCGCAGGTATGAGTTGACACAATGCAGATACAGAAGGGCATAATCCGCATAAAGCTAAACCTTTTTCTCCAAGGGACTGATCCACAACCCTTCAGCATGGCGGGGAACCCAAATCAATATGGCCAATGGCTCCAGAGCCAGGGCAAAAAGGGAAGAAGAGAGGGGACACCCTTGGCGGGTACCCCGCTGTAGGGGAAAAACCTCAAAAATCCTATCCTTAGTTTAGATACGTGCAGTGGGTGCTCGGTATAGTATATTGAGCCAACTAAGGAACTTGGGACCAAACCCAAATCCAGGGCTCGACAAACCCTGGGCGCCAGGTCGCATTGCACTCACCAAGTGCACGGACTACAGCGCCATCCGATAATTGAGGCCGCGGCTTTTTCGGCCTTCTTCAGGGAGAGAACGGGGAACTGGCGCCCTCTTGTGGTGGCCGGGAGTTTGACAAGCTGTCACTAATGGCTGTTTCCTCAATGCCTGTCCATCTCCTTCCCAAGAGGAGATGAGAGGGAAGTTTTTGCAGGCTTCATCTCCCTGCCCACTTACCTTTGCTTAAAGGTAAGTGGACAGGGAGTGTGGTTATTATTATATATATAATATATTTCTCTTAATATCAAAGCTTTTAGCATATCACACCCCTAGGGGGCGGTCCCCTCAGTCAATACCTCCCTGCTTCCAGCATTCTTAACTCAGTTTTCAATTGCCTAGCTTAGGAGTAGCTGGCTGTTCCTGTGCTGGGGCTTTCAGTCTCAGCCTTCTATCCTCCTTTTTGATTTTATTTCAAGTGTTTTTTCTCTTTCTTTTACTTGGCTGTTTTTTTCTCAGCATTAGTTTAGTTTTCTTCGGATGAAGATAGATCATGCGGAGCTGGGTCTCGGACTGGCCACCCTGGATCCCAGGGCTGAGAGCCAGGGGTTTCTCCAGCCTGCCATCGAGCGTTCAGCTCAGGTTTTCCCTGGCATATTGAACGACCCATCCCTGTTCGCTGCAGGGATGCTGCCTGTGAGGTGGCTACCTCACCGGACGCCATTTGCGGTTTCGCACCGCAATCCACTGTGTCCTGGCTGCGACACTCCCTGTCCTCAGTACAGCGGTTTGGTCGCTGGAGACGGCTCCCCACGCCATCCGGAATGGTAACTAAAATTCTATGTGGGGACCTGTCTGTTTGGGTGTCAGTCTGTGACTGTGTGACCCACATGTCTGTGTGAGTGCGCTCCCTGTCAGATTCCTGTGTGGAATAGCTGCCTTTCTGTGGGCTGCGGGGGGGCTCTCCCGCTCTGCTATGTGTACTGTATGGGCAGACTGGGCTCAGACATGCTGTGCGGCGGCCGCTGATGCGGTCCGCCATTGTTTGGGATAAAACTGTGGTAACCGGCCCTGTTTAATACAGCGGTGTGTTTTGGCGCCAAACGCCGCCATTTTAGCGGCGGTCGATCATGCAAGCACATGTCGGCGCCATTTTCTTGTTGCCTTAATTCCTCAGCCGAGCGGACATGTTTGTGGAGCCTTCATAGGCTATATAGGTCGGTCAGTCATTGCATCACTTCCTTTTTCACTGGAACAGCGATCGGTGGCAGCAGCTGTGTCCTCTCTCCAGGTTTTTACCTTCCTTATCCTGTATTTCCTTGCTCAGTGCTCCTTATCCCTGCGGGGGTCGGTACATACAGTAGTGTGCGGTGGGCTGCGCTCGCCGCGGTTTTAAAGGGGCAGTCCTTTTTTTCAGTTGATACTGGGGCATGGATTCTCAGGATTGCAAGTTTCCTCCCACCCTGGTGGGGGGCCAAGGGGCTGCTGCATCCCCCGAGGGGGTTGATCTGGCTGCTGTTGTAGCGAATTTGGCTTCTCAGGTGCAGATGCTAATGGCTGATCGATCCGCAAAACGGCCCAGGTTATCTATTTCCTGTGATTCAGAGGGCGATGGGGCTGCTATGGCTGTAGTGCCCTTCTCAGGGTCTCGTTCATCTCTGGACCTTGTGGGGTCCGAGGGGGAGGCTGAGGTAGAAGGAGTTGATACTTCTCCCCCTGGCTCGCCTGAAGAGCTTGAACTCATGGATGAGTTGATTACTTTTATCAAGGAAACCTTGCATCTGCAGGATGAACCATGTCCTCCTGCTTTGATGTCCTCTTATGGGACGAAAAGGAAACGCAAATCAGCGCAGGTTTTTCCCTGCCCTGCGGAATTTCAGCGCGCAGTTGATGAGCAATGGCGCAATTTAAAGAAGCCCTTTACTGTGCCAAGTAAGTTCAAGCTGCGTTATCCATTTACACCCACCACTGATGAGCGTTGGTGTGTGCCGCCTCAAGTGGATCACGCGGTGGCAGTTTTGAATAAATCCACTGCGATTCCTGCTGAGGATACCCCGGTGTTCCGGGACCCTACGGACAGGAGATTGGAGTCTCTGGCCCGTCATGCTTATACGGTTGCTGGTTCTATGCTGAAGCCTATTTTTGCTTCCATCATGGCAGCCCAAGCTATTGCGGATTGGACGCAGGTGCTCAGGCGTACCCTGGTGGCTGACTCTGCTCCGCCGACAACATTAGCTATGATAGATCAGATTCATCAGGGTGTCATGTATTTGTGCGATGCGGACTTGGATTTAGTCCCTTTGGCTGCACGCCTCTCCAGTGTAGCGGTGTTGAACCGTCGCCTAATATGGCTGAAATGTTGGTCGGTTGACCAATCCTCTCGCAAGACTCTAGCTAATCTTCCCTACGCGGGATCTCGCCTTTTTGGCGAGTCTTTGGATACTCTGATAAAGGGAATTTCCGGGGGTAAGAGCACTCTCTTACCCCACATTCACAAGAATAAGTTTGTTCGCGGTAAGAAGAATACCTCGTTTAGGCCCCCTCAGGGGTCCTTTCGTGCCTTTCGGTCGCAATACAAGGGCAAGCCCTTCAAGGGCCAAGGCTCCCAGAAGAAGCCGTGGGCGGGTAAGCAGAAGTCCGGCCAGTCCGGGTCCGCTGCCCATACCAGTTCGGCCTGAAGGGGCGCCCTCACCCGGTTCTGGGGTGGGGGGACGTTTGCTCGGTTTTCTTCAACCCTGGCTGGCCTGCATTCGGGACAGGTGGGTTCAGGAAATCGTTCGATCTGGATACAAGATCGAGTTTCTCTCTCAGCCGGCGAGCAGATTTTTTCCTTCAAATCTTCAGCTGTCTCCGGAGCGTTTGCAGGATCTGCACCTGGCGGTGCGGGACCTGCGGGCCCAGGGAGTGGTGGTTCCGGTGCCTCATCGGGACAGATTTCGGGGGTTCTACTCCAATCTGTTCACTGTGCCCAGAAAGGAGGGCAAGGTACGTCCGATTCTGGACTTGAAAGCTCTGAACTGCTTTGTGCGGGTGCGCAAGTTCCGCATGGAATCCCTGCGCTCAGTGGTGGCTGCCCTGAGTCCGGGGGAATTCATGGCCTCCATCGATCTGAAGGATGCGTACCTTCACATCCCCATTTTTGAGGGTCACCGGAGGTACCTTCGATTCGCCATTGCGGAGGACCATTACCAATTCGTGGCGTTGCCCTTCGGTCTCGCTTTGGCCCCGCGGGTTTTCACCAAGGTGCTTGCACCGGTCCTGGCCTTATTGAGAGCCTAGGGCGTCTCTGTCTTGGGATATCTGGACGATATCTTGCTTCGGTCTGCGACCAGTCAGGGCCTGGTGAACGACCTGTCCACCACGATGCAGACTCTGCAGGAGTTCGGTTGGACGATACATTTTCCAAAATCAACGTTGTGTCCGTCGGTTCGTCTTCCCTACCTGGGGATGATCCTGGACTCTGCTCAAGCGAAGGTCTTCCTGCCGGAAGACAAGCTCCGGACACTTCAGGACGAGGTCAGGTCCCTCAGGGACACTCAGTGCTCGTCCCTCCGGACATGTATGAGATGTCTAGGTCTAATGGTCTCGGCTTTCGAGGCGATTCCCTTCGCCCAGTTTCACACGCGGAGTCTTCAGGCGGAGATCCTGGCCAAGTGGGACGGGCGTCCGCAATCTCTGGATCGGCAGCTTTTGTTGAGCCGCCACACCCGAAGGGGTCTTTTGTGGTGGCTCCAGTCCCCGGCGGTGTCGGGGGGCAAGTCCTTTCGTCCTTTGTCGTGGACGGTGATCACCACGGATGCCAGCCTGTCGGGCTGGGGTGGTGTTCTGGGCGTTCTGTCCGCCCAGGGAACTTGGTCGGAGGAGGAATCCTCCCTTCCGATCAACATTCTGGAATTGCGAGCGATAAAACTTTGCCTTCTGCACTGGTCGGAACGGCTTCAGGGCCGTCCGGTTCAGGTTCAGACGGACAATGCCACAGCGGTGGCCTACATCAACCATCAAGGGGGCACCAGGAGTGCCCGTGCTGCTCGGGAAGTAAACGGCATTCTGTCGTGGGCCGAGACACACGTCCCGGCGGTAACGGCTGTGCACATTCCGGGGGTGGAAAACTGGCAGGCGGACTATCTGAGTCGCCAGGCCCTGGACCAGGGGGAGTGGTCTCTTCACCCGGATGTCTTCCAGATGTTGTGCGCGAAGTGGGGTCTTCCGGATGTGGACCTGTTCGCGTCTCGTCTGAACAACACGGTGGAAAGGTTCGTGGCAAGGACGCGCGATCCTCAGGCAGACGCCTCAGACGCGTTAGTGGCGCCCTAGCATCAGTATCGTCTGATGTATGCCTTTCCACCGATTCAGCTGCTGTCCAGGTTGCTTCGCAGATTGGTCTCGGAACCGCACGCGGTGATTCTGGTGGCACCGGACTGGCCTCGCCGGTCTTGGTACACAGACCTCGTAAATCTGGCAGTCGACGCTCCGTGGCGCCTGCCGCTTCGGGAAGACCTTCTGTCTCAAGGGCCGATATTCCATCCTGCTTTACAGTCGCTGGCTTTAATGGCCTGGCTGTTGAAAGCCAGGTCCTGAAGGATAGGGGTCTCTCCCCTGAGGTTATTTCCACTTTGATCAAGGCTAGAAAAGCCTCTTCGGGAAAAATTTACTACCGTACTTGGAAAGCGTATTTTGCCTGGTGTGAGTCCAGGGGGTATTCCCCTCACTCATACTCGGTGTCGAGAGTGTTGGCCGTTCTTTTTCAACGCCCTGTGGCGTCTAATTCATTAGTTAGCACCTTTGTTCAGGGGGTGCGACATTTGGCCCCTCCTAGGAGAGAACCTTTGCCTCCATGGGACTTGAACTTGGTTCTGTCCGTGTTACAACAGGCTCCCTTTGAAAAGATCAGGGAGATCTCGTTGTCTCTGTTGTCCAAAAAGGTTGCCTTTTTGGTGGCGATCACTTCGGCTCGCAGGGTGTCGGAGCTGGCAAATTTGTCCTGCAGCTCTCCCTACCTGGTGATTCACAAGGATAAGGTGGTCTTGCGACCTAACCCATCTTTTCTTCCGAAAAGGATCTGGGAGTTTCACCTGAATGAGGACATTGTCTTGCCTTCGCTTTGCGCGAAGCCTAAGCATCCAAAGAAGGTGGCTTTGCATGCCTTGGATGTTGTTTGGGCGATCAGGGTTTACCTGTCATCGGCTAAGTCCTTTCGCAAGTCAGATTCCCTATTCGTCCTTCCAGATGGACCTCGGAAGGGCATGGTGGCGTCGGTTGCTACCATCGCCAAATGGATCAGACAGACGATTGTACAAGCCTATGCTTTGAGAGGGAAGGTTCCTCCTTTCCCTGTGAAGGCGCACTCTACCAGATCTCTGAGTACGTCTTGGGCCTTTCGTCATCAGGTTTCTGTGGCCCAGGTGTGTAAGGCGGCGACTTGGTCGTCCGTTCACACCATCTCCAAATTTTACAAAGTGGATGTTCAGGCATCGGCAGATGCTTCCTTTGGCCGTAAAGTTCTTAGTGCGGTAGTGCCTTAGGGTCCCTTGTTTGGGCCCTTGGCTGTTGGGGTGTTTTTACCCCTGGGTTACTTGTTCTTCCTGGGTTGTTGCTCCTGTTGAGCACGTTTTCCTGTTGCCAGGTTGGTTCTCTTACCTTGGTAAGGTTCCTTTCTCTGATGTGGGTACTGCGTTGCTTTATGCACGGCTGCGTTTTTTTTCCCACCCCTCATGTCTACACTGCTCTGGGACGTCCCATTGGTGAAGATTATGAAGGGGCGGCGACTGTCGAAGGACGTAAGAGAAAACTGAATTTTTGTAAAATCTTACCGTAAAATTCCTTTCTCTGAGTCCTCCGACAGTCGCCGCCCCCGCCCCTCTTTTGGGTTTGTTTATGTACTCTACTGCTATGCTACTGAAACTGAGTTGAGAATGCTGGAAGCAGGGAGGTATTGACTAAGGGGACCGCCCCCTAGGGGTGTGATATGCTAAAAGCTTTGATATTACCAAATCTTGTTGCCTAGCTACTCCTGCGGAGAAAAGGTCAATTACCCATTGGTGAAGATTATGAAGGGGCGGCGACTGTCGGAGGACTCAGAGAAAGGAATTTTACGGTAAGATTTTACAAAAATTCCGTTCTATATATATATACAGTACAGACCAAAAGTTTGGACACACCTTCTCATTCAAAGAGTTTTCTTTATTTTCGTGACTATGAAAATTGTAGTCGCATTTCAAGAGGAAGTCACCTGAAATGGTTTTCACTTCACAGGTGTGCCCTGTCAGGTTTAATAAGTGTGATTTCTTGCCTTATAAATGGGGTTGGGACCAGTGTTAATTTTGGCAGCAAATTTCAATTTAGTCTTAGTCTTAGGACTAAAATGGCATTTTAGTTTTAGTCCTATTTAAGTCTTCTGCAAGTGTTTTAGTTTTAGTCGTATTTAGTCGACTAAAACTCCAGTACATTTTAGTCGACTAAAACGCCCTACATTTTAGTCGACTAAAACTCATTTTAGTCATCTATAATCAAATGGGTGTAGTTCAATTGTAATTTGTAATGCATTATTTAAGCATTTCTCTACAATTTCCAAACTCATTATATACTACTGCTGGTCCTGGAGTGAAAAATCTAATATGTTATTATTTATGCTCTGAGCATGCACCAGTGTTAATTTTTGGCAGCAAATTTCAATTTAGTTTTAGTTATAGTCTTTTGACTAAAATGCCATTTTAGTTTTAGTCGTATTTTAGTCTTAAGACTAAAATGCCATTTTAGTTTTAGTCGTATTTTAGTCATCTGAATTGTGTTAGTCGACGAAAATGTTTTAGTCGGTTTTAGTCGACGAAATTAACACTGGTTGGGACCATCAGTTGTGTTGTGCAGAAGTCAGGTGGATACACAGCTGATAGTCCTACTGAATAGACTGTTAGCTGCTTTTTTCTTGCCATAATACAAATTCTAAGTACAGGAAAACGAGTGGCCATCATTACTTTAAGAAATGAAGGCCAGTCAGTCCGAAAAAATTGGGAAAACTTTGAAAGTGTCCCCAAGTGCAGTCACAAAATCCATCAAGCGCTACAAAGAAACTGGCTCACATGCGGGCCGCCCCAGGAAAGGAAGACCAAGAGTCACCTCTGCTGCGGAGGATAAGTTCATCCGAGTCACCAGCCTCAGAAATCGCAGGTTAACAGAAGCTCAGATTAGAGACCAGGTCAATGGCACACGGAGTTCTAGCAGCAGACACATCTCTAGAACAACTGTTAAGAGGAGACTGTGTGAATCAGGCCTTCATGGTAGAATATCTGCTAGGAAACCACTGCTAAAGAAAGGCAACAAGCAGAAGAGACTTGTTTGGGCTAAAGAACACAAGGAATGGACATTAGACCAGTGGAAATCTGTGCTTTGGTCTGATGAGTCCAAATTTGAGATCTTTGGTTCCAACCACCGTGTCTTTGTGCGACGCAGAAAAGGTGAACGGATGGACTCTACATGCCTAGTTCCCACCGTGAAGCATGGAGGAGGTGTGATGGTGTGGGGGTGCGTTGCTGGTGACACTGTTGGGGATTTATTCAAAATTGAAGGCATACTGAACCAGCATGGCTACCACAGCATCTTGCAGCGGCATGCTATTCCATCCGGTTTGCGTTTAGTTGGACCATCATTTATTTTTCAACAGGACAATGACTCCAAACACACCTCCAGGCTGTGTAAGGGCTATTTGACCAAGAAGGAGAGTGATGGGGTGCTGCTGCAGATGACCTGGCCTCCACAGTCACCGGACCTGAACCCAATCGAGTTGGTTTGGGGTGAGCTGGGCCGCAGAGTGAAGGCAAAAGGGCCAACAAGTGCTAAGCATCTTTGGGAACTCCTTCGAGACTGTTGGAAGACCATTTCAGGTGACTACCTCTTGAAGCTAATCAAGAGAATGCCAAGAGTGTGCAAAGCAAAAGGCGGCTTCTTTGAAGAACCTAGAATATGACATATTTTCAGTTGTTGCACACTTTTTTGTTATGTATATAATTCCACCCACATGTGAAATTCATAGTTTTGATGCCTTCAATGTGAATCTACAATTTTCATAGTCATGAAAATAAAGAAAACTCTTTGAATGAGAAGGTGTGTCCAAACTTTTGGTCTGTACTGTATATAATATATGTATATATATATGTGTGTGTATATATATATATATATATATTATATAATTTTTTTTTTTTTCCTCATCGCCATGCCACAGCCACACAGCCGAAGGCTCCTTTCACACGGGCTGTCTGATCAGGTCCGCCTGTCAGTTTTTCAGGCAGACCTGATCAGACCCTTCAGTCTCCTCTGTGGGGCAGTAATCTGCCGCCATCTGATCCTGGTCGCCGAAAACAGACGGATGGGTGTTCTATTTTCTATCCATCCCGTGGAACGGATCAGATGGCATCGGATGGAAAGAGACAGTGTGTTTCCATCCGATTGCGCTTAGAGGAGAGTGAGGTTCTAGTCGTTTTTATGTGTACATTTATTATGTTATTTTTTTGGAAATAAAGCTTGGTTGTTTGTTTAAAAAAAAAAAAAAACTGGCTCCTAACTTTTTTAGCTGGCTCCTAGATTTCAGGCAAAGTTGTCAAGCCCTGCCCAAATCTACTCCTCCTCACCTCCCAAAGATAACCCCACTCAATGGAGTCAAATGCCTTTTCAGCGTCTAAAGAGGCTTTATGAAGACGACCTCTTTTTTTTTTTTAACCTTTTTCTTAACCTATCCACCGCACACGACAATGGTGGGCATTCTGGTACTAACACACATTATCTGGGAGGGTCACTAACTGACCCTGAGGTCACTAGTGACCCTAATACTGTAAACGAACACTCTACTATTGATGTTGGGAAGAGGGTTAACATTTAGGGGCAATAAAGGAATTCGCTGTGTTTAACACGTGTAATGTGTGTTTCTTTTACTTTACTATCTGGCTGTTTTTTCTCCCTGCTTTTCAGGTAGAAGAAACAGCCAGTTCACTGTTCACAGTACACAGAGTTCTGTGTTTTTGTAAACACAGAACTGTGTGGGATTGGACAAAATTGAAACTCATTGGATGAAATCAGCTGCCAAACTCGTGCTGTGTCCAATCGCAGCATGGGTCGGCAGGGAGCATGCGCATCTGCGTTGCTGAACATAGAAAAAAGAGCCAGCGTACAGCTACAGTGCTTCACTTTTTCCATATTTTATGTTGCAGACTTATTCCAAAATGTGTTAAATTATTTTTCTCACAATTCTGCAAACAATATCCCATAATGACAATGTGAAAGAAGTTTGTTTTGTAATCTTGAAACTGAGTGATCAGGGGTGAAGGGCCTTAGTCAGGGAGGTAACCAAGGACCTAATGGTCACTCTGACAGAGCTCCGGCATTTCTCTGTGGAGAGTGGAGAACCTTCTAGAAGAACAACCATCTCTGTGCTGTGAATACTTTCTGGATGCACTGTATGTGATTATGTCTGCACCTGCTCGTAGTATATTTACTGTGAGTGGTCGGCAGGTGGTTTAATTTCTAAAAACAAAAAATCCCATAAATTGCTGCCTTCAAGCAGTGATTTCTGTACTGACTCTGCCTCCTGGCACTCCTCCTCTCAGCACCTCCTGTGGTTCAGATGGCAGGCTCTGTGAAATGTGTGACACAGCAGTATCTACCCACAAGGTTTGGTGAATGTGTCACAGAAATCAAGGAGGTAACTGTGGGGATCTTCACAAAGTAACTTTACAAATTCAAGATTCTAATGATTATTAGGAGTAAGCTAGAAACAATAGAAAAACAATGTGGAAACGGATATACAGTATGATTTTACATTTTGACTATAAATACACTTTATGTATTGGTTTTACCAATTTCATGCATGTCCCTTATTTACAGTGTATCCACAGTATACCCAGAACTTCATTTTTTTTTTTTTCCTTTTTATTTATTTTTTTTTTTTTTTAATTTTTCCTTTCTCTTACGTCCAACGACAGTCGCCGCCCCTCATATAGTCTTCACCAATGGGTATTGACTTCTGCTCCGCAGGAGTAGCTAGGCATAAGACTTGTTAGAAACAAAAGCTTTTAGCATAGACACACCCATGGGGGCTGTCCCACTGGTCAATACCCCCCCCTGCAGTAAGCCATCCCAACTCAGTTTGTCTCTGCCTAGCGTTAGGAGTAGATAGGCTTCCCTGTGCTGGGGCTACAGTCTCAGCCTTCTAATCTTTTCTTATGATTTTTCTTTGCAAGAATGTCAGTTTTTTCTTTGCTTTCTTAGCTGTTTATTTTGTCAGCTTTAGTTTTAGTCGGATCTTCGGATGAAGATGGAATTTGCGGACCTGGGAATCGGACTGGCCGCCCTGGCTCTCCAGGGCAGAGGGTCAGAGGGATACCCAGCCCGCCATCGAGCATTCGGCAATGGTTCGCCCTTGCGCTATGAACGGCCCATCCCTGTTCGCAGCAGGGATGCAGCCTGTGAGGTGGCTACCTCACTGGACGCTTATGCGGTTAGGTGCTGCAGTGTCCTGCATTTTGGTTGACGGCATTCCCTGTCATCTGAGGACAGAGGCTTTCCGTTAATAGAGGCATCCGGTACAGGTAAGTACTTTTCTGTGTGGGGCCTCTGTCTGGGGTGGCAGTCCTGTGTTGCTGTGTGTCCCCTCATGTCTGTGCGTTTTGTGGGGCTCCCTGATGCGATCCCTGCGGGGGTCTTTTTTATTGCACTGCTGGCGCTTTGTGGTTTTGGGGGCCCCTCTCCTGTGTCACTTTCAGTGTTTGGGAGGTGCAGACTGTGTGTGAAGCGGCTGCTGCGGCTAAAAACCGCACGGTCCGCCATTTTGGATGTGGGCAACATGTCTGGCTTCACTACGGGCTTTGCTAACAGCTTGCTGTGTGGTGTTTTGGCGCCATCTTGTGTGTGGCAGAACGATCGTTCCGAGCACATGTTGGTGGCCATCTTGCCGAAGCCTCCCATTACTTTCTATGGGCAGCCGTTTTCCCTTAGCCTTGCAGCATATAGTTCAGCCTCTGGTGACCTCACTTCCTTTTCCTCTGGAGCAGCGATCGGTGTGGTAACACTCTGTGGGGCTCTGCAGACTGTCTCTTCCATATCTCTTTTTTTTATCCTTCCTGGCTCAGTTTTGTCCCTTTTGGGGGGTCTGTGTACACAGTGTATTTAGCGTTTGGCTGCGCAATCCGCAGCGCTTTTAAAGGGCCAGTACTTTTTGTCATTGTTTTTTGCAATGGAATCTCAGGACAGCAAATTCCCCCCAGCCTTGGTGGGGGACCCCAGTTCTGCTGAACCCCCCGTTATACCTAAATTGGCCGCTGTGGTGGCGACTTTAGTGTCAAAAATGGAGGTGCTGATGGCTGAACGAGCTGCTAGGAAAAGGCCTAGATCACCTTTCTCCTCTGATTCAGATGGTGATGTGGCTGCTGTGGCTGGCGTGCCCTTTTCAGGGTCTCGCTCGTCCCTGGAACCACTGGGATCTGAGGCAGAGGTGTAAGGGGTTGATGATTCTCCCCCGGGGTCGCCTGAAGAACGCGCAGCTATTGATGCGTTGATTTCTTCTGTAAAAGAATCACTACATTTGGAGGATGAGCCCACTCCTCCGGGCATTGTGTCCTCCTTTTGGTACACATAGGACCCGCAAGTCGGCGCATGTTTTTCCCTGCCCCGCTGAGTTTCATCACACTGTGAATGAACAATGGCGCAGTTTGAGAAACGCCCTTTTATGGTGCCTAATCGGTTTAAACTGCTCTACCCCTTTGCGCCTTCTACGGATTCGCGCTGGTGTGTGGCTCCCCAGGTGGATCACACGGTGGCCGTGTTAAACAAGGCTGCTCTGGTTCCCACTGAGGATACCCCGGTGTTCCGAGGTCCTACGGACAGGAGGTTGGAGTCTCTTGCCCGCCATGCCTACATGGTGGCGGGTTCCATGCTCAAAACTATTTTCGCTTCTGTCATGGTGGCTCAGGCGGTGGAAGATTGGACTAAGGTGCTCAGACGCACTCTCGTGTCTGATTCTGCCCCCCCCCCCCCTGGTACGCTGGCCATGGTGGACCAAATTCATCAAGGGGTCATGTATTTGTGCGATGCGGCCTTGAATGAGGCCCCTTTGGCTGCACGCCTGTCTAGTGTTGCGGTACTTAACCGTCGACTGATCTGGCTGAAGAGCTGGTCAGCTGACCAGACATCACGGAAAACTGTGGCTGATTTTTCCCTATGCAGGGTCTTGCCTTTTTGGCGAGGCTTTGGATACCTTGGTAAAAGGAGTCACTGGGGGCAAAAGCACTTTGCTGCCCCAGATTTCGAAGAACAAGCCTTTTTGCGGCAAGCGGGGTCCCGCCTTTAGACCCAATCAGGGGTCCTTTCGTGCCTTTAAGCCACAAAACAAGGGCAAACCTTTCAAGGGCCAAGGTGGCCAGAAAACGCCCTGGGCGGGCAAGCAAAAGTCCGGCCATGCCGGTGCGGCAGCTCAATCCGCCTCTGCCTGAAGGGACGCCCTCACCCGTTTCAGGGGTGGGGGGACGTTTGCGTGGTTTCCTCCAACCTTGGCTGCTCCGAATTCCGGACAGGTGGGTTCAGGAAATCATTCGATCAGGATACAAGATCGAATTTCTTTCACGGCCGGCGGACAAATTCTTTCCCTCAAATCTTCATTTGACCCCAGGGCGCCTCATCGGGACAGGTTTTGGGGGTTTTATTCTAATCTGTTCACTGTGCCCAGGAAGGAGGGCAAGTTGCGTCCTATCCTGGACCTGAAAGCTCTGAACTGCTTTGTGCGCGTTCGAAAGTTCCGTATGGAACCCCTCCGCTCGGTGGTGGCCTCTCTGAGTCCAGGGGAATTCCTGGCCTCTATAGACCTGAAGGATGCATACCTGCCCCATTTTCGAGGGTCATCAGAGGTACCTCCGGTTCGCCATAGCGGAGGACCACTATCAGTTCGTAGCGCCACCTTTCGGTCTCGCTTCGGCGCCTGTTCTGGGCCTGTTGAGGGCACAGGGCATTGCAATCTTGAGATATCTGGACAATCTCCTGTTAAGATCGAGTGCCAGTCAGAGCCTGTTGTGCGATCTGTCGACTACGGTACAGACGCTCCAGGAGTTTGGTTGGACCATCAACGTTCAGAAGTCGACGTCTCCTTCGTTTCGTCTTCCCTATCTGGGAATGGTTCTGGACTCTGCTCAAGCGAAAGTGTTTCTGCCGAAGGACGAGCTCCGGACCCTTCAGGACGAGATCAGGTCCCTTAGGGACAACCAATCCTCGTCACTCAGGACCTGTATGCGGTCCCTTGGATTGATGGTATCAGCCTTCGAGGCGATACCCTTTGCTCAGTTTCACACACGGTCTCTTCAAGCGGAGATCCTGGCCAGGTGGGACAGACTACCTCAGTCCTTGGATCTGAGTGTCTTGTTGAGTCGCCAGACCAGTATGGATCTTCTGTGGTGGCTTCAGTCCCCGGCTGTGTTGGAAGGGAAATCCTTCCGTCCGTTACTGTGGACGGTGATTACCACGGATGCCAGCCTGTTGGGCTGGGGGGGGAATACTGGGCAACCTGTCTGCCCAGGGCACTTGGTCGGAGGAGGAATCCTCCCTTCCGATAAACATATTGGAATTGAGAGCGATAAAACTGTCTCTTCCAGTGGTCGGATCGACTTCGGGGCCGGCCCGTTCGGGTACAGATGGACAATGCTACCGCGGTGGCTTACATAAACCACCAAGGGGGCACCAGGAGTGCCCGGGCGGCCCGGGAGGTGACTGACATTCTGTCTTGGGCCGAGACTCATGTCCCGGCGATTTCGGCAGTTCACATTCCGGGTGTGGAGAATTGACAGGCAGATTATCTGAGCCGCCAGGCAGGTCTTCCAAATGCTGTGTGCAAAGTGGGGATCCCCAGTCGTGGATCTGTTCGCGTCTCGGCTAAACCACAAGGTGGAAAGGTTCGTGGCAAGAACGCGCGATCCTCGGGTGGGCGCCTCGGATGCGCTGGTGGCCCCTTGGCATCAGTATCGTCTGATGTATGCCTTTCCTCCGATTCAGTTGTTATCCAGGTTCCTTCGCAGGCTGGCCTCAGAACCGAACTTGGTGATTCTAGTGGCACCGGACTGGCCACATCGGTCCTAGTACGCGGTCATCGTTCACTTAGCAGTCAAACCTCCTTGGCGGCTGCCGATGCGGGAAGATCTCCTGCCTCAGGGACCGATCTTCCATCCTGCTTTACAGTCGCTGGCTTTAACGGCCTGGCTGTTGAAAGCCAGGTCCTGAGAGACAGGGGTCTCTCCCCAGAGGTCATTCCTACTTTGATCAAGGCTAGAAAAGCCTCGTCTGGTAAGATTACCGTACTTGGAAAGCTTATTTTGCCTGGTGTGAGTCCAGGGGGTTTTCTCCTCGCTCATACTCGGTGACGAGAGCGTTGGCTTTCCTCCAGACTGGTGTGGACCAGCGCCTGGCGCTGGCCACGATAAAGGGCCAGGTATCTGCACTGGCTGTTCTTTTTCAACGCCCTGTGGCGTCTCATTCCTTAATTCGCACCTTCATTCAAGGTGTGCGACATTTGGCCCCTCCCCGGAGGGAGCCTTTACCTCCATGGGACTTGAACTTGGTTCTGTCCGCGTTACAGCGTTCTCCCTTTGAAAACATCCGGGAGATATCGTTGCCTCTGCTGTCTAAGAAGGTTGCCTTTCTAGTGGCGATCACTTTGGCTTGCAGGGTGTCAAGGTTGGCGGCGTTGTCTTGCCTCTCTCCTTACCTGGTGGTTCATAAAGATAAGGTGGTCTTGCGGCCTAATTCGTCATTTCTCCCTAAGGTGGTGTCTGACTTTCACCTTAATGAGGACATTGTTTTGCCTTCTCTCTGTGCAAAGCCTAAGCATCCTAAGGAGGTTGCGTTGCATTCCTTGGATGTTGTCAGGGCGATCAGGGTTTACCTGTCGTCCACTGAATCCTTTCGGAAATCAGATTCCCTCTTTGTCCTTCCTGAGGGACCTCGGAAGGGCATGGCGCCGTCTGTGGCGACCATTGCCAAACGGATCAGGCAGACGATTGTCCAGGCCTATGCTTTGAAGGAACGGGTTCCGCCCTTCCCTGTTAAGGCGCACTCTACCAGATCAATGAGTACGTCCTGGGCTTACCGGCATCAGGCCTCGGTGACCCAGGTGTGCAAGGCTGCGACTTGGTCATCGGTGCACACCTTTTCCAAATTCTATGATTGATGTTCTGGCATCAGCTGATGCCTCCTTTGGCCGCAAAGTTCTCTGTGCGGCAGTGCCATAGGGGACCCTTGTTTTTTTGTGGGTCCCTGGCTGTCGGGTTGTTTATACCCTGCGTTATTTGCTTTCCTGGGCTGTTGCTCCTGTTGAGCCTTTTCTGTTGCCCAGAAGGTTCTCTTACTGTGCGTGTAAGGTTCCTTTCTCTGATGTAGGTGCTGCGTTGCCTTTTCTACGGTTGCGTCTCCCACCCCACATGTCTACACTGCTTTGGGACATCCCATTGGTGAAGACTATGTGAGGGGCGGTGACTGTCGGAGGACGTAAGAGAAAACTGAATTTTTGTAAAATCTTACCGTAAAATTCCTTTCTCTGAGTCCTCCGACAGTCCCCGCCCCTCTTTTGGGGTTTTTTCTTGTACACTTACTGCTATGCTACCAAACTGAGTTGGGATGGCTTACTGCAGGGGGGGTATTGACCAGTGGGACAGCCCCCATGGGTGTGTCTATGCTAAAAGCTTTTGTTTCTAACAAGTCTTATGCCTAGCTACTCCTGCGGAGCGGAAGTCAATACCCATTGGTGAAGACTATATGAGGGGCGGCGACTGTCGTTGGACGTAAGAGAAAGGAATTTTACTGTAAGATTTTACAAAAATTCAGTTTTTTTTAGATATGTAGCACCCTCCTTGTCAGGTGCTAGGTAAAAGTGTAGTTTTTGGCTCTCTCTGCTTACCAGAAGAGCAGCAGGCAAAACATATGTGCACTCTGTTTATCAGGGAGCAAGCTTAATAGGTGACATTCTGCTCAATGTGCCTAGTGTGTGATTCACCTGGTTTCAGGGAGTGTCCCCCGCTAATCCAATGGGGAGGCACACAGGCTTTTAGTACTGTCCCAGGGGTTGGCACAAATAGGGGTGCATTATGGGACAGGGTATAAAAAGCCACAGGCACATGAGGTAGAGGTCTTTGGGCGGGAAGCCAGATCCCAGAAGGAGGGTGGCGGCGGCCTCCTCTTCAGCAGTTGGTGGTGGTCACAGGCAGTTGTCCTGCTGTACTAGGGGCAAGAGACTGAACCCAGAGATCCAGGAGAAGCTGACTACGGGAGTTGGGGCACAGCTGAATCTGTAAAAACAGTATTCTGTGAGTACAGAGGAACTTGCCTAGGGGTCTGCCCAGGAAGGGGACCACTCCGGAGTGTAGAGTCAGTGGACGGGTGTCAGCCCATAGAGAGAGAGGGTGCTAGGGGAGTGCCCTGAAGAGAAATGTAATGGAAACACTTACCTTACCTTCATTCAAGTGGCAGGATGAAGCAGCAGCCTTGCCGCATTCTCAGGTTCAGAGTGCTCAGCATTGTGAATAGTTAACAGTTGGAGTATCCCACTCATCCCTTCTCCCATCCCAATTACAATAAAACCACAAAAACAACATCCCCTGGACTGATCTTTGACTGAGCCAATACTATAGAGTACTAAGATTTCTGCTTGCAGTTGCTACGGGTATTCCAGGGGAATCCTCAAAGTAATCTTCAGCAGCTCTCTAGGGGGCAGTGCTACAGATAAAATAGATTGGTTTGAAACCCTGTAAAAGTGTGTCCAGCAGCAATCACTGCAAATAATTGCTGCCTGTGTGGACAGCTGCGGCCGCTGACAACCTGTCATTAAAGTGAACGAGGGCGGCAGCCACACCGAGCTGTTCGCATCAGCAGCAGGAGTCAGAAAAAGACCAATTTCTGATTTAGTACAGATTCAGCACAGTAAATTAAGGTGTGTATATAGTTATTATTTTGCTTAGTTACAACAACAAAGTATGTTTGCTTTTCAGTTCAAGGAGGACATATCAAAACGCTTCAAATCCAGCACGGACCAACTTGTCTTGATATTTGCTGGAAAGATCCTAAAGGACCAAGACACACTCAGTCAGCATGGCATCCACGATGGACTCACTGTCCATCTTGTCGTTAAAACGCAGAATAGGTACGTTGTTATACTACTTTGAATTTTTTTTTTCCCAGAGTTCCACTGAAAAATGTCACTAATGCTGAATAATTTTGTATTTAATACAGGTCACAAGCTGCTCCTGCTGCTGCTGCTGCTGCCGCCACTACCCAACCCAGTAGCCCCAGCAGTCCAGCATCCACTTCTACAACTTCCAGTGGCACATCTACCAGCTCATCCACCACAAATACTCCTTTTGGTTTAGGTAAGTTGTCAGTACATCTTCAAGGAGGCCTGTCATGAGAAAATACATGAGCTGTAATTTCCGACCTCTCCTGGGTCTTAGATGCCTGGCTATCAAAATAAGCTTGATCATTTAAAGAGGAAGTAAACCCTCCTCTGACTCTTTTACCTATAGGTAAGCCTATATTAACCACTTGCCGACCGCCGCACGACTATCTACGTGGGCGGTCAGCCCCTCACAGGCAAAGTGACGTAGGTCTACGTCGCTCGCCTGTGAGGGTTTAGGGAGCGAGCGCGCGCCGCCGGAGGCGCGCTCCCGCTCCCGCGTGGTCACGGACCCCCCCGCGCGCGTGACCGGCGGACCCGATCGCCGCCGGCCACTCTGCGATCGGCGGGGGAGAGGGAGAAAGTCAGGCAGCTTGTGTAAACAAGCTGCCTGTCATTCTCCTCTCTGTATGAGAGCTGATCACATGGATCTACTATGTAGATCCATTGATCACTCTGCATACAGTTGAAGCCCCAGCCAATCACAGTTAGAAGCACGCCCCTAGGGACACACACAGCCCCTCCCTCTCAAATAAAGTTAACCCCTTCACTACCAGTGTATTTTTACAGTAACAGTGCATATATATAGCACTGATTACTGTAGAAATGTCACTGGTAACCCCAAAAGTGTCAAAAATGTCAGTCAAGGGTCCGATCTGTCCGCCGCATTGTCGCAGTACCGCAAAAAAAATCGCAGATCGCCGCCATTACGCGTTAAAAAAAAAAACAACAAAAATGACAAAAATCTTTCCCTTTGTTAGTAAACGCAATAACTTTTGCGCAAACCAATCAAAATACGCTTTTTGCGATTTTTTTTTTACCAAACATAGGTAGCATAAAACAAATTGGCCGAAAATATTAAAAAATTTTGATTTTTACATTTATTTTTGGGGGAATTTCATATAAAAAAAAGGGAAAAATATTGCTATTTTTGCAAAATTTACGCTCTTTTTTTGTTTATAGCGAGTGATCAAAAAATCGCACAGGTGATCAAATACCGCCAAAAGAAAGCTCTGTTTGTGGGAAAAAAAGGACGCCAAATTCGTTTAGGTACAGCGTCGCACGACCGCGCAATTGTCCGTTAAAGTCACGCAGTGCCGAATCGCAAAATACCCCCTGGTCAGGAAGGGGGTAAAATCTTCCGGGGCTTAAGTGGTTAAGGTTTACCTATAGGTACTGTAAATATCTCCTAAACATGCACCGTTTAGGAGATATTTACCTTACATGCAGCCAGTGACGTCACTGGCGCATGCGCTCTGAAGGAACGGCCGCTGGTGCCGTTTCTTCAGAGCCCCATGCCGTGACCGTCGGCTCCCGCGCACGTGCGCGGGAGTGACGTCACCGCGGCTCCGGCCAATCAGATGGCCGGATGCCGCGATCCCGGAAGATGGGTGACTGGACATGTCGCCTGTCATACAGGTGAGCGGGCGGCACGGCGGGGGCTCGTTCTTAGGTAAGTATTTCATAATGAGCTAGTATGCGTGGCATACTAGCTCATTATGGGTTTCTCTTTCAGATTGCAGCAAAAGAAAAAAAAAAAAAAAGGTTCATGGGTTTACAACCTCTTTAATATTTTCTGAGCTACAGATATAAAACAATTCCAGAACTCGGGGGTTGTGACTTCTTCTTCTTCTTCTTCTTCTTTTTTTTTTTTTTTTTTTTCTTCCATTTTTTTTTTTTCTTCCATTTTATTACTGCACGTTTGTTCCCAGCCTGGGACTTTAGAATTAAAGCAAAACCCAGCCATAAAATACCTGTTGATGTTCCAGAAATTCACTTGGGTCTTAATTCCCTCTCTGGACTGACAACACAGGCATTTTTCTGGACTGACGTCTCATGGAATGGTTTGCTCCTTGTGTGGTTCTATTTTGTTACACTTCTGAATCCCTCCCGCTCTGTATCACTGTATCTCCACAACATAGAGAATAATTGTGTGCAGAGTACATAGCATAGCTATGAATTTCTGGCATGATAATCTGGCATGTTTTTAAAATGTGATTGAACAGATAGATTATAACCTGTTTGCAGTAGTATATTTAACATGGGTT
This sequence comes from Pelophylax lessonae, assembly GCF_965119305.1. Classification (NCBI taxonomy): domain Eukaryota; kingdom Metazoa; phylum Chordata; class Amphibia; order Anura; family Ranidae; genus Pelophylax; species Pelophylax lessonae. Next base: position 353,327,019 of record NC_138768.1, read on the forward strand.
TAAATGCGATTGCTTAATTGTGAACACTGGTACATCCCCAGTTATAAGAGGGTGTGCACACATATGCAATCCAATTTGTGGTTGCATATGTGTGCACACCCTCTTATAACTGGGGACGTACCAGTGTTCAGAATTAAGCATTTGCATTTAAACCCATGTTAAATTGGGGTCAGTACACACCTGCCATAATTTAAAGTGCCTCTGATTAACCCCAAATAAAGTTCAGCTGTTCTAGTAGGTCTTTCCTGGCATTTTCTTAGTCGCCTCCTGCAGCAAAAGCCATGGTCTGCAGAGAGCTTCCAAAGCATCAGAGGGATCTCATTGTTAAAAGGTATTAGACAGGAAAAGGGTACAAAAGAATCTCCACGGTATTAGATTTGCCATGGATCACAGTGAAGACAGTCATCATCAAGTGGAGAAAACATGGCACAACAGTAAAATCATCAAGTGGAGAAAACATGGCACAACAGTAACATTACAAAGAACTTGACACGCCTACAAAAACGATGAAAAGACGAGAAGAAAACTTGTTAGGGAGGCTGCCAAGAGGCCTATAGCAACATCAAAGGAGCTGCAGAAATATCTGGCAAGTAATGGCTGTGTTGTACATTTGACAACAATCTCCCGTATTGTTCATATACCTGGGCTATGGGGTAGAGCGGCAAGACAAAAGCCTTTTCTCTATCGCTCATTGACAGACGTAGTCTTCTTGATTCTCAAGAGCTGGGTTATGTTGTCTCCGCAGGAGTAGGACTAGGCAGAAAGACAAAACGTTCTGGCTCCACCCTAGGGGCAGTCCCTGAGGGTATATCCTCCCTCTCTCTGCTACAGGGAATCAGTTTTTTTCTGTCTAGTCAGGAGTAAGGACCTAAGTTCCTTGCTGGGATCTTTTGGTCCTGGCAAGACTTTTTTTTCTTTAAGAAAAAGACATTTTTTAGGTAGTTTTCTCCAGTGTTTTTTTCCTGTGAGATCTTCAAGCAAAAATGCCGGACTGGGCGACACTTGTGGTCACCCCAGCCGGCCTACGAGCGCGCGCAGACCATGGCATTGCGCTTGGTCGGCCGCGACATATTCAAGTAAGTATGCGGGGCCGGGCGACGGGCTGGATGTTGAGATCCAGTGGTCACCCCGGTTTCTGCCTACGAGCGCGTGCAGACCAGAGCTCCGCGATGAGTCGGCCGCGACGGAGACCCAGTGAAGGGACTGACTTTGCGAGTTAAAAGTCTCGCTTGGACGCCAGGTACCAGAGAGTCGAGGCGTCCACAAACCCCCACCCCGGTGGAGAGGGTATTGTGAAGAGAGGGTGCCTGTCGGCTCTGAGGGGCGCTATTGCGCTAGGGGGAGACACATAAAAAAAAAAAAAAAAATTTAAAAAAAAAAAAAAGGTATTTTTTATTTAAAAAAAAAAAAGTTTTTTTTTTGTGTTTTCTGGCAAAGGTGTCCTGAATTATCATGGACCCTGCCACTCATGTATCTCCTCCGGATCCCCTCGAGGGGTCTGCAGGATCCTCCAGCACCCCACTGACGATTAAATCATTGTCCGCTATTATGGAAGCTTGTGTCCCGGGTGGAAGTGGCTTGTCAGGGACAGGGCGCAAGTAAGCGACCCCCGCCTAACCCCTTATTATCTGAAACCTCGGATTCAGACTCTGAGCCTATTTCTGCAGTTGCAGGTACTTCATCTGGTATTGGTGTCTCGTGTACTGTCTTTTCAGACAGTGAGGAGGATGTTTCGGCATCAGCCATAGCCAAAGAGGAAGCGTTGGTAAACGCACTCATTGTATCTGTTCAAGAGACCTTAAGATTACAGGGTATTCCGTCAGAAATAGCTGAAACTGAGATCCCTTTTGGGTCTAAAAACGCATCTAGTGGCGAAGGTTTTTCCATTGCCCAAATGTTTTGGCAATCCAATCAAAGAAGAATGGAGTCTGCCAAAACGCATTTCTACTATTTCTAAACGCATTAACAGGCGTTATCCGTTTGAGGAAACCCTCATTAAGAAATGGACAGACCACCTGTGGTGGATTCACCAATTGCTAGATTGAATAAAGCCACGGTTATTCCTTTAGAAGACGCTCCGTCTTTTAAAGATCCAGTGGATCGCAAGATAGAAGCTATGTCTCGCACCATGTTTGCCTTGATTGGATCAGCTTTCAGACCTATAATAGCTATTGGTCTGTTTTCGCAGGCTGTAACTGAATGGACCTAGTGGTTACGCCGGGACTTAGAAGAGGTCCCTCAGGCGGTATCAGATTTGTTGGAACAAATGATACAGGGGTTACAGTTTGTGTGTGATGCGGCGTTAGACGCCACTCCATTATTGGCGCGAGCATCAGTCTCAGCAGTGGTTCTCAGGCGTACACTGTGGCTAAAAGGTTGGTTAGCCGACCAAGGTTCCAAAAAAGCATTGGCTAATATCCCCTTTTTAGGAGAGCGTCTATTTGGAGCCAACTTAGATGAGATCATTAAGGATCTCACGGGTGGAAAGAGCACCTTTTTACCGCAAAATTTTAAAGGTAGAGGAACTCGTCAAAGACGAGGGCCTTCTTTTTCTGCTCACAAGAGGTTTTTTCGTCCCGCGGGTGAAAAAACTAAGTCCTCCAAAGCTCCTGCAGGAGGCGTCAGGGGTCGCTGGTCGGGCAAGCAAAAGCCCGCCTCCTCCAGACCTGAAGATAAACCGTCCAAAGCCTGAAGGTGCGCCCCCACCCATAACTGGGGTGGGGGGACGTCTTCGCCGGGTCCCGGATCCATGGCTTTCCAGAATCCCGGACAAATGGGTCTGCGAAGTCATAAGGTCAGGGTACAAGATCGAGTTTCGATCTCTCCCACCGGCGCGATTCTTCCCTTCCAATATCCGACTATCCTCAGATCGTTTAGAAGATCTGCGGAGAGCAGTCACAGATTTACTACAACAAGGAGTGGTAGTCCATGTTCCTTGGACAGAACGGTTTCAAGGGTTTTATTCAAACCTATTTACAATAAGAGGGCTAAGTGCGTCCAATTCTGGACTTAAGGGCACTCAATTCTTTTGTCTTCATAAGAAGATTCAGAATGGAGTCCATTCGCACAGTAGCAGCCTTTCTGCATCCAGGGGATGTCCTAGCGTCCATAGACATCTAGGACGCATATCTTCACATTCCCATTTTCGCAGGACATCAGCGGTTTCTACGTTTTTCCGTAGAAGAGAACCACTATCAGTTTGTGGCGTTACCTTTCGGTCTCGCCACGGCTCAGCGGGTCTTCACGAAGGTGTTGGCCCCAATGTTGGCACTTCTGCGCCAAAGAGGCATATCGATGCTAGGTTACCTAGACGATCTTCTGCTTCATGCAGAGTCTCCTCAGACCTTGCTACAAGACGTAGAAATTACTATGATTTCTTTACAGGAATTCGGGTGGCTGGTGAACCAGCAAAAGTCATTTCTGGTTCCCACCCAGAGGCTCGAATATCTGGGTCTAATTCTAGACACAGTCAGGACAAGAGTTTTTCTTCCGGTAGGGAAACTCCGAAAGATTCAATCAGCAGTCCACCAACAGCTGGTCTTCCCTTCGGACTTGCATGAGGGGTCTGGGGTTGATGGTGGCTTCCTTCGAAGCAGTCCCATTTGCCCAGTCCCATACCCGAATTCTTCAGCAAGAGATTCCTCTCAGATGGAATCGGAATCCGGAATCCCTGGACAATCAGATCCGATTGAGCAAACAGACCAGAGAGTCTCTGGTCCGGTGGCTTCGGTCTCCGATGCTCAGCCAGGGAAAGTCATTTCTGCCAATATATTGGACGACAGTGACCACGGATGCCAGTCTATCCGGATGGGGAGGAATTCTCGGTCAGTTATCTGTCCAGGGACTTTGGTCCCCGGAAGAATCCAGGTTACCGATAAATGTATTGGAACTGAGAGCGATCAGACTTTGTCTGATTCACTGGACCGAGCAGCTCCAGGGCAGCCCGGTTCGGATCCAGTCGGACAACGCCACGGCCGTGGCTTATGTCAATCACCAGGGGGGCACGAAGAGTGTCCGAGCGGCCAAAGAAGTGGCTTGCATTCTTCGCTGGGCGGAACGATTTGTTCCAGCAATCTCTGCGGTGTTCATTCCGGGGGTGGAAAATTGGCAGGCAGATTATCTCAGCCGTCAGACTCTGGATCAGGGGGAATGGTCCCTCCATCCAGACGTTTTCCACCAGTTGTGCCTACGATGGGGCACCCCGGATATGGATCTGTTGGCATCTCGATTCAACAGGAAAGTTCAGAGATTCGTGGCTCGCTCGCCCGGGGTCCTCTAGCAGAAACCGCAGACGCACTGATCGCCCCGTGGGGGCAATACCAGCTAATGTATGCCTTCCCTCCTCTTGGGTTACTGCCAAGACTTCTTCGCAGGATAGAGGAGGAAGGAATTCCAGTAATCCTGGCAGCTCCGGATTGGCCTCGTCGAGCTTGTTACGCCGACTTGGTCAGACTGATGGCGGACGTCCCGTGGAGACTTCCTCTCAGGGAGGATCTACTGTCTCAGGGACCGATCTTCCATCCTGCTTTACGATCGCTGGTTTTTAACGGCCTGGTTATTGAGACCCAGGTGCTGAAGGACAAGGGATTGTCAGCTTCAGTTATTCCTACTCTAGTTAAAACAAGGAAAGCGACTTCCAGAAAGATTATCATCGTACATGGAAGTCTTATATTGTGTGATGTGAATCCCTTGGGTTCCATCTACATCTTTATTCGGTAGTCCGAATATTGGCTTTCTGCAACAGGGAGTTGAGCAGAAGCTGGCCTTGAGTGTTATCAAGGGTCTGGTTTCAGCATTTGCTATCTTCTTTCAGAAGCTTTGTCTACTCATTCCTTGGTGCGGAATTTCATCCAGGGGGTGCGACACCTGGCTCTGCCAGTGCACGCGCCGTTACCATCCTGGGATCTTAATTTGGTGCTGTCGGTTCTTCAGACACCTCCCTTTGAAAATATCAGGGAGATTCCCTTGCTTACTTTATCCCAGAAGGTGGTCTTCTTGGTGGCTATCACTTCTGCACGCAGGGTGTCAGAACTGGCTGCATTATCCTGTTGTTCCCCAGATCTGGTGGTTCATAGGGATAAGGTTGTTCTTCATCCGAATCCATCCTTCCTTCTAAGGTGGTTTCAAAGTTTCATTGATTAAGGACAGTGTATTGTCCTTCCTATGTCCTTAGCCCAATCATCCTCGAGAATTTGCATGGCATTCCTTGGATGTAGTTCGGGCGATCAGGATAAACTTGAATACTACGGATTCAATTTGTAAGACGGATTCACTGTTTGTGATCACGGATGGCCCTAAGAAGGGGTTGCCTGTTCTGCTGCGACCATCTTTAGATGGATCAGACAGACGGTGGTATAGGCTTATTTTATCTAAGGGTCGGGATCCCCCGTTCCCTGTTAAGGCGCATTCTACTCGGGCGCTTAGAGTTTCCTGGACCTTCCGCCATCAGGCGTCAGTGGTTCAGGTTTTCAAGGCGACTGTTTAGTAGTCGGTTCATACCTTTACAATATTGTATAAGGTTTATGTGATGGCATCGTCAGATGCCTCTTCTGGCTGCAAGGTTCCTGCAGGCCACTGTTTGAGGAGACTGTTGGTCTACCTCGAGGATTTGTGGGGTAGGTCTCATCTGTTTACTCGATGAGTCCTTTGATACTTCTGGTTGGCTCCGGTTGGGCCTTCTAGATTGGATTTTGATTCTGTCAATCCCACCCCTCATTTTGTGGCACTGCTTCTGGATGTCCCAGCTCTTGAGAATCAAGAAGACTACGTCTGTCAATGAGCGATAGAGAAAAATGGATTTTTGTAAGATCTTACCGTAAAATCCTTTTCTCTTAAGCTCATTGACAGACGTAGTACCCGCCCCTCTATCATTGAGTTGGGTTGGGTTAAATTCTCTGTACTGCTTTAAAACAGAACTGATTCCCTGTAGCAGAGAGAGGGAGGATATACCCTCAGGGACTGCCCCTAGGGTGGAGCCAGAACGTTTTGTCTTTCTGCCTAGTCCTACTCCTGCGGAGACAACATAACCCAGCTCTTGAGAATCAAGAAGACTACGTCTGTCAATGAGCTTAAGAGAAAAGGATTTTACGGTAAGATCTTACAAAAATCCATTTTTCTTACGAAGAAAAACATCCAAGGCCGGCTATATTTTGCAAAAACTCCTCTGAAGTCTCCCAAAAGCATGTGGAAAAAATGTTATGGTCTGATGAAACCAAGGTGGAACTTTTTGACCATAATTCCAAAAGATATGTTTGACGGAAATACATGGTGGTGACAGCATTATGCTGTGGGGCTGTTTTTCTTCAGCTGGAACAGGGGCCTTAGTCAAGGGGAAGGGAATTATGAACAGTTCCAAATACCAGTCAATATTGGCACAAAACCTTCAAGCTTCTGCTTGAAAGCTGAACATGAAGAGGAACTTCATCTTTCAGCATGACAAAGACCCAAAGCATATATTCAAATCAACAAAGAAATGGCTTTACCAGAAGAAAATTACATTTCTCTATCGCTCATTGACAGACGTAGTCTTCTTGATTCTCAAGAGCTGGGTTATGTTGTCTCCGCAGGAGTAGGACTAGGCAGAAAGACAAAACGTTCTGGCTCCACCTTAGGGGCAGTCCCTGAGGGTATATCCTCCCTCTCTCTGCTACAGGGAATCAGTTTTTTTCTGTCTAGTCAGGAGTAAGGACCTAAGTTCCTTGCTGGGATCTTTTGGTCCTGGCAAGATTTTTTTCTTTGGAAAAAACATTTTTTAGGTAGTTTTTCTCCAGTGTTTTTTTCCTGTGAGATCTTCAAGCAACGCCGGACTGGGCGACACTTGTGGTCACCCCAGCCGGCCTACGAGCGCGCGCAGACCATTGCATTGCGCTTGGTCGGCCGCGACACATTCAAGTAAGTATGCGGGGCCGGGCGACGGGCTGGATGTTGAGATCCAGTGGTCACCCCGGTTTCTGCCTACGAGCGCGTGCAGACCAGAGCTCCGCGCTGGGTCGGCCGTGACGGAGTCCCAGTGGAGGGACTGACCTTGCGAGTTAAAAGCTCGCTTGGACGCCAGGAACCAGAGAGTCGAGGCGTCCGGAGTGGTCCACAACCCCCCACCCCGGTGGAGAGGGTATTGTGAAGAGAGGGTGCCTGTCGGTTGGTATGGTGAGTAAACGTTCCCTTTCTTCTTTCCTCGTTATGAGGCAGTATGAATTATGGGCCCCTCCATACATGGTCAGTATATATCTGACACTAAAAAGTCCCCCTTGTAAATACAGTATGTGTTTGTGGGAAGTGGACTTGGTTTGAGAGCTAACACTCTACCCAGCAGACTGTAGCATTACAGCAGACATAGGAGGTATAATCCTACCTTATTTGTAGTGTATCTCCTGTAGATCAATAAATCGCCACTCAGCAGAGATGCAGGTGGATGTGCTGGGAAAAACGATTTCGGCGGTCCGCCGCCATTTTTCCGTAGACCAGGTGCATGTATGTCCTCAGGTCACACCGGCCGCCATGTTTTTAGAGTCTAATGTCTCCTGTATGGGGGCGGCCATGTTTCATGAGCCCAGCTACCTCGTGGAGAGCTGGGAACGCCGGAAGGCGTACACAGGGGGCGGAGCCACGTCCTTCTACCCGGGAAAAAGCAACAGCTCCTTCCAGTCTGTAAAAGACAGACGCTGACTGCAGTTGGTGGGAAACTTCACTGCATCGGTTGGTGAGCCTTGGGGGTCCCTCTCTCTCTCTGTGGGGATCGAGAAGCAGGTACTCTGAGGGGCGCTATTGCGCTAGGGGGAGACACATAAAAAAAAAAAAAAAAAAAAAAAAGTTTTTTTGTGTTTTCTGGCAAAGGTGTCCTGAATTAACATGGACCCTGCCACTCATGTATCTCCTCCGGATCCCCTCGAGGGGTCTGCAGGATCCTCCAGCACCCCACTGACGATTGAATCATTGTCAGCTATTATGGAAACTTTTGTGTCCCGGGTGGAAGTGGCTTGTCAGGGACAGGGCGCAAGTAAGCGACCCCCGCCTAACCCCGTATTATCTGAAACCTCGGATTCAGACTCTGAGCCTATTTCTGCAGTTGCAGGTACTTCATCTGGTATTGGTGTCTCGTGTACTGTCTCTTCAGACAGTGAGGAGGATGTTTCGGCATCAGCCATAGCCAAAGAGGAAGCGTTGGTAAACGCACTCATTGTATCTGTTCAAGAAACCTTAAGATTACAGGGTATTCCGTCAGAAATAGCTGAAACTGAAATCCCTTTTGGGACTAAAAAACGCATCAAAGTGGCGAAGGTTTTTCCATTGCCCAAATGTTTTGGCAATCCAATCAAAGAAGAATGGAGTCTGCCAAAACGCACTTCTACTATTTCTAAACGCATTAACAGGCGTTATCCGTTTGAGGAAACCCTCATTAAGAAATGGACAGAACCACCTGTGGTGGATTCACCAATTGCTAGATTGAATAAAGCCACGGTTATTCCTCTAGAAGACGCTCCGTCTTTTAAAGATCCAGTGGATCGCAAGATAGAAGCTATGTCTCGCACCATGTTTACCTTGATTGGATCAGCTTTCAGACCAATAATTGCTATTGGTCTGGTTTCGCAGGCTGTAACTGAATGGACCAAGTGGTTACGCCGGGACTTAGAAGAGGTCCCTCAGGCGGTATCAGATTTGTTGGAACAAATGATACAGGGGTTACAGTTTGTGTGTGATGCGGCGTTAGACGCCACTCCATTATTGGCGCGAGCATCTGTCTCAGCGGTGGTTCTCAGGCGTACACTGTGGCTAAAAGGTTGGTTAGCCGACCAAGGTTCCAAAAAAGCATTGGCTAATATCCCCTTTTTAGGAGAGCGTCTATTTGGAGCCAACTTAGATGAGATCATTAAGGATCTCACGGGTGGAAAGAGCACCTTTTTACCACAAAATGTTAAAGGTAAAGGAACTCGTCAAAAACGAGGGCCTTCTTTTTCTGCTCACAAGAGGTTTTTTCGTCCCGCGGGTGAAAAAATTAAGTCCTCCAAAGCTCCTTCAGGAGGCTTCAGGGGACGTTGGTCGGGCAAGCAAAAGCCCGCCCCCTCCAGACCTGAAGATAAATCGTCCAAAGCCTGAAGGTGCGCCCCCACCCATAACTGGGGTGGGGGGACGTCTTCGCCGGTTCCCGGATCCATGGCTTTCCAGAATCCCGGACAAGTGGGTTTGCGAAGTCATAAGGTCAGGGTACAAGATCGAGTTTCGATCTCTCCCACCGGCGCGATTCTTCCCTTCCAATATTCGACTATCCCCGGATCGTTTAGAAGATCTGCGGAGAGCAGTCACGGATTTACTACAACAAGGAGTGGTAGTCCACGTTTCTTGGACAGATCGTTTTCAGGGTTTTTTTTATTCAAACCTATTTACTATACCCAGGAAAGAGGGCAAAGTGCGTCCAATTCTGGACTTAAGGGCACTCAATTCTTTTGTCAACATAAGAAGATTCAGAATGGAGTCCATTCGCACAGTAGCAGCCTTCCTGCATCCAGGGGATGTCCTAGCGTCCATAGACATCTAGGACGCATATCTTCACATTCCCATTTTCGCAGGACATCAGCCGTTTCTACGCTTTTCCGTAGAAGAGAACCACTATCAGTTTGTGGCGTTACCTTTCGGTCTCGCCACGGCTCCTCGGGTCTTCACGAAGGTGTTGGCCCCAATGTTGGCACTACTGCGCCAAAGAGGCATATCGATTCTTGGTTACCTAGACGATCTTCTGCTTCATGCAGAGTCTCCTCAGACCTTGCTACAAAACATAGAAATTACTATGATTTCTTTACAGGAATTCGGGTGGCTGGTGAACCAGCAAAAGTCATTTCTGGTTCCCACCCAGAGGCTCGAATATCTGGGTCTAATTCTAGACACAGTCAGGACAAGAGTTTTTCTTCCGGTAGGGAAACTCCGAAAGATTCAATCAGCAGTCCAGTTGTTACTATCCAACAGCTGGTCTTCCCTTCGGACTTGCATGAGGGTTCTGGGGTTAATGGTGGCTTCCTTCTTAGCAGTCCCATTTGCCCAGTCCCATACCCGAATTCTTCAGCAAGAGATTCTTCTCAGATGGAATCGGAATCCGGAATCCCTGGACAATCAGATCCGATTGAGCAAACAGACCAGAAAGTCTCTGGTCTGGTGGCTTCGGTCTCCGATGCTCAGCCAGGGAAAGTCATTTCTGACAATATATTGGACGATAGTGACCACGGATGCCAGTCTATCCGGATGGGGAGGAATTCTCGGTCAGTTATCTGTCCAGGGACTTTGGTCCCCGGAAGAATCCAGGTTGCCGATAAATGTATTGGAACTGAGAGCGATCAGACTTTGTCTGATTCACTGGACCAAGCAGCTCCAGGGCAGCCCGGTTCGGATCCAGTTGGACAACGCCACGGCCGTGGCTTATGTCAATCACCAGGGGGGCACCAAGAGTGTCCGAGCGGCCAAAGAAGTGGCTTGCATTCTTCGCTGGGCGGAACGATTTGTTCCAGCTATCTCTGCGGTGTTCATTCCGGGGGTGGAAAATTGGCAGGCAGATTATCTCAGCCATCAGACTCCGGATCAGGGGGAATGGTCCCTCCATCCAGAAGTTTTCCACCAGTTGTGCCTACGTTGGGGCACCCCGGATGTGGATCTGTTGGCATCACGATTCAACAGAAAAGTTCAGAGATTCGTGGCTCGCTCCCGCGATCCTCTAGCAGAGACCGCAGACGCACTGGTCACCCCGTGGGGGCAATACCAGCTAATGTATGCCTTCCCTCCTCTTGGGTTACTGCTAAGACTTCTTCGCAGGATAGAGGAGGAAGGAATTCCAGTAATCCTGGCAGCTCCGGACTGGCCTCGTCGAGCTTGATACGCCGACTTGGTCAGACTGGTGGCGGACGTCCCGTGGAGACTTCCTCTCAGGGAGGATCTACTGTCTCGGGGACCGATCTTCCATCCTGCTTTACGATCGCTGGTTTTAAACGGCCTGGTTATTGAGACCCAGGTGCTGAAGGACAAGGGATTGTCAGCTTCAGTTATTCCTACTCTAGTTAAAACAAGGAAAGCGACTTCCAGAAAGATTATCATCGTACATGGAAGTCTTATATTGTGCGGTGTGAATCCCTTGGGTTCCATCTACATCTTTATTCGGTAGTCCGAATATTGGCCTTTCTGCAACAGGGAGTTGAGCAGAAGCTGGCCTTGAGTGTTATCAAGGGTCTGGTTTCAGCATTTGCTATCTTCTTTCAGAAGCCTTTGTCTACTCATTCCTTGGTGCGGAATTTCATCCAGGGGGTGCGACACCTGGCTCTGCCAGTGCACGCGCCGTTACCATCCTGGGATCTTAATTTGGTGCTGTCGGTTCTTCAGACACCTCCCTTTGAAAATATCAGGGAGATTCCCTTGCTTACTTTATCCCAGAAGGTGGTCTTCTTGGTGGCTATCACTTCTGCACGCAGGGTGTCAGAACTGGCTGCATTATCCTGTTGTTCCCCAGATCTGGTGGTTCATAGGGATAAGGTTGTTCTTCATCCGAATCCATCCTTCCTTCCTAAGGTGGTTTCAAAGTTTCATTGAATGAGGACAGTGTATTGTCCTTCCTGTGTCCTTAGCCCAATCATCCTCGAGAATTGCGTTGCATTCCTTGGATGTAGTTCGGGCGATCAGGATATATTTGAATACTACGGATTCAATTTGTAAGACGGATTCACTGTTTGTGATCACGGATGGCCCTAAGAAGGGGTTGCCTGTTCTGCTGCGACCATCTTTAGATGGATCAGACAGACGGTGGTATAGGCTTATTTTATCTAAGGGTCGGGATCCCCCGTTCCCTTTTAAGGCGCATTCTACTCGGGCGCTTAGAGTTTCCTGGACCTTCCGCCATCAGGCGTCAGTGGTTCAGGTTTTCAAGGCGACTGTTTAGTCGTCGGTTCATACCTTTACAATATTGTATAAGGTTCATGTGATGGCATCGTCAGATGCCTCTTCTGGCCACAAGGTTCCTGCAGGCCACTGTTTGAGGAGACTGTTGGTCTACCTCGAGGATTTGTGGGGTAGGTCTCATCTGTTTACTCGATGAGTCCTTTGATACTTCTGGTTGGCTCCGGTTGGGCCTTCTAGATTGGATTTTGATTTCTGTCAATCCCACCCCTCATTTGTGGCACTGCTTCTGGATGTCCCAGCTCTTGAGAATCAAGAAGACTACGTCTGTCAATGAGCGATAGAGAAAAATGGATTTTTGTAAGATCTTACCGTAAAATCCTTTTCTCTTAAGCTCATTGACAGACGTAGTACCCGCCCCTCTATCATTGAGTTGGGTTGGGTTAAATTCTCTGTTACTGCTTTAGAACAGAACTGATTCCCTGTAGCAGAGAGAGGGAGGATATACCCTCAGGGACTGCCCCTAAGGTGGAGCCAGAACGTTTTGTCTTTCTGCCTAGTCCTACTCCTGCGGAGACAACATAACCCAGCTCTTGAGAATCAAGAAGACTACGTCTGTCAATGAGCTTAAGAGAAAAGGATTTTACGGTAAGATCTTACAAAAATCCATTTTTTTGGAATGGCCCAGCCAGAGCCTAGACCTGAATCCAATTTGAAAATCTGTGGGGTGATCTGAAGAGGGCTGTGCACAGGAGATGCCCTTGCAATCTGACAGATTTGTAGTGTTTTTTGCAAAGAAGAGTGGGCAAATATTGCCACATCAAGATGTGCCATGCTGATAGATTCTTACCCAAAAAGACTGAGTGCTGTAATAAAATCATAAGGCGCTTCAACAAAGTGTTAGTTTTAAGGGTGTCCACACTAATGCAACAATGTTATTTTTTTTATTTTTACTTCCCTCCACCTAAAAGATTTCGGTTTGTTGTTCAACTAAGTTGTCCAGTTTGTAGGTCACATTTAAAGTGAAAAAAGTTCTGAATGACCTTTGTCTAATTTTTTTACATCACAGAAACCTGACATTTTAACAGGGGTGTGTAGACTTTTTCTATCCACTGTAGACTTGGATAAAAACAAAGAAGCGCCTGGTGTCCAGAGAATTGCAACTTCTAAAATATGGTTCATAGACGTTTGTTGAAAAGTAGCAACATGTACATCAAGCCAATGCATTTTTATCCAAGTCTTTGATGGTAGTGAAACATGGTTGGGGTTCTAAAATTTCCCCACTGTATCAAAAACCTAAAACAAAAAATGTTTTGGCTATAGATACTTTAAATGCGGTGTTTGCATTCGTTTTCCTTTTTTAGGATTTTTTTTCTTTATTTTCAACTAGTTATCCTGTTTGTAACAGACTACCTGTCCTAGGTTGACAACCTCACAAACAGTGCTGTATCAGTGGAGGAGCAGTGTTGTCATCCAAGGACAGAAAGTATATTAGGACCACAGAAAGCCTCCCTATATCTCCATAACATTGGAAAGGTGTTCTGTAGTCTTCAAAGATAGCTGGCTGGTAGCAATGCTAACTGATAAGTTATCTGCTCTAAAGATTTCTGGCAGGATCAACAGTTTTTTTTTTTTACATCGATCAAACAGATATAACACAGATTACAGATATTGTAAGTATGTTTTATACTGAAGTGGTTAATGAACTCTTTTTTTCTGTTTTCCAGGGGGCATTGGTGGTCTAGCTGGGCTCAGTAGTTTGGGCATGAATGCAACAAATTTCTCTGAGCTACAGAGCCAGATGCAGAGACAACTTATGTCAAACCCAGAGATGATGGTTCAGATCATGGAAAACCCATTTGTACAGAGCATGCTGTCTAACCCTGACTTGATGCGACAACTAATTATGGCCAATCCACAAATGCAGCAATTAATCCAGAGAAATCCTGAAATCAGTCACATGCTTAATAATCCAGACATAATGCGACAAGTATGTTCTTATTATGTTTTCTTTTATGCAAGACAAAGCTGTTCTTTCATTAGATATTTCCCATGTATTTACTGCAGAAATATTAGGGGTAGCCTAAAGCTGAAAGGAAAAGTGTTAGATTACCTATGTCCTGATGTCATTGTAAGAGACTCGGCGCACAGATGAAGCATCTCATCTTCTAAGCAGCATGTTAAAAACCAACCTGTTTGTTCACTTAGAAAATGTAGGAAGCCTGTTTTAAAATTTTAACAAAGATATTACCTTGCACTTTGACTGGACCAATTAAAAAAAAATCTTCCTCAGAATATATAAAGGAGCTTCTCCACTCCAGGATCAAAGTGGTATTAAACCCCCCACAAAAAAATTAATATGTTTTGGCAGTTAATCCTTACCATTTTGATCTGGCCAGCTAGTGTGTGGTTTTTTCTTTTCAAATACCTTTTTAACAGACCACATTGTCGCAAAAGTGGCAGTTAAAAGGTTGAGACAAATTATTTAACACTTAGAGGAAATTAAGGCTCCTTCAGAAAACAATTAAGTCAGCAGCTACAAAAACCGTAGCTGCTGACTTTTAATATTTTTGTTCTGGAATCCAGCAGTGTCTTCACTCCAGGTATCGGGTGCTGCCATCGCCATTTCTTGTAAGGCAAACTGGCAGTGAAACCTTGAGGCTTCACAGCCCGTCTCCCTACTGCGCATGCGCGAAGCTTGCTGCGCTTTGTGAATGGCCCGGCTGCAGGGGAGGGAGGAGGGTCAAACGTCTTGAAGTCCCCCAGATGTGGGAGTAGATACCTGTCAAAACCAGGTGCCAAATGTGGCAGCGGAAGGAGGGAGGAAGCAAACAAGCGGAGCCTCCCCTTTTGGGTGGAGCTCCACTTTTAACTCCAGGTTTTAGTAGACTTTAAAGTGGAACTAATACCTTTTAATCAAGCGATGCGCCGTCCTGGAACTCCCCACCTGCTTCTGACCTTTCCGGGCTCCAAGGCCTCCATAGCCGACTGCTGTCATTGGCCAGGCCAACATGCATGTACAGAAGTACTGCCAGTTTCAGCATTGTCAAATTTGTGCAGTGAGCTGCGTGTGCGCAGCTCACTGTACAGGGGTGGACAAACGGGTAACTATCTTTCTCTATCGTCCATAGACGGGCTCAGCTCCATATCTTCCTAGACCATTGGATTATGCTCCTCCCATCAGGAATAAGACACTAGGCAGGGAGAAGCTTTACCACGCCTATGGGGCTGTCCCTGCAGGCATAACCCCTCACACTCTGCTACAACTTCCAGTTTGTTTCTGGCTAGTTTAGGTGTAGTTCCCTGCTGGGACTTCGGTCTTAGCTATATAAAAGGTAAATTTTTGTTATATGTAATTTTTATTTACTAGTTAGAGTTCCTGGAGAACTACAAGCAACAGTCGGCTGAGGTTTCGGACTGGATATTCTAGATCCTTAAGGTCTCCCAGCCTGGCCAGCGAGCGTGCGCAGGTTATAGTCCAGCACTAGGCCTCGCCACGCAGAGCCCCAATGGATGGGGACGAGCCTGTGAGTGGACCGTCTTGCTGGGCTGGGACGACCTGTAATGCCCTGAGTCACAACATACCTCCTGGCTGGCAGCACCCCCACCCCGGCTGGGAGGTGGTCTGTTCGGAGTGGTGCCCACCTAATACCGTGGTATGGTGAGTAATGCTGTCCCCCCCAATCCTCTGGCGGTCTCGGGGTGGACGTGGGCCCCTTCCTGGGAATAGCCGGACCCTCGGGAGATCCCTCAGTTCCCCTGGCCTCTCAGACATACTAGGCCCCCCCCCCAGTTATTCCCCTCCCTTCCCCTAGTAGGTTCCTACCTTGGGGGGCGGTAATATTAGTCGCGGCGGCGTTCCTGCAGGGGGAGGTGACTGTCCTGGTGGGGTCTTTTGTTAAGGACCTTTCGATGCCACCTGTCTTGGACCCCCCCCTCGGGGGTCCGTGAGACCGCATGGTATTCCGTGGGGCCCACCATTTTGCTGTAGATTCATGCTCAGTTTCCATTGACAATGTATGGGCAGCCATTTTCTATTAGTTCCCTATAGGAATGCATGGGGCGGCCATTTTCTTGTAGTCCAGATCACTGGACAGGCAGCAGGCATGGCACATTTGATCTAGCAATGACCCAGGCATTTTTTTCTGTTTCTATTTCCTGTGTCAGAACCTTTTTAATTTCTGTTTAACAGAATGTTCCAGCAAGACTTCTGAGTGGTTGGGTAATGTTTTTGGGGTCCCCTGTAGGTTTTCCTTACTCTCTCTGCTATCAGATTGTACTGGATTGGGAGTTGTGATACCGCTAGTGCGGCGGTGGGATTGCGATTTGCAATCTTTTTAAAGTGACACTGCATTATTTTTAATCAGTGAAAAATGGAGTACCAGGGCAATGTTTCGCCTACAGACCCCCTCAGTGTGGCTGCGGGACCCTCTGGGTCGCAGTCTGTCTGCTTTTACAGCAGTCCTGGAAAGCCTGGTGTCAAAGGTATATTTTCTATTCAAAATTATTGATAGCCGCAAACGTCCGCTGTCTTAACTTCCATTGGTGGTATCCTCAAAATCTGAGGCAGATATGGCTGCCACGGACGCTCCCCATCCTGATGGATCGGTGTCCTTGCATTCTGATGGTGAAGACCTGTCCTCTTCAGCCACCGTGCAGGAATGCACATTGGTGGAAGCACTCATGGTTTCTGTGCGGGAAACTTTAAAAATGGCAGATGAATCTACAGCGTCAGGTACGCAGGTGTCTTTTTGCTCCCGCAAAGCCCAGAAGTCAGGCAAGGTGTTTCCTTGCCCGGAGCTTTTTGACAATATTGTAAAAGAACAATGATGGCGAATCAAGCACATGCTAGTGGTGCCCAAGCGGTTTTTAAACACCGTTATCCCTTTGCAGAGGCGGTTTCCACTCGATGGATCGTTCCACCAAAGGTGGATCACCCAGTTTCCAGATTGAATAAGTCTACTGTGTGTCCGGTGGATAGACAGGGGGTCTCTGTCCCGCCATCTACACGTGTTGGCGGGTACCATACTAAACCAATCTTTGTGAACGTTCTGGTGTCACAGATGTTCACTGAATGGGTGAAGTTACTTAAGGGGAACTTAAAATCTGAACAGATTCCCCTGGCCCTGATTGAGCTCCAAGACCATATGGCTCAAGCCCTTGTCTTCATGTGTGATGTGTCCTCAGAATGCAGCCCCCCTAGGTGTCCACAGTGGGGATTGCCATTAGACACACGGTGTCGTTAAAAAGCTGGTCGACAGACCAGGCTTCGAAGGCCTTGATTGACCTTCCCTTGACGGGAGAGAGGTTGTTTGTATCTTCTCTGGATGAACTGATCAAAGGGCTTACTGGTGGGAAGAGTACTCTTCTCCCTCAATCATCTAAGGGTAAGGCGCCACGTCATAGGCGGGGGCCTTCCTTCACTGTTTATAGGCGGCTTTCTCTATCGCTCATTGACAGACGTAGTCTTCTTGATTCTCAAGAGCTGGGTTATGTTGTCTCCGCAGGAGTAGGACTAGGCAGAAAGACAAAACGTTCTGGCTCCACCTTAGGGGCAGTCCCTGAGGGTATATCCTCCCTCTCTCTGCTACAGGGAATCAGTTTTTTTCTGTCTAGTCAGGAGTAAGGACCTAAGTTCCTTGCTGGGATCTTTTGGTCCTGGCAAGACTTTTTTTCTTTAAGAAAAAGACATTTTTTAGGTAGTTTCTCCAGTGTTTTTTCCTGTGAGATCTTCAAGCAAAAATGCCGGACTGGGCGACACTTGTGGTCACCCCAGCCGGCCTACGAGCGCGCGCAGACCATGGCATTGCGCTTGGTCGGCCGCGACATATTCAAGTAAGTATGCGGGGCCGGGCGACGGGCTGGATGTTGAGATCCAGTGGTCACCCCGGTTTCTGCCTACGAGCGCGTGCAGACCAGAGCTCCGCGCTGGGTCGGCCGCGACGGAGTCCCAGTGAAGGGACTGACTTTGCGAGTTAAAAGTCTCGCTTGGACGCCAGGTACCAGAGAGTCGAGGCGTCCACAAACCCCCACCCCGGTGGAGAGGGTATTGTGAAGAGAGGGTGCCTGTCGGTTCGGTATGGTGAGTAAACGTTCCCTTTTTTCCTCATTATGAGGCAGTATATATTATGGGCCCCTCCATATATGGTCAGTATATATCTGATACTTACAAGTCCCCCTTGTAATACAGCATGTGTTTGTGGGAAGTGGACTTGGTTCAAGAGCTAACACTCTACCCAGCAGACTGTAACATTACAGCAGACATAGGAGGTATAATCCTACCTTATGTGCAGTGTATCTCTGTAGATCCATATGTCACCTCTTAGCAGAGTGCAGGTGGATGTGCTGGGAAGACGATATCGGCGGTCCGCCGCCATTTTGCCGTAGACCGTATGCATGTATGTCCTCAGGTCACGCCGGCCGCCATGTTTTTGGAGTCTTATGTCTCTTCTATGGGGGCGGCCATGTTTTGTGAGCCCAGCTACCTCGTGGAGGGCTGGGAACGCCGGAAGGCGTACACAGGGGGCGGAGCCACGCCTTCTACCCGGGAAAAAGCAAACAGCTCCTTCCAGTCTGTGTAAGACAGACGCTGACTGCAGTTGGTTGGAAACTGCACTGCATCGGTTGGTGAGCCTTGGGGGTCCCTCTCTCTCTCTCTGGGATCGAGAAGCAGGTACTCTGAGGGGCGCTATTGCGCTAGGGGGAGACACACAAAAAAAAAAAAAAAAAAGAAAAAGTTTTTTTGTTTTTGCTGGCAAAGTTGTCCTGTATTAACATGGACCCTGCCACTCATGTATCTCCTCCGGATCCCCTCGAGGGGTCTGCGGGATCCTCCAGCACCCCATTGACAATTGAATCATTGTCAGCTATTATGGAAACGTTTGTGTCCCGGGTGGAAGTGGCTTGTCAGGGACAGGGCGCAAGAAAGCGACCCCCGCCTAACCCCTTATTATCTGAAACCTCGGATTCAGACTCTGAGCCTATTTCTGCAGTTGCAGGTACTTCATCTGGGATTGGTGTCTCGGGTCCTGTCTCTTCAGACAGTGAGGAAGATGTTTCGGCATCCGCCATAGCCCGAGAGGAAGCGTTGGTAAACGCACTCATTGTATCTGTTCAAGAGACCTTAAGGTTACAGGGTATTCCATCAGAAATAGCTGAAACTGAGATCCCTTTTGGGACTAAAAAACGCATCAAAGTGGCGAAGGTTTTTCCATTGCCCAAATGTTTTGGCAATCCAATCGAAGAAGAATGGCGTCTGCCAAAACGCACGTTTACTATTTCTAAACGCATTGACAGGCGTTATCCGTTTGAGGAAACCCTTATTAAGAAATGGACAGAACCACCTGTGGTGGATTCACCAATTGCTAGATTGAATAAAGCCACGGTTATTCCTTTAGAAGACGCTCCGTCTTTTAAAGATCCAGTGGATCGCAAGATAGAAGCTATGTCTCGCACCATGTTTTCCTTGATTGGATCAGCTTTCAGACCTATAATAGCTATTGGTCTGGTTTCGCAGGCTGTAACTGAATGGACCAAGTGGTTACGCCGGGACTTAGAAGAAGTCCCTCAGGCGGTATCAGATTTGTTGGAACAAATGATACAGGGGTTACAGTTTGTGTGTGATGCGGCGTTAGACGCCACTCCATTAATGGCGCGAGCATCAGTCTCAGCAGTGGTTCTCAGGCGTACACTGTGGCTAAAAGGTTGGTTAGCCGACCAAGGTTCCAAAAAAGCATTGGCTAATATCCCCTTTTCAGGAGAGCGTCTATTTGGAGCCAACTTAGATGAGATCATTAAGGATCTCACGGGTGGAAAGAGCACCTTTTTACCGCAAAATTTTAAAGGTAGAGGAACTCGTCAAAGACGAGGGCCTTCTTTTTCTGCTCACAAGAGGTTTTTTCGTCCAGCGGGTGAAAAAACTAAGTCCTCCAAAGCTCCTGCAGGAGGCGTCAGGGGTCGTTGGTCGGGCAAGCAAAAGCCCGCCCCCTCCAGACCTGAAGATAAACCATCCAAAGCCTGAAGGTGCGCCCCCACCCATAACTGGGGTGGGGGGACGTCTTCGCCGGTTCCCGGATCCATGGCTTTCCAGAATCCCGGACAAATGGGTTTGCGAAGTCATAAGGTCAGGGTACAAGATCGAGTTTCGATCTCTCCCACCGGCGCGATTCTTCCCTTCCAATATCCGACTATCCTCAGATCGTTTAGAAGATCTGCGGAAAGCAGTCACAGATCTACTACAACAAGGAGTGGTAGTCCACGTTCCTTGGACAGAACGGTTTCAAGGGTTTTATTCAAACCTGTTTACAATACCCAGGAAAGAGGGCAAAGTGCGTCCAATTCTGGACTTAAGAGCACTCAATTCTTTCGTCAACATAAGAAGATTCAGAATGGAGTCCATTCGCACAATAGCAGCCTTCCTGCATCCAGGGGATGTCCTAGCGTCCATAGACATCAAGGACGCCTATCTTCACATTCCCATTTTCGCAGGACATCAGCGTTTTCTACGCTTTTCCGTAGAGGAGAACCACTATCAGTTTGTGGCGTTACCTTTCGGTCTCGCCACGGCTCCGCGGGTCTTCACAAAGGTGTTGGCCCCAATGTTGGCACTTCTGCGCCAAAGAGGTATATCGATTCTAGGTTACCTAGACGATCTTCTGCTTCATGCAGAGTCTCCTCAGACCTTGCTACAAAACATAGAAATTACTATGATTTCTTTACAGGAATTCGGGTGGCTGGTGAACCAGCAAAAGTCATTTCTGGTTCCCACCCAGAGGCTCGAATATCTGGGTCTAATTCTAGACACAGTCAGGACAAGAGTTTTCCTTCCGGTAGGGAAACTCCGAAAGATTCAATCAGCAGTCCAGTTGTTACTGTCCAACAGCTGGTCTTCCCTTCGGACTTGCATGAGGGTTCTGGGGTTGATGGTGGCTTCATTCGAAGCAGTCCCATTTGCCCAGTCCCATACCCGAATTCTTCAGCAAGAGATTCTTCTCAGATGGAATCGGAATCCGGAATCCCTGGACAATCAGATACGATTGAGCAAACAGACCAGAGAGTCTCTGGTTTGGTGGCTTCGGTCTCCAATGCTCAGCCAGGGAAAGTCATTTCTGCCAATATATTGGATGATAGTGACCACGGATGCCAGTCTATCCGGATGGGGAGGAATTCTTGGTCAGTTATCTGTCCAGGGTCTTTGGTCCCCGGAAGAATCCAGGTTACCGATAAATGTATTGGAACTGAGAGCGATCAGACTCTGTCTGATTCACTGGACCGAGCAGCTCCAGGGCAGCCCGGTTCGGATCCAGTCGGACAATGCCACGGCCGTGGCTTATGTCAATCACCAGGGGGGCACCAAGAGTGTCCGAGCGGCCAAAGAAGTGGCTTGCATTCTTCGCTGGGCGGAACGATTTGTTCCAGCAATCTCTGCGGTGTTCATTCCGGGGGTGGAGAATTGGCAGGCAGATTATCTCAGCCGTCAGACCCTGGATCAGGGGGAATGGTCCCTCCATCCAGACGTTTTCCACCAGTTGTGCCTACGGTGGGGCACCCCGGATGTGGATCTGTTGGCATCACGATTCAACAGGAAAGTTCAGAGATTCGTGGCTCGCTCCCGCGATCCTCTAGCAGAAACCGCAGACGCACTGATCGCCCCGTGGGGGCAATACCAGCTAATATATGCCTTCCCTCCTCTCGCGTTACTGCCAAGACTTCTTCGCAGGATAGAGGAGGAAGGAATCCCAGTAATCCTGGTAGCTCCGGACTGGCCTCGTCGAGCTTGGTACGCCGACATGGTCAGACTGGTGGCGGACGTCCCATGGAGACTTCCTCTCAGGGAGGATCTACTGTCTCAGGGACCGATCTTCCATCCTGCTTTACGATCGCTGGCTTTAACGGCCTGGCTATTGAGACCCAGTTGCTGAAGGACAAAGGTTTGTCAGCTTCAGTTATTCCTACTCTAGTTGAAGCAAGAAAAGCGACTTCCAGAAAGATTTATCATCGCACATGGAAGTCCTACATTGCATGGTGTGAACCTTTGGGGTTCCGTCCTCGGTCTTATTCGATTAGTCGAATATTGGCTTTCTGCAACAAGGGGTTGAGCAGAAACTGGCCTTGAGTACTATCAAGGGTCAGGTCTCAGCATTAGCCATCTTCTTTCAGAAGCCTTTGGCTACTCATTCCTTGGTGCGGAACTTCATCCAGGGGGTGCGACATCTGGCTCCGCCAGTGCACGCGCCGTTACCCCCCTGGGATCTTAATTTAGTGTTGTCGGTTCTTCAGAAACCTCCCTTTGAAGATATTAGGGAGATTCCTCTACCCACGTTGTCCCAGAAGGTGGCCTTCTTGGTGGCTATTACTTCTGCACGCAGGGTGTCAGAACTGGCCGCATTATCTTGTCGTTCACCATATCTGGTGGTTCATAGAGATAAGGTGGTTCTTCGTCCGAATCCATCCTTCCTACCAAAAGTGGTTTCAGAATTTCATCTGAATGAAGAAATTGTATTACCTTCCCTGTGTCCTAAGCCCAGTCATCCTCGGGAGTTTGCTTTACACTCCTTGGATGTGGTCCGGGCGATCAGGGTATACTTGAAAACGACAGACTCGTTTCGCAAGACGGATTCACTTTTTGTGATCCCAGATGGACCCAAAAAGGGGTTGCCTGCATCTGCCGCGACCATTTCCAGATGGATCAGACAGACGGTAGTGCAGGCTTATTCTATTAAGGGTCGGGAGCCCCCGTTCCCTGTTAAGGCGCACTCCACTCGGGCACTTAGTGCGTCATGGGCCTTTCGCCATCAGGCGTCAGTGGTCCAGGTGTGCAAGGCGGCTACCTGGTCGTCGGTGCATACCTTTTCTAAACATTATAAAGTTGATGTAATGGCATCGTCTGATGCCTCATTTGGCCGCAAGGTTTTGCAGGCCGCAATTTGAGGAGACCAGTGGTCTACCTCGAGGGTTTTTTTCCGTTGGAAAATTTTTTCTTTAGTCTCATTCTTTGTTTATAATGAGCCTTTAAAACTTCTAGTTTGGCACCGGTTGGGCCTTCTAGATTGGATTTGATTTTGTCAATCCCACCCCTCATTTGTGGCACTGCTTCTGGATGTCCCAGCTCTTGAGAATCAAGAAGACTACGTCTGTCAATGAGCGATAGAGAAAAATTGATTTTTGTAAGAACTTACCGTAAAATCCTTTTCTCTTAAGCTCATTGACAGACGTAGTACCCGCCCCTCTATCATTGAGTTGGGTTGGGTTAAATTCTCTGTACTGCTTTAAACAGAACTGATTCCCTGTAGCAGAGAGAGGGAGGATATACCCTCAGGGACTGCCCCTAAGGTGGAGCCAGAACGTTTTGTCTTTCTGCCTAGTCCTACTCCTGCGGAGACAACATAACCCAGCTCTTGAGAATCAAGAAGACTACGTCTGTCAATGAGCTTAAGAGAAAAGGATTTTACGGTAAGTTCTTACAAAAATCCATTTTTTTCGTACCTCCGGGTCGCAAGAAAAGAGAGCCATTCAGGTCCTCTGGGGGTTCCAAGAAGCCATGGTCAGGTAAATCAAAGACCGGCCAGTCTGGTTCTGCAGACAAATCTTTGTCTGCATGAAGGGGCACCCTCACCCGCTTCTGGGGTGAGGGGACGTCTTTGCTTCTTTCCGGAACCATGGACTTCCCTGATTCAGGACAAATGGGTTCACGAACTGATCTTATCAGGGTACAAGAACGAATTCTGGTCTCGACCGTCGGACAGGTTCTTCCCGTCCAATCTGCATCTGTCTCCAGACCTGTTAAGGGATCTACGAGAGGCGGTACAAGATCTGCTTGCACAAAGGGTGATTGTGCCGGTTCCCTCTCAGGAACGCCTTCAAGGGTTTTATTCAAACCTGTTTACTGTGCCCAGAAAAGAGGGCAAGGTGCGTCCAATCCTGGATCTCAAGGCTCTGAACCGCTTTGTGCGGGTACAGAAGGTTTGGATGGAATCCATCCGCACGGTAGTGGCGTCCCTACACCAGGGAGACTTCTTAGCCTCCATAGATATCAAGGACGCTTATCTCCACATCCCTATCTACGCTGGGCATTATCGGTTTCTTCGCTTTGCCGTAGCAGAGGAGCATTATCAATTTGTGGCGTTACCCTTTGGTCTTGCCTCCGCTCCCAGGGCTTTTACCAAGGTACTGGCTCCGGTGTTGGCATTGCTGCGCCAATGGGGGATTGTGGTACTGGGGTATCTGGACGATCATCTATTGAGAGCGGACTCTCATTCAGCCCTGTTGGGCAATCTGTCAATCACTGTCAGAACCCTGCAAGAGTTCCGGTGGAATATCAATTTCAAGAAATCCACCCTGATACCTTCATTGAGACTGGATTATCTGGGCCTTACTATGGATTCCGCCTTGGCGAGGGTCTTTCTTCCCCTGGACAAGCTGCAGAAGTTGCAGGGGGCGATTAGTTTGCTGTTGGCAAACAATCTGTCCTCTCTGCGGATTTGCATGTGGGCCTTGGGTCTGATGGTATCAACCTTTGCGGCGGTTCCATTTGCTCAGTTTCACACGAGACCTTTACAAAGGGAGATTCTTGTCAAATGGAACAAGGTTCTGAAGTCCTTGGACAATTTGACTTGGTTGAGCCACAACAGTCTGCTCTGTTGTGGTGGCTTCAGTCATCAGCACTAAGCCAGGGCAAGTCCTTCTTGTCGTTGTGTTGGATGGTGGTGACCACGGATGCCAGCCTGTCGGGCTGGGGCGGGGTGCTGGGAAAGCTCTGTGCCAAGGGAACCTGGACAGTAGAAAACTACCGATCAATGTTTTGTAGCTCAGAGCAATAAAGCTTTGTCTGAGCCAATGGTCGACTCATCTGCGCGATTGTCCGGTTCGGATTCAGTCAGACAACGCCACAGCTATGGCTTACATCAATCATCGGGGGGCACCAAGAGTGTCTTGGCGGGCCAGGGAGGCAGCCGAGATTCTGGATTGGGTGTAAAAGTTTATTCCAGCCCTCTCTGCTGTACACATCCCAGGTGTGGAGAACTGGCAAGCGGATTACCTGAGTCGTCAGGTGTTGGATCAAGGGGAATGGTCCCTACACCCGGAGGTGTTTCATCTCCTTTGTGTCCGGTGGGGGACACCCAAGGTCGATCTTTTTGCTTCTTGTCTCAACAGGAAGGTTCAGAGGTTCGTAGTCAGGTCTCAGGATCCTCTGGCCGATGTCACAGACGTGGTTGCTCATTTGAGGGTCGGTATCGGCTGATTTACGCCTTTCCTCTGCTGAAACTCCTGCGGAGACTTCTACGCAGGATAGAGGTGGAAGGGATTCCGGTCATTCTGGTGGCCCTAGACTGGCCTCTCCGGTCCTGGTACGCAGACCTGGTAAGGTTGGTCGCCGATGCTCCTTGGAGACTTCCTCCCAGGGAAGATCTGCTGTCGCAAGGTCCGATCTTCCATCCTGCTTTACAGTCGCTGGCTTTACTGGCATTGCTGTTGAAAGCCAGGTGTTGAGAGAGGTCTTTCTGACTCTGTGATTCCTACACTATTGAGGGCCAGGAAGTTGACTTTCAGGAAGATCTATCATCGTACGCGGAAATCGTACATTTTATGGTGTGAATCACTGAAGGTGCACCCTCGATTGTTCTCAGTAGCTAGGGTCTTGGCCTTTCTACAAAAAAGGGTTGAACAGCGGTTGGCTTTGGGCACTATCAAAGTGTCGGCTTTGACTATATATTTCCTACGCCCCCTAGCTACGCATGCTTTGATTCGCACTTTCATTCAGGAAGTGCGCCATATGGCTCTCTCCGTGGGATCTGAATGTGGTATTATCTGTTCTTCAAAAGCCTCCTTTTGAGAACATTAGGGAGATTTCTGCTTCCTTGGTCAAATAAGGTTGTCTTTATGGTGGCTAACACTTCTTCCTGCAGAGTGTCTGAATTCGCGGGGGCGTCCTGCCGCTCACCTTATTTGGTAGTCCACAAAGATAAGGTGGTACTCTGACCTAGTCTTTTCTTCCTAAGATGGTTTCTGATTTTCATTTGAATGAAGACATTGTGCTGCCTTCACTCTGTCCCAAGCCCAAACATCCCTAGGAAATTGCCTTGCATTCTTTGGATGTGGCTTGGGCGATCAGGGTTTATCTGGCGGTTACCGCGTCTTTCATAAGATCAGATGCTCTTTTTGTCCTTACCGAGGGACCTCGTAAAGGATTAACTGCATCTGCTGCGACCTTATCCAGATGGATCAGGCAGACGGCTGTTCAGGCTTAGTCATTGAAGCGTCTGGTTCCTCCTTTCCCTATGAAGGCGCATTCTACTAGGGCGCTAAGTGCCTAAAGGTTTTGCAGGCTGCTGTTTAAAAGAGAACCTTGTTTCTCTAGCGCTCATCGACAGACGTAGTCCTCGGTGATACACCACCTTCGGGTTATGTTACCTCCGCAGGAGCAGGACTAGACAGGAAATTAAAAAGCTCTGGCCACACCCTAGGGGCAGTCCCAGAGGGTATATCCTCTCTCTCTCTGCCTCAGCAAATCAGTTATTTTCTGTCTAGTTAGGAGTAAGGACCTAGATACCTTGCTGGGATCTTAGGTCCTGGCAAGAAATTTTTTCTATGGTGCTGGCCATAGCTCCGCGCTGAGTCGGCCGCGACAAAGTCCCATTAAAGGACTGAACCCGCGAGTTAAACGTCTCGCTGAAACGCCAAAGACCATGAGTCACGGCGTCTGTATCGGTCAACAGCCCTCCCGCCCCGGTGGAGAGGGGTACTGTCAGGAGTTGGTGCCCGCCTGGTTCCGGTATGGTGAGTAGTATGTTCCCCCTGTTTTCCCTGACGGGTTTTGTGGTGAACGCGGGCCCCTCTCTGTATGGTAAGAAAGAGTTTCTTTCTATCCTATAACATGTCACAAATCCTCCTACTTTGAGTGTGATTTTATGTGTGCAAAAGCCAGGAGGCTTGGTTTGGGAGCTAACAATCTATTGTATACATGTTTTAAAGATGTAATCTGTGGCATTCTGGGAATCTTATGGGTTAAGTATAAGCTACCTACCAGTCAGAAGCCATGGACATGTAGACTGCCTTCCAAGTCAGATCTCCAGCTAATAGCAGGCCTCCCGAACGGCCATGCGGTCCGCCAGGGCCGGCACCGCCAAACACGCCATATCCCCATGCAGAGAGAGTGTTGTGTGCCTGCAGCACACCGCTAGTCAGCACAGGCCGCCGCCATTTTTTTTGCTGGATCGCACGAGCCGCCATTTTGGCGTAGCCTCGTGTCTCCAGCATGGGGGCGGCCATGTTTTAGGTGATTCTACACCTCGTGGAGCTTGGGGGAGGCGCCGGGGCGGAGCCGCCTCCTTTCTTCCTGGGCAGCCAGCCAAAAGACTTCCTGTTTGTCTAAGACAGCGCTGTAAGCTGTTGCAGTTCAACTCTGAACATCAAGTGGTGAGCCTGGGGGTTTATCTCTCTCTCTCTCGATCGATAGGGATCCCTAGCAGGTAACACTAAGGGGTTTTTTGTGGCGCTGAGGGTCAAAAAAAAAAAAAAAAAAAGTTTTTTCTTTACTTTGAATTATATCATCCAGGAAGTAACTGGAGTTATTATGGACCCTGCCACACAGATTCCCCCACCTGTTTCCCTCGAGGGGGCCTCGGGACCCGCCGGTGTACAGAGTATAGAGTCATTTACAGCAATTTTGGAGTCTATGGTGGCTCGGGTGGAGGCGGCCTGTCAGGGACGGGGGTCAAGGAAGCGACCCCCGCCTACCCCTATACCATCTGACACCTCTGACTCTGATTCAGAGATGGTCACTGCAGTTGCAGGTTCCTCTGCAAGGGCTGCTATCCCAGGTAAAGCCCCCTCAGACAGTGAGGAGGACGCTTCTTCTCCTGCTATAATTCAGGAAGCAGCATTGGTGGACGCACTAGTTGTGGCAGTGCAAGAAACCTTAAAACTTGAGGCTTTACCGGCAGAGGCAACTGAAACAGAGAGGCCTTTTGGGACTAATAAGCCCATCAAGACGGCGAAGGCTTTTCCTGTACCTAAATGTTTTGGAAATCAGATTAAAGGAGAATGGGAACATTCTAAACGTACCTTTACTATTTCCAAGCGTATTGCTAGACGCTATCCGTTTGAGGAATCCATCATTAAGAAATGGACGGTACCACCAGTCGTGGATCCGCCTATTTCCAGGCTGAACAAAGCCACGGTTATTCCAGTGGAGGACACTTCGTCCTTTAAGGATCCGGTGGATCGAAAGATAGAAGCGGAGTCCCGCACTATCTTTTCTCTGATAGGGTCAGCATTTAGACCAGTAATCGTTATTGGTCTAGTTTCCCAGACACTTACAGAATGGGCGAAGATGGTACGCCAAGATCTTAGGGGAAAAGATATTCCCCAGGAGACATCTGATTTGATAGAACAGATCATACAAGGGCTACGGTTTATCTGTGACGCAGCCTTGGACACTACTCCCCTATTAGGGCATGCATCTAAGTTAGCAGTGATCCTCAGACGTGTGCTGTGGTTAAAATGCTGGTCAGCTGACCTAGGTTCCAAAAAGACTTTGACCAATCTCCCTTTCCAGGGGAATCGTCTATTTGGAGCCAACCTAGATGAAATCATTAAGGATGCCACCGGGGGCAAGAGTACTTTTTTGCCACAGGCTGCAAAAGCTAAGGAACCTCGCAACAAGCGAGGACCTTTCTTTACCGCCCATAAAGGACGCCCGGCTGGTACTTCCGGGAAAGGCAAGACTCCTCCAGGAGGGTTCAAGAAGGGCTGGTCGGACAAGCAGAGGACCAACCCAGCCAAACCCGAAGCAAAGGAGTACACAGCCTGAAGGTGCGCCCCCACCCAATTTCAGGGTGGGGGGACGTTTTCACCGGTATTCAGGACATTAGATCGAGCATCAACCACTACTACCGGTGCGATTCTTCCCTTCCAACATTTAAGCACAGGAAGCGGTAGTTACCGTTCCCTGTATATATCTTTTCCTTTACCTTTTCCTAAGATTAGTCCCGATACCTCACAGGAATCGGATCTGATTGACCAGATAGGCCAAGTAGCCTCTAGTCGGGTGACTTCGGTCCCTGAGGTTCAACCAGAAAAGATCACCTTGCCTGATAACTATCAGGTATCTGATAAATGTGTGGGAACAGAAAACGACCAGACTTTCTCGGATGGTCGGGGCCAGATACCTCTAGGGACGCCTGGTTCAGATCCAATCAGCGCCAGTGGTCCTAGAAATTCTAGGCTGGCCTCTTCAAGCCGGCCTGGCCGACTTGGACAGGTTAGTCGCAGACGTTCCGTGGGAACTTCGTCTCAGGGAGTGTCTGTAGTTTCAAGGACCTATTTACCTTCGTGCTTTACAGTCGCTGGTTTTAATGGCCTGGCCATTGAGACCCAAGTACTGAAGGACAGAGGTTTGTCTACTTCTGTCATTCCTACCCTTATTAAAGCAAGGAAAGCGACTTCCAGCAAAGTCTATTATCACACATGGAAGACTTATATTGCGTGGTGCGAATCTTTAGGATTTCCTCCACGTACCTATTCGGTGTCTCGAATATTGGCCTTTTTGCAACAAGGGGTTGAGCAGAAGCTAGCCTTGAGCACCATCAAGGGTCAAGTTTCAGCATTAGCAATCTTCTTTCAGAAACCTTTAGCTACCAAATCCTTGGTGCGGAATTTCATCCAGGGGGTGCGGCACCTGGCTCCTCCAGTCCGCGCGCCCTTACCGCCCTGGGATCTTAATTTGGTTTTGTCGGTTCTACAGAAACCTCCCTTTGAAAACATCAGGGAGATTCCCTTGCTTACTTTATCCCAGAAGGTGGTCTTCTTGGTGGCTATTACGTCTGCTCGCAGGGTGTCAGAACTGGCTGCATTATCATGCCAGTCCCCATACCTAGTGATTCATAGGGATAAGGTAGTACTTCATCCTAAGCCATCTTTTCTTCCTAAGGTGGTTTCAGATTTTCATCTGAATGAAGATATTGTACTACCTTCCTTGTGTCCTCAGCCCAAGCATCATCGGGAACATGCGTTGCATTCCTTGGATGTGGTTCGGGCAATCAGGGTATACCTGAAAGCTACGGAATCATTCCGTAAGACGGATTCACTTTTTGTGATCACGGATGGCCCCAGAAAGGGTTTGCCTGCATCTGCCGCGACCATTGCCAAATGGATTAGACAAACGGTGGTACAGGCTTATTCTATTAAGGGTCAGAGTCCTCCGTTCCCTGTTAGGGCGCACTCCACTCGAGCGCTCAGTACTTCCTGGGCCTTTCGCCATCAGGCGTCAGTGGTCCAGGTATGTAAGGCGGCCACTTGGTCGTCGGTACATACCTTTACTAAATTCTATAAAATTGATGTGACGGCATCGGCGGATGCCTCATTTGGCCGCAAGGTTTTGCAGGCCGCAATTTGAGGAGACCGGTGGTCTACCTCGAGGGTTTTTTTCTGTTTGAAAAATTTTTTTGTTGAGTCTCATCATTAAGGATGAGCATTGTAAACTTCTAGTTGGCACCGGTTGGGCCTTCTAGATTGGGATTTGATTTCCATTTTCCCACCCCTCAGTTGTGATACTGCTCTGGGACGTCCCGAAGGTGGTGTATCACCGAGGACTACGTCTGTCGATGAGCGCTAGAGAAAAATGGATTTTTGTAAAATCTTACCGTAAAATCCTTTTCTCTTAGCTCATCGACAGACGTAGTCCCCGCCCCTCTGTTTTGGAGTTGGGTTGGGTTAAATTCTCTAAGCACTGCTTTTTCACATAACTGATTTGCTGAGGCAGAGAGAGAGAGGATATACCCTCTGGGACTGCCCCTAGGGTGTGGCCAGAGCTTTTTAATTTCCTGTCTAGTCCTGCTCCTGCGGAGGTAACATAACCCGAAGGTGGTGTATCACCGAGGACTACGTCTGTCGATGAGCTAAGAGAAAAGGATTTTACGGTAAGATTTTACAAAAATCCATTTTTTTTTTTTTTTGTTCTCTTTGAGGGTGTATGTTTTTTTTCTAGGTAAGCTCCAGTTGTTTCTGGTTGAGCTCCTGGTTACCTGGTTGGCTAATTTTAGCCTTTGAGGAATTGCGTTCTTCTTTGCATTTTTTCCCATCCCTCATGCATATACTGCTTTGGGATGTCTCAATGATCTAAGAAGATATGGAACTGCGTCTGTCAATGGACGATGGAGAAAACTGGATTTTTATACTTACTGTAAAATCCTTTTCTCTGAAGTCCATTGACTGACAGACGCAGCACCCGCACCTCTACTTATGAGTGAAATGGGCTTTTTGTCTTCTAAACACTGCTTGCAACAAAACTGGAAGCTGTAGCAGAGTGTGTGGGGTTATACCTACAGGGACAGCCCCATAGGCGTGGTAAAGATTTATCCTGCCTAGTGTCCTATTCCTGATCGGAGGAGCATAACCCAATGGTCTAAGAAGATATGACGCTGCGTCTGTCAATGGACTTCAGAGAAAAGGATTTTACAGTAAGTACAAAAATCCAGTTTTACCTTTCGAATCAAAACAACTTTGTGTACTGAGAACAACACAAGACATATACAGTAACAGCAATCACTGGTCAATAAGCAGCAAAAGCAAATAACAATAGCATACATACACATAGTGTCAGGCAGTAGGACAGAAAAAACAAAAAGTAAGGCATCTCAAACAAATGCTATGTCATAAGTCAGTAGAAACAAAACGAAAGCATCAAACTGCTATTCTGTGAAACATTATTCAGGACGTACAAGTAGTGGAGGCATTGAGCCACCGGTCCCACACCTTATGGTACTTGCCCGGGCACCCCCTATTAACATAGATAATCTTCTTGTACGGGAGTGTAACATTCACCTCATTGATCCAGGCAGCCAGAGTGGGCACCGCCTGTTGGATCCACCCTCTAGCCAGAAGTTTCCGAGCCAGGAAAAGAGTTTCGTGTAGGAAGGTAACCATGTGTTTATTCAGCTCAACGTCCGGGAACAGCCCAAGAAGGCACAGCCTGGGGTCGAGTGTCACAGGAGCACCCATCTGGTCGTGGAGGAATTGGACAACCTGGGCCCAAAATCCCCGCACACGCGGACAATGCCACAAAAGATGGTCAAATGTGCCAGCCGACAACAGACACTTAGGGCAGTGGGAAGCCCGGGTCTGACAAAATTTAGCCATGCGTACAGGAGTAAGGAATGCCCGGTGGAGGATACACACGAGTAAAGCGGTCAGACATCTTGGGGGAAACCAATTTGGCACAGAGCAACACATCCTCCCAATCCTCATCTAGAACCTCCCCCAGCATGGGTTCCCATTTAGATTTAAGGTGGTATGCAGCTTTAGTAGCCGCAGGGGTCACCAACATTTCATACAAGAGGGCAATCAGTTTACAGTGATCCGTCCCCATGAGAACCCTAGACAGGTCCAGTGGTTCCACAGCCGGACACGTCGCCGGGAACTGGGCCCGCAAAGCATGGTGAAGTTGCATGTAACGAAAGAACATGCTGGGTGGAAGGTCAAATTCCTGCTTAAGTTGACTATACGTTTTCACCGATCCCTGATGTAGCACATGAGAGAGCAGGAAAACACCCTTAGAAATCCAAACCTTTGGATCAGGGATCAGCAGGAGTTCGGGCAACATTCTATTCAACCACAGCGGTGTATCAGCATGAAGAGATTCACATCCCAGTTTCTGTAATGCCACATCCCATATCCGTTTATAGTTATAGAGGAGTCCCCCTTTAGGAGGACACCTGGGAGAACCCCGCTCCCCGAAAAAGGTCACAAAACTGGTGAGGGGCATCAGCATCCGGATCCTGACAGACCAAAAGACGGCACCGCAAATTATCCTGTTTGTCCAGGTGGAAAAAATGGGACAGCTGGGCAGCTAAGTAATACAGAGGGAGGTCTGGTATGGCAAGGCCCCCCAGGGAGGTGGGGAGTCGGAGCACCCGCGAGGACAGCTTGCGCCGGGAGGTGCCCCAGATGGAGTTCCAAAGGGACTCCAGGACCTTGAAATAGCGTA
Organism: Pelophylax lessonae; assembly: GCF_965119305.1. Lineage (NCBI taxonomy): Eukaryota > Metazoa > Chordata > Amphibia > Anura > Ranidae > Pelophylax > Pelophylax lessonae. Next base: position 353,359,867 of record NC_138768.1, read on the forward strand.
GAGGTACATACACCGGGCAGTGCCAGAGGACGTACAGTATTTTAGGCAGCAAAATCATCTTAAGGAGACCTATGCGCCCCATCACCCCCAAAGGAAGCCTAGCCCATGTTTGCAATTTGGCCTTAAATAGAGCAATTACCGGCTCAAGGTTAAGCGAGATGTATTCTGACAGATCGCGAGAGACGCAGACTCCCAGATACTTGACCTTACTCACCCGTTCCAGGGGCGAAGAGGCTTGGTCCAACGTGGGGGGGAAGACATCAATGGGAAGGATCTGGGATTTATCCCAGTTTATGCGTAAGCCAGAAAACCAGCCAAACCGTTCGATCACCTGTAGAGCCGAAGCCAGGGAAGGACCCGCATCAGAGAGGTACAAGAGCATGTCGTCGGCATACAGACTGTCTCCACCAGAGGGTCGACGCAGAGTCCCGCGATGTCCGGATGCGAGCGAAGCGCCGCCGACAGGGGTTCCACCGCAAGCGCATACAATAGGGGAGAGACAGGGCATCCCTGACGCGTACCCCGAGAAAGGGGAAACACATCAGAAGTCCAGCCGTTCGCCAACACCCGCGCTCGAGGGGCATCGTATAGGATGGTCAATCACCTGATGAAGCGCGGGCCAAAGCCAAAGGAGCGTAAACAGTGCCACAAGTAGGTCCATTCGACAGAATCGAAGGCCTTAGCCGCATTAAGCGAGACCACCACGCGAGACCCAATCCGATCGTGCGAGGCCTGTAAGTTCATGAAAAGTCGCCTGGTATTGTACGCAGTGTTTTTCGTGGGCATAAAACCGGTTTGGTCAGAGTGTATTAGCGTGAGGATAACCTGATTCAAGCGGAGAGCCAAAATCTTGGCTAAGATTTTCACGTCAGTCTGTAAGAGAGAAATAGGTCGGTACGACTCAGGTTGGAGAAGATCCTTCCCCGGCTTCGGGAGCAGTATTATGAGGGCCTCACGCATAGAGTCCGGCAAAGCAGCTCCCTCAAAGATAGAGCGATACAGGGCCAAAAGCCTAGGGACCAGGGTAGGTGAGAAACAAGTATAAAACTCGATCGGGAGTCCATCGGTACCCGGTGCCTTACAGCGAGCAAAACTAGAAATCGCCTCCTGCACCTCTTCCGCGGAGAAGGGGGCTTCAAGGGCCGCCACTTGATCCGCTGAGGGAGGGAGATATCATTAAACAGAGCAAACAGTTCAGGGGGGTCATAGGCCACCTTGGAGGAGTATGTATAACGGAAAAATTCGGCAAACATACCAGCAACCCGAGCAGCATCACTAATCGGAGAGCCATCAGGGGCAGCTAGGGAGATAACAACGGGGGGGGGGGGGGCGAGCGTCCAAATGAGCCAGGTACGCTAGAAGCCTGCCTGGGCGTTCACCTTGTTCAAAAATACGCTGTCTAGCAAAAAACATTTTATGGCGGGCTCGTTCATAGCTAAGCTGTTCAGCCACCCTCTTTGTAGCCGAAGGCTACTCAGAGCTTCCTGGGTAGGTGCTAGGGCATACTGAGCCTCGCGCGAGGCTAGATCCTCCAATACCTGGGCATAGGAGGCTCGAGACTGGCGCTTGAACTTAGAAATAGCGGTCGAAATATGTAGGCGGGCGTCTGATTTAAACGCATCCCATACCGTCAGGACATCTGCGGTGCCGTCATTATTCCCAAAAAACGAGTCCCATTCCGTCGCCAAGGGGTCGGTGTCAGGGAGTACATCAAGCCAAAACTGATTGAGACGCCAGTTACTGCGCGGGGGTCTGGACAAAACGTCCAGGACCACCCAGTAAGGGGCGTGATCGGACAGGATACGAGGACAAAAGCCCGCTGCCTGCAGACAGGGAGCAAGCTGTGGTGAAATAAAAATATAGTCTATGCGGGACATGGATTCATGAGCCGCAGAAAAACAGGAGTAAGCCCTTTTGGTGGGATAGATGTGGCGCCATGTGTCAACAAGGGAGAACTGAGCTACAACTCGCCCAAATCGAGTCAATCCACCTGATGGTCGAGCAGGGGAGTCGGAGCCCACCCTGTCCAGCATGGGGTCAATAGTCATGTTGAAATCTCCCAGCCAAATCGCAGGCACCGAAGGGTGACGAGCCAAGAAATCAAGGCCCGCCCCCAGGGCAGCACCAGTATATGGGGGAGGCACATAATATGCCATTAGCAACATAGGGGAACCTGCAAGAGTCACTTGTAAAAAAACATAACGACCCTGAGGGTCGGTCTCCACTGAGCAAACAGCAAATGGGAGGGACTTAGCCACCAGCACAGAAACGCCACGGGAATAGGAACTGTACGTGGCATGGAAGGCCCAACCCATCCACAGCTTCTTGAGTGCGCGAACCAGAGAGCCAGTGGAATGCGTTTCAACCAATACAATAATATCGGCCAATTGGGCCTTCAAAAAAAAAAAAAAATCCAGTTTTAACGCAAAAGAGAAAAAGCATGTCTATTCTGCATTAAAAATCCTGCCTGTCTGCCCATTTTCATTATTTATTATAAAGTTCCACTTTAAATAGATTTATTTTTTTTCACCATCCTATGCAGGAGCTGTGTGTGCTGTATAATCTACCAAACAGGCACCAACCCTGCTACAGAACAGTGTACAGTGCTCTGTTTCAGCAGTGGAACAGGGACTTCCCATCCCACTCCTGTGACAGAATCGAGTTGTGCTGTGTGATGCTGAGCCATTCACAGGAAGCCTTGTGAGGTGTAGGTTGTAACCTCATTTGGCTACATGTCCTCCTCAGGCAATCAGAGGATGCCTTGTGTTCATTCATAAAATACAAACCTTCCTGTGACTGGGTGAGCAGCACTCAACCCAACTCCATTTTGTTTCTGGAATGGGATGGAAAGTCCCTGTACATCTGCCTGTACACAGCGCTGTATACTAGGGCTGCACGATATTGGGGAAAAAAGTACATTGCGATATTTGGTTTTTAACGATCTATATCGCGATATTTCTCCCGGACAGTCTCCGGAGGAGGGATCAGTGAGCAGAGCTCAGCTCTCCGCCAGGGGATCCGCCACACTTGTAGAACTTCTCCCGCCCGGACAGCCCGAGCCTTGTGTCGGAGCCGGAGTGTAGAGGAAGCGGGCTGAGTGAAGTGTCCCAGCAGTAGTACGGTAGCAGCCTTTGTCCCCCCGGTGCTCCTCCGCCATGCTCTGGACGTCTCTCCCCCCTCTCCTGCTGCTTTGCACTGTAGCGCTCTGCAGCCTCTCCGCCGCCATGCAATCCAGCTCTGCCTCTTAGTCTCCAGCCGACCATTACTCCGCCCATTGTCTCTCCATTGAATCTATTTACAAAACATTACAGCCTGATCCCGCCCCCGATGCAGCCAGGAGAGACAATGGGCAGAGCAGGGTGGAGTAATGGTCGGCTGGATACTAGAGGCAGAGCTGGGAGGGCTGGATTACATCGGGCTGGAGGGGCGGAGTTCCGATCACAGCCGAAAGCAAAACGGATGTGTCGGCTGACAGCACTGTGAGTCGTCGTCCTCCTCCCCCCCCCCCCCCCCCCCCCGAGTCCCGACTTCTCCCAGCCTATGCTAAATATCGAGTCTTCGGCGATATGAATATCGCCCACGCCCGCAGAACGATAGTCTATATCACATCGACTATCGTTCAGCCCTACTGTATACTGTATGCAACTAACATTGCATACACTTTATACAGCACTACTATTGCATGTATAAAAAAATGAAATCAGCACACCTGAGCACTAGAGAAAGCAGCTATGCACCAAGGGTCAATAAATCAAATCCCAAACAATAAACTTGCACAATAAAAAGTTCAGCGCTAATGAATAAATGAACATATATAAATGCAAATGCAAATAAATGTATCAATAGAATGTCCCAATGTGAAGCAGTGTGATCATGCACAAATACAATGTGCTCCTCTCAGTGCGTCCAACACCCAGTCTCACATTCTCCTCACCTTGATGATAGCCCCTGTTTTACCAGTCGGGCTAAAATAGCTTAGGACTTTCACAAATCAGCGTAATCCTGATCCAGATGCCACATGTAGTAAACCGCAGATCCAAAACCAGGGAACTTGCTATATGGCCCCAGACCACTTCCTCAAGATATAAGGCAGGAATACACCTGATCCACAGAAAATATCCACTCAATCGTAAAAAGAGAGAAGAGGTCCGGACATAGTGTTTTATCCCCTTTACAAACTTTATTGATGAATAAGTATATAAAATTACCTTAAGCAGCACTGAACACAGTGCACTAGTTTATTCAGACAAGTTTGGTACAAACTATTTTAGTGCACTAATATCTGGAATGGGGTTTAACACTAACACAAATAAAGATGTATACATAGTGGCGCAAGCAGAGGGCATGTGGAAGCTAAATAATGTCCATAGGGTAGTCTTACAGACTATCCTTATTGTCCATGTGAAGATGGGATACAATCTGTGAGCTCAGTGCCAGCCTGGAGGGGAGCGGAAGCGGTCTCCAAACATGTAAAAAGCAGAGAGAAGCAGGCGCCTCTGAGTAAGATTGTAAAAGTTTAATGTAGCAGGATACAGTAAAAACTTACATTATAGTAAGTGGATGCAGGTACATGAACTGTCTGCGGTCTGCAATTTCACCACTGGGCGGCAGTATTTCAGAGCATATAAACGGGCACTGTTCACTCCCAACACACTAGCTTGAAAGTGCGCATGCTCCGAAATGCGTCGCGAGCACGCCAGTGATGCCCAGATGGCAGACGCTGCAGCTCACCTGCGGTCCAGCCCTCGGACTCTCGTGCAATCACCACTTCCTGTTGGACAGGACCACGAGACGAGAGGCACCCTACTGACCAAATAGGCGGCCTCATGCAGACCTTGGACACCAGATCATTCATGTACCTGCATCCACTTACTATCATGTAAGTTTTTACTGTATCCTGCTACTTAACTTTTATAATCTTACTCAGAGGCGACGGTTTCTCTCTGCTTCTAACACTAACAAGGGTGCTTACAGTGTTTCGATTTTTATTCTTTATGTAAAAACGTTTATCCTAAAAGAAAACAAAGTAGTTGCTTTAAATGCTTAATAAGGGCTCTTTCACACGGAGCGGACCGTATTGCGATCCGCTTCGGCACTTTTTTTTTTACGGACACGGATGACACTTGTCATCCGGTCCGTATGTCCGCATATCATCCCATCCGTTTGCGGATGATATACGGACATAATGTATGTCAATGCAATTGCGGATGACACAGCTGACATCCGATTTCCCGTCCTTTCTGTTTTTTAAATGGAAGAAAAAATAGGGTTCTGTTCCGTTCCAAAAAACGGAACAGAACTGAAAGGACGAAAATCAGGTGTCAGCGGATCGTCATCAGGTGTCAGCGGATCGTCATCCGCTGACATCCGCAATGCCATTGACATACATTATGTCCGTATATCATGCGCAAAAAAATAGGATGATATACGGAGATACGGAACGCCCGTGTGAAAGAGCCCTAAGTGTTAGCTAGTGTTTGGCTTCGGTTTCCACTACCGCTGCTACGAAGTCGTGCTACTTCTAGCGCGACTTCGTAGCTAAAGTTGTTTGCGGCTTTCAGTGAGACTTGTCCCTCATTATAGAGGGAAGTCGCACTGAAGCCGGCTCAAAAAGTAGTGCACAAACTACTTTTGAAGTCGCCGCAACTCAAGTCGCGGCAGTGGAAACGGGCCGAATTAAAATCAATGGCTTTTGACTTGCTGTGCGACTTGACATGTGTCAAGTCGCACAGCAAGTCGCACTAGTGGAAACCGAGCCTAAAGTGATTTTAAAGGCTTGTGTTGTGTTTTTAAAAAACAAAAAAAAACAAACAAACCTGTTCTACTTACCTTCCCTGTGCAGTGGTTTTGCACAGAGAAGCCTGGATCCTCCTCTTCTCGAGTCCCTCATTGCTGCTCCTGGCCCCTCCCTTCTGTTCAGTGCCCCCACAGCAAGCAGATTGCTATGGGGGCTCCGAGCCGAGTCACAGCTCCCTGTGTCCATTCAGACACGGAGCTGCCGTTCGGCCCTGCCCCCTCTCTCTCCTGATTGGCTAACTGACTTTGACAGCCACAGGAGCCAGTGGTGCCGCGGCTGTGTCTCAGCCAATCAGAAGAGTGTGTCCTGGTCGGCCGAAGGACCCGCGGACATGGCTAGACAGAGATGGGGTGCTGGGGAGGCTGCTACACCCAGGCTTTTTATCTTCATGCATAGAATGCATGAAGACTGTAAAGCAGAAATTCACCCAAAAGGGTAAGTTCCGCTCTTCCTCTTCCTCCTCTGCCATATTTGGAATATATTTTTGTTTTGTCTTTTGGGGGGGGGGGGCAGGGGAGTTCTCCAACACCCATCCTGAAACCCCCTCAACCTTCTAGAACACAGCACAAGTCCCAGAAAGCTACAGGTCCATTCACAAACCGCGGCTAGCGCATGCGCAGTTTACAGCCAGCTGTGAAGCCACAAGGAGTTGCATCCTGCTGGCCGGTGAATAACTCTCCTGGGTTCGAACCGCACCAGATCCTTGGACAGATGAGTGAATTCAACAGCTACAGTTTTTGTAGCTGCTGACTTTTTCAATTTTTGCAGAACTGACTGACCCTCCTCCCTAAGTTCTTAGTTCATATAAATCTTCTAGCGCATCTAACGCTACACTTCCCCATACTTTGTTTCTAAAGGTGTGTCTGTTGCTTATTCATCCTGATTGGAGACTACATAAGACAGGAAGTATTACTGGCCAGATCACCAAGTGAAAAAAAAACGTAAAATATGAAAACTAATACTGCCACCACGTTTGATTGGTGAACTGCAATGTATTACATTTTTTTAGTTTTATTTCTGATTTAAGGAAAATTGACAAAAGTTTGAGTTATAGCCTACTGCTTTGTTTGCAGGTATAAGACGTATTTTAAACACATCCCTCAAGCTTTACTGCGAGTCTGGGCAATTTTGCTTGCTATATTTCTTTTATCTAGTGTGTGTGTGTCCTTCTGTGAGCGGAGTATTATTGTCTAGACTTCTATCTATTTTATATGTTCAATAGACTTTAGAACTGGCTCGAAATCCAGCAATGATGCAGGAGATGATGAGGAATCAAGACCGCGCCTTAAGCAATCTGGAAAGTATCCCTGGAGGCTACAATGCTCTGCGCAGAATGTATACTGACATTCAAGAGCCAATGCTAAATGCTGCTCAAGAACAGGTATGTTTTTTTTTTTTTTTCCCTTTAAATCCAGAGCTGAAGCCAAAACCCATATGAATTTGCCAAGATGTGATAAGTGATCTTTCTTCTTTTAGTTTGGAGGCAACCCATTTGCTTCACTTATGAGCAACTCAGAAAATCTTGGAAATCCACCATCAAGGACAGAAAACCGGGATCCCTTACCCAACCCCTGGGCTCCTCAATCAGGTTCATCTTCATCGGGAGGTGGAGACAGCCAAACGGGCACCAACAGTGGTGGCAGCGCCACCTCAACACCTGGCCCCACTTTACCTAACCTTTCTTCAAACCTTGGTGGTATGTTCAGTAATATAGCTGATGTTTGATCATTTGACCAATCATTTATAGAGAGCTTAAAAATTATGTATTTGTCAAGTTGAAATGATTTGGTTTTGGAGAACAATTGTAGCCTTTCCATGTCTACACATCTAAGTTAAGACCAAATAATCAGCCAAGGGATAGTTTCAATTGTAAAGTTTGGCAAAGTATTCTTGGGGAGGTCTATACTTTTATAGTTGTGGAGACCTTATCATAATATACATTTTAAATGCTTGTTTCAATTTTTCACCTTTTTATTTCTTTAGCTGCTCTATACAGTGCTTGTACAGAAGCAAGTATAAAGTTAGCCAGTTTAGGGTGGGGTGGTCCAACAGGAATCAAATGCCCTTTCTTCTGAGCACTGCAAAGTATTTAAAACAGTGATTTTCAACATGGATTTTCCAAAAACTGTTCAACGAAAAAGAACCTCCACGTTTAAACTAAACTTTCCACCCAACATTTGCCTGAGATCCTGAAAGGAAGTGGGGTGGGAAGGGGGAGCTTGCTGTTCCTCACGTGATAGCTTATTTTATAGGTTTTCAGTCAACAGCACGTGTAGCAACATCAGTAATGAACATCTGGAATCAGGGAGTCTCTCACGTAGTCAGCTAAATGTACCTGACCCTTTCTCTGCGTGAGACAGATGATATGACAAAAAAATGCACTATAAGCCGCTCTTTTTCTGCTTCCTAAGGTCTAGTTAGAAATGAAAAACTCATTCATTATGAAGGGTGTAACCTCTCTATCCTATTGTGGAATAATACACACCTTGAAGAATTAGGAAAATTGCAGGGCTTTGACTTAATGGCACCCACATATAACATTTATTTACCAATAGTGTGCTACTGTCCTTTTAGTTGCTACAGTTTGAGTTTCACATTCCAAATCAAGTAAGTTACCAATATCTTCAACTGAGATATTCTTTGACTATGCAGTCAAACGTAGGCTCTCACTGCCACCCAACTTCCCTGATTGGCATGCTGGCACATACCACATGTATATTATATTTGCTCAATCATGGCCAGATTAACAAAACATCACTACCTTACAGAAAGGGTGGGAAGCGGATCTGGGTACTATATTGTGAGAGAAGTGGGGAAGAGCTCTAAAAATGGTTCCTGTAGTGTCCATCTCACTTACTCAAAGGCTTACACAGCTGATCATATTACATAGCAGAGGTGGGGGACTCAAGTCACTTGACTTGAGTCAGACTCAAGTCACCAGTTTGAGGACTTGAAACTTGCTTGACTAAAATTAATAAAAGACTCAACTTGACTTTAAATTGGTATTCATGACTTGAGACTTGACTTAGACTTGAGACAAATGACTTGAAATGACTTTACTTTTTTAAGTTATTAAATATTTGCTTTTTCTCAAGATGTGTTAAAGCAAAATTAATGTGCCTGTAATGTTTCTGACACCACAGTCACTTAAAACACCTCAGTGTGTTCTGATTTTAGGACACTGGCTGTTTAACTACCTCAATACTGGGCACTTAAACCCCCTTCCTTCCCAGACCAATTTTCATCTTTTAGCGCTGTTGCATTTTAAATGAAAAATTGCGCGGTCATGCAACATTGTACCTAAACCAAATTTGTGTCATTTTTTCCCCACAAATAGAGCTTTCTTTTGGTGGTATTTGATCACCGTCAGGTTCTTTCTTTTTTGGTGCACAAATAAAAAAAGACCGAAAAGTTTGAAAAAAAAAAAATGTTGTTTAGGTTATAAAATTTTGTGAATAGATAAGTTTTTTCCGACACTGATGAGGAGACACTGATGAGGAGACACTGATGAGGAGACACTGATGAGGAGACACTGATGAGGAGACACTGATGAGGAGGCACTGATGAGGAGGCACTGATGAGGAGGCACTGATGAGGAGGCACTGATGAGGAGGCACTGATGAGGAGGCACTGATGAGGAGGCACTGATATGCAGCACTGATATGCAGCACTGATGGGCACTGATATGTGGCACTGATAGATAGCACTGATATGTAGCATTGCTGGGCACTGATAGGCAGCACTGATGGGCACTGATAGGCGGCACTGATGGGCACTGATAGGCGGCACTGATAGGCGGCACTGATGGGCACTGATAGGCGGCACTGATGGGCACTGATAGGCGGCACTGATGGGCACTGATAGGCGGCACTGATGGGCACTGATAGGCGGCACTGATGGGCACTGATAGGCGGCACTGATGGGCACTGATAGGCGGCACTGATGGGCACTGATAGGCGGCACTGATAGGGGGCACTGATGGGCACTGATAGGGGGCACTGATGGCGGCACTGATGGGGGGCACTGGTGGATGGCAATAACGGGCACTGGTGGATGGCAATAACGGGCACTGGTGGGCAGCACTGATATATGGCATTGGTGGGCAGCACTGATAGGAGGGCACCACTGGCAGGCTGTTTGCCATCCCTGGTGGCCATGGTGGGCATCCCTGGTGGTCATGGGTGGGCATCCCTGGTGGCTCTAGTGGCACCCCACCCCCCCCAGGGCTGCATTGGTAATCAATGTTCTGATTACCAGCACAGACCCCCCCTGTGATCAGTGAGTACTTAGAAATACTCACTGATCACCCCAGCTCCAGTATCGATCCTCTTCTTCTCCTCCCTGACAGGATCTGTCAGGGAGGAGAAGAGATCGAAGCCATTATAACGGCTGTATTTACATTGCATGACGGCTGTGATTGGACACAGCCGTCATGTGATCAGGAGGGCCAATCACAGGGCCCTCCTGACGCATCTTGTTGCGCTGTGTCCGAGGGACACAGGCACATCGAGATCGCGCCACTGCGCGTGCACGCGGCGGCGCGATCTCGCTCCTTCTGAAGGATGTTCCGGAACGTCCATTCAGAAGGACGAGACTCCCACCCGGCCGTATATGTACAATGGCCGGGTGGGAGGTGGTTAACAATGGAAATACTTAACATGTTTTTCTCTATCGCTCATTGACAGACGTAGTCTTCTTGATTCTCAAGAGCTGGGTTATGTTGTCTCCGCAGGAGTAGGACTAGGCAGAAAGACAAAACGTTCTGGCTCCACCTTAGGGGCAGTCCCTGAGGGTATATCCTCCCTCTCTCTGCTACAGGGAATCAGTTTTTTTCTGTCTAGTCAGGAGTAAGGACCTAAGTTCCTTGCTGGGATCTTTTGGTCCTGGCAAGACTTTTTTTCTTTAAGAAAAAGACATTTTTTAGGTAGTTTTCTCCAGTGTTTTTTCCTGTGAGATCTTCAAGCAAAAATGCCGGACTGGGCGACACTTGTGGTCACCCCAGCCGGCCTACGAGCGCGCGCAGACCATGGCATTGCGCTTGGTCGGCCGCGACATATTCAAGTAAGTATGCGGGGCCGGGCGACGGGCTGGATGTTGAGATCCAGTGGTCACCCCGGTTTCTGCCTAAGAGCGCGTGCAGACCAGAGCGCTGGGTCGGCCGCGACGGAGTCCCAGTAAAGGGACTGACTTTGCGAGTTAAAAGTCTCGCTTGGACGCCAGGTACCAGAGAGTCGAGGCGTCCACAAACCCCCACCTCGGTGGAGAGGGTATTGTGAAGAGAGGGTGCCTGTCGGTTCGGTATGGTGAGTAAACGTTCCCTTTTTTCCTCATTATGAGGCAGTATATATTGGGCCCCTCCATATATGGTCAGTATATATCTGATACTTACAAGTCCCCCTTGTAATACAGCTTGTGTTTGTGGGAAGTGGACTTGGTTCAAGAGCTAACACTCTACCCAGCAGACTGTAACATTACAGCAGACATAGGAGGTATATTCCTACCTTATGTGCAGTGTATCTCTGTAGATCCATATGTCACCTCGTAGCAGAGTGCAGGTGGATGTGCTGGGAAGACGATATCGGCGGTCCGCCGCCATTTTGCCGTAGACCGAATGCATGTATGTCCTCAGGTCACGCTGGCCGCCATGTTTTTGGAGTCTTATGTCTCTTCTATGGGGGCGGCCATGTTTTGTGAGCCCAGCTACCTCGTGGAGGGCTGGGAACGCCGGAAGGCGTACACAGGGGGCGGAGCCACGCCTTCTGCCCGGGAAAAAGCAAACAGCTCCTTCCAGTCTGTGTAAGACAGACGCTGACTGCAGTTTGTTGGAAACTGCACTGCATTGGTTGGTGAGCCTTGGGGGTCCCTCTCTCTCTCTCTCTCTCTCGGGATCGAGAAGCAGGTACTCTGAGGGGCGCTATTGCGCTAGGGGGAGACACACAAAAAAAAAAAAAAAAAAAAAGAAGAAAAAGTTTTTTTGTTTTGCTGGCAAAGGTGTCCTGTATTAACATGGACCCTGCCACTCATGTATCTCCTCCGGATCCCCTCGAGGGGTCTGCGGGATCCTCCAGCACCCCTCTGACAATTGAATCTTTGTCAGCTATTATGGAAACTTTTGTGTCCCGGGTGGAAGTGGCTTGTCAGGGACAGGGCGCAAGAAAGCGACCCCCGCCTAACCCCTTATTATCTGAAACCTCGGATTCAGACTCTGAGCCTATTTCTGCAGTTGCAGGTACTTCATCTGGTATTGGTGTCTCGGGTCCTGTCTCTTCAGACAGTGAGGAGGATGTTTCGGCATCCGCCATAGCCCGAGAGGAAGCGTTGGTAAACGCACTCATTGTATCTGTTCAAGAGACTTTAAGGTTACAGGGTATTCCATCAGAAATAGCTGAAACTGAGATCCCTTTTGGGACTAAAAAACGCATCAAAGTGGCGAAGGTTTTTCCATTGCCCAAATGTTTTGGCAATCCAATCGAAGAAGAATGGCGTCTGCCAAAACGCACTTTTAATATTTCTAAACGCATTAACAGGCGTTATCCGTTTGAGGAAACCCTTATTAAGAAATGGACAGAACCACCTGTGGTGGATTCACCTATTGCTAGATTGAATAAAGCCACGGTTATTCCTTTAGAAGACGCTCCGTCTTTTAAAGATCCAGTGGATCGCAAGATAGAAGCTATGTCTCGCACCATGTTTTCCTTGATTGGATCAGCTTTCAGACCAATAATTGCTATTGGTCTGGTTTCGCAGGCTGTAACTGAATGGACCAAGTGGTTACGCCGGGACTTAGAAGAAGTCCCTCAGGCGGTATCAGATTTGTTGGAACAAATGATACAGGGGTTACAGTTTGTATGTGATGCGGCGTTAGACGCCACTCCATTAATGGCGCGAGCATCAGTCTCCGCAGTGGTTCTCAGGCGTACACTGTGGCTAAAAGGTTGGTTAGCCGACCAAGGTTCCAAAAAAGCATTGGCTAATATCCCCTTTTCAGGAGAGCGTCTATTTGGAGCCAACTTAGATGAGATCATTAAGGATCTCACCGGTGGAAAAAGCACCTTTTTACCGCAAAATTTTAAAGGTAGAGGAACTCGTCAAAGACGAGGGCCTTCTTTTTCTGCTCACAAGAGGTTTTTTCGTCCAGCGGGTGAAAAAACTAAGTCCTCCAAAGCTCCTGCAGGAGGCGTCAGGGGTCGTTGGTCGGGCAAGCAAAAGCCCGCCCCCTCCAGACCTGAAGATAAACCATCCAAAGCCTGAAGGTGCGCCCCCACCCATAACTGGGGTGGGGGGACGTCTTCGCCGGTTCCCGGATCCATGGCTTTCCAGAATCCCGGACAAATGGGTTTGCGAAGTCATAAGGTCAGGGTACAAGATCGAGTTTCGATCTCTCCCACCGGCGCGATTCTTCCCTTCCAATATCCGTCTATCCGCAGATCGTTTAGAAGATCTGCGGAGAGCAGTCACAGATTTACTACAACAAGGAGTGGTAGTCCACGTTCCTTGGACAGAACGGTTTCAGGGGTTTTATTCAAACCTGTTTACAATACCCAGGAAAGAGGGCAAAGTGCGTCCAATTCTGGACTTAAGAGCACTCAATTCTTTCGTCAACATAAGAAGATTCAGAATGGAGTCCATTCGCACGGTAGCAGTCTTCCTGCATCCAGGGGATGTCCTAGCGTCCATAGACATCAAGGACGCCTATCTTCCCATTCCCATTTTCGCAGGACATCAGCGTTTTCTACGCTTTTCCGTAGAGGAGAACCACTATCAGTTTGTGGCGTTACCTTTCGGTCTCGCCACGGCTCCGCGGGTCTTCACAAAGGTGTTGGCCCCAATGTTGGCACTTCTGCGCCAAAGAGGTATATCGATTCTAGGTTACCTAGACGATCTTCTGCTTCATGCAGAGTCTCCTCAGACCTTGCTACAAAACATAGAAATTACTATGATTTCTTTACAGGAATTCGGGTGGCTGGTGAACCAGCAAAAGTCATTTCTGGTTCCCACCCAGAGGCTCGAATATCTGGGTCTAATTCTAGACACAGTCAGGACAAGAGTTTTTCTTCCGGTAGGGAAACTCCGAAAGATTCAATCAGCAGTCCAGTTGTTACTGTCCAACAGCTGGTCTTCCCTTCGGACTTGCATGAGGGTTCTGGGGTTGATGGTGGCTTCATTCGAAGCAGTCCCATTTGCCCAGTCCCATACCCGAATTCTTCAGCAAGAGATTCTTCTCAGATGGAATCGGAATCCGGAATCCCTGGACAATCAGATACGATTGAGCAAACAGACCAGAGAGTCTCTGGTTTGGTGGCTTCGGTCTCCAATGCTCAGCCAGGGAAAGTCATTTCTGCCAATATATTGGACGATAGTGACCACGGATGCCAGTCTATCCGGATGGGGAGGAATTCTTGGTCAGTTATCTGCCCAGGGACTTTGGTCCCCGGAAGAATCCAGGTTACCGATAAATGTATTGGAACTGAGAGCGATCAGACTTTGTCTGATTCACTGGACCGAGCAGCTCCAGGGCAGCCCGGTTCGGATCCAGTCGGACAATGCCACGGCCGTGGCTTATGTCAATCACCAGGGGGGCACCAAGAGTGTCCGAGCGGCCAAAGAAGTGGCTTGCATTCTTCGCTGGGCGGAACGATTTGTTCCAGCAATCTCTGCGGTGTTCATTCCGGGGGTGGAGAATTGGCAGGCAGATTATCTCAGCCGTCAGACCCTGGATCAGGGGGAATGGTCCCTCCATCCAGACGTTTTCCACCAGTTGTGCCTACGGTGGGGCACCCCGGATGTGGATCTGTTGGCATCACGATTCAACAGGAAAGTTCAGAGATTCGTGGCTCGCTCCCGCGATCCTCTAGCAGAAACCGCAGACGCAATGATCGCCCCGTGGGGGCAATACCAGCTAATATATGCCTTCCCTCCTCTCGCGTTACTGCCAAGACTTCTACGCAGGATAGAGGAGGAAGGAATCCCAGTAATCCTGGAAGCTCCGGACTGGCCTCGTCGAGCTTGGTACGCCGACATGGTCAGACTGGTGGCAGACGTCCCATGGAGACTTCCTCTCAGGGAGGATCTACTGTCTCAGGGACCGATCTTCCATCCTGCTTTACGATCGCTGGCTTTAACGGCCTGGCTATTGAGACCCAGGTGCTGAAGGACAAAGGTTTGTCAGCTTCAGTTATTCCTACTCTAGTTGAAGCAAGGAAAGCGACTTCCAGAAAGATTTATCATCGCACATGGAAGTCCTACATTGCATGGTGTGAACCTTTGGGGTTCCGTCCTCGGTCTTATTCGATTAGTCGAATATTGGCTTTTCTGCAACAAGGGGTTGAGCAGAAACTGGCCTTGAGTACTATCAAGGGTCAGGTCTCGGCATTAGCCATCTTCTTTCAGAAGCCTTTGGCTACTCATTCCTTGGTGCGGAATTTCATCCAGGGGGTGCGACATCTGGCTCCGCCAGTGCACGCGCCGTTACCCCCCTGGGATCTTAATTTAGTGTTGTCGGTTCTTCAGAAACCTCCCTTTGAAGATATTAGGGAGATTCCTCTACCTACGTTGTCCCAGAAGGTGGCCTTCTTGGTGGCTATTACTTCTGCACGCAGGGTGTCAGAACTGGCCGCATTATCTTGTCGTTCACCATATCTGGTGGTTCATAGAGATAAGGTGGTTCTTCGTCCGAATCCATCCTTCCTACCAAAAGTGGTTTCAGAATTTCATCTGAATGAAGAAATTGTATTACCTTCCCTGTGTCCTAAGCCCAGTCATCCTCGGGAGTTTGCTTTACACTCCTTGGATGTGGTCCGGGCAATCAGGGTATACTTGAAAACGACAGACTCGTTTCGCAAGACGGATTCACTTTTTGTGATCCCAGATGGACCCAAAAAGGGGTTGCCTGCATCTGCCGCGACCATTTCCAGATGGATCAGACAGACGGTAGTGCAGGCTTATTCTATTAAGGGTCGGGAGCCCCCGTTCCCTGTTAAGGCGCACTCCACTCGGGCACTTAGTGCGTCATGGGCCTTTCGCCATCAGGCGTCAGTGGTCCAGGTGTGCAAGGCGGCTACCTGGTCGTCGGTGCATACCTTTTCTAAACATTATAAAGTTGATGTAATGGCATCGTCTGATGCCTCGTTTGGCCGCAAGGTTTTGCAGGCCGCAATTTGAGGAAACCAGTGGTCTACCTCGAGGGTTTTTTCCGTTGGAAAATTTTTCTTTTAGTCTCATTCTTTGTTTATAATGAGCCTTTAAAACTTCTAGTTTGGCACCGGTTGGGCCTTCTAGATTGGATTTGATTTTGTCAATCCCACCCCTCATTTGTGGCACTGCTTCTGGATGTCCCAGCTCTTGAGAATCAAGAAGACTACGTCTGTCAATGAGCGATAGAGAAAAATGGATTTTTGTAAGAACTTACCGTAAAATCCTTTTCTCTTAAGCTCATTGACAGACGTAGTACCCGCCCCTCTATCATTGAGTTGGGTTGGGTTAAATTCTCTGTACTGCTTTAAACAGAACTGATTCCCTGTAGCAGAGAGAGGGAGGATATACCCTCAGGGACTGCCCCTAAGGTGGAGCCAGAACGTTTTGTCTTTCTGCCTAGTCCTACTCCTGCGGAGACAACATAACCCAGCTCTTGAGAATCAAGAAGACTACGTCTGTCAATGAGCTTAAGAGAAAAGGATTTTACGGTAAGTTCTTACAAAAATCCATTTTTAGTGACTGTGGTGTTGAAACATGACCGGACGAAGGATTTTGAGCTGTTTGGGCATTAAAAGTGTTTCTTTAATATGCCAAGAAAAAAGCACTAAGCAGTTTTGCTAATGTTGAAAATAAAACAAAACCTTTCCTGACCACTGACTTTTAACTGATTTAATGGTGAAAATTGGGGTAGTATTTTGACTTGATTTGTGACTTGACCAAAATAAATGACTTGATTTGCTTGCTTTTCGCTACAGTAACTTTGGGACTTGCTTGAGACTTGAAGGTTAAGACTTGAGACTTGCTTGTGCCTTGCACATGTGTGACTTACTCCCATGTCTGTTACATAGGGTATATTGTATCCCGCAGAAATTATTTAATTGCATGCAAGGGACAACCTGAACTGCCCCAGGCGTTTAAGTGCTCCAGCCCACCTGAGTCATAGGCTGTGGAGATGTCTATAATTATGAGGGTTCTTCAAAAAGTTTCTTGCACTTTTTAAACTTTTATTTATATATATATATATATATATATATATATATATATATATATATATATACAGTAAAACCTTGGATTGCGAGCATAATTCGTTCCGGAAGCATGCTTGTAATCCAAAGCACTCTTATATCAAAGCAAATTTCCCCATAAGAAATAATGGAAACTCAGATGATTCGTTCCACAACCATTTATTCATAAGTCCTTCAGTTTATAGTCCATATAAAAAGATTATAGCATTGCGATACATTATATAACCATAAAATGTCCATCCACAAATAGCCCCTTCCACAAGGGGATAAGAAGCAAAATCCAGTAGGAGCTACAGAGTATCAAAGAGAAGAAAGGCGCCTCTAAGTGTAGCAATATGGTTCCATTTAATGAAGGTACAACATTTAGCAACTCACATGGTTGATGAATAAAACAGGCACATCTAAGTATGCAGGCATCCGGGGTAAAGCTGTCCACATGGACTATCTTCTGCACCGCCGGCTGCCAGTCTGTAATCCTGACCGGGAAGACCACCCTGCAGTAAAGGGATCTAAAAGCGAGGGGCAGCATGGAAGGGATGACGTAGATGGCGGTGCAGAGGATGGTCTATGTGGACAGCTTTAGCCTGGATGCCTGCATACTTAGATGTGCCTGTTCCAATCATCAACCATGTGAGTTGCTAAATGTTGTACCTTCATTAAATGTAACCATATTGCTACACTTAGAGGCGCCTCTCTTCTCTTTTATACTCAGCTGTGACTTGAAGCTACTTGTATATCAAGACATCGCTTGTAAACCAAGTCAAAATTTATTTGAAAATTTTGCTTGTCTTGCAAAGCGCTCTTAAACCAAGTTACTCTCAAACCAAGGTTTTACTGTATATATAAAATATGTGGAAACTTTTTGCAGTAGGCAGCCAGTCGCTAACACTGTCCATGCTACACTTGTCAGGCTCCTTAGAGAAGGAAGACTTTTTCGTCCAGCGGCGTTTCTCCGTGTGTTCACAATTTCTGCTTATAGCATGTAAAGTAATAGCCTTAAGGTGGTTGTCAACAGATCCTCTAAAGTTATTGCCATCTTTATGATCCGTATTCATCCACAGGCTCAAAGGAATGAACTGCTGTTTGTCATCTAAAAGACAGATGAAAATTGGACAAATGGAATATGTGAAAGGGCCCTTATGGGAATTTTCTGGAGCAGTCATACATAGCATGCAATCAGCTTCTAGATTTCATTTTCAAAGCTTGACTGAACAAGCTTTGCCTAGAAGCTGATTGGCTAATATGCACACCCACTCCAGATTCTATGCACACCCACTCCAGATTTTTTCTGCTTTCGTTTTAGTAAACTTTTTTGCGAAATAACGTCCTATGTACTATATACCATGCTGTCATCCTCTTGACTAGCTGTGTATTCATGATACTGAAGGGTAGCAGTCAAGACCTGTTAGTTGTATGATGTATGTGCTTAACTTGAAGAAGGAAAAAAAAACAAACCCAAAAGCAAATTTTAAATATTAGTGTATCAAAGACAAAAAAACAAGAGGAAATGGTGGGCAGAGCCATGCAAATGAAACAAGACATTTATTCTTTTCTGTCTTTTTTGGTCCACATACAAAATGATAATCCTAATCTTTTTAACTTTGTCTTCTACAGCTGGGATGTTCAATACACCAGGTATGCAGAGCCTGATGCAGCAAATAACTGAAAATCCCCAATTAATGCAAAATATGTTATCTGCCCCTTATATGAGAAGCATGATGCAGTCTCTCAGCCAAAATCCAGATCTTGCAGCCCAGGTAAGGGAGGCCTCTTGTATTTTTGTTTTTGATTAGACATTTGAGGTACTATAGCAGCCTTTTTCAACCAGTTTGCCCAGGCACCCTGGGGTGCCTTGAGACTTCTTCAGGGGTGCCTTGGCAAAATGCCTAAAAATTGCCCAAAAAGTGTACACTAGCCGGCGTGTGGATGAAGGCTGCCTTTTTAGTTACAGTAGGTCACAGTATTTCATTGTGCACCATTACAATCTTCTAGCTGTCGGTGTCCTAACAACCAATGGCATCATCAGTTGATAAGGAGAATGTCAGTCACCTGCATAGCATCCTTGTTTGACCATCCTGCGCTCCTCTCCATCTGCATTGGTATGACATTCGATTGAGTGATGGAGAAAAACAGAGAGAAGAAAAAAAATTGGAATACTAGTCAGGAGCAGTTTGCAAAAGTATATTGGCTTTGGAAAATAAATCATCTCTAACGTTGGATGTCCTACTTGGACTTTAGAATGGGGTGCCTCGAGACTGTCCATCATTTTTAAAGGGTGCCTTGACTGAAAAAAGGTTGAAAAACACTGTACTATAGTACTAGTTTAATGTGTGCAGTGGACAGAGTAAGCTTTTCTTCTATTTCCCTGTTCTAAAAATGCTTTTATTATATGGTGCATATCTAATAATCTAAATACAACAACCTTCCCTCTCTAATGAAAAAACAAAATTAAATATTTAGAAACTTAATATCTGAAATGATCCTTGGGCCCTACAGATGCTACATACCTCAATGTTTGTACAAACCTATATAAAAATAGTACGCTGTCCCTTTAACCACTTTAATACAAGGCACTTTTACCCCCTTCCTGCCAAGACCAATTTTAAGCTTTTAGTGCTCTTCTACTTTGAATTACAATTAATCAGTCATGCCACATTGTACCCAAACAATGTTTCTCTTATGTCCTCTGACAGACGCAGCTCTGGAAGGTTTTTTCACTAATGGGTTATGTGCGCCCTCTTCAGGAGTAGCTAGGCAGTGAAAGCTTTCACTAGGCACGCCTTTAGGGGGCCGTCCTATCCACATGACCCCAGACACACTTGCTCATAGAATCAGTTTCTTGCTGCCTAGCTTAGGAGTAGGACCTAGGTTCCTGCTGGGATTCCGGTCTCTGGTTTTTATTTTCTTTGAGAAATGTTTTTTTTTTTCTTTACTCACTATCGCTAGCTAGTGTCAGGGGGATCCTCCTGGTGAACTACAAGCGACAGCCGGGCTGAGTTTTCTCACTGGATAATCTAGATCCTTACGGTCTCCCAGCCTGGCCAATGAGCGTGAGCAGGTTGTGGTCCGCCCCGACGGATGGGGACGAGCCTGCGAACTGATGTTTTCGCCGGGACGCATCAACCTGGAACGCCCCGAGTTGCAGCATTCCACTCTTGGCTGGCAGCACCCCCACTCATGGTGGGAGGCGTGCTGTATCGGAGCGGAGCCCTGCGGTCTATGGTATGGTGAGCGATACATGCCCCCCATGTTCCTGGGCCCATCCTGTGGATAAAAGAGCTGTGTTTTCCTCAAAATATCCCTCTGGCCTGTCAGGACAGGTCCTGCCCTCCCTGCTCCCGCTGGGGGCGCTATAGCGGTGAATAACGCCTGGGGGAAGGGGTGTGATAATGTTATCTTGTCCTGGGGGGGTCCCCTATAGTGGGTCCCTGTGAAGAACTCGTTCCCTGGGCTCCTGACCGTTGGCGCCGGTTTCGGCCGCCATTTTAAATGTGGGCATTAAGCTGCATTCAAGTAAGGGCAGCAGCCATTTTTTGTTTCCCTGAGTGTTTGGCGCTGTTTTCGGGCGCCATCTTAAGTGTGGGCAACCGCGCTGTATGGGCGGTGCCATTTTCTCCTATTCTTTTGTATTGGATTTTTTTCACTTGCTACTGACAGAGTGGTTTACTTTCCATGTTGGTTAGTAATAAGGGTTTTTTTAGTCCTTCTAACATTCCTAGGACACACTTAGCTCCTATCAGGATACCTGCTAGCATTAAAGGGCGACTCTGGCGCGGTATAGCGCTGCGGACCGCGAGCGCAACATTTAAAGGACCAGTGTACTCAATTTTGACATTGATTAAAATGGAGTCCCAAAGTTAAAATTTCACTTCTGAACTTATTTGTGCAGCTGGCCCATCTGGTTCACCTTCTCTGTCTGCAGCCTTAGAAACTCTGGCGTCCAAAGTGGACCTTGTAATGAAACAAGTTGCTACTCAATAAAGGCCAGTGCCCTCTCAGTCCTCTGATTCAGAGCCTGATATGGTTGCCACGGACAACGCTCCCCCTGAGGGGTCCCTGTCCTCAGTCAGATAATGAGGATGAGTCCTCCTCAGCTGCAGTGCAGGAACGCACTCTGGTTGAAGCACTGATTCGTTCAGGGAGGGAAACATTACATCTGGATGATGAGCCCACACAATCAGGAAAGCGGGTTGCCTCTGCTCCCGCAAAACCCAGAAGTTTTTCCTTGTCCCGAGGACTTTCACGAAATGGCGAATGAGCAATGGCAGCGCATTAAGCACATGCTGGTGGTGCCCAAGCGTTTTTTGCGCCGTTACCCTTTTGCGGACTCGGGGTCCAATCCCTGGACAGTGTCACCTAAAGTGGATCACATTGTTTCCCAGTTGAATAAATCAACTGTGGTACCCGTGGAAGAAACCCCGGTGTTTAACCACTTCAATACAGGGCACTTTTCCCCCTTCCCGCCCAGGCCAGTTTTCAGCTTTTAGCGCTGTTGCAATTTGAATGACAATTGCGCGGTCATGCAACACTGTAACTAAACCAAATTTATGTAATTTTCTCTTACGTCCTCTGACAGTCGCCTCCCACTCATACAGTCTTCACCAATGGGTATTGACCTCTTATCCACAGGAGCAAGCTAGGCATAAGACTTGTTAATAACCAAGCAATTTACATAGACACACCGTCAGGAGATCCACAGATCGGTACTCCTCTACTCGTGCCTGTCAGGCACGAACTGAGGAAAGCCGATCAACAGCACTTCCTTTTTACTATGTGACCAGCTGTGATTGGACTCAGCTGGTCACATGGTAAAGAGCCTACGTCAGTAGGCTCTTTACCGAGATCGGAGATGCGGTGTGTCGGAGTAACACGGGGGCGCGCAGAGCACATTATCCTACACACCGTCATATGACGGCGTGTCAGGATAATACAACCACCTTTCCGCCGCCAGTCGCCTATAGGGCGGGCAGGAGGTGGTTAAAGACCCGGTGAACAGGCGCACGGAGGTACTTTCCCCGCCACTTACACTTAGTGGTAGGTTCGCTGCTTAAACCGGTGTTCGCCTCCGTCTTAGTTTCTCAGACGGTTACGGAATAGATCAGGGTGCTTAAGAGCAACCTGTAGGTTGAGTCGGTTCCTCCGACTCGAATAGAACTCAAGGATCAGATGGCCCAGGCCATGGTGTACCTGTGATGCGGCCCTGGACGAGGCCCCTCTGGTTGCCAGAGTGTCTGCGATGGGGCATTGTGCCGCATGGTGTGGCTTAAAATCTGGTCAGCGGGCCAGGCTTCTAAGAAGGCCGTGGCTGATCTTCCCTTTTTGGGGTGAACGTCTGTTTGGTGACTCCTTGGATGAGTTAATCAAGGGCCTAACAGGGCAAGAGTATTCTTCTCCCACAATCCTCAAAAAATAAGACGCCTCGCAGTAATCGGGGGCCTTCCTTCAAGGATCACAGGGGGGGGCTTTTTCGTGCCTCAGGGGCGCAGGATAAAAGCAAAACATTCCGAGCCTCCAGGGTAAACAAGAAGTCTTCGTCGGGTAAGTCCAAGGCCGGTCAGTCCAGTTCAATGGACAAGTCCTCCTCGCATGAAGGGACGCCCTCACCCGGATCAGGGGTGGGGGGATGTCTGCGTCACTTTCGGGAACCTTGAACGTCTCTGATTCCAGACAAATGGGTTCACAAATTGATTTGTACAGGGTACAAGATCGAATTTTGGTCTCGCCCAGCAGACATGTTCTGTCCATCAAATCCCTGTCTGTCTCCGGATCGTTTGACCGATCTCTGGGAGGCAGTGTAGGATCTCTTTGCACAGGGGGTTATTGTCTCGGTTCCTTAGCCGGACAGGTTTCGGGGTTTTTATTCAAACCTGTTCATGGTGCCCAGGAAGGAGGGCAAGGTGCATCTAATTCTGGACCTCAAATCGCTGAACCACTTTGTGCGGGTACAGAAGAAGACTCCGATCAAGCAAAAAATTTTCTTCCGGAGGAAAAACTCCAGACCCTGCGGGACGAGATCAGGATCTTGAAGGACAACTATCTCTCCTCCCTGCGGACCTCTATGAGGGCTCTAGGGCTGATGGGGTCTTCCTTTGAGGGGTTCCCTTTTGCCCAATTTCATAAGAGACCTCTGCAAGCAGAGATTCTTGCCAAGTGGAACAGAGATCCGCAATCCTTGGACAGGATGATTTGTCTAAGCTGTCAGAGCTCTCGTGGTGGCTCCAGTCGCCCGCTCTGAGCCAGGGCAGGTCCTTCCTGCCGCTGTTGTGGACCGTGATTACCACGGATGCCAGCCTAAAGGGCTGGGGCGGAGTATTGGACACTGCGTCCAAGGAACCTGGTCGACAGTGAAGTTGTCTCTACCGATCAATGTCCTGGAGCTCAGGGTGATAAAGCTCTGCCTGCTCCATTGGGCGCCTCGGTTACAGGGTCTCCCGTTCGAGTTCAAACCGACAATGCTATGGCCGTTGCTTACATCAATCACCAAGGGGGCACCAAGAGTGGCCGAGATTCTGACCTGACCTGATCCTGGTAGTGCCAGACTGGCCTCGCCAGTCTTGGTACACAGACGTGGTGAGGATGGCCGTGGAGCCTCAATGGCTGCTGCCTGTGAGAGAAGATCGGCTGTCTCAAGGACCGATCTTCCATCCTGCTTTACGGTCGCTGGCTTTAATGGCCTGGCGGTTGAAGGCCAGGTGTTGAGAGACCAGAAAAAAATGATCATCATACCTGAAAGATGTATATTGCCTGCTGTGAGTCGCAAGGGTTGCATCCTCATTCCTTTTCGGTGGCGAGGGTCTTGGCTTTTTACAGAAAGGTGGGGAGCAACGTTTGGCTTTTGGGCACAATCAAAGGTCAGGTATCGGCCTTAGCCATTTATTTTCAACGTCCCTTGGCAACAAACTCTTTAATTCGCACCTTTTTACAGGGGGTGCTTCATCTGGCTCTGCCGAGGAGATCCCAGTTACCTCCGTGGGATCTTAATTTGGTTTTGTCCGTTCTACAATGGCCTCCTTTTGAAAATATCAGAGAAATTTCTCTGCCCTTGTTATCTCAGAAAGTTGCCTTTCTGGTAAGTTGCCTTTCTGGTGGCTATCACCTCTGCTCGCAGGGTGTCTGAGTTGGTGACTCTGTCTTACCGTTCGCATTATCTGGTCGTTCATAGGGATAAGGTTGTTCTACGACCTAACCAATCTTTTCTACCTAAGGTGGTGTCGGCTTTCCACCTCAATTAATATATCATGTTGCTATCTATGTGACCGATTATTATTCAGGCCTATTCACTATAGGGTCAGGTTCCTCCTTTCCCTGTGAGGGCGCATTCTACTAGAGCGCTGAGTGCCTCTTGGGCTTTTCGCCATCATTCATCGGTGGCTCAGGTGTGTAAAGCGGCGACTTGGTCGTCTGTGCACAATTTTACAAAATTCTACAAGATTGATTTGCTGCCATCCTCGGATGCTTCTTTTGGCCCCAAAGTTTTGCAGGCTTCTGTTTGCTGAAGAGACTGAATGTTCTCTTTCAAGGGTGAATTTTTGTTTTGGGGTAAGCTCCTGTTGGTGTTGTTGAGCTTCTGTTGCCCTGTTGGCTACGTTTTTTAGCCTTCTTAAAACGTTAACAGTTGTTGGTTGCGTTATTCCCACCCCCTCATGCCTATACTGCTATGGGACGTCCCATTAGTGAAGAAACCTTCCAGAGCTGCATCTGTCAGGGGACGTAAGAGAAAATAGAATTTTTGTAAGAACTTGCTGTAAAATTATTTTCTGAGTCCTCTGAAAGACGCAGCTCCTGCCCCTCTATGTTTGGGGTTGGTTGTGTTCTCTTTTACTGCCTTGCTACTAAACTGATTCTATGAGCAGGTGTGTCTGGGGTCATGTGGATTGGACGGCCCCTAAAGGCATGCCTAGTGAAAGCTTTCACTGCCTAGCTACTCCTGAAGAGGGCGCACATAACCCATTAGTAAAGAAACCTTCCAGAGCTGCGTCTGTCAGAGGACATAAGAGAAAATAATTTTACGGTAAGTTCTTACAAAAATGCTATTTTTTCATACAAATAGCGCTTTCTTTTGATGGTATTTAATAACCACTGTTTTTTTTTTTTTTTTTTTTGCAAAGTAAGCAAATGTAAAAAAAAAAAAAAAAAGGTTTTTTTTTTTAGTTTCTATTACAGTAGATTTTGCAAATAGGTAATTTTTGTTAATAAATTTGGGCCAAAATTTATACTGCTAAATATCTTTGGTAAAAATAACCCAAATTAGTGTATATTTTTTAGTCTGTGCCAAAGTTAGTTTACAAGCTATGGTACCAATCATTGAAAATTGATCACACCTGATGTACTGATGGCCTATCTAATTTCTTGAGGTTTTTAGTAAAGTAAGAGGCATGGTGAGGTGTGTTTTTTTTCTTGTAATTTTTTTTCTTGTAATTTTTTTTCCCACAATTTTTGGGAAAATATAGGTGTGGTGTGAGACTTTTTCACAACCTGGCCACATCCAGAGGCCCAACATCCAAGTAGCACCTCCAGGTGTTCTAGAGACATAAATGACACATGTAATTTCCTTACTACCTATCTCATTTTTTAAAGACCCTAGAGCAGTGGTCCTCAACTCCGGTCCTCAGGGCCCACTAACAGGCCAGATTTTAGACTAGAGTACTGCAATCACTGAGCAGCAAATTATATCACCTGGGATTTATTTCAGTTATCTTGCAAACCTGGCCTGTTAGTGGGCCCTGAGGACCAGGGTTGAGGACCAAGGCCCTAGAGCACCAGGACAGTGAGAATAACCCACAAACTGGCCCCATTTTGGAAAGCAAGTACCCTTACATATATTCTATGAGGCATTATAAGTCTTTTGAACATGTCCTTTTTTTTATTTTTTTCCTCTATTGTTTGGAAAGCAAATACATTTTTTTTTTTTTTTTTACACTTTTCTTTACACAAAGTTGTCAGTTTATAAGATATTTCTAAAGCACAGCATGGACATAGCAAGAATTACACTCCAAAAACATTCTGTTACTCCTGAGTATGGTGAAAGCACATGTGTGAGACTTTTTCACACTAGCTACATAGAGAGGCCCAACATTGAAAGAACACTATTAGTTTTTCTAGGGACATAAAATACACACACAAATTCCTGACAACCTATCACATTTTTGAAGGCCCTTTATATTTCTAACACATAGCACGTACATCCCAATTACATCATAAAATACATTCTGCTGAGCAAAGCGTAAACAAAAGTATACCTGTGGTTTTAGTAGAGCAGTGATCCACAGAGGAGAGCATTGGTCCAGGCAGCAGGCAGTGACGTGGTCAGCGACAGCGAACTGATCGTCTAGGCAGCAGGCCGGGATACTGTCAAAATTCAGTACAGGCAGAGATATTGTCGGCACAGCCAAAGCATTGGTCCAGGTAGCAGGCAGGGAAGTAATTGGCAGCAGTAAAAGGATCATCCAGGCAGGACTATTGTCCATAGTCCTTGCAGGCAGAGATATGGTCAGTACAGCCAAATTATTGGTCCAGGCAACAGGCACATGGTCCATAAAAAGTTCTAGGTCAGTGCAAGCAGAGACATGGCCAGCACAGCAAAAGTATTGGTCCAGGCTGCAGGAAGGAACATAGTCCATGAAGTCCTGGGCCATTACAGGAGGCAAGCAGAGATATGGTCAGCACAGCCAAAGTATTTGTCCAGGCAGGAACATCAAGCTTAGAATCTCGGTCAGGAAAGAATGTGGACAGGGGTAGAGGCTTCTCTGATCCAAATCTCTTTGAGGTCTACAGACCCCGTTCTGGGAATTACAAACCACAGAGAAAACCAGAAACAGTTTTTCTGTACTCGGGACACTATTCTGAAGCCCCTCACATACGTACGATCCCTGTGTTATCTTATGCCTCGTTTCCACTGAGTGGTACGGTTCGGTACGGTACACCTTGCGTTTCCACTGCCAATAGTACCCTTTCATGATAGGCGTGGTGTAGCAGGAAAGCTGTGATAGACGATTCTCTGTCAACCAATCAAAGTTCTGCAGAGTGTAGCTCCACCCTGTTGGTACGATACTAATGCGCTTGGTACCCCAACAAAAGGGTCCCAAAAAAGTGGCACGGTTCGGAATTAGGGTACCATTCACAATGGAAATGGCAAAAATAGCGTACCGTACCCAACTGTACTGTAGCGCACCGCTCAGTGGAAACGAGCCATTAAATCCCACCATTACTGTGGCGGGGCCAAAAATCAGTCTAAGCGGTGGGCAAAAAACATGATCGACTAACAGGCCGAGGTCGGTCTAAGTAAAAGGTAGAAACGTCGTTGATAATCCAGACTGCAGGCAGAGGCATAGACGATAAACAGGCCAGGGTCCGTTCACATGGAAGGCAGTGGCATGGTTGGTTGAGGCAGCAGGCAAATCAGCACAGATATTGAAAACAGGGAAATGGCAGGCTGATATGTGCTAATATTTTAGGAAAATGTGATAACGTCTGAAGCATTCTCAGTTGCATAGGCCTGATTGGGAGGGACATTTGGGACAGTGAAAACGGGTGTCTTTCCTAACTCCTCCTTTTTTTTTTTTTCTTTTCTTCTTTTTTTTTTTTTTTTTTGTTTGGCATCTTCCGGTTTCTGTTGTTGGAATTTTCTCAAGGAAATGGTGCTCTTGAAGTCTGCTGACACAATTGGAGCGAATGCTTTCTGGGAGAGATCCTTGCTGGTAGATCAGGCCAGTGACACATTCTTCGATAAATTTGAGGAAGGTGTTGGGTCTTTCCGTTGACTTTTGATAGGTGACATATGCATTCAAAAATGGCCAAACAGAAAAAGTAAATTGCAACTTCGTTATACCAGTATAGAGACTTTTTATTGTTCGTTTTGTTCATAAATAGGGCTGTAGCATTTGATAGTTTAAATTCCCCCCCCATGATCTGATAATAGTTGTGGAAACACCCAGGCTTTTGAATAGGCCCATGTCTTCCATGAAGTTCTACTTAGGGGTCATCGTGGATGGTGGTCATGGCGTACACATTTCTCCTGTGCCTTCACTTCACTCATTCCTCAGACTTGCTGATACCCCCTTTGTAGCCTTGTGATGACATGGAAAGCCCTTCCTGTTTGTTCTTGTTGTACCGCAGGCCAAGGTTTTCTCACGGTACAGGTGGCGGAAAAGGGGCATACTGGTATAATTGTCCATGTAGATGTGGTACCCCTTTTGGAACAGTGGGAATGGCAGCTCCCAAACAATGTTTCCTGCTTGTTCCGATGTACGTTGGGTACTCAGGGGGCTGGAGTTGGGAGTCTGTCTTCGTATACGTGGAAGACATGCAGGTACAGTGGCACTTTCACAGAGCTTGTTGAGCTTCAATCAATAGCTGGCTCTCTTACTGGGAATGTATTGCTTGAATCCCCGCCCGGCCATTGAAGTGGACAAGGGATTTGTTCACACAGATGTTCTGGTTAGGAACATAAAGTTCAGCACTTAGAAAAAAAATCAATTAGGGGGCGAATTTTATATGGTTACTCATAGTTAAGTGGATTTCGGGAGCGCACTGTGAGTTATCCCTGAAATGCAGGAAGCGCATAATCATGTCATAGCGTTGTCGTGACAGCTGAAAAAATTTGCATGTGATTGATGGGGTTGGTAGACCAATAAGCATGCAATTCATATTTTTTTTTTTTTTTTTTTCCATGTAAACTCCTCCACTGTTAAGACGTCTCCATTCTAAAGAATGAGCATAGCATGAGTTGGGGTTGCTATCAATATCTTGTCAGGCAAAAAGATTTGTTTGGTCCACGATGCATTGCAGTAAATCGTCAGTAAAAAATAAATTTAAAAATCAATTTCAGAAAAGTGTTGGCCTCCACACCTGGCTGTTGGGTGAAAGGGGGGATTGTAGCTGACCCTGAGCTGGAAGGCAGCCATAATGGGTTTGCTAAGGTATCTAGAAGATGGGTTTAGGCCCTAATTATTTGGGTCTGGCATGAAATTCCAGTGCTGGTACTGCGCCTTTCTTCCTGGGGTCTTGTGCCTTTGTCATTTGGCTATTGGGGTGTATGGCGCTCCTGGTGGTTGCCTGGTCTTGAGAGCATCTTTTATGGTGGACAGCTTCCTCCTCCGATTCGGTCACTGATCCACTGCTTTTAACAGGCTCGTATTCTGAATCTCAATCAGACGGTGGGAGCTCCCCGCTGCTCCCATCCGTCATGCTAAGATTTGATATTCATCTTAAGTAGTAAAATATTTTTTGGACATGGTGGTGGCTGTATGACGGGTAACACTGATGGGGCTGCACGACAGGCACACCTTATTAATGGGGTAATCAGGGCACAGTACTGTAAAGGGTTCACAGTTTACTCACTCTTCCTGTGATCTCGTCACACTGGATCGGTGTGTGAGGAGAACACGGTAACTGTTACTGCTGATTGTGTACATTTGTGACCGGCTGTGATTAGACACAGCTGGTCACGTGGGAAAGAGCCAATTTTATTAGCTCTTTACCCTGATCAGGGATGAGTTCTGAGGGACACACCTTATCCCCAAGATCGCTGTGCTGCATGCCCATTGGGAGTGCCTGGGGAGTGACAATGAACTCTCAAAACGTGTGTGCTCCACCACCAATATAAACACTATCTTCTTACTAGAATTGTAGACCTCCAATTACAGAGGTCATAAACACTTGACATAGTCACAGCAGATAAAAATCAATTGTACTCGCAAAGGAATGAAAAAAGCACAGCAACAACATGATCGCATGCCCCCAGTCCTGGCAATCGTGATGACGTCAGCATCAAAGCTCCACATAGAGATTTCCATAAAATGTAAAGGCAAAACTTTGATGCCAACGTTATCACACACGTTTTTTACATTCCTGTGCAAGTATACCCAATTTTAATAAAGCCATTCAGTTTCAATGGTAATGCAATACAGCTCTCTAATCTTATCCGTGGCAATATGGGGCTTGGCATGAGTATGGATAGGTTGTTAATTGTCCATAAAAAACATTAACTATTGGAGAGAGGTTACCTGGGCTCTGGAGTGATCTGATTTTTTTTTTTTTTTTTAATTTCTAATTTCTTGTACCCAGACCTTTACAGGTATGTGAATACTGAGTTCAGGTGTCAAAAATAAAATGTGGTGCAATCGCAAAATACATTAGAACAGAAATCTATAATGACTATATACAGAAAACGAACCCCCCCCCTCTAGGCAGACGGAGAAAATCTGAATTGGTTAGATAGGTCATAATAAAAGTGTTCAAATTTAACTCTAGTATTTACCATGTTGACATTGCTCCATCTAGTTCACAATCCTTTATTCACTAGGATATAGAGTTGCTTATAAAGTAAGTATAGCTTTATTTAGGAATACCAGGCTAGGGAAACATATCTGGCACATAGAGGCTACCCCACTGTTAGTGGAGGATGATAACCAAGCCTGCCACACATTATGGAATTGCTTAGTACATCACCTTATCCCCTTGAGAGATGTGGCCTAATAAAATGGGATCATGGCTTTCACCAGCCCTTTCCAACTAGACACTGTAGGGGCAACAGTTTTTTCCAATTCAAAAGAATGGCGGGCATAGAAAAGTGGGATATTAAGTATGGTTCCGTGGGCCTTTGATGGCACCACTGCCCCAAGTAGACACACGGATGCAGTCACAGGAATAGGTAAAACTAGAACCTCCACAATACAGTTAGTGACTTCCGTCCAAAAACCCTGGATCTGCTGGCAAGACCAGTAAATGTGGTCATCTCCTATTTCTGTTTTTTAACCGGCTAGTCCTAGAGTACACAGAATTGGAATCGGATGAAGAGAATTTTGAGGCAGTGTTGGAGGAAGCTGTGGAAGATTTATCCCCTCCGCACTGTCATTTTGAGGAAAGAGCTTAACCTCCCTGGCGGTATGATTCTTTCGGATTTTAGGTGCTGAAAGCGGTACCATTATTTTGCATGTAATTCTTGAGAATGAGCAGCCCAAACCAACTATTTACATTTTTTTTTTTTTTACTGTGCATTCTTCTTTATAACATCTCGGGTATGATAAAGTTTGAGACACAAAATCATAAATTATAATATAATAAAAATCTATAAATAAGTTTAAAGTGTGTGTGTGTGTATGTATGTGTGTGTGTATATAATAAATATATATATATACACACATAAAAAGTACAGTAAAACTGCAGGAAGAGCACTGGGGGGTAATGTTATGTGAATTTATTTTATTTTGAATGGTATCAGTGTGTTTGGTTACATTTGAATTTGCCGCCGGTTCCACCCCCTGCGAACGTCACGTCGCAGGAGACGGAAGCCGGGGCACGGAGAGGATCGGGAGGAAGATCCGCCGCCGCATACCGCTGAGATACATCGCTGGATCCCGGTGACAAGGTAAGAAACCTCTTTTACAGGATCCAGCGATGCTTCTGGCGGTACCCCGAGTGTGGCTCGGGGTTACCGTTTTTGGCTCTGAAATTTAACCCCGAGCCACGCTCGGGAATACCGCTAGGAAGGTTAATGAAACATGCATTCTAAAGCTCATTTGTCTCTCTACAAAAGCATTGGAATTGTGCAAATTATTATTATTTCAGGTACTTGTATAGCGCTGTCAATTTACGCAGCTCTTTACATATACATCACACATTTACATCAGTCCCTGCCCTCAAGGAGCGTACAATTACAATCTAAGGTCCCTAACTCACATTAATACATACATACATACATTTGACTCTCTTCTGTCTCGTCACGCCCCTTTGAACTCTTATCTAGTAGAAAAAGGGTTCAAAACTCTGCTGCTTCGCTGCTTTCTTTTTTAAATCAACTAAAAAGTGCCCAAGGACAGTCTGATTTGCAGAATGCCCTAAACCACCTGTTGTCCCTGGGAGTAGTTGAATCATTACCACCACAGAACAGGCTTAAGGGATTCTACTCAAACCTGTTCATGGTGCCAAAGCCCATTGGGGTTATTTGTCCTATCTTAGACTTAAAATCCCTTTACAAATTTCTTCACATTGCAAAATTTTGCATGGAATCTCTGCAAGGTCTGTAATATATTCTCTGAGACAGGGGTAATACTGGCATCCATGGACATCCAAGATGCCTATATTACATGTTCCTATTTACTCACCTCTTCAGTGATTTCTACGCTTTGCAGTGGCAGAAAACCACTTCAAGCTTGTTACACTGCCCTTCAGCCTATCTTTTGATCCCAACGGTATTCACATAGGTCTTGGAACCCTTGCTTGCTTCTCTCAGAACTGCATTTGGGCAACCTTCTACAGAAGGAGTGATCAGTTTCAACAAATCTGCTCTCCATCTTTCCTGCACCTAGAATACTTGGGTTTGATCTGAATACATCCCAAGCAAAAGTCTTTCTTCCAGAAAAAGTTATTTTTCTGAGAGCTTCTTGCTGTTCCTACCCCTCATGTTTGACACTGCTTTGGAACGTCCCAGCTGTCAAGAAGAGGAGGAGCTGTGTCCATCAATGAGCGAAAGAGAAAATTAGATTTTTGACTTGCTGTAAATCCATTTCTCTGATGTTCATTGACAGACACAGCACCCACCCCTCTGTAGAGTTGGCTCTCTTCTGACACTGCTTGTAACAAAACTGAGTACCTATAGCTGAGAGTGGGAGTATACTCCCTGGGACTGCCCCATAGGTGTAGTCAAGCACTTTCCTGCCTGTTGTCCTAGTCCTGTAGGGGACAAAATAACCCAACTGTCAAGAAAATAAGGTGCTGTGTCCGTCAATGAACATCAGACAAATGGATTTTACAGCAAGTCAAAAATCCAATTTTTTTTCAAGTCGGATTCCTAGCTTGCTTGAAAGCAAGAAAGGCCACTTCCAGGAAGATTTATTATTTAATCTGGAAATTGTAGTTTGCCTAGTGTGAGCGCAGTCAATTCAGTTCCAGAAATTACGCTGTTCTGGCCTTCCTACAAGCAGGTCTTGACCAGAATCTGGCTCTTAGCACTCTAAATGGACAAGATTCATTCATCTTTTTTTTTTTTAAAGGCATCTTGCTTTGCCCTCCCTTTTTAAAAATCTTTTATTCAAGACATGTCTCGTGTTAGGGCCCAACTTACAGCACCCTGTGCTTCCCTGGGACCTTAATTGTGTTCTCTCTGCTTTGCAAAAACCACACTTTTAACCCACCAGTGGTATTCCCCTGCAGATTCTTTCCTGCAAAGTAGATTTTTGGTATCCATTATGTCAATCAGACATGTCTCTGAACTAGCAGCCCTTGCCAGTAAAGAGCCTTTTCACATACTTTGTTACAAGGTTGTATTACACCCAAGCCCATCTTTTCGTCAAAAGGTTTTAGCGTTCCATCTCAATGAGGATATTGTCCTGCTGTCATTGTGCCCTGCTCCTAAGCATCCAAAGGAATTCCTCTACATTACCTGGATATAGTTAGAGCCATTAGAGTGTACCTAAAAGCTACTGCTTCCAAGTGACCAGATGTGCGTGCGCTCAAACACACTCACACATTCAGACACTTGTACACATGAGCGCACACATTCAGACACTTGTACACACACACACATTTAAAAAGTTCTAGTACAGTACCTTTCTTCACACGGGTGCTGAACTATAGGGCAAAACGGAGCGCACAGCACACTCCCCCCTCCCTTTTACTTTGCTGAGACTGACCAAGCTCCCTCCCAGTGCTGATGTACAGGGCGGCCTACGTGACATCATGTTTGTATCTTTGGTGTCATCACTTTGAAAATAAAGGCTATTGGAATTCCTGGATGTGTGGCCGTTTCTATCTTTGCAAGTTTAGACGGAGGCAGGCCGGGGCTGGCACTCTGAGATATTCCACCTCAATTCATCATCGCACACCTGGAGCATCGTTTTCTTCTCTTACTATACAGGTCCACTTGGGATCAGGATCTCAGGCTCATCTGACAACCTTTCTCTACCATGTTCCCGCGGAACCCTTGAGGACCTCTGGGGGAATCCCAGGGTGCCGAGGCACCCCGGTTGAGAAAGGCTGTTCTAAAGGACAGGGACCCCTCTGAATCTGTAATTACTAAAATGCTCAGGGCTAGGAAGTCTGCTTCCTGCAATATCTATCATCAGATGTGGAAGGTATACTTAACTTGAGATTGAGATGATTGTGAATCTAGGGACTTTCCTTCTCCTTTGAATGCACTTCTTTCTGTAACCGAGTCTGAAGCAGTGTTTGGCTCAGAATGCCTTTAAAGGGGTTGTAAAGGTTTGGATTTTTTAACATAAAAATAACAAACCTATACTTAACTGATATGAGAGCCAGTGGCTCGAGCCGCTGGGCTCGTGCACGATGCTGGAACGAATGGGCTTGGGTAAGAAAAGCGGGGGGGGGGGGGGGGGGGGCACTGCAGCAATAAAGGTTTTTTTTTACCTTTTAATGCATAGAATGCATTAAGGTTAAAACATTTTAAGACTTTACAATCCCTTTGGGTGTCGGGCTTCTGCTTTTTCTATTCTATTTTAGAGGACCAGTAGTCTCTTGCTCTTTGTTTAGGGCCCTTTGTACACAGTGTCTGCCATTTATCCCTAACTTTTTGTTACCCTGTGACTTCATGAGATCTGAATCTGGTTCTCCCTGTGCTTCAGAAACTGCCAGTGTAGATGGAAGTGCTCTGGGGGGCTCACAGTCTACAATGATTATAGTGCAGGCAACAACACTAAGTCTGTTTCCACTAGTGCGACTAATCAATGGCACCCGTTACCATCTATGCAATTTTGAAAATCAGCAATCTTGAAAAGGTACCTTCACTACTTTGATGCAACTTTTGATGCGACTATGATCCAGAGTGTAAAGTTGCATCAAAGTTGCACTCTTAATCGGAATAGTGGAAATGTAGACTAAAGCTCCATTTCCACTAGTGTAACTAGTCATGCGACTTTGGACTCAGTCGCATGACAAGTCACAGCCTTTTGATTTCAATGGCACCCATTCCCACCTATGCAACTTTGAAAAGGTACCTGCACAACATTGATGCATCTTTTGATGCGACTTTGATCCAGAGAGTGTAAGGTTGGATCAAAGCTGCACTCAGTCGCAATCCAAAGTCACCTAGTGGTTACGTTTCCACTAGTGCGACTCTTAGGTTGTGCAATTTAGAGTGCGACTGAGTGCAGCTTTGATCCAACTTTACACTCTGGATCAAAGTGGTGCGGGCACCTTTTTAAAGTCACTGATTTTTAAAGTGGCATAGATGGGAACAGATTGAAATCATTAGGCTGTGACTTGTCATGGTCGCATGACAGGTTACACTAGTGGAAATGGAGCTATAATCTACGTTTCCACTATTGCGATTTAGAGTGCAACCTTGATGCGACTTTGAGCCAGTAGAGAGTTTAAAGTTGGATCAAAGTCGCATCAGAAGTTGCATCAAAGTAGTGCAGGTACCTTTTTCAAGGTCGCTGATTTTCAAATTGCATAGATAGGACTGGTCATGTGACTCTCTTGGTCTCTCTCTCTCGGACTAAGAAAAACGGATAACTTTTTCAGGAAGTAAAATACAGCTTAGAAAATTCAGATAAAGGGAGGTAGTGATGTTGGTGAAGAACAGGCTTTCTAAGCTACGCAAGCAGCTAGCCAGAAAATGAATAATATCACAGATAAAGATATTTAATAAAATATTAATAGGAAAAATGTCATTTTTGACTGGAGTTTTCCTTTAAAGTCAATGGCTTCCTTCTTTCCGAAAGTAGTCCCTGCTTTTCATCTTAACCAGGACATTGTTCTCCCATCCCTTTGTCTGGTACCTGTTCCTCAAAGCAAATAACCCTTAGGCTCCATGTACACGGGACGTTGTTAAAAGTCCCTTTGAATGCTGGAATTTTTAGAACGTTTGAAACGTCCGTTCGGTCGCGTTCGTACCCGTGTTTAGCGGGTGTTTAGCGGCGTTTGCGGGCGTTTGCGTTTAGAAGCGTTCCTAGAGGTCAAAAAAATTATTCCCCTTTAAAATGGAAAAACGCGAACGCTAAACGCGGGTCATCGCGTTCGGACACGTTTGTGCGTTTGAAACGCCGGGAAACACACGTTCGAACGCAAATAATTGCGTTCTAAAAACAGTCCCTGAACGCAACTGCCTGCAAATGACTGTAAACGACCTGGTGTACATGGACAGATAAGATAAAATATAGATGGGTTTAGGGGCTTCTGAAAAAAACGCCCAACTGCTCCTAAACGGCCATTTCCAGCGTCCCGTGTACATGGAGCCTAATTGTCTGGATGTTAAGCAGGCTGTGCAAGTCTGCCTCAGCCACTGCTTTATACAGAAATACGGATTCCCTTATTGTCATTAAGGATGGGCCCCGTAAAGGTGCCCCAGGTTCTTGTCCCCCCCCCCTATCTGTAGGTGCCCCTGACAAATCATTGTTCAGGCTTATGTCCCGAGGATTAGGTTCCCTTTTCCTTTTATGGCGTTTTCTTTTAGATCTGTGAGCACCTCTTGGACTTTTCAGCATGCAGGAACTGTTTCTCAGATTTGTACATCTGCCTCCTGGTCTCCTGTTCACATGTTCTCTTAGGTTCTGTCAGGTGGATGTTGCTGTCCCATCTTTATATACGTCCATTAAACACGAATTTGGACTTGCAGCTGTAGAACACTATTTAAAATCAAGTATTCTGCATCCCCTTCAAGCTGATTTTTTGGTGAATTCTATCAGTTTCACCTTAAATCACAATTACTTTACCTATTTAGATGAGTATTTTAGGCAGATCAAAGGTACTGCCATGGGCGCTAGGTTTGCTCCCAGCTATGCAAACCTTTTTATGGGCTACTGGGAAGATCTATATGTATATATGGAACAACCACCCCTATAGAGCCCATCTGGCACTATATGCCAGATATATTGACGATATACTCATAATCTGGGATGGTACGGGGGAGGACTTGGAAGGGTTTATTCACCACTGCGGAAATAATCCCTTCGAAATCTCCTTCACCCATGTGATAGATGACACCAGTCTAGTCTTTCTGGACCTGGAACTGCGGGCCGAACCAAATGGGAATATTATATCCACACTTTAAACCTAGCAGCGGGAATTCGTATCTACACGCAAAGAGTAACCATCACCCAAGATGGATTCGAAATGTACCCTACGGCCAATTCTGCAGGTTCCAGAGGACTTGTACTGTGTCACGGACTATGAGGAACAGGGTCTGATCTTGAAGAACGGATTCCTGGAAAAGAGAATCGAAGAAGCCTATGCCAAATACTGGCAGCTGTATGGGAGAGATACAGGTCTAGATGATGTTTCCCAGGCTAAGAGTGCAGGCCATGGTGGCAAGTCTAAGAAGCAACACAACAGGTCATCTGAAATGGGGATAACTAGATTCAGCACCATGTATAACAGGGCCTTTGAT
This sequence comes from Pelophylax lessonae, assembly GCF_965119305.1. Lineage (NCBI taxonomy): Eukaryota > Metazoa > Chordata > Amphibia > Anura > Ranidae > Pelophylax > Pelophylax lessonae. The sequence continues at coordinate 353,397,227 of NC_138768.1, forward strand.
ATACAGCGCACACTTAAGCGTAACTGGAAAATTCTAAAACGGGATCCCATTTTGGGAAACCTCTTGCCTCCTCCCGTTCCAGAAATAGTGTTCAGGAAACCCAGGGATCTTAGGAGTCAAATTGCTCCCAGTAAAGTTCGGAAAGCAAAAGCTCTTAGTAGTATACCGGTAAGCAATCCCTGGTTCACTATTTTTGACCAGAAAGGTAATTTTTAGATGTGGGGTGAGGAACTGTGGAACCTGTCCATTTATGTGGCACAAGAAGAGTGAAGTTTCTGGTTCAGATGGCCGCAGTAGGAAAACCAAACAGTTCATCAACTGTGGTACTAAATATATAATTTATGGTCTCGTTTGCCCTTGTGGTTTGCTGTATGTGGGACGGATGATACACCCACTCAGAGTAAGATTTGGAGAGCATAAATGCGGTATCCTGAATAAGAAAATCAAAATGGGTACTAAAGACCGTAATAGCTACTCCATACCTCATCACTTTGAACAGCATCACAATGGGGATCCAATGGGTCTGAGAGTCTTCGGTATAGAGGTGATGACCAAGGACCCTGACTAATGGTCCAGATTCCAAAAATTATGTAGGAGGGAATCCTATTGGATCTTTACCTTGGGGGTCTATGGCCCCAGCAGGCCTGAACGAGGACCTTGAGATTCAGGGGGTCCTCTAGTATGGATCAGTACTTCATTCTCCCCCCCCCCCCCCCCCTTTTTTTGGATCCGTTCCTGCACATCCCCGAGTTGTCTTTCCCCCTCTATTTACCCTTCCTCTCTTTTCCAGCTTTCCAATTGATTCATTCTCCTTATCGTCTGACGAATATATTTGACATTCACATTGGTCGCAGCTGCTGGCTTTGGTCACTAGTGTGCCATCAACTGCTTGCTTTTTTATATATATATATATTTTTATATATATATATATATACATACATATAGGCTGTTTTTATACCTTATACATTAATTCTCTCTGTTAATTATACAGTTGGAGCGGTATGTATAGAAGTCCCACTCCTTCCTAAAAGCCATATAAATTTCTTCCTTCATTTCTTTTCTCTAAGATGATGAAATACTAGGTAGCTGGTCCAGTATTTTAGTTTTTAGTTTTTTGTCTTATGGTTTTTATACTATGCGTGTGACCCCATTAGCTAAAGTTTTTAACAGTGGTCTGAGCACATAGATGTACCGATACATTTAGATATATGGATATTCATATACATATATGTGCATGTGTTAGATAGCTGACTTCCCCATTCTATTTAGTAACACGTACACATACTACATTTTGACCAGCATGTTGCATTTTAGGAGAGATCCATTTATATTAATGAGATATATTATTCTCCTCAATGGTACCTAATTTTTATTTTTATTTTGCTACATTTATTTTTGTAGATTCTGAGGAGACATATGGTGTGCCACGTTTATATGCTCAGATCCATACGCAATATATATTGGATTTTATATATATATATATATATATATATATATATATATATATATATATATATATATATATATATATATATATATATATATATATATATTTATATTATATTTTTAAGTTTATTAATGTTTTTAGCACAATTGTGTTTCTAATATATACCAAGTACATGGATTTTTTTACATATATTATTAATAATTGTTTACCAGTTTTTATTCATTTTTAGTTTATTATGTAGGTCCCTCTATTGGAGGTCTTAGGCTCACCTAATAGATAAATTGGGCCCAATAAGGATAAATACATTTTGCCCATTGGATATAATGGCTTCTTTTTACAATGTATAACTCTTTTCATATACATAAAAAACTTCAAATAGCAAGGACAGGGAATGACTGGCCATGGTCGATATGATTGTATAAGTATGGTAAAGGTTTCCGATACTATGTTTCCAGTGTTGATGCCCAGCGTAGGAGGAGGGAGAGACATAGGTCGGTAGTGATGCACGCATTACATTACCTACATCGTTCTCTTGGAGCGCATGGTGGTTCCGGGTGCGGCGGCGCGCGTTCCACAGCCTGCCAGTCAGACGCGAGCGGAACTGACGTCATACTGTGGAACGCACGGCTCTTCCGTGGACGGTTAGCGTGCATTCCACCACGTGCCTTCAACCCTCCTCCCTTTTACAAACAATAGCTTGAATTATGAAGCCCGGATTAGTAGACAATCAACCGAAGGTGAATACATTTAGATCACTGCCTAATATACCACACTGATGACCATCACTGCCTGTCCTTGGTCAGCCGAAGCCAGTTTATTACTTCTTAGTGGTATAGTATGATATTAGCCCTTGGAGCTTTAATGGTGGGATATGGACAAACTATTCTTGGCTATCATTTAATCCCTTTCCCCCTGTTTTAGAAATGTATATGTGCGAGCTGTTTTATGATTTGAAATGCAAATGTTTGTAGATCAGCTTTCAACGCAGATGGTAATAACTTGTGTAATATACATGTATGCTATCAGTAATAAGCTACCAAGGTTTTGTGTGCAATATTGATTTACATAGAGATTTTTTGCATTGTATTGATATATGTATTTTGACAAGTATATATTAAGCTTCAGCTAATGACTTCTGTGTGGCCACACCCATAAGGGAGGTACTTCCTCCCCTTTTGGGGTCATTTGGAAACGCCTTTTACTATATATATATATATATATATATATATATATATATATATATATATATATATATATAATCAAGGGTTCAGACATGGCCCTTAGGCTCTGAGGAAGAGGCTCTGACTGCCTCGAAACGCATCAGCCGTTCATCTTGACAAGATATTGGACTCCAACACCATGGACGTTGTTAGTCGGAGTTGATATGCTGGTTTACATCACTTGTTTGTGAGTAGACATTTTTTAACAATTTATTAATAAAAGCCTACTGAGGATAATGCGCTAGGCTGGTGCGCCCTTCTTTTGTGTTTATGTTTACAGGATGTTGCTGTCCCATCTGATGCAAGTTTCAGGTTTAAGGTCCTTCAGACAATTTTTTGTGCTACAAGTAGTCCCCAGTTCATGTTTATTTGGGCTTGTTAGTGGCTGGCTAATGTGTTGCCCATCCCTCTGTTGAAATGCTTTTGGACAGCCCAAAGGTTGAAGACTTTTTTGTGTGTGTCCCACAGTGAACAAGAAAGAAAAATATAATTTTTGTAAGAACTTACCGTAAAATTCTTTTCTTTTCTCTGAGTCCTCTGACAGTCGCTGCCTCTTCCAAGTTTCATCACTATTGGGTAATGACGCCCTCGGCAGGAGCAGGCTAGGTCGTGAAACTTCTTTTAAAAGCTTTAACTAGACACACCTTGGGGGCTGTCCCTCTCGACATTACCCTAAGACACTTAGAGCTTACTAATCAGTTTCGTAGCAAGCAATACAGGAAGACAAACCACCCCAAAATAGAGGAGCCGGGTCTGCGTCTGTCAGAGGACTCGGAGAAAATAAGTTTACGGTAAGTTCTTGCAAAAATTCCTCTGACAGACGCAGCCTCTTCCAAGTTTCATCACTATTGGGATGTCCCAAAGCAGTGCAGGTGTGAGGGGTGGGAAAAGACATGACCAACAGAACGGTAACGTGCCAACAAGGCCAGAACAAAACGTGGCCAACAGGGCAACAAAAGCTCAACCAACAGGAGCTAACCCCATAACAACAAATTGACCCCAAGAAGAGAAAACAAGTCTCTTCAACAAACCGCAACGCTCAAAACTTTGGGGCCAAAGGAAGCATCCGAGGATGCCATCACGTCAATCTTGTAGAATTTGGTAAAAGTGTGCACAGACGACCAGGTCGCCGCTTTATACACCTGAGCCACAGAAACCTGATGGCGAAAAGCCCAAGAGGCACTCCCTGCTCTAGTAAAATGTGCCCTCACAGGGAAAGGAGGAACATGACCCTTGAGTGAATAGGCCTGAACAATAGTCTGTCTGATCTAGGGCTGCAACTAACGATTATTTTGTCTGTCAACTAATCTAACGATTTTTATTTAATTTTTTTTGCTTAATTGAGTGTTCTTTTTTTGAATAGCTAATTGATCCTCCTCAACTCCGGTCCTCAGGGCCCACTAACAGGCTAGATTTTAAGTATTACCTTAGGGAGATGCAGACTAGAGTACTGAAATCACTGAGCAGCAAATTATATCACCTGGGATGTATTTCAGTTATCTTGCAAACCTGGCCTGTTAGTGGGCCCTGAGGACCAGGGTTGAGGACCACTGCTTTAAATAACTTGACAAAAAATGATACGTACATCTTCTAATATAATATTTCAACTTTTGATAAATTTTTCCCAAAAAATACTTAAATGTGGTTGAAGTTTTTACAGTATACAAAAATGAAGTGGCAAAAATAAAATGTAAAAAGGGAAATTTCTGCGCTAAAGATAAAATTAGATGAGTGAAATAGCATAAAAGCAAAGCTGCTGGCACTGATCTATAGTGTACTTTATTATATGAGAGGAGAGCAGGGAAAGCTCTATAGTGTGCATATACTTTATTAGATGAGAGCGAGGTAAAGCCTATCAGTGCCCATGATTGAAGGAGAAAAATGAATTCCTTATTTACAAAATGTTATAACAGAAACTAAGAAAAACCTTTCTCAGTTGAACCTACAGACATGTCCATCAGCCTGCACAGTATTGTATGAATCTTTCTCTAAGCTGCGACGAGCTGTTTTTTCTGCTGGAAACGGCTCTCTGCCATCAGCAGCAGCATGGTGTACTTTGTGGATCTTCTCACAGCAGGGGTTGCAGCAAACACTGACCCCGACATAGCTGAGTGATTACCTTGTCTCCCAGTCTTTTCATGCCTCAGTCTTTTTTCAGTCTTTCCTGGTCTTTTCATGTCTTGGGCACTCTAAGGAGGGGTAGGAGGAGAACAGCCGGCACGAGCAGGGGGCGTGTGACGCATCAACGCCTTTTACGCACGTCGACCTATTTCTGTAGTCGACTTAATCGATTACGTCGACGCATCGTTGCAGCACTAGTCTGATCCATTTAGAAATGGTTGCAGTGGACCCAGCCAAACCCTTCCGAGGTCCCTCAGGAAGGACAAACAGGGAATCAGACTTCCTAAAGGATTTCGTGGTCGACAGGTAAACCCTGATCGCCCGAACCACATCCAACGAATGCAAGGCAAATTCCTTGGGATGCTTGGGCTTCGCACAAAGTGAAGTCTCTCAACACCTGGCCTTCAACCGCCATGCTGTTTAAAGCCAGAGACCGTAAAGCAGGGTGGAAGATCGGTCCTTGAGACAGCAGATCTTCCCTCAGAGGTAGCCGCCAGGGAGGCCCGACGACCATCTTGACGAGGTCTGCGTACCAAGACCGACGAGGCCAGTCTAGGGCCACCAGAATCACTTGTACCCGTTCCAGCACCAACCTGCCGAAGGAACCTGGATAACAGTTGAATTGGGGGAAAGGCATAAATCAGCTGATACTGGTGCCAAGGCACCACCAACGCGTCCGTGGCATCTGCCAGAGGATCTCGAACCCTGGCCATGAACCTTTCCACCTTTTTGAGACGAGACGCAAACAGATCCACGTCCGGAGTTCCCCCACCGGGCACACAGGAGCCGAAATGCCTCCGGATGCAGGGAACATTCCCCCTGATCCAAGGACTGACGACTCAGATAGTCCGCCTGCCAGTTCTCCACTCCAGGAATGTTAACAGCATAGATAGCTGGAATGTGTGCCTCAGCCCAAGACAGAATCTCGGCCACTTCCTTGGCACCCCCTTGGTGATTGATGTAAGCCACATTGTTGGTTTGAACCCAAACTGGGCGACCGTGCAACTGAGTCGCCCAATGGAGCAGGCAAAATTTTATCGCCCTGAGCTCCAGGACATTTATCAGCAAGGAGGATTCCTCCGACGACCACGAACCCTGGGCACAAAGAGTGTCCAGTACTCCACCCCAGCCCGTCAGACTGGCATCCGTGGTGATCACTGTCCACAACAGAGGCAGAAAGGACTTGCCCTGGTTCAGAGTGGGTAACAAAAGCCACCATGAAAGCTCCGTCCTCGTGAGACGGCTCAAACACACCATTCTGTCCAAGGACTGTGGATCCTTTTTCCATTTGGCGAGAATTCCTTGTGTGATACTGGGCAAACGGGATCGCCTTGAAAGCTGAAACCATTAGCCCCAGGGACCTCATGCAGGTCCATAGGGAGGAGATATTGTTGTCCCTGAGGGACCCGATCCCACCCTGCAAAGTCGGAAGTTTTTCCTCCGGGAGAAAAACCTTCGCTTGAGCAGAGTCCAGGACCATTCCCAGACATTGCAGACGTACTGACGGATTCAGTGCCGACTTCTGGAAGTTGATGGTCCACCCGAACTCCTGGAGCGTCTGAACTGTGACCGTCAGATCGCCCGACAGGGTGGCACACGAGCTCGCCCTCAACAAGAAGTCGTCCAGATAACCGAGGACCGCAATCCCCTTCTTGCGCAGCAGAGCCAGCATCGGGGCCAAAACCTTGGTGAAGACCCTGAGAGCCGAAGCTAGACCAAAGGGTAATGCCACAAATTGAAAGTGCTCCTCTGCCACTGCGACGTGGAGATGACCTTCGTAGATGGGGATGTGCAGATACGCATCATTTAAATCGATGGAGGCCAGAAAATCCCCTTGACTTAAAGACGCCACCACCAACTGGATGGATTCCAACCCGGAACTTCTGCACCTACACAAAGCGGTTCGGTGACTTGAGGTCCAGAATCGGACGAACCTTGCCCTCCTTCATGGGCACTGTGAACCGGTTTGAATAAAACCAGCCAAATCTCTCCCGCTTTGGAACTGGGAAAATAACGCCATGAGCAAGAAGATCTTGCACTGCCCCCTTGAGAGCTGTCAGGCGATCGGGAGACAGACGGAGATTTGATGGAAAGAACCTGTCTGTGGGGCCAGATCGAAATTCGATCTTGTACCCAGAACGAATCAGCTCATGAACCCATTTGTCCTGAATTGGGGACAACCAGGGTTCCTGAAAGCAACCCAGACGTCCCCCCACCCCTGAAACGGGTGAGGGTGTCCCTTCATGCGGAAGAAGACTGCGCCGCAGCACCGGACTGACCGACCTTGGGCTTACCAGACCAGGGCTTGTTACCGCCGGAGGCCTTGAAGGTTTTCCCTTTTTCCTATACCCTGGAGGCAAGAAAGGGCCCCCGATGAGCCTTGAAGGAAGGAACCAGCCGCGTGCGGGGCGATGTACCCTTCGCGGATTGGGGCAGGAGGGTACTCTTACCCCCTGTGAGACCCTTGACAATCTCATCCAAGGAGTCCCCAAAAAGCCCCCCCCCCCCTCCACCAAGTTGCACCTTAATCCGTTCCGTAACCGTCTGAGAGACCAGCACGGAAGCGAACACCAGCTTAAAGGAGTGAGCCAGCCACCAGGTACACTTGGCGGGAAAGAGTCTCCACGCGCCTATCCATCTGGTCTTTAAACACCGGGGAATCCTCCACTGGAACCACCATGGTTTTTTTCAACCTGGAAACAGTGTGGTCCACTTTAGGTGACACCGTCCATTGATTGGAAACGGGGTCTGCAAAGGGATAACGGCATTGAAAACGCTTAGGCACCGCCAGCACGTGCTTAACGGAAAGCCACTGTTTGTTCACGATATCGTGAAACTTCTCGGGGCAGGGGAAAACCTGACCCTACTTCTGGGCTTTGTGGGACCCGAAGGAAACCCGCTTACCTGACTGGGTGGGCTCATCATCAATGTTCAAAGTCTCCCTAACGGAGCGAACAAGTGCTTCAACCAAAGCGCGTTCCCGCGCTGCAGCGGCGGAGGACTCCTTCTCCTCCCCCATCTGAGTGTACGGACTGGGATCCCTCAGGGAGGGTAGTGTCCGTGGCAACCATATCAGGCTCTGAATCAGAAGACTGAGAGGGCATCAGACGTTTTTGAACATTACCTTGTGACATCATAAGATCAACTTTGGGCACCAAAGTTTCAAGGGCTGCAGATAAAGAAGCTAGGGAAGGTGATCCAGATGCCCCGGATGCACAAACAAGATCAGTGGGGAAATTGTCACCCTGGGACTCCATTTTGACAGAAATACAAAAAAAGGAACACTGGCCCTTTAAATCGGCGATTGCGGTCCGCACCGCGATCCCGCACTGCTGCTGGAGTCCCCCTCTCTATTGCCAGATAACTAAGAAAGCAATGTGTCTAAGGAAAAATGCCCAAAAAGCAATAAAACCCCTTATAGTGCTGAGAGAGCGAGAAAAACAAACCGCTCTCCACGCTTCTTCTGCAGCAAGTGAAAGATGGCTGTAGGAAGTGACCTAATTCACTAGAGGCCGACAAGCGCCCTGAGCCACACAAACATGGATGCCAATAGAAAAGATATGGGAAAGCATAGGGAAAATGGGCACTGCCCTTACAATGCGACTGCCCACATCCAAGATGGTGCCAAAAGCACATGTTAACGCAAAGAATGGTTGCTGCCCATACACTGATGCAGCCAAGCTTGACTTCACCCAAAATGGTGGCCGAAAACTGCGCCGACAGTCAGGAGCCCAGGGACCCTGGCCACCGCGGGAATCCACTACAGGAAGCCCCCAGGACAAGATAGGAGCCCTACACCCCCCACGCAGTGGGCGCCGCTAGAGAGCGCCCCCCATAAGGAGCAGGGAGGCAGGATCCTGTCCAGACCGGCCAGGGGGGACCACACAGAGACCACCGATCTGACATCCTCAGGAGTGGGCCCACATCACACCACACCCAAAATACTGTCCCAGGGACACGGGGGGTAGCATCGCTCACCATATCATGGACCGCTCCCCTCCCACCCTGAGTGGGGGTACCGTCAGCCAAAAGGGGAAGCTGCAAAACAGGGCGTTCCAGGTTGATGCGTCCCGACGAAGAATTTCTCCCCATCCATCGGGGCACCGTCGTGGCCTGGGCGGACCACAACCTGCGCATGCTCGTAGGCCAGGCTGGGGTACCATAAGGATCTAGATTATCCAGTGCGAAGCCCGGCTGTCGCTTGTAGTTCTCCAGGAGGATCCCCTACTAGCGATAGTGAGTGAAGAAAATAAAAAACATTTTTCAAAGATAAAACAAAAAACTGAGACCAGAGTCCCAGCAGGGTATCCTAGGTCCTACTCCTGAGCTAGGCAGCAAGAAACTGATTAGTAAGCTCTAAGTGTCTGAGGGTAATGTCGAGAGGGACAACCCCTAGGTGTGTCTAGGTAAAGCTTTTTAATGAAGTTTCACTACCTAGCCTGCTCCTGCAGAGGGCGCCATTACCCAATAGTGATGAAACTTGGAAGAGGCTGCGTCTGTCAGAGGACGTAAGAGAAATTTAGATTTTTGTTCTTGCTATAGAATCTTTTCTTAGTCTGTTGTGGGGTACAGGTCTCACACCTTTTGTGTTTATGATCCTGCTCTTGATACTGCTGTCGTCACAAAACAGATATGCTAATATTAGGAGGGTTTAAACCCCAGGCTGGCCCACAGTTTTTTTTTTGGCTTGACAATGACCAATTCTCCTGTAGGTAGCAATATAACCTGAAGGATTAAGGGATAGGTTCACCTCTTTGGAAAATGTTGCATTTTACACCTGTAATTGGGTTGTAACATTTTCCAGCAGCGCTCCCTTGCCCCCCTTCCCTGTGGGCGGGGGATCCTCTCCTCTTCATCTGCGGTCACATTTTGAAATCTGGGTGGCTGAGCATGGCTCTCCCTGTACAGCCCTGTCCATTCATTCATTCATTCATTCATTCACAGAAACCTGTAAATGAATCCACTAGCAGTGATCTGTAAATGAATCCTCTACAAGTCCCGTCTGCCACCGTGGCATACAGATTTGTAGTGTAAGGGGACTTTGAGCATGCTGATCAGTGCACTCGTAGTTTATTCACTTTTCCTCCAGATTTCAAACTATAAGCCCATACAGAGGTTACAGGCAAAAAGCTGGAGGGAGAGCGTGCAGGCTCCTGACATTGCACCCACGATCCATGACTGCAAAAATATGCGCATTTTATTGTTCTTCCCTTAGAGGGGAATTTATCATTTAAAGCAGAACCCTGGGCAATTTGTTTTCTCCCATGCAGTGGGGTGGTGCCTGCACTGTATGGGTTAACTGCTGTTTTTTGCCTAGGGGAAAGGAGAGCTGAGAGATGCTCACTCACCTAATCCTTCGGTCTTCCAGGTGCAAGACCGGCCCCTGCGGCATAGCTGCATGGGAAAAAACAATTGTGACTGGAGTTGGGATTTAAGACTTCCTGTGTTCTTCTTCAGTGGACTTCCAGGTATTTTATGGGGACAATAATCCTATTCTGCAATGCATAAAGCAATACAAAATATTGGGCCTCAAATTTTTTTTTTTTTTTTTTTTTTTTTTGTATTTTTGCATTGGCTACCTGGCACTTACCCCTTTTAGGACCTCTAATTGTGAAACTAAATTGAACAATGTGAAACTAAGGCAGTAATACTTGCATTTGGCCGACACAGGATGACATCACTCCCCTGCTTGGTGTGCAGTCATCCAAACATACAGGCAGTGTGCCAGAATGTGAACTGAGCTGCACATGGGCAGCTCAGTTTACAATTCTGCAGGGGATTGCGAACAGGCAATTGGTAACAGGTAATTGTAGGTTATTGCAAAATTGACATTGCATGTAATTGTTTTAACTTTAGTTCCACTTTTAGTTGTGTTAAGTAGGTGCCTCTGATGATACTAACAGAAGTAAAACGCATGATACTTCAACAAAACCTGCAACCCTAATAGTACTGCAGATAGTTGTGGGTGGGATGGGGGGGGGGGGGGAATGTTGGTATACATATGGTTTTGTTTTTTGAGTGCAAATGACCTGAAAAAATGATAGGAGTAGCATGTACTTATAAAACATTTGCAACAAATCTGATTCTTTGCTAGATTTGAAATGTGAAGTCTGGTTGCTCTCTGGCCAAGTGATTGGCTTTTGTGAATCTGCTACATCACATTTTGTATTCATATGCCGTGCACCTGCTTACATCAAGCACATTGCAAAAATAGTGGCATTTCATAAGGTGATAATTTTAGCTTGTTCATTTTTATTGTGCTTTTTTTAAACGCAATGTAACCAATGCTTTTTCTCATCAGATGTTGCAAAATAATCCTCTATTTGCTGGGAATCCTCAACTTCAGGATCAAATGAGACAGCAGATGCCAGTTTTCTTACAACAGGTGTGTGTAAAGATAATCAGTCAAAGCTTTTGTAAATATTAACATACCTTTAGCCTTTGAGTGAACACTAAACCTTTGATCTCGTTTCACTTTACATCCATAACGTAAGCACTCCTGTCATATAAAGCTATAATATTTGTATGTATGTTCAGTGGATTGCTAAATTTTAAAATCACTCAGAGGAACTCCAGGCAGACCTAGCATGGAATTGAGGTCTGTGTGCATTCGCTGTCCAGACTAGAGTGACCACGGGATCTAGATTATCCAGTCCGTCGCCCAGTCCGGCAGTTTATTGCAGATCTCACAGGAAAAAACCAGGAGAAAAAAAAATTCATTTAAAAATAAAAAAATTGCCAGAATCAGAGATCCCAGCAAGGAACTAGGTCTTTACTCCTGACGAGGCAGAAAAAAAACTGGAGTACCTATAGCAGAGAGGGGGCGTATACACCCTGGGACTGCCCATAGACGTAGCCAGACTTTTTCTGCCTAGTATCATACTCCTGTAGGGGGCAGTATAACCCAATGGTTCAATTCAAGATCAGGAACTGTCTGTCAATGAACGAAAGAAATGGTTTACTTCCAGCCTGGATCGGAAGTGATGTCATGACGTCGCTCCAATCCTCCAAGGCCATAGAGGTGATGAAAGACTATCTACTCTTTGATAGCTTCTGAGACCAGCCATCCGCACCGTATTGGATTTGCGATTTGCTAGGTGATACCCCTATGTGGAGTCCCGTCCTAACAAGTGGACTGTTTCACCGGTGGTGGACCCTCCGGTTTCCAAATTAAACTAGGCAACCATGATTCCGGTTGAAGAGTTCCCGGCCTTTAAGGACCCAGCTGACAGGAAGGAGGGGACAGTGGCCCGCAATTTGTACACCCTGGCTGGTTCGGCACTAAGGCCGATATTCACCATTGCCCTGGTGTCGCAGACTCTGACTGAATGGGCTGAGCCGGGGTACAAAAGGGTCCCTGATCTGGTAGCTTCTTTCTCTGGTGCTTCGGCTGGGCAAATCCTTCCTCCCCTTGTATTGGACGGTGGTCAGCCTGTCTGGGTTGAGAGGCGTTCTCAACAAATTCTACTCAGGGGGTCTGAACCCTGGAAGAGTCCAGACTACCGATTATTGTCCTGGAGCTCCGAGCGATAAGACTGTTTCTGGAACATTGGACAGATCATCTCCAAGGATGTCTAGTGCGCATTTATTCAGACAGTGCCACAGCCGTTGCTTATGTCAATCACCACCAAGGGGGTCAGGAAGTGTCCTGGCGGCTCTGGAGGTAGCAGGCATTCTCAGGGGGGTAGAACTTTTAGTTCCAGCACTTTCCGCTGTACACATTCATGAAGTGGAAAACTGGCAGGTGGATTACCTCGGCAGGCGTTGGACCAGGGTTAATGGTCTCTTCATCCGGAGGTGTTTCAACAGTTCGGTCTCTGGTAGGGCACCCCAGAGGTGGATCTGTTGGTGTCTCGGCTCAACAAAAAGGTGCATAGGTTCGTGGCACGGTCACGGGATCCTCTGGCGGATGCCACAGACGCGCTGGTGGCCCCGTGGGGTCAGTATCATCTGATTTACGCCTTTCCTCCTCTCAAGCATCTGCCAAGACTTCTACACAGAATCGAGGACTCCGGTCATCTTAGTGGCCCCGGACTGGCCTCGCCAGGCCTGGTACACCGATCTGGTGCGACTGGTTGCCGACGTTCCTTGCAAGCTTCCTTTCAGGGAGGATCTGCTGTCCCAAGGGCCAATGTTCCATTCTGCTTTACAGTCACTGGCTTTGACAGCTTTGCTGTTGAAAGCCAGTTGCTAAAGGATAGGTGTTTGTCTGAATCCGTGATTCCAAAGCTGTTAAAAGCTAGGAAATTTACTTCTAGGAAGATCCTACCATCGTACGTAGAAGACTTACTTCGCGTGGTGTGAATCCTCACTCCTTGGTGGCTCGGATGTTGACCTGCCTTTAACGGGGTGTTGGAGCAGAAATTGGCCTCGAGTATCATCAAGGACCAGATGTCGGCTTTGGCGGTCTTTTTCAACGACCCTTGGCCACACACTCACTGGTGCATACCTTTCTTCAGGGTGTTTGACATTTGGTTCCTCCAGTGTGGTCTCCGTTATCGCCTTGGGACCTCAATTTGGTGCTTTCGGTCCTCCAGAAGCCTCCCTTTGAGAAACCTTGGAAGATTCACATGCTTACACTGTCTCAGAATGTGGCTTTTTTGGTGGCTATCACCTTTGCGCGCAGGGTGTCGGAACTGGCAGCATTCTCCAGTCCACCTTACTTGGGGATTCACAGAGATAAGGTGGTTCTTCTACCCTGTCCATCGTTCCTTCCAAAGGTTGTCTCTGATTTCCATTTGAAAGAAGACATTGTGTTGCCTTCCCTGTGTCCCAGGCCAAAACATCCTAAGGAAATTGCCTTGCATGCCTTGGCTGTGGTCGGGCAGCTAGGGTGTACCTGGCAGCTACAGAGTCTTTTAGCAAGTCATACTCCCTGTTTGTGCTCACAGATGGGCCTCGGAAATGGTTGTGCGCTTCCTCTGCGACCATTTCCAGATGGATCAGACAGACCGTGATCCAGGCCTATTCCAATAAGGGTCAGATTCCTCCTTTCCCTGTCAAGGCGCACTTTACTCGGGCGCTCAGTGCCTCCTGGGCCTTCTGTCTGGTCGTCGGTAAACATTTTTACACAGTTCTATAAAGTGGATGTGTTGGCATCTGCGGATTCTTCTTTTGGCTGCAAAGTTTTTGCAGGCTGCTGTTTAGAATGGGATTTTTTTTGACTTGCAGTATAATCCATTTCTCTGATGATCATTGACGGACACAGAACCCACCGCTCTGTGGGGTTGTAATTCTTCTGACACTGCTTGTAACAAAACTGAGTATCTATAGCAGGGAGAGGGAGTACACCCCCTGGGACTGCCCATAGGCACAGCCATATTCTTTTTCTGCCTAGTGTCCCACTCCTGTAGGGGGCAGTATAACCCAATAGTTATGAAGACCATGAGCTGTGTCCGTCAATGAACATCGGAGAAATGTGTTTTACGGTAAGTCAAAAATCCAATTTTTTTTGTACTTACCGTAAAAAAAAACGATTTCTATGATTTCAACGGACACAGCACCCACCACTCTATGGCGTTTTGGTACTTCTAATACTGATTACCTAGAGCAGAAAGGGGGGTTATATACCAAGGTGAGGATGGCCCATTGGTGTAGCCAAGTGTTTTTTGTTCTGCCTAGTCCTACTCCTGAACGAGGCAATATAACCCAGTAGTTATGATTTTATGAAGCACTGTGTCCGTAGATTAATGGATTTTACGTTAAGTGCAAAAATCCCATTTTTTTTTTTCAAGATCGATTTTCCTAGTTCTTTTTAACATTCAGAGGAATGGTACCCAGACCCTGCTCTGGACACACGATGACAGCCTGTAATGTAGCCGGCCTGCATAGGACCCGGCCAGTAGGGTGCTATACAGTGCCAGGGCAGTGGTCCCCAGCTGGGGAGCCATTTTCCTGACTGTCTTCATGGCACTGCCCACTGTGATGGGTGAAGATTGTTTCCTTAACATATTTCTGCCTCCATGGTAGAACAATGGTAGAACAATGCCGAAATCTTTTATTCTTCTTAACCAGTGGGTTATTCTGCCCCCTACAGGAGTAGGACACCAAGCAGGAAAAAGCTTGACTACGCCTATGGGCAGTCCCAGGGGGTATACACTCACTCTTAGCTATAGGCACTCTTTTTTTTTTTTTTTTTTTTTTTGCCTACCTAAAGGTAGGAAACCTAGTTCCTTGCTGGGATCTCTGGTCCTGACATTTTTTTCTTTTTAAATGCAATTTTTTTTCCTTTTTATTATTTTGTTCCTGTGTGATCTACAATCTATTGTTGGACTGGGTGACAAACTGGATCATCTCTAGATCCTTGGGTTCCCCCAAATCTGACCAGCGAGCGCGTGCAGACCGCAGCTCTGCGCTAGTTAGGTCGCGACAGAGCCTCACTGGACGGGGGCTGGCCTGCGAGTTAAACGTCTCAGGAGGGTGCATACGAACTGGCTTTGGCCTGAGTCGCAGTGTTTCCTCCTGGCCGACAGCCACCCACATCCCGATGAAGTGGTGGTCTGTCTGGAGCGGTGCCCACCCTGTTTCCTGTTATGGTGAGTTGCTATCCCCCCTCTACTCATGGAGGGTTTTGGGGTGGAGGTGGGGCCCCTCCCTGGGACAGCGGGACCCCCGGGGTTTCACTCTGTGGGACTTTCGCCCCCCCCCCCCCTCCTTTGGGCTAGGTTATGAGCTAGCTGTTGCCACAAGCTGCTGAATGTGTTTTTCTGGTAATGCAACAGGGGGTTGAACAGGGTTCCCTGCCACCCTGAGGGTTGGGGACTAGGGCAGGCATGTCCTCTGAGCTCCCTGCGTCGGTTGTTGGGCTGGGGTAGCGGATAGTTTAGCATCCGCGGGTATCGCGGATCCGGCCGAAAGTTTAGGCCGCGGCTTTGTGGCCTATTAGTCAGAAACTACATGGGGAGGCCCCCGTGGGAGGGTGGCTGAAGCCACTGCCTTCCATTTGGGCATCCGCCCTCCCCTTCGCTGCCCGTGGGTGGTCGACTCTGCGGGGACTAGCGTACAAGCGGCTGGGCGCCCACAGAAATGTAGTCCGCGGCCTACTAGGCAATGCGGCTGAGTCGGACGCCTCTGTTGGGGGGTGGCCCCAGTTTGTTTAGCTCAGGAGTCTTCAAACTATGGCCCTCCAGTTGTTCAGGAACTACAATTCCCATCATGCCTAGCCATGTCTGTGAATGTCAGAGTCTTACAATGCCTCATGAAATGTGTAGTTCTGCAACAGCTGGAGGGCCATAGTTTGAGGATCCCTGGTTTAGCTGAAGCCCCCACTCTTCCTTTTGGACATCTGCCAGGCTGGGATCTGTGCACTTGCGGTTAAACTTCCACAACAAATTTAGGCTGTGGCATGCGGCCTGCTAGGCCATGTGGTCAGCTTGGCGCTTCCCTTGGAAGGGGTGTCGCTGGGAGGGCGTTTCATTTTTTGACAGCCTTGCCGCCATTGTGTAGGGCACCTGTCCCTTTTTAGTGCTGCGGGACCATCAGGGTACCTAGCCTGCGCATCCATGTCACGGCTGGCGGCCCCTTTTTAAGTGGACAATTTCCTATTATGCCCTTTATAGAGGGTAACCGCATTTGTTTTTTTGCGGGGTTCAGTAGATGGTCCATTAGTGGGCCCTTGGTCGGTGTCCCCTTTGCGGAATCGCAGTTGGCGGCCTCCCGTGATTGTTTTTTCGGGTGACCTTAGTAGATAGCGACCCTACTGGGTCTGCGTCCATGCACCCTGAGTTCTTAGTGAGAATGATTACTCTGCTCCTCTAGCCACGCATGAAAAGGCGCTGGTGGATGCACTGTTTGTGTCAGTGCGTGACACTTTAAAATGGAGGTTGCAGCTGATGCTGCATTTGAGGCGCTGGTCCCTTTTGGCACCCACAGGCCCTCCAAATCGGCGAGGGTGTACCCTTTTCTGCCCACTTTGACAACTTTGTCCAAAACGCAGTGGTTCCGAAGCGATTTTTGCTGGCGATGTCCTTATCTGGATTAACTGCGTTAAAGGTGGACGGTCCCACCTGTAGTGAACTTGTTGGTTTCCAGGTTAAATAAAGCTACCTTCATTCTAGTTGAGGAGTCCTTGGCCTTTAAATATCCAGCAGATAGGAGGGGGGGGGGGGGGGGGCAGAAGCTTTGGCCTGCCATATGTTCGCTGTGGCTGGTTCGGCACTTAGGCTGGTATTTTACTATTGCCCTGGTGTCGCAAACTCTGACCGAGTGGGCTAAACTTTTACGCCGGGACCTGGAGGTGAAACCGCTTCCCCCTATCTTGGCAGATCAGTTGATCCAGGGGCTACAGTTTACCTGTGATGCTTCTTTGGATGCGGCTCCTTTTGATTTCTAGGCTGTCTGTATCTGCAGTGGTCCTTCAGCGTATTATCTGGCTGAAAATACTTGTCTGCAGACCAGACTTCTAAGAAGGCTTTATCTGATCTCCCCCTTGTAGGGAATTGCCTGTTTGGAGCTTCCTTGGATGATATCGTTAAGGGTCTCACAGGGAGGGGAAGAGTACTCTTCTTCTGCAGGCTACCAAGGCCAAGGAGCCCTGTCGTAGATGGCTGTTGAACACCAGGTGCTGAAGAATGGAGGTTTGTCTGAGTCTGTGTTTCCTACGCTGTTGAAAGCTAGGAAATCTACCTCTAGGAAATGCCTACCATCGTTTGTGGAAGACGTACATTGCGTGGTGTGAGTCTCCTTGGGATTCATCCTCGTTCCTGGAACAGATCTTAACCTTCCCTTTTAACAGGGGGGTTTGAACAGAAATTGCCTTTGAGTACCATTAAGGGCCAGGTATCGGCTTTGGCAGTCTTTTTCCAACGACCTTTGGCCCCACACTCCCTGGTGCGTACCTTTCTTCAGGGTGTCCGACATTTGGTTCCTTCAGTGCAGGCTCTGTTGCCGCCCTGGGATCTTAATGTGGTGCTTTCAGCTCTATAGAAGCCTCCCGTTGAAAATATTTTAGAGGTTTCCCTGCTTGCGCTGCTCGGAAGATGGCCTTTTTTGGTGGGTATCACCTCTGCGCGCAGGGTGTCTGAACTGGCGGCGTTATTCTGTCGTTCCCCTTATTGGTGATTAACAGGGATAAGGTGGTGCTTCGCCCCTGTCCGTCATTCCTTCCTAAGGTGGTCTCTGACTGTCATTTGAATGAAGACAATGTGTTGCCGTCCCTGTGTCCCAGGCTAAACATCCGAAGGAAATTACCTTGCATGCCTTGGATGTGGTTTGGGCAATTAGGGTGTACCTGGCAGCTACGGAGTCTTTTAGGAAGTCA
Source organism: Pelophylax lessonae (assembly GCF_965119305.1). Lineage (NCBI taxonomy): Eukaryota > Metazoa > Chordata > Amphibia > Anura > Ranidae > Pelophylax > Pelophylax lessonae. The sequence goes on from NC_138768.1 coordinate 353,415,273, forward strand.
GACTCTCTACAGGGAGTGCAGAATTATTAGGCAAATGAGTATTTTGACCACATCATCCTCTTTATGCATGTTGTCTTACTCCAAACTGTATAGGCTCGAAAGCCTACTACCAATTAAGCATATTAGGTGATGTGCATCTCTGTAATGAGAAGGGGTGTGGTCTAATGACATCAACACCCTATATCAGGTGTGCAGAATTATTAGGCCAACTTCCTTTCCTTGGGCAAATTGGGTCAAAAGAAGGACTTGACAGGCTCAGAAAAGTCAAAAATAGTGAGATATCTTGCAGAGTGATGCAGCACTCTTAAAATTGCAAAGCTTCTGAAGCGTGATCATCAAACAATCAAGCATTTCATTCAAAATAGTCAACAGGGTCGCAAGAAGCGTGTGGAAAAACCAAGGCGCAAAATAACAGCCCATAAACTGAGAAAAGTCAAGCGTGCAGCTGCCAAGATGCCACTTGCCACCAGTTTGGCCATATTTCAGAGCTGCAACATCACTGGAGTGCCCAAAAGCACAAGGTGTGCAATACTCAGAGACATGGCCAAGGTAAGAAAGGCTGAAAGACGACCACCACTGAACAAGACACACAAGCTGAAACGTCAAGACTGATTTTTCAAAGGTATTATGGACTGATGAAATGAGAGTGAGTCTTGATGGGCCAGATGGATGGGCCCGTGGCTGGATTGGTAAAGGGCAGAGAGCTCCAGTCCGACTCAGACGCCAGCAAGGTGGAGGTGGAGTACTGGTTTGGGCTGGTATCATCAAAGATGAGCTCGTGGGGCCTTTTCAGGTTGAGGATGGAGTCAAGCTCAACTCTCAGTCCTACTGCCAGTTTCTGGAAGACACCTTCTTCAAGCAGTGGTACAGGAAGAAGTCTGCATCCTTCAAGAAAAACATGATTTTCATGCAGGACAATGCTCCATCACACCCGTCCAAGTACTCCACAGCGTGGCTGGCAAGAAAGGGTATAAAAGAAGAAAAGCTAATGACATGGCCTCCTTGTTCGCCTGATCTGGACCCCATTGAGAACCTGTGGTCCATCATCAAATGTGACATTTACAAGGAGGGAAAACAGTACACCTCTCTGAACAGTGTCTGGGAGGCTGTGGTTGCTGCTGCACGCAATGTTGATGGTGAACAGATCAAAACACTGACAGAATTCATGGATGGCAGGCTTTTGCGTGTCCTTGCAAAGAAAGGTGGCTATATTGGTCACTGATTTGTTTTGTTTTTGAATGTCAGAAATGTATATTTGTGAATGTTGAGATGTTATATTGGTTTCACTGGTAAAAATAAATAATTGAAATGGGTATACTGTATATTTGATTTTTGTTAAGTTGCCTAATAAGTATGCACAGTAATAGTCACCTGCACACACAGATATCCCCCTAAAATAGCTAAAACTAAAAACAAACTAAAAACTACTTCCAAAAATAGTCAGCTTTGATATTAATGAGTTTTTTGGGTTCATTGAGAACATGGTTGTTGTTCAATAATAAAATTAATCCTCAAAAATACTCATTTGCCTAATAATTCTGCACTCCCTGTATTTGTGCTCACGGACGGACCTTGCAAAGGGCTGTCTTCTTCTGCGACCATTTCCAGATGGATCAGATAGAAGGTGGTTCAGGCCTATTGCATCAGGGGTCAGGTTCCTCCTTTCCCTGTCAAGGAGCACTCTACTAGGGCACTTAGTGTCTCCTGGGCTTTCCGTCATCAGTGACGCAGGTTTGTAAGGCGGCCTCCTGGTAGTTGGTGCACACTTTTACAACATTTTTATAAAGTGGATGTGTTAGTATCTGCAGATGCTTCTTTTGGCTGCAAGAGTGTATTGTTTTTTTCAGGTGAGCTCCAGTTGTTTATGGGTAAGCTCCATGTTACCTGGTTTTCTATGGTTGGCCTTGGGAATTTTTTTCTGCTTTTTTTTTCCCCAATGGTTAAGAAGAATTAGAAGCTGTGTCCGTCGATGACCGAAAGCGAAAATGGGATTTTTGACTTAGCGTTAAATCAATTTCTGTGATGTTCATTGACCGACACAGCACCCACCCCTCTGTGGAGTTGGCTTTCTACTGACACTGCTTGTAATAAAAGTGCCTATAGGTGAGAGTGGGTGTATACCCCCTGGGACTGTACATAGGCATAGTCCAGCTTTTTCCTGCCTAGTGTCCTACTCCTGTAGGGGGGCGTTATAACCCAATAGTTAAGAAGAATCAGGAACTGTGTCCGTCAATGAACATCAGCAAAATGGATTTTAAGGCAAGTCAAAAATCCCATTTTTATTTTTTTATTATTTTACAGGAGTTAGGCTCACCATGACAGGGTGTTTGTTTTGCTAAAAAAAAAGGTTTTTCTCAGCAACACCACATGGAAAGTGAGTTTACTAAGAAATTGAGTATGCCTTCGGTGGATCTGGCAGTTTATGTTATATCATGTCAGATGTCCAGTGGATAAAGTCCAAGTATTTAAGAACTCTTTGGACAAACACCTTGAGGCCTTATTTAAAGTCTTTGGGAAGTGTTAGATCAGCAATTTTGGCTTTAGGCCAAATTTAGGACCAGACAATAAGGTCAAAGCCTTATCATCTGGTCCTGTTGCGTGACTAGAGAGAGGGATCTTACTAGTGGAGATACCGAAATGAGCACAAACATGGAGGACTTCCCATGTGCTCTTAGCTTTTCAGTGGAAACTTTAAAGTACTACATCCAGCAACTTTCTAATTTTCAGGTCTTTTCAGTACATGTGTGCAGGATTTTATGGCTGAAGTGTTTGATTAGTGAAGTTACCCTGCAAGAAGCATGTTGAATGTTAACCTTTTCCAGGGCAATGTTTGGTCCTGCTTGGAAGAATAGATCCATAAGGTGACTGTGGATAAGAGTGCTCTGTTACCTCCTAAAAAAGCTAAGATTTGAGTTCAAAAAACCTGCTGCTCCTTCTTCCAAGAAGCATTGCTTTAGGCAATCTTAGGCTTTGGGCACCAAACCCCAGTCCCAGTACCTCAAGAAGCAGAACGTTTTTACAGTTTCTACTTGAACCTCTTTATGGTTCCTAAACTGAATGGCGATGTTCCCCCCCTTCTTAAATCTCAAGAAACTCTACAAGTTTCTAGAAGTGTTAAAGTTCCAAATGGTATCGTGCGGCCAGTGGTGGCCTCTATATAGCAGGGATATTTTCTTGGATCAGTGGATATCAAAGTTGCTTACTTGCATGTTCTGATCTTTCCACTTCGCAAAAGGTTTCTGCAGTTTGCAGTGGAAGATAGCTACTTTCAGTTAGTGGCCCTTCATTTTGGCCTGTCCACAGCTTCCACAGTGTTGTCTCTGGTTCTGGGGGCTCCTGCGAACCTGGAGTTTTCCAGTTATAGGATACCTGGATCACTTACTACCTAGGGAGAACCCCATTTTGCTACTGGAGACCAAGGTTTCTCACATGGTGCACACTTTGGTGAGGTTTGGATATGTTCTGAATTGATAGAAGTCAGCCTTAATCCTGACCCAGAGGTTGGAATATTTAGGCCTGACCATCGATACTGTCCAGGAGACACTGTCCTCTCTAGACAAATGTCTTCTTTTACGCACTCAGGTGGACTTGCTCAAGACTCTGACAAATCTTTGATTCCCATTTGCATAATGGTTCTGCCTTTTGAGGCATTGCCTTTTACCCTGTTTCATTCCAGGCTCCTTCAGCAGAAAGTCTTGGTGGCATGGTACAGGAAGCCCAGCACGAGACTGTCTCTGGACTGGTTGATCTCCTCAGGGATGCTGGAAATAGGATGAGCGTTTCTTCCTGTATACTGGAGGGTACTGACAACAGATGCCAGCCTAGTGTGGTAAGTTGGAGTTCTGGACAATCTCTGTCCAGAGGACTTGGTTACCACAGGAGAGATTGTTTCCCATAAACATCCTGGAGTTGAGAACGATTCACCTTGTCCATGTTACATTAGTCAGTACAACTGCAGGGCCTCCCTGTAAGGGTTTCTAGTCCTACAATGCCAAAGAGGTGGTTTACATAAATCATTAAAAAGTCTCCAGAAGTCACGTGGGCCACAGGGAAGTGGCCCTCATCTTGCCCTGTCCGCGAACCATATTTCAGGTGTGGAAAATTGGCAGGCAGATTTCTGTCTCTGGGGAAGGAGGCCCTTCACGCAGAAATGTTTGTGGAGCCCTGCCGACAGTGGGGAAATCCTGGATATGGATCTACTCCAGGTTCACTAAGAATTTGAACAGGTTTGTCCCCAGGACCAAGAGTCCTAAAGAATTTGTGGTGCTCTGGTGACACAGTGGGATCGGTCTTGCTTTCTTCTGTCTTAAACTTTAGGTGTCGGAGAGAAGGCTCTTCATACCTTGGAAATGGTTTGCATTATCAGGTGTTACCTGAAATTAACTGTTGCAATTCATCAGTCGGATTTCCTCTTTGCACTTCCTGAAGGCCCAAGGAAGGATCATGTGGCTTCCAAATCTACCATCTCTGTATAGATCCCTCTGCTTATTTCTCAAGTTTATAGCCTAAAGGAAAAGTTTCAGTTTTCAATAACCAATTCTACCAGGAGTCTTTAGTGCCTCCTGAGCTGTTCATCATCGGGCTTTGGTAGCCCATTTGTAAAGCTGCTACCTGGTCTTCAGTTCATACTACTACAAATTTTTACCAAGTGGATGTCCAAGCCGAGTTTTTGAGGCTGCTGAATGAGGTTCTAACCTGTTCTGGTTTAGTTGTTTGGAGTCTTTTTCCCATGTTGCCCTCCCTTCTTGTTCAGTGCTTTAGGACATCCCTATCATAATAAAGGTGAAGAATGATCCCTGTGGATGGGATGTATGATAAAGAAAAGGGGATTTTTAGTTTACCTGTAAAATCCTTTTCTTGGAGTACGTCACAGGACAGACGCTCCACCCCTCTGTGTTAGTGGTTTATTCTACAAAAACCCTGTCTGAGGGGCACTGCCTAGGAGGGGATTTCCTTTAGATGTCCAGTTACCTGAAGGTGACAGCCTAACCCTATTGTAGGTAAGGATACCCTTTTCGCCTGTGATGTACTCCAAAAAGAGGATTTTATTTGTCCTGTGATGTACTCAAAGGAGAGGACTTTTTAAGTAAGCCAAAGTCCCCGTATTTCATCTTGTTAGATGTGCACATTAGGGTGGTGGTGGTGGTGATTTGAATAGTCGAAAGATTTGTGTTTTTAATATGTTTAGGGAAACAATTTTCACTTTTTTTTTTTCTTTCTAGATGCAGAATCCAGAAACTCTGTCAGCTATGTCTAACCCTAGAGCAATGCAAGCCTTATTACAAATCCAGCAGGGATTGCAGACTTTGGCTACTGAAGCTCCTTCCCTTATTCCAGGGTAAAGTTGTTAATAATAAAATGTTTCTTATCTGTAAGTGGCTGTTAATTTTGCTTCCAGGTATGTTATCTAAACCTGCCATCTCCCACTATGTGCGGATTCTGAAGCCATACATTTGAATGCTCGTGTCACAAATATGTATTTGTGAACCATTTGGAAAGGCATTTAGCAAAATAACTCACAGAATACATTCTTGTCTGTAATCTACTTATTTTAATTTTCATTATAAAAATACATGTGCAGCATTTACAATTTACACTGTTCAACACAAACTATTTTATGCTTCATAAACAGGATTCCACATTTTGCTATCATGTCTCTCTTGCTTTCATAAGCAGGCTCAGAAATATTTTGAACAAAAAGATCACAGGATTTTTAAGGCACCAGATAAAACACCAATGATGCAACAAGTTATTTTTATTAAGAGTTGCATAAAAATAAATTCCATAAAACACTGCCGATAATACGAATGGCAAAAATTAGCCAGAAATCCCAATTACATCATAACCACTCAACATTGCACATGTCACAAAATTTGTATTATAACAGTCAAACTTTGACAAAATGTTACATGTGGATACTTGGCATTGTAGAGTGTTGCCTTAAAGATATGTTTTACAAAATTAGTAATTCAGTTTCTATTTGTACTCCTAGCTCTACTGCTTTTGGAGGATTGGGTGGTACAGCCAGCCCACCTTCCACAACTGTGCCCACACCTGTATCAACCGAGAGCACCACTCCTTTATCTGGAATCTCTGAGCCAGGGCACCAGCAATTTATACAACAGATGCTGCAAGCCTTGTCTGGTGCTAATCCGCAGGTAACATTCACATTGACTTCAACTTAGCAGCAAAAATTGTTTAACATTTTCCAACTCTAGAGAGCTGGACAGGGTCGTAGAAGGTCTCTAACCCATCAGCAGGACCAGTATCTGCTCCTTTGTGCAAGGAGAAACAGGATGAACACTGCCAGAGCCCTACAAAATGACCTCCAGTGGGCCATTTGCGTTAATGTCTTTAACCAAACATTTAGAAACAGACTTCATAAAGGGTGGCCTGAGGTCCTGAAATGCTCTAGTGGGCCCTGTGCTCACTGCAAAGCAATGTGGAGCTTGATTGGCATTTGACATTGAACACGAGAATTAGAAGGTCCACCACTGGCACCCTGCGCTTTTCACAGATGAGAGCAGGTTCACCCTGAGCACACGTTACAGACGTGAAAGTGTCTGGAGAAGCGGTGGAGAATGTTATGCTGCCTGTAACGTTAAGCATGACCGATTTGGTGGTGGGTCAGGGTTGCTCTGGGGGAGCATATCCATTGAGGGACGCACAGACCTCTACATGCTAGACTATGGCAACCTTGACTGCCATTAGGTATTGGGATGAAATCCTTGGACCCTATGCTGGTGCAGTGGGTCCGGAGTTCCTCCTGGTGCACGACAATGCACGGCCTCATGTGACGAGAGTGTGCAACCAGTTCCTGGAGGATGAAGGAATTGATACCATTGAATGGCCCCCACGCACGCATGATCTAAATCCAATAGAACACATCTGGGACATTATGTTTCGGTCCATCCGACGCCACCAGGTTGCACCTCAGTCTGTTCAGGAGCCCTGATCCAGATCTGGGAGGAAATACCCCAGAGCACCATCTGTTGTCTAATTAGGAGCCTTCCCAGACATTGTCAGGCATGCATACAAGCACGTGGGGACCAAAACTACTGAGGACTATTTTGAGTAGACTAGCCTGCTGCATCATTTTTTTACTTTGATTTTCGGGATGTCTTTGAATTCAGCCATCTGTAGGTTGGGATAATTTTCTAATAAACTATGTGGCATCCTTTCCTTCCTAACACACTGCCCAGTGCATATCAGTATAGATTTCCAGCATAATATTTTTCCCCATTGAGATCCGATGTGTTTTCTCCATTTTTTTTTTTGGTGTGTGTGTTTGTAGATATATTTGTTCTTTTCAATCTTATGGTCCATTTGAATAGCACAGGTTTTGACAAATTAACACTGTAAAATGGCTTGTATAACCTTTTTAAAAGTTGCATTTACTGCTGTAAATTTCATGCTTCATGATCATGCCTGTGTTGTACTTTTCTTAGGTCCAAAATCCAGAAATCAGATTCCAGCCGCAGCTGGAGCAGCTCAGTGCAATGGGTTTCCTAAACAGGGAAGCTAATCTACAAGCTTTAATAGCAACTGGAGGAGACATCAATGCAGCGATTGAACGACTACTGGGATCCCAACCTTCATAGCAATCCTTCCCAATCAAGAAAAAATGTAATTTATTTTTGATAATGGCTTTTAAGTCTCGATAAAACACCTGCTTTATTTCAGTTTGACTCCTGGAGTTCCTTGTCATAACAAACGAAACCTTGAAGCATTTAAATCTGGACAAAGTGCAGTAATTTATCTGAAATTGTGGGAATCAAAGATTTTTCTTTTTCTTTTTTTTTTTTTGGACTTGTTGCATGTAGTACAGACCATCTACTCCCCACACACTGCATTGCTTGTGATTTTTTTTCCAGTGAATAGCTTCTGCAGTTGGCTAACAGGTTTTAGCTAAACTTTTCATCTGTTGAAGGGTATTTGCTTTAATCAATAGCCTCTGGTAGTAATTTATGTAGACTGCATACAACACCGGAAGTCAAATAGATAAGGTTATATTTAGTGATACACTATCGCTTTTTGTGACTTCAGCCTGTATTTTTGCTAACATAATGCTGTACGATTCATACTGCTTGAGTTTCATTTAGCCTTTTTTTTCCCCTTCTGATCACTTATGTAAACATGGATCATTTTGCTGCAGTCCATTGACCGTAGTTATAGCTGCACACCCACAGAATATGAAACTTGGTATTTAGGTAAATGTGGAATGATTTACAAAAAAAAAGTCTGGTCAGAAACACAATGTAGCTGCAATAGTAATATTATACAGTTAAATACATTTTGGTTAGGTTGAAAAGCATTTTAGGAGCGAAGCTGTTAAAGCATACTTTTCATCTGCCAATTTGATTTTGTTGGTATAAAGCCAGACGAGTTGGCTTTGTCTATAATTTCAGCACAGGATTTTGAAGTATCCATGGCATACCATGATAAAAGAATGAAATTGACCCCAATTTTCAGGGGTTCCTTGTTAGTGTAATTTTTACACCAGATTCTATCATACCCTTGGGCTAATCAGCTAGAATAGAAACAATAAGCACTCTGGATGCTTCAAAAGCCTGCATTAGCAAGAGAAAAAAGTTGTACAAGAAACACTATTTACAAAGTTTGGTATTGTTTTGCTGTGCTTTACAATATTAGGTTTGCCAGAAATTGGCTAAACGGTTGAATTGTGATTTAAAGCTGAACTCCAGATGAATATGATCACATAATAAAATCCCTAAATGCGTTTTTAAATGGTAGTATAATTACATGATTTTGTTTTAAATATCAGGCGCCGGCACAGCAGCACTTAGTCTGTGAGAAGGATGGTTAGCTCTCTGAACCAATCACTCTTCTGCAGTGTGCATGTGCTGAAGAGAGGTGAGAGCAGAGTGTTGACTCCTTCAGGTCTAAGCAGAAGGGTTGGGGCTTTTCCGCTCCACCTGTGGAGGTCAAAAACCTACAGGGCCACTAGATTGGCCTATTAGAATTATAAATCTTTTGACCGATCAAAAAATTTGCTATTGTATGCAGCTAAGTATTTAGTTGCTTTCCTGACGTTCAACTTTAAGGCAGCGTTGGGCAAGCTGTGGACCCCCACCTGCTGAACTACCAGCTGCTTAGTACTGTGAAGGCATTCTGCCAAGGTTGGTATATCCTCCGCAGCTGGGAATCAGAGGTTTGTTGATACATCGAAGATCCTAATCTTTAGTGATGCGTTTTGATGAGATGATCTTGGCATTCTCTCTACAAGTTGCAACAGTTAGTATTTACAAAGGTGAATGACACCACGGTCCCGTTCTGTTCATTGTGGCTTGATTTCAGGATATGAGAAAGTGTCATGTGATCTAATAATTTTTAACCACATTGTACAAATTGATAATCTTGCATTTTTATCAGTAGTCCTCTCTCCTGTGCACAGGTAATAAATAAATGCCAACAATTCCCCTGTTTCTTGTTTGCTCTTCACTTTTGTTTAGATGTGGTTTTATTGTAACTATAAGGTTTATAATTTCACAGCTTCTGTTGTGTCATACCTGACTAAGCTGATTGTGACATATAGGGGGAGATTTACAAAAACTGGTGCAGCTGTGCATAGTAACCAATTGGTTCCAGTTTTATTCTGAAGCTGAAGTAAGAAGCTGGTTACTATGCACAGCTGCTTCTCTCTATCTTACGAAATACCAGGCTCATGATGCACATTTCTTTCTAGGTATATTGTGTGTGTTCTTGTTCAAAAGATAATTAAATACTGCACAATAAAATGGATTTTCAGACCATAGCATGTGATATACTTGAAATGTTAACTTATTTAGAAAACGGTTTCTGAGGGAGTGACAGCTTCTCAATCCAGTGTCCAGTCACCTGGAGCCAGTGGCATGTAACCCATGACCGGAGAACCAATTCCTGTGTCATGTACTGTACTTTAAGATATGGAATTTACAGATGTTAGAATTCCTAATTTATTTTTCATCCATTGACGGACACAGCTCCTGATCTTCTTAACCATTGGGTTATACTGCTCCCTACAGGAGTAGGACACTAGGCAGAAAACAGTCTGGCTACGCCTATGGGCAGTCCCAGGGGGTATACTCCCCTTCTCTGCTATAGGTACTCAGTTTTTTTCTAATGAAGGTAAAAAATAATGCGCTTCAATAGTGAATCAACAATGATGATGTGTGAAACATTCAAATCATATAGATGCAAAATGCACAAAGCTGGAGGACTTCAAAATAATGTGTAAACAAAATACAGTCCATCCATCAATAGTATATTCAAAGGTGAGTCCACAATGAAAATGGTGACTGGGTTCAAGTTCCAACGTAGTGAGTGGCCTCTTACCATGTGATTAACAAAACAGAGCCTCCAAGCAAAACTTCACAATGTGATGATAAAATAACACCCAGTAATAAAGATGGACTCTTACCAGAGATGATGGAGGTAAAGACTTCAAGCAAAGTAGGTAGATATTTTATCATCACATTGTCAAGTTTTGCTTGGAGGCTCTGTTTTGTTAATCACATGGTAAGAGGCCACTCACTACGTTGGAACTTGAACCCAGTCACCATTTTCATTGTGGACTCACCTTTGAATATACTATTATTTGCACGTGTTTGATTATGGACTTTAATTGATGGACTGTATTTTGTTTACACATTATTTTGACGTCCTCCAGCTTTGTGCATTTTGCACCTATATGATTTGATTTGAATGTTTAACACATCATCATTGTTGGTTCACTATTGAAGCGCATTATTTTTTACCTTCATTTAATTTAGACATTTTTCTAGTGCTGCTTCTATTCACTGATTTGCACACCTTTTCTTGACTTCACATCACTCAGTTTTTTTCTGCCTAGTCAGGAGTAAGGACCTAGTTCCTTACTAGGATCTCTGGTCCTGGCAAATTTTTTTTTTTTTTTTTCTCCAATTTTTTTCCTGTGAGATCTCGATGGGTTGGATAATTTAGACCCAGTGGTCACTCCAGTCTGGCCAGCGAGCGTGCACAGACCTCAGCTCCGCACTAGGTCGGTCGTGACATAGCTCCACCTGATGTGGGGCTGGCCTGCGAGTTAAACTCCTCACTAGGTCGCATACGACCGGGTCTTGGCCCGAGTCGCAGCCCCCCCATTTTGATAGGGAGGGGTTCGGTCTGGAGCTGTACCCGCCTGGTTCCTGATATGATGAGTAGCTGTCCCCCCCTCTCTCTCGAGGGTTTTGGGGTGGATGTGGGCCCCTCCATGGGATGGTCGGACCCCCGGTTCCCCTCCTTCCCATCAGGCACCCCCTCATCTGTCCCCCCATCCTATCCCATCCACTTATGCTGGGGCGGTGTGGGTGGTTTGGTCCACCACCCGAGGGGGCTAGGCGCTAAGCTGGCACTGAGGGCCGGGGGGGGGGGTGTGTGCTGCCGACTACCGGCCGATCGTCTGTGCTGGTGGTGGCTGTACCTGTTGGGGGCCCCTGTCAGGCCCCCCTGTCCTGCCTGTCCCTAGGGATCTCTCCTGGTGCCGTTGTAGCCTTGTGTTGCAATGGCCATGTTTGTGTAGTCCGGTGGCCATTTTCCGGTGGTTTGCATAGAAGGCAGCAGCAGCCATGTCTTTGGAGCCGTTTGGGTGGCGTTTTGAGGGGTGGGAGTCCCTCCTCATCCCCTGGTGCTGACTCCTGGATCCTTTCATTTCCTGATCCTTTCATTTCCTGATAATCGCACGTGCAGTACAGATTTTCCTGGTGGCTGCGGTGCCTGGTTTCTGTGGGGTAGCGAGTCTGGTGGGGTCCTCTCCTTCTCTGCTGAGGATCGATTGGTGCTCTGTGACTGGCAACTGGGTGGTGCTGACAGAGCGGTGGGGGTTGTCCCTTAGCAGCGTTTTACACTTTTTTGTGGGGTCCCCCTGGTGAGTCTTTGGAGCACATTTCCCCACCTGGTCCCTCTCTGAGGCTGCGGGGCCCTCCGGGTCCCAACCATCCATCGATGCACTGTCGTCGGTCCTGGAGTCTTTTGGGTCCCGGGTGGAGGTGGCTTTTGGTCGGCGGGTCCCCCCTTCCCCTGCCTCAGATCCTGAAAATTATCAGCTGCCGCAGATGTGGGTCACCCTGCTGGGTCTGCGACCACGCACCCTGAATACTCAGATAGTGTGGAGGATTCCTCCACTTCTGCAACCGTGGACGCACTAATTGTATCTATGCGTGAAACCTTAAAGATGGAGGATGCAGCTGCGACGGAGGCGCAGGTTCCCTTCGGCACTCACAAGCCATCCTGAGCGGCAACGGTGTTCCCCTTCCCCTCCTATTTTTAAAGAATTGTCACTGAAGAGTGGAAACAACCAAAGCGTCCCCTTGGGGTCCTTAAGCGATTTTGCTAGGCAATGCCCTTATGAGGAGTTCTATCTTAACAACTGGACTGTTCCATCTGTGGTGGACCCTCCGGTTTCCAAATTAAACAAGGCAACCAGGATTCTGGTTGAAGAGTCACCGGCCTTTAGGGACCCGGCTGACAGGAAAGCTGAGGCCGTGGCCCGCAATATGTACACCCTGGTTGGTTCGGCACTGAGGCCGATATTCACCATCGACCTGGTGTCGCTGACTGACCGAATGGGCTAAGCTTTTGTGCCGTGACCTGGAGGGGGAGCAGCCTTTGCTGAGCTGGCAGACTAGCTGGTCCAGGGGCTGCAGTTTATCTTGCCTCTTTGGATGCGGCTCCCCTAGTGGCTCGGCTCTGTTTCGGCAGTGGTCCTTCGGTGTGCCTTTTGGCTCAAATGCTGGTCTGCGGAACAGAAATCTAAAAAAGCCTTTACTGATCTTCCCTTTCATGGAGATCGCCTTTTTGGTGCTACCCTGGATGACATTGTTAAAGGTCTCACGGGGGAGGAGTACCTTTCTTCCGCAGGCTACTAAGGGCAAGGACCCTCGTCATAGACGTGGGCCCTCCTCGGCTCGTAAGAAGTTTTTTCGTCCCCAGGGTCGACTGACAAGGGATCGAACCCCCTCAGGGCTTCCTCTGGAGGATCCAAGCGAACTTGATCCGGCAAGTCATCAACCATATCCATCGCTTATGGTGCATTGGCGCCGTATTAGTGGTATTGGGTGTGCATAAGGGGTTAATTACACATTTGGATACTTGTCCGTGGCTACGGTCAACAGCTCTTTATTAGAGGCCAGTGTATTATGTCTACCAGTTTGTGGAAAGGGTTACTCGGACTTGCACACCTGTTGCAGATTGAATGAGCGGTAGTTTATTTTGTGGAGAGCCGGGCCGTGCAAACACATTCAACCCCCGTGACCAAGTCGGAAAAGATGAAAACCGTTGGGGCGTGACTGCACGGCATCCGGAAACAGCTGATTATGACCAGCAGGTGTCTCCAGCGGATCCGCTCATCAGCGTGGAGAGGGCGAGATAGGCTGGATACATTCCGCTTGGTCATATTTTGGTATTGTTCAAGTTTTTAAAATGTGAGTGTAAATACTGATTGTTTAAATAAAATTGAGTGCTAAAAACAGTATCACTCTACTAGAGGTTATTCTTTTTTGCATACATCAGGTTTGTTATGTCTTGGTGTGGACAATGAGGAGGAAGGCTGACCAGCTGTCCAGTTGATCAGAGTGGATGGAGCGTTGTTTGCCTTTTCCGTGAGAGTGGAAGGCAATACTTTCTGGTGAGTGGCCATATTATTTGGAGTGTGAACACTCATCAGTGGTGGATTTAAGGTGTCTCTTTCTCATATTCACATCAGGATACCATGGTTCTTTTAAGTGTTGACAGACTTTTCTCATGGACTTTTTTCATGATTTTTTTCATGGACTATTTACATTCATTTTTATAGTTGCTGTCATATTTGCTTGCGCTACCGAATTCCTTTATTTTGCATTATTGCTTGTGTGGGGTTTCTTTTATAATACAAGTCAAGAGCTGCCTTCTCTAGACCCGCAAACAAGGCCCCTTCAGTATGAAGGCGCGCCCTCACCCGTATCTGGGGGGAACACATCTTCGCTGGTTTCCGGACCCGTGGACATCCCTGGTACAAGACAAGTGGGTTCACAAAGTCATACGGTCCAGCTACAAGATCGAATTTCGTTCTTTCCTTCCAACGTGCAACTGTCCCCGGTCCGCTTACGGGCTCTTTTTGGGGCGGTGCAAGACCTTTTACTTCAAAGGGTTATTGTTCCGTTTCTGACTTTGGAACGTTTTCATTAGTTTTTCTCAAATCTGCTTACAGTCCCCAGGAAGGAAGGCAAGGTGTGTCCAATTTTGGACGTCAAGGCGCTGAACTGCTTTGTGCGGGTGCAGACGTTCAGAATGGAGTCCATTCCGCACGGTGGTGGCTTCCCTGCATCAGGGGGATTTTCTTGCCTCCATCGACATCAAGGAAGCTTACCTTCACATTCCAATATGTGTCGTCGCCAGCACTTCCTCCGTATTGCCGCGGGAGAGGAGCATCATCAGTTTGTGGCGTTGCCCTTTCACCATACGGAACCTGAAGGAGTTAGGCTGGATTCTGAATCTTCAGAAGTCTGCCTTGGTTCCTTCCATGAAGCTAGACTATCTGGGTCTGACTCTGGACTCGGCCTTAGCCAGAGTACTCCTTCCTCTGGACAAACTCCAGAAACTGCAGACTGCAGTTCGCCTCCTGCTGTCCAGTGGATGGTAATCACTCCGGACTTGCATGCGGGTGCTGGGCCTGATGGTGTCGACCTTCGAGGCGGTCTGGTTTGCACACTTCTATACGAGGTCCCTGCAAAGGGACATTTTGATCAAATGGGACAAGAATCCACAGTCTCTGGACAACCAAATCCAGTTGAGCTGGGGAAAAAAGGGGTCCCTGATCTGGTGGCTTAGTTTCTTGGCGCTCCGGCAGGGCAAAGCCTTTCTCCCCTTGTATTTTGACGGTGGGGAGGCGTTCAACAGAAATTCTGCTCATCAGTTGTGTCTCCAGTGGGGCAACCCCGAGGTGGATCTGTTGGCATCTCGGCTCAACAGAAAGTTGCAGAGGTTCGTGGCACAGTCATGGGATCCTCGGACAGACGGCACAGATGCGCTGGTGGCCACGTGTGGTCAGTATCGTCTGATTTTATGCCTTTCCTCCTCTCAAGCATCTGCCAAGACTTCTATGCAGGATCGAGACAGAAGGGATTCCAGTCATCTTAGTGGCCCCGGACTGGCCTCGCTGGGCCTGGTATGCCGAACTGGTGTGGCTGGTCGTCAACGTTCCTTGGAAGCTACCTCTCCGGGAGGATCTGCTGTCCCAAGGGCCAATCTTCCATCCTGCTTTACAGTCCCTGGTTTTGACGGCTTGGCTGTTGAAAGCCAGGTGCTGAAGGATAGGGGTTTGTCTGATTCAGTGATTCCAATGCTGTTAAAAGCTAGGAAATCTACTTCTAGAAATATCTACCATCCTACGTGGAAGACATCGTGGTGTGAGTCTCCTGGGATTCTTGAACTTCCTTCAACGGGGGTTTAACAGAATTTGGCCTTGAGTACCATCAAGGGCTAGGTGTCTGCTTTGGCGGTCGTCTTCCAACGACCCTTGATCACACCCTACCTGGTGCGTACCTTTCTTCAGGATGTTCGACATTTGGTTCTTCCAGTGCGGTCTCCGTTGCCGCCTTAGGAATCTTCATGAGATTCCCTTGCTTACGCTGTCTCCAGAAGGTGGCTTTTTTGGTGGCTATCACCTTTGCACGCAGGGTGTCAGAACTTGCGACGTTATCCTGTTGTTCATCTTGGTGATTCATAGAGATAAGGTGGTTCTTCGCCCCTGCCCGTTGTTCCTTCCAAAGGTTGTCTCTGATTTCCATTTTAATGAAGACATTGTGTTGCCTTCCCTGTGTCCCAGGCCTAAACATCCAAAGGAAATTGCCTTGCATGCCTTAGATATGGTTCGGGCAATTAGGGTGTACCTGGCAGCTACAGAGTCTTTTAGGAAGTCAGACTCACTGTGCTTATGGATGGGCCTCGGAAAGGGTTGTCTGCTTCCTCTGCAACCATTTCCAGATGGATTAGACAGATGGTGATTCAGTCCTATTCCATCAGGGGTCAGGTTCCTTCTTTCCCTGTCAAGGTGCATTCTACTCGGGCGCTCAGTGCCTCCTGGGCGTTCTGTCATCAGGCGTCTGTGATGCAGGTTTGCAAGGCGGCCACCTGATCTTCGGTGCACACTTTCACAAAGTTCTATAAAGTGGATGTGTTGGCATCTGCAGATGCTTCTTTTGGCCACAAGGTTTTGCAGATCACTGTTTAGAGGATCTGGTCCTCTTTGAGGATGTATTGTTTTTTTTTTTTCAGGTGGGCTCCAGTTGTTTATAGGAAAGCTCCATATTACTTTGTTGGCTATGGTTTTGGTTGAGCTCCTGTTGCCTGGATGGCTACTGTTTTGTGCTTGGGAATTTTTTGCTGTTTACACCCCTCATGTTTTTATTGATTTAAAAACAAGTTTATTTGTGGTAAAGCATAATAACGTGGTACAGAAGGTACATATAAAAGTTGTATCTTGCACATCATTACAACCATAACAAAAACTTTTCAACATAATTCCCGAAATTGTGGCAGAAACTAAAGCCATGCACTTAGATAGATGGATAGATAGCTTTTGATCACAGGGAAAATATGGCTAGTGGATGTTGTGCACAGCCTGACAGAACATCAATAACTAGGTTACAAGATTGGTTAACGTCTCATTCGGGATCTTGATCATTACAGGTGAGCGGAAGTTCCAACCATCTATTCCAGAACTTGTCCAATTTAACTGGACAGCCTCTATGTCTGTATATTAGTTTTATGTAGCGGAGGATAGAGTTTACTTCTAGAATCCATTCCTGCACGGAAGGGGAGCCTGTCTGCATCCATGATTTGACTATGCGCTTCCGTGCACTATAAAGAGTTTCGTGTAGGAAGGTGGCAAAAAATGTATCTACATCAGTATATGGTAGTAAACCAAGGATACAGGGTTTAGGGTCTAGTTGTAACGGTGAGCCCATGTGATCATGCAGGAATTTTATTATTTGTGTCCAATAGGACTGGATTTCTGGGAATGTCCATATCAGGTGTAGAAAGGTACCTGACTGCATGTTGCATCTTGGGCATGGTGGGCTATAATTTTGGTTGATATTTAGAAAGTCTAATCGGGGTTAAGTAGGCCCTTGTGTATGATGTAGAGTTGTGTCAGACGGTCAGAGCGTTTGGGTGAAGAGAGTTTGGGGCTTTCCAGGATGTCATCCCATTCTGACTCGTCTAGAGGGCCAATGTCTGTCGTACAACGAGCCTGCACTCCCTCAACTACTTTAACAGTCATGTTACATAGTTTGAGGTATATTGCAGATATTAATTTAGACTGGTTGTCCCCATCACTATAGCCAGTAAGGGGAACTGAGCAGAAAAATGGGTCTGTAGAGCATGTCTTACTTGGAGGTATCTAAGAAGCATGTGTGAAGGGAGGTTGAAATCTTTTAAGGAATGAAATGATCTTAAACCTGTTTCACATAACATCTGGCTCAAATATAGCACACCTCTGGTTACCCACAAGTTGCTATCTGGAATGGAGGTCTGTTCTCCCAGGCATGGCTTATGCCACAGGGGAGTATGGGTGTGGATGTGTGTTGCGCTCAGTTTTTTTAGGGCTATGTCCCAGATACGCCTGTGATGAAACAGCATCGAATCATGAGCATTGGTTGAGGTTGATTGTCCCCATCCCCGTAACAACACCTGTAGAGGGGTATAAGCAGCTTGGTGCGGTTGCCTGCAAACAAGTGTTTGGTATCCCACCCCGCATGTTTAACACTGCTTTGGGACGTCCCAATGGTTATGAAGATCAGGAGCGGTGTCTGTCAATGAATGAAAGAGAAAATGGGATTTTTGACTTACCGTAAAAATCCATTTCTCTGATCATTTACGAATATAGTACCCACCCCTCTGTGGAGTTGTATTTTCATCTGAAACTGCTTGTAACAAAACTGAGTACCTATAGCAGAGAGGGGGAGTATACCCCCTGTGACTGCCCATAGGCATAGCCAGACTTTTTCTCTGCCTAGTATCCTCCTGTAGGGGGCAGTATAACACAATGGTTAAGAAGCTCAGGAGCTATGTCCATCAATGAACATCAGAGAACTGGATTTTACGGTAAGTCAAAAATCACATTTTTCCTGTGGCCTTCTATGTAGACTTGGTCTAGCAACTGTTTTAGATTACACAGCTGAAAAGGCCTTCCAAGTAAAGAAGAAAGAAGTTTCCCAGGGTTAAGTCATTTTATGCCCTTGTAGGTCTCAGGCTCAAAGACTCGGACCAGAAACCTGTGCAAGGGAGATGAAGGCCTTTTTTTTTTTTTTTTTTTTTTTATCCCCTGCTGTGAGTTAATGTAACCTACAATACTTTCACCCAGGGACTGGGTGATGGAATTACAGGAATTTTGCTCAACTTCCCAAAGAAATACCTTCTTGCAGAACATCAAAAAAAAATCCAGAGAAATCTTTGCTTATCCTGATATCCCTCCTAGAGGAAATGATACAAAGAATCCGCTGAGGAGGGATGATGGGAGTTTTTTTTTTTGTTTTGTTAGTGAGGAAAAAGCCTTCTGGAAAATTCTATCCGATTCTAAATTTGAAGCCCCTGAAGAAGTCTATTTTGCATACGAAATTCTATCTGGATTCAGTTTTCTCATTAACAACCTCCCACCTGCCGTATAAGCAAATGACTGTGGTGGGATAGCTCAATCGTTCTGTGACGTCACATGACATCGTCCCACTCTCATTGCACACCCGTGGCGATAACTAGGCTCTTTACCCATGTGATCAGCTATGTCTAATCACAACTGATCAAATGTAAACCTCTATCAGCGCTCATCAGTGAAGGAGAACAATTACTTTTCTCTATCGTCCATTGACACGCGCAGCCGCCATCTTGATTAGCTGAATGGGTTATGCAGCCCACTGCAGGAGTAGTCTAGGCAAGAAAAAATGTGCATGTACACGCCTACTGGGCCATCCCCACATGCATAACCCACACACCCTCTGCTCAACAAACCAGTTTGTTTTTGCCTAGAGAAGGAGTAGGACCTAGGTTTCCTGCTGGGACTTCGGTCTCAGTTTTTTTATTCTTTTCAGAATATTTTGTTTTATTTCTCTTTACTCACTTTGCTAGCTAGTGTTCAGGGGAATCTTCCTTGTGATCTACAAGCAATGCCGGCTGGGGCTTCACACAGGGTAATGTAGATCCTTATGATTTCCCAGCCTGGCCTACGAGCGTGAGCAGGTTATAGTCCCGCACTAGGCCTCGCTACGATGGTGCCCCTTTTCGAATAGGGACGAGCCTGCGAGCGGATGCCCCACCGGGACGCAACGACCTGGAACGTCTTGAGTTGCAGCGTACCCCTCGTCTAGCACCACCCCCACTTCGGGTGGGAGGAGGTCTGCCCTGAGTGGAGCCCATCAGGTCCATGTTATGGTGAGTAAATGTGACCCCCCCCCCCTGCCCTAGTGGCCTCGGGCCTGTGGGCCCTCTCCTAGGGATAATAGAATTTGTACCTCCTAAAAAATCCCCCATGCCTATTAGCCCCCCCGTAGGAGAGGGAGACAGGGCGCAGAGGTCGGGTACCTATGTCACTGGGGTGCCTGGTTGTTCTTGCTGTGTCTTGTTTTAGATCCTTGAGGCCTTTGTGGGGTCCTTGGCCGCATGGCACGCCGTGGGTGCCGCCATCTTAAAGTGTGGGCAATGTGTATAATTTTCCCATTGACTTGTATGGAGTAGCCATTTTCTCTGAGCTTCCTATTAAAATGCATTAGCACCCATTTTTGTGTAGATCTGTTGTACTGCACTAGCAGTGTGACCTTTTACATCCAAGCTGAGGTCATATCCTGTGATTCTTCTTCCTGCTGCTGGCCATTCAGGAGGGTTCTCTCTGGAGGTGGTACAG
Organism: Pelophylax lessonae; assembly: GCF_965119305.1. Classification (NCBI taxonomy): domain Eukaryota; kingdom Metazoa; phylum Chordata; class Amphibia; order Anura; family Ranidae; genus Pelophylax; species Pelophylax lessonae. The sequence continues at coordinate 353,435,164 of NC_138768.1, forward strand.
TACTGGGGGTCTCTGCGGCCATATCCCTGCGCACTCTGCTGTTAGTGTATATTTAAGGGGGATTCTGCAGACCGCTGCGATTGGCGATGGGAACCGGGATCAGCACTTAAAGTGGCAGAACTCAGTTTTTCTACAACTATGAATATGGAGTCCCAGGCTGTAATTTCTCTCTCAGACCCACTCTGTGCGACTCCCAGACAGTCTGAATCGCAGTCGCTGGCCACAATTTCAGCAGCTCTGGAAAGCCTGGCCACAAAAGTTGATTTTGTCATGAAAAAGGTTAATAGTCTTAAACGGCCGCTCTCTTTCAGAGGCTGATGTGGTCGCCACGGACGCCCCCCTACCTGAAGGGTCGCTGTCCTAGCAGTCAGATGGTGAAGAGGACCGGTCTTCTTCAGCTACAGGGCGGGAACGCGCTTTGGTGGAAGCCCTGATTGTTTCAGTGAGGGAAACCTTAAAATTGGCTGATGAGCCCACGCCGGCAGGGACACGGATGGCCTTTGGCTCTCGCAAGACCCAAAAGTCTGGCAAGGTTTTTCCCTTTCCTGAAACTTTTCATGATATTGTGAATGACCAATGGTGGTGCGTTAAGCATGTGCTAGTTGTGCCAAAAATGCTGGTGTATATTTTGCTGATACGGTCTCCAACCGCTGGACGGTGCCACCTAAGGTGGACCACCCTGTTTCCTGCTTGAACAAATCTACCCCCCCAACTAATAGAACTTTTCGACCAGAGGGCCCAGGCCCTGGTGTTCCTGTGTGATGTGTCCCTGGATGTGGCTCCCCTGGTGGCCAGAGTTTTGGTTGTGGGGATTGCCCTAAGGCGCATGGTTTGGCTGAAAAGCTGGCCGTCAGTCTTCCTTGCCGATCATTTCATGGTGTGAATCGCTGCAACTGCACCCTCGTTTTCTATAGGGTTTTGGCCTTTTTATAAAAAGGGGTTGAACAGCACTTGGCGTTGGGTACTATCACGGGCTAGGTGTCGGCTTTGGCTATTTATTTCCAACGTTCCTTGGATACTAATAGCTTGATTAGCACTTTTATTCAGTGGGTGCGTCATCTGGCTCCTCCGAGGAGATCTCCGTGATCTCCGTGGGATCTCAATCTGTTTTTGTCTGTTCTTCCAAAGCCTCCTTTTGAGAATATTAGTGATTTCTCTGCTTTCATTGTCACAGAAGGTTGCCTTCCTGGTGGCTATTACTTCTGCTCGCAGAGTATCTGAATTGGCGGCTCTGTCCTGTAGTTCACCTTATTTGGTGGTCCACAGGGATAAAGTGAATCTCCGACCTATTCTGTCTTTTCTCCCCAAGGTGATGTTGGTATTTCATCTCAATGAAGAAATTGTTTTGTTTCCTTATGGCCTAAGCATCACAAGGAAACTGCCTTGCATTCTTTGGATGTGGTTCAGGTGATAAGAGTTTATCTGACGGTTACTGAGTCCTTTAGGAAATTGGACTCTTTGTCCTTATGGAAGGTCCTCGCAAAGGTTTGGCTGTGTCTGCTGCGATCATTTCGAAGTGGATCAGGCAGACTGTTGTTCAGGCTTATTTAATCAAGGGTCAGGTTCCTCCTTTCCCTGTGAAGGCGCATTTTACTAGAGCGCTGAGTGCCTCTTGGGCTTTTCTCCATCAGGCCTCTGTTTTGTACAAGTTTGTAAGGCAGTGACTTGGTTGTCTGTGCACACGTTTACTAATTTCTACAAGGTGGATTTATTGGCCATATCGGATGCCTCTTTTGGCCGCAAGGTTTTGCAGGCTTCTGTTTTTTGTAAGATAATTTTTTTTGTTTCTCTTAGGGGTCTTTAACCTGGGTGAGCTCCTGTTGTTTGGTTGAGCTTCATGTTACCCAGTGGGCTTAGTTTAGCCTTGGAGTTTACGTTACTTTCTGGTTGCGTTCTTCCCACCCCTCATGCCTATACTGCTTTGGGACGTCCCATTCAGCTAATGAAGATGGAGGCTGCGTCTGTCATTGGACGAAAGAGAAAATAAGATTTTTTTGCAAGATCTTTCCATAAAATCTTTTTCTCTTAAGTCCATTGACAGACGCAGCACCCACCCCTCTGATGTGGAGATGTTTTTTTTTCCTTCACTTTTTACGACTAAACTGGTTTGCTGAGCAGAGGGTGTGTGGGTTATGCATGTGGGGGGACAGTCCAGTAGGCGTGTACATGTAAAGTTTTTCTGCCTAGACTACTCCTGCAGGGGGCAGCATGACCCCTTCAGCTAATGAAGATGGAGGCCGCATCTGTCAATGGACTTAAGAGAAAAATATTTTACGGTAAGATCTTACAAAAATCTTATTTTACAAAATTTATAACAAACTAAGAGAAACTTTTGCTTTTAAAAATTGTGAAAAAAAAAAAAAAAAGAAAAACAACCAGCGCTGATTAAATACCACCAATATCTGTTTAAAAAAAAAACAAAAACAAATTCAGTTGGGTACAGTGTTGCATGACCACGCAATGGTCAAATTTGAAGTGTCACCACGTCGAAAGCTGGCCTGAGCAGGAAAGGGGTAAAAGCGCCCGGTATTGAAGTAGTTAAAAAATATCCTTACACCAATTTGTTTTATGGCCTTCATAGACCTTCATATTCTTATTTGTAGAGATTCTCAGAAGCATTGTCATCATGCAGCAAGAATGGGGGACTGTTCTGTATCTCCCACTATTCAGGGCTATTCCATTTGCACCTTTTCACACTGAGGGTGTTCAACAAGGCACTGGCAGATGTCTTGACCTCCTTTAAAATTAAATGTGTGTGGTTAATTTCATACCTGGACAACCCCTCCCCCCCCCCCTCCATTGCAAAAGAACTGACACCATATCTAGGGACAACTCAGGAATATTTGGGACACTTAAAGGGAGAGCGATTTTACTGCTTAAACTTTAGCAGCCAGACTAAGTCATTCTTTCTTGATTACAGCATCAATTATATCCAGCTTGACAAATTAGTGAACTGCAAGCATTATCCGTCAGGGAACCTTTTTTTTTTTTTTTGTTTATCTTGGAATCGAATTATGAGGACTGATCCTTTTTGCGCATTTAGCATCACACCCATGACATACAGTACTGTGCAAAAGTTTTAGGCAGGTGCGAAAAAAACTTTATTGTAAGAATGTTTTCAAAAGTATATATTTACATTTTTTATTTATATCAATTTACAAAATGCAAAGTGAACAAACAAGAAAAATGGAAATCCAATCAATATTTGGTGTGACTACCCTTTTGGCTTCAAACTAGCATCAATTCTCACACTTGCAAACTTTTTACACTTGTACAAAGTCAGGGATTTTGTAGGATTGGAGTCAGGTGTATGATTAACCAATTATATCAAGCAGTTGCTAATGATCATCATCTTCATATGTAGGTTGAAATGCAGTCATTAACTGAAATAGAAACAGCTGTGTAGAAGACTTTTATAACTGTGTAAGGAACAGCCAAACAGCTATTAAGGTGAGGTTGTGGAAGACTGAGTACAGCAACAAGACACAAGATAGTTATACTGCATCAGTAAGGTTTCTCCCAGGCAAAGATTTCAAAGCAGACTTGGGGTTTCAAGGTTTTCTGTTCACGCTCTTTTGAAGAAGCATAAAGAAACGGGCAACATTGAGTACCATATATGCAGTGGTCAGCCAAGGAATCATAATGCAGCAGATGAGATACATCATGCTTCCTTTTCGACATCAGAAGACGTCCAGCAGTGCCATCAGCAGAGAACTGGCAGAACCAGTGGGACCCAGGTACACCCATCTACTGTCTGGAGAAATCTGGCCAAATGTGGTTTTCATGGAAGAGTTACAGCCAAAAAGCCATACCTTCAATGTGGAAACGAGGCTAAGCGACTCAACTGTGCACAAAAACATAGGAACTGGGGAGCAGAAAATGTCAGCAGGGGGACAGATGAGTCAAAATTTGAAATATTTGGCTGTAGCAGGAGGCAATTTGTTTACCGAAGGGCTGGAGAGCGGTACGAGTACAAAGATGTTTGGAACAACCTACCTGCTGAGTTCCTTCAAAAGCTGTGTGCAAGTGTACCTAGAAGAATTGGTGCAGTTTTGAAGGCAAAGAGTGGTCACACCAAAAATTTATTTGATTTCTCTTCTTTTCCAATAATTATTAGTTTTCAAAATAGTCATACAAAATACAAAGAATGTCATATATTCCTTGCACCGTATTGTTTCAAACCGATATTACACAATTTTTCCAACATGTTTGCGTAACGCACTCAGGGTAGATTTCTCTTCTGTTCATTTTGCATTTTGTTAATGTATAAAATTAAACTATTAACATATATTTCTGATAGCATTTCTAATTTACAATTTTTCAAACTTTTGCACAGTAGTGGACTTCTTCCTAGGTTTTGTCCCAAACCAGCTTGCAGTCGATAACTTTTTCACACAATGTTAAAAGATGTGCACTGGGGAAACCAAGGAGTTTGTTTGTCTTGTGAGCGGGAATCAAGAAAGGTCCCAACGCATTAAAGAATTACATACCCAAATGGCTAAGAGAGGCTTTTAGAGAAGCTTATGTGGTCATGAATTTGGAATCTGCAGTGGTTTGGCTCAGACAAACCATCATTCAGACTTCTGGTCCCAAAGATCAAGTTCCACCCTTTATTGTCAAGGTGCACTCTACTAGATCTGGGACAGCTTCTTAGGCTTTTTAAAACCAGTTTCCTTTGGCTCCTGCAAAACCCAAAAATTGGGCAAGGTTTTCCCTTGTCCTGAGAATTTTCATGATCTTGTTAATGAACAATGGCGGCGCATCAAGCACATGCTAGTAGCGCTGAAGCTCTTTAAACGTCACTATCCCTTTGGAGAGACTGTTTTGAATCGTAGGATGGTACCCCCTAAGGTGGATCATCCAGTATCCAGGTTGATCAAATCTACTATAGTGCCTGCGGAAGATTCCCCAGTGTTTACGGACCCGGTGGACAGGCAGGTGGAATCCCTTTCCCGCCATCTTCATGTGTTGCCGGGTTCAATCCCGAAACCGATTTTTGTGTCTGTTTTGGTATCAGACGGTTATAGAATGGGTAATTTTTTTTAAGGGGAACCTGGATGCTGACTTTGTTTCCCCGGAGCTGATGGAACTTATGGACCAGATGGCCCAGGCCCTTGTGTTCCTGTGTGATGCATCCTTGAATGCAGGCTCCCCTGGTGGCCAGAGTGTCGGCTGTGGGGATTGCCATAAGACGCATGGTGTGGCTGAAGAGCTGGTCGGCAGAACAGGCTTCCAAGAAGACCTTAACCGATATCACTTTCCTGGGAGAGCAATTATTTGGCGACTCGCTGGATGAGTTAATCAAAGGTCTAACTGGTGGGAAGAGTACTCTTCTTCCTCAAGCCTCCAAAGGTAAGGCAGGGGCCTTTTTTCACCGCTCATAGACTGTTTTTTCGTGCCTCAGGGGCGCAAGAAAAAGGTAAGCCTTTCAGGGCTTCTGGAGGGGCAAAAAAGTTATGGTCAGGCAAGACCAGCCAGTCCAGTTCTGCGGACAAGTCGTCTTTAGCATGAAGGGGTGCCCTCACCCGTTTCTGGGGTGGGGGGATGTCTGTGCTTTTTTCAGGAACCTTGGACTTCCTTCATTCAAGACAAAAGGGTTCACAAAATGATTCGTTCGGGGTACAGGGTCGAATTTCGGTCTCGGGCCGGCGGACACATTCTTTCAGTCAAATCTTTGCCTGTCTCCGGATCTTTTGAAGGATATCCAGGACGCAGTGCAGGATCTCCTTGCTCAAGGAGTGATTGTGCCGATTCCTCCGCAGGAATGCTTTCAAGGTTTCTATTCAAACCTGTTCACTGTGCCCAGAAAAGAGGGCAAGGTGCGTCCAATCCTGGACCTCAAGGCTCTGAACCGCTTTGTGCGGGTGCAGAAGTTTTGAATGGAATCCATTCGGTTGGTGGTAGCATCTTTAAATCGGGGGGGATTTTCTGGCCTCCATCGATATCAAAGATGCATATCTACACATCCCCCCATCTACGGGGGACACCAGCGATTTCTCCTCTTTGCGGTGGCAGAAGAGCTTTTTCAATTTGTGGCGTTACCCTTTGGTCTCTCCTCCGCTCCCAGAGTCTTTACCAAGGTACTGGCCCCGGTATTGGCTTTATTGCGCCAAAAAGGATTGCAATCCTGGGATATCTGGACGATTTCCTATTGAGAGAGGACTCTCACTCGGCTCTGTTGGGCTACCTGTCAATTACAGTTCAGACCCTTCAGGAATTCGGATGGACTATCAATTTAAAAAAAATCTGCTCTAATGCCTTCAGTGAGGTTGGATTATCTGGGGCGGACTCTAGATTCCGCTGTGGCGAGGGTCTTTCTTCCCCTGGAAAAAATTCGGAAGTTGCAGAGAGCGATCCGGTTGCTGTTGGACACCGATCTGTCCTCACTACGGACTTGCATGAGAGCCCTGGGTCTGATGGTATCAACCTTTTGAGGCGGTTCCGTTTGCACAGTTTCACTCGAGACCTCTGCAAAAAGATTCTTGCAAAATTGAACAGGGATCCACAGTCTATAGGGAAAATTATACACTTGAGCCGACTCACGAGGTCTGCTCTATCCTGGTGGATCCAGTCGCCAGCATCGTGTCAGGGCAAGTCTTTCCTACCACTGTTTTGGACGGTGGTCACCATGGACTCCAGCCTGTCAGGCTGAGGTGGATTGCTGGAGAAGCTCTGTGCCCAGGGGACCTGGTCAAATGAGGAGTCTTCTTACCGATCAAGACTCTAGAACTCAAGAGCAATTAAGCTTTGCCAGATCCACTGGAAGAATTGGCTATGCGGTTCTCCGGTTTGGATCCAATCAGACAATACACCGGCTGTGGCTTACATCAATCATCAAGGAGGCACCAAGAGTGTCCTGGCATCCAAGGAGGTGGCCGAGATTCTGGTATGGGCGGAAGACAATGTTCAGGCTCTTTCCGCAGTCCATATTCTGGGTGTGGAGAATTGGCAAGCGGATTACCTGAGTCGTCAGGTGCTGGATCAAGGGGAATTGTCCCTTCATCCAGAGGTGTTTCATCTCCTATGTGCCCTATGGGGAACTCCGGAGGTAGACCTGTTTGCGTCTCGCCTTAACAAAAAGGTCCAGAGGTTTGTGGTCAGGTCTTGGGATCCTCTGGTTGATGCCACAGACGCCTTGGTGGCTCTTCGGAGCCAGTATCGGCTGATCTATGCCTTCCCTCCGATAAAACTCTTGCCAAGGCTTCTCCGCAGGGTGGCGGTGGAAGGAATTCCGGTCGTTCTGGTGGCCCCAGACTGGCCTCGTCGGTCTTGGTACGCAGACCTAGTAAAATTGGTCGCTGATCCTCCGTGGAGACTTCCTCTGAGGGAGGATCTGCTGTCCCAGGGACCAATCTTCCATCCTGCTTTACGGTTGCTGGCTTTAACGGAATGGCTTTTGAAGGGCTGGTGTTGAGAGATAGGGGGGTCTCTGAATCTGCGATTCCTACTCTGTTGAAGGCTAGGAGGGTGACTTCTAGGAAGATTTATCATCGTACGTGGAAATCGTACATTTCATGGTGTGAATTGCTGAAGCTGCACCCTCGCTTGTTTTCTATAGCTAGGGTTTTGGCCTTTTTACAAAAAGGGGTTGAGCAGCGGTTGGCCTTGGGCACTATCAAAGGCCAAGTGTCGGCTTTGGCTATTTACTTCCATCGTCCTTTGGCTGCTAATGCCTTGATTCGCACTTTTATTCAGGGGGTGCATCATCTGGCTCCCCCGAGAAGATCCCTGTTGCCTCCGTGGGATCTCAATCTGGTTTTGTCTGTTCTTCAAAAGCCTCCTTTTGAGAACATTGGGGAGATTTCTCTGCTTTCTTTATCCCAGAAGGTTGCCTTTCTGGTGGTAATTACTTCTGCCCAGCAAAGTGTCTGAGTTGGTGGCACTGTCCTGTTCGCCTTATTTAGTGGTCCACAGAGATAAAGTGGTACTCCGACCTAATCTGTCTTTTCTCCCTAAGGTGGTGTCTGATTTCCATTTAAATGAAGACATGTCCTAAGCCTAAGCATCCCAAGGAAATTGCTTTGCGCACTCTGGATGTAGTTTGGGCAATCAGGGTTTACCTGTCGTTCACTGAGTCTTTTAGGAAATCTGATGCTCTTTTTGTCCTTACTGAGGGATCTCCTAAAGGTTTGGCTGCGTCTGCTGTGACTATATCCAGATAGACTAGGCAGACGGTTGTTCAGGCTTTCTTATATGTATGGGTGGTTCCTGCGCTATCTGAGGATATGTGTGTTTCCCTTCTTGCTGCTGCACCACAGTACTGGTACCAGGAACCAGTTAATACAATGTATACAATTTTGGTTGGTGGTGCGCTTCAGAAGTGGACATAAAGTAAAATAAAGTGAATGTATAAACTGACGTGGTAAAAAGTGTTCTAGTGATAAAAAGTGGTGTCGCTGCATAATACAAGGTGATCAAATTACTTCATATATAAATATCATATATAAATATCAATATAAGTAAACCATTCCAGTATATCTTCTATACAATAAAGTGCTGAGTGTTTAAACTTTCCTAAGAGATGTCAATAAATATGCCGTAGACAAGATAAAAATATAAACAAACTTCAAAAAAGATACAAAGTGCTATGTGCTATTTTTCTTCAATCAAAAATAAATAAATAAATTAGGTGCTGTGTTTATAGTGTCCATATATACAAAAATCCAGAATCAGGTGTAATTCCCTTCGATATCATCAAATAAAACAAGGTGCTCTCATGCAAAATATGGGTGTTGTGACTTGTTGCCTCCACCAGGTGTCACATCTAGGTGCTCTATATTCTCACCTCAATAAGGTGTGTATTGCGCCTGTATACAAAACTTAGCCTCCGAGTATCATATAGGCTTTTACTTATTCCGGTATCTTGTTCCAACCTCCGAGTGTCAATGGCGTTCGAGGAATCCCTCCTCAAGAAGTGGACAGTACCATCTATGGTGGATTCTCCAATCTCCAGATTGAACAAATCTACGGTTATCCCATTGGAGGATGCTCCGTCCTTTAAGGATCCAGTGGATCGTAAGGTGGAAGCCGTGTCTCGCGCCATCTTTTCCCTGATTGGGTCAGCTTTCAGACCAGTAATTGCTATTGGTCTGGTTTCTCAAACTGTAACAGTATGGACCAATTGGTTACGCCGGGACTTAGAAGGGAGTGATATCCCTCAGGCGGTATCAGATCTGTTAGAACAGATGATACAAGGGTTACAGTTTATCTGCGACGCTGCGCTAGACGCCACTCCATTATTGGGGCGAGCATCAGTCTCCGCAGTGGTTCTCAGGCGTACACTGTGGCTAAAATGTTGGTCGGCAGACCAAGGTTCCAAGAAGGCTTTAGCTAATCTCCCTTTTCAGGGTGAGCGCCTATTTGGGGCCAACTTAGATGAGATTATCAAGGATCTCACTGGAGGCAAGAGCACTTTCTTGCCACAAAGTACTAAGGGTAAAGGACCTCGTCAGAGACGGGGGCCTTCCTTTTCCGCCCATAAGAAGTTTTTTCGCCCCATGGGCGAAAAAGCAAAGCCCTCCAAAACTCCTTCAGGAGGTTTTAAGGGGCGCTGGTCGGGCAAGCAAAAGCCCGGCTCCTCCAGACCTGAAGATAAGACTACTAAAGCCTGAAGGTGCGCCCCCACCCATAGCTGGGGTGGGGGGACGTCTTCGCCGGTTTCCGGATCCATGGCTTTCCAGAATCCCGGACAAGTGGGTTCGCGAAGTCATAAGGTCAGGTTACAAGATAGAGTTTCGATCTCTCCCACCGGTGCGATTCTTCCCTTCCAATATCCGACTGTCCCCGGATCGTTTAGAAGCTCTGCGGGGAGCGGTCACGGGTTTACTGCAACAAGGAGTGGTAGTCCACGTTCCTTGGACAGAGCGTTTTCAAGGGTTTTATTCAAACCTGTTTACAATACCCAGGAAAGAGGGTAAGGTGCGTCCAATTCTGGACTTAAGAGCACTCAAATCTTTTTTGTCAAGATACAAAAATTCAAAATGGAATTCATTCGCACAGTAGCAGCCTCCCTGCATCAAGGGGATTTTCTAGCGTCCATAGACATCAAGGATGCCTATCTTCACATTCCCATTTACGCAGGACATCAGCGTTTCCTGCGTTTTTCCGTAGAAGAGAACCATTATCAGTTTGCGGCGTTACCCTTTGGTCTCGCCTCAGCTCCTCGGGTCTTCCCAAAGGTGTTGGCCCCAGTGTTGGCGCTGTTGCGTCAACGAGGCATATCGATTCTAGGTTACCTAGACGATCTTCTGCGCCGTGCGGAGTCTCCGCAGATCTTGTTACAAAACTTAGAGATCACCATGATCTATTTGCAAGAGTTCGGGTGGCTGGTGAACCAGCAGAAGTCTTCTCTGGTTCCCACCAGGAGGCTTGAATATCTGGGTCTAATTCTAGACACATCCAGGGCAAAGTATTCCTTCCAGCAGGGAAACTCCGGAAGATTCAATCAGCAATTCAGTTGTTACTATCCGACAACTGGCCTTCTCTTCGGACTTGCATGAGGGTCCTGGGCTTGAGGGTGGCTTCCTTCGAAGCAGTACCATTTGCCCAGTCCCATACCCGAATCCTTCAAGGAAGAGATTCTTCTCAAATGGAATCGGAATCCAGAATCTCTGGACAATCGGATCCGATTGAGCGAGCGGACCAGGGAGTCTCTGGTCTGGTGGCTTCGGTCTCCGATGCTCAGCCAGGGGAAGTCATTCTTCCAATATACTGGACGATTGTCACCACGGATGCCAGTCTATCCGGGTGGGGAGGAATTCTCGGTCAATTATCTGCTCAGGGGCTTTGGTCCCTGGAAGAGTCCAGGTTACCGATAAATGTATTGGAACTAAGAGCGATCAGACTTTGTCTGATGCATTGGATCGAGCAGCCCCGGGGCAGCCCGGTGCGGATCCAGTCGGACAATGCCAATTATGTCAATCATTTAGGGGGCACCAGGAGTGTCCTGGCGGCCATAGATGTGGCCAGCATTCTTCGTTGGGCGGAACGATTGTTCCAGCTCTCTCTGCGGTATTCATTCCGGGGGATGAATTGGCAGGCAGATTATCTCAGCCGTCAGATTCTGGATCAAGGGGAATGATCTCTTCATCAAGAGGTATTCCACCAACTGTGCCTCCGTTGGGGCACCCCGAATGGGATCTGTTGGCATCTCGGCTCAACAGGAAAGTGCGGAGGTTTGTGGCTCGCTCCCACGATCCTCTAGCAGACACCGCAGACATGCTGATCGCCCCATGGGGGCAGTATCAGCTACTGTATGCCTTCCCTCCTCTTAAGTTACTGCCGAAGCTTCTTCGCAGGATAGGGGTGGAGGGAATCCCAGTTATCCTGGTAGATCAGGACTGGCCTAGTCGGGCTTGGTACGCCGACCTGGTCAGGCTCGTCGCAGACGTTCCTTGGCGACTTCCTCTTAGGAAGGATCTGCTATCGCAGGGACCGATCTTCCATCCTGCTTTACGATCGCTGGCTTTAACGGCCTGGCTATTGAAACCCAGGTGCTGAAGGACAAGGGATTGTCAGCTTCAGTTATTCCTACTCTAGTTAAAGCTAGAAGAGCGACTTCCAGAAAGATTTATCATCGCACATGGAAGTCTTAGATTGCGTGGTGTGAATCCCTTGGGTTTCCTCCACGTTGTTATTCGGTGGGCCGAATATTGGCCTTTCTGCAACAGGGGGTTGAGTAGAAGCTGGCCTTGAGTGCTATCAAGGGTCAGGTTTCAGCATTAGCAATCTTCTTTCAGAAGCTTTTTGGCTATTCATTCCTTGGTGCGGAATTTCATCCAGGGGGTGCGACACCTGGCTCCGCCAGTGCGCGCGCCTTTACCACCCTGGGATCTTAATTTGGTACTGTCGGTTCTTCAGAAACCTCCCTTTTAAAATATCAGGGAGATTCCCTTGCTTACTTTTTCCCAGAAGGTGGTCTTCTTGGTGGCTATCACTTCTGCACGCAGGGTGTCAGAACTGGCCGCATTATCCTGTTGTTCCCCATATCTGGTGGTTCATAGGGATAAGGTTGTTCTTCGTCCGAATCCATCCTTCCTTCCTAAGGTGGTTTCAAAGTTTCATTTGAATGAGGACATGGTATTGTCTTCCCTGTGTCCTAAGCCCAGTCATCCTCGAATTCGCGTTGCATTCCTTGGATGTAGTTCGGGCGATCAGGGTATACTTGAATACTACGGATTAATTTCGTAATACGGAATCACTGTTTGTGATCACGGATGGCCCTAAGAAGGGGTTGCCTGTTTTTCTGCCGCGACCATCTCTAGATGGATCAGACAGACGGTGGTATAGGCTTATTCTATTTAAGGGTTGGGATCCCCCGTTCCCTGTAAAGGCGCACTCTACGCGGGCGCTTAGTGTTTCCTGGACCTTCCGCCATCAGGCGTCAGTGGTTCAGGTTTTCAAGGCGACTACTTGGTCGTCGGTTCATACCTTTACAATATTGTATAAGGTTTATGTGATGGCATCGTCAGATGCCTCTTTTGGCCGCAAGGTTCCTGCAGGCCGCTGTTTGAGGAGACTGTTGGTCTACCTCGAGGGTTTGTTGGGTAGGTCTCATCTGTTTGCTCGATGAGTCCCTTGATACTTCTGGTTGGCTCCGGTTGGGCCTTCTGGATTTTGATTTCTGTTCCCACCCCTCATTTGTGGCACTGCTTTGGGACGTCCCAATCTGATATTAATCAAGAGGACTACGTCTGTCAATGAGCGACAGAGAAAAATGGATTTTTGTAAGATCTTACCGTAAAATCCTTTTCTCTTAGCTCATTGACAGACGTAGTACCCGCCCCTCTACTGTTGAGTTGGGTTGGGTTAAATTCTCTGACACTGCTTTGTGACAGAACTGATTTCCTGCAGCAGACAGGAAGAGGATATACCCTCTGGGACTGCCCCTAAGGTGTGGCCAGAACGTTTTTCCTTCTGCCTAGTCCTACTCCTGTAGAGGGCAGCATAACCCAATCTGATATTAATCAAGAGGACTACGTCTGTCAATGAGCTAAGAGAAAAGGATTTTACGGTAAGATCTTACAAAAATCCATTTTTTGCGATTCGGCACTGCGTGACTTTAAGGGACAATTGCGCGGTCGTGCAACGTTGTACCTAAACGAAATTGACAACCTTTTTTCCCCCACAAACAGAGCTTTGTTTGGTGGTATTTGATCACCTGTGCGATTTTTATTTTTTGCGCTATAAACAAAAAAAGAGCGACAATTTTGAAAAAATAATATTTTTCAAATTTTTTTATATGAAATTCTCAAAAAAAAAGGTAAAGCAAAATTTAACATTATAGGCCAATTTGTTTTCTGCTCCATATTTCTGGTTAAAAAAATCGCAATAAGCGTATTTTGATTGGTTTGCACAAAAGTTATTGCGTTTAACTACGGGAAAGATTTATGTCATTTTTGTTTTTTTTTTTTTTTAAACCAGTAATGGCGGCAATCTGCGTTTTTTTTGTTTTTTTTGTGCGGGACTGCAAAATTGCAGCGGACAGATCGGACCCCTGACTTACATTTTTGACACTTTTGGGAGTACCAGTGACATTACTACAGTAATCAGTGCTATCAATATGCACTGTTACTGTAAAAATGACACTGGCAGGGAAGGGGTTAACTTGGTGATCAGTGGGTTAAATGTATCCCTAGGGGCGTAATTCTAACTGTGGGGGGCATGGCTTGTGATGTAACCCCAGAGGCATACGATCCTACATAGCAGGGTCGTATAGTCTCTGCAGTTACATCAGGGAGAATGACAGACGGCTGTGTTTACATCAGCCTCCTGCCTTTCTCCATCTCCAGCGGGAGATTGCGAGTGGCCGGCGGACATCGGAGCCGCCGGTCACTCGCGCGGGGATGCCAGGGAACGAGCGGGGGCGCGCGCTTGCACCCTACAGGCTCCTGGGCGAGCGACGTAGTACTACGCCGGTTTGCCCAGGAGCGCCAGACTGCCGCAGTAAATGTACTTGTGGCGGTCGGCAAGTGGTTAAGAACTACAAGCCGTCTGCTACAGATCTTTGTGAATGAATGACACAGCTCTGCAGGTGGAGCCCCACACATACGCACATTTTTTTAAAAAAGGACCGTGGCAGTAGCAGATAGGAACCCCCGCCTGCTGTCACAGGGAATTGGGGGCGCTGAACAGGTTACACCCTAAATACAGGTGTAACATGTTCCGAAGGTGAACTTGGCCTTTAAGATACTGCAGAAATTCTTCACATTGGGGATGACCTATTATAAGGAAAATAGGCTGTTCAATTTATAAGGGAATTTTCTTTGTTTAGCGAGTATGGTAACATTTCAGTTTGCAAAAAATTCCCAAACATGTGGAAGGAAAAATTAAAAAAAAAAAAAAAAAACTGTATTTTTGTTTGCACATGATTGAATGATGGAAGTCAGCAGAGTTTCACCACAATGACTAAGCGAATGGCCTGCACACACGATCAGGAAATTGGACGAAAAATACTGATTTCGAAGCAAATGTACGATAATCTGATTGTTAGTACAGATCTTTCGAGAGCCAATTACGACATATTATCCGATCGGACAAGCAGGAAAATGTTTCTCGTACGATACCAGATCATACGATTTTCATTTAATCAGTACAGTTGTCGTTCAAAAATACATTACAACATATTACATCAATTCTGTTTATTCTGTCGTACGAGAGTTTTCGTAACTTCAGTAAACTCTTCATTTTCGATATGCAACTAGCATGCAAATAAAAAGGGATGATCTGTCGGGCCATTAGGGTAAATTTCATTGCTAAATCATGATTCGTGACAAACTGGAAAGCCAAAGAAAAACAAACTGTATTAGCTAGCTTTGGTGTTGGACAGAAAGGATAACCATACAGAGCAGTTTTAGAAGCATCACCCATTTTTAGTCTGGTTTAGTATGCTTTTCTGTTAGCTGTTGACAAGTTTTAATCCATCTAACATGATTTGCACTTATACTTCTGCATTGTACAGTAAAAGCAAATTATTTAAATCCACAAGATGGCAGTATTATCAAATCAGTAGGAGCATGCAAGCACATTTAAATCAGAACTATGTGGAGCCTTTTATATTTTTGTGGAACTTCTAGGACACCCGGTTGAGTAGAGTGATGAGTCAAGTTGGAAGACTCTACTGTGTGGGTGCGATTCCCAAGACCTTTGTAGTAAGTTTTAGCCTTCATCCCGAGAAGAGTTTGGAAGGGGGGTTGGTGCCTCAAGCCAGGTAAGTTGGGACTTTAAGGGCTAATACAACATATTTGGATTTTACAATTTATTGAAAACATAAATATACAATGAAAACCATAGTGTGTGGGTTATAGACCCATAGGGTGGTAGTGAATCAGAGGAGGAAAAGTGACATAGTGATATGGTGACAATGGTATGTCTCTCTATCTGTCCACGCTTTTGGTGGCGTGGAGTCCGTAGGGAGAGATATCTTGAATTCCTACGTGTTTCGGCGTTATGCCTTTGTCAAGGAAATTCTTCCACCATATCTGTAGATATAGTAGGTGGATAGTTAGTAAATATTGTGCTGCCAATGGAAAATATTCATTGGTCGCCTAATAATGTACATACTTGTTAAAAGAGATCTGCCTTTGGGACCTTGCTTCTGGTCCTTATATTTCCACACAGGAATTGGGGTTGGACACTTGTCGCTGGAGTATATAAGATATAGGTAAGTAAATGGACATAATTGTGTGATGAAATTTTGCACCTTTGGAAATACTATCTGTATAATGCTTGAAAATACCAGTGGGGAAACAGTCCCAGTCTTGATCCGATTGTTCTGATGGAGCAAGGGAATCCGTTAGGATTTGTGGGGTCAAGATACCCTAATACATGTCTATACCATGTATAGGATCTATCTGGCTTTGTTACATCTCATGTAGTTACTTACGTTTGTAAAGTATAGGTGTAGTACCAAATTGTGCCACCGGGAGGTCTCTCTTCAGTTTTTGGCTGTTTGTTTCTACCAGTGATTTAAGAAGAAAATAGTGTTTAGTGACTGTTGTAAAAGAAAACCATCAATGCATCAAATCGCTTTGTGGTTTACTTACTGTTTGTAATGTGAAGAGGTTTCCTAAGGAAAAAAGGGGTCTCCAAAGCGGCAGGTCCGGGCATCCTCTCAGTCCCTCTGCTAGAGGGAAGTGGCGCCCTGTTGTAATTCCCGGCCTCTTTATATCCCTCCCGCATGCACAGATGTGCGCATTGACGTGTCACTTGCCGACTTCCGGGTACTGAGCGCGATGCGCACGCATCCTGTCAGCTTAGGGGATGAAACAGTAGCGGCCCCCGACACAGAGTTAGAGCGGAGATTTCTCTGGGGGATCATTTGTAGAGGGTCTTGTCCTCTATCCTCTCATATAGCCCCTGGATTAAAGTTACCAGGGTCCCCTGTGCCGGGTGTGAAAAATATAGGGGGGAAACAGATTCTGGGTCCCTTTGGCAGATCATAATCATAAGTTACAGGCTAACACGTGAGTGCCTTATTGTGTATTCCATACAAGGAAATCAAACAGGTTATATATGAAATAAAGGAATTTTACATAAGGTTATATACATTTTACCATATGGTGATGGATTTGTACAGTAATATACATACATATGTACATAAAGGGTCAGGATATCAATAGGGGTTGGGGAGGCACATGTAGGGTGTTCTCCCCGGTGTGGGGATCATTCGCAATAATCCAAGGTAATAGGGAAAAAATAAAAAGATAAATAAAAAAAATGAAAAAATTATATAAATTAATAAAAATTGATGGAAAAAAATATATAGATAGATATAAGGAAATAATAATATAGATTCGGATGGCTAGTTAAATTCCACTTGAGGGGGGGGGGGTTCCCTCAATCTGTTTTCCCAGAAGAGAAGCCTTCCAGAAATGGACGGTAGCTCTCATTCTCATTTAGCCCTGGCGGTTTGACAGCGTTTAATTTCTTAATCCAGCGAATCTCCATCTGGAGTAGGGATTTATTCCAACCCCCCCCCTCTGGGGGGGATGTGTATCCTGTCTAGGATGGAAAATTTAACTTTGGGCATTTTGTATTTGTGATAGTTAGTGACGTGGCGGCCCAGTGGGAGATAGAAATTTCCTATGGACATGCTGTTCAGATGTTTATTTACTCGAAGGCCGAACTCTTGACGGGTCTTCCCAACATAGAATGCCCCACACTCGCATTCCATGAGGTACACCACGCCCTTGGTCTTGCAAATTGTTCGGGGGTGAACAAGGCTGCAAATCGCTGATTGAAGTGGTCTATGAGGGGCCGAATTTTGTGGAGCCGATCATATGCAGGGTCTCCCCGAGGATGACAGATTTCATTGTCGCTGAAATGCATAAATCGCAGAATTTGCTCATATCTCCCCCTGGACATGGAGGCAGAGTACATGCGCATATGGTGAAGTGGGCTAGTGGACCAATATAGCCGCAATTCACTCTGTTTGGTTATGCCCATGTTGATGGGAAAGGCCCAGAAAGATTTTAAATTCGGAAAGCGTTATTGATTTCCAGCCGAATGGTCTGGCAAGGGGCGAATTTGGGTTGGCGGCTATGAATTGTTGTGCATATAAATTTGATTGATCCACAATAGATCTTAAAAGATCTTCCGTGAAGAACAGCTCAAAAAAGTTCAGGGGCGTAAAACCAGTCTCCACGTGGATTCCAGGTTGGGCAGTGAATGGGGGGAAGTACTGGTGCTGTAGAATCAGTGGGTTGCCAATTGGGATATGCCAGCGCATCAGGGAGGGCATTATGGGCTCTACGGGCCTGTCTTCGAATACGCGGTGGCTGCGGGCCATTACTCGTGCTAGCCACCGCACCAGCTTCAACTGCACTTATGGGACTCGCCACGTCACCAAGTGATACTGCAGTGGTGGTTGTAGTAGGTCCAGGGTGTACTAGGCCGCTGGTGCTTGCCAGGTCACCAGAAGGATGAGCGGCACTAGTAACCACACTCTGCTCCATACGAGCACCCTGCGATTCCTGCATCTCAACAACTCCAGAATGGGGTCGGGTATGCCTGGGTCCAACAGGGACCCATCCGTCGTCGGACCTATCTGTCAGGGAGCTGCTGCCGTCATCTGGTTCGTATACTGACCCTGATTCTGCCAGTGTAGCTTCCCCATCGCTATCATCTGACATGGCCAGTATATTATATACTTCTTCACCACTGTACCAACGTTTGGTCATTTTGGTAACTAAATTTACCGGTACAGTAGTGCGACTCACAGGTAATAAAAGCACCTGGTTGTCAAGGAACATTTCAAGTGCTACCAAAAAAACTGCTAATGCTAGCATGGATCAGGCCTGACTCTGCTAACACAGCGGTTTTGTGTGTTGTGTTTTTTTGTAAGTGACAGTAATCTATTGATTACTACACTTGCCTGGGTGAAAGGGTTAAACGCAGGTGCTGTCCGGAATCAGTGCTGATCGTGCAAACACCGCGTTTTGGGAACCCTAAACTATGGGGACGCTAGTATAGTTCTGATCAGATCAGATATTGATCTGTTCAAACACTATACTAGTAATGGAAGTGTATGTACGTGCGTGAGTGTGTGTGGTAAACAAGGGGTTATTTCTAACTATGCGCTGGGGATCTGCGCTTTTTTAGACTGCCACTAACACTAGCTAATGTCACCTGTGTCACTAATAATAGTGATCAGAGGGGGATCAGGGGGTTAATTCTTTATTGGGGGGGTGGCGGGGACCCTAAACCTCCTTTGGGATAGAAACAAACTCGCTAGCGCAAACTCAAGTCACAATCACACTAATACAAAATACAGTAAAAACAGTATATTACGTGTGTATTAGTGTGCAATGTGACAGGGGGGAAGGGGTTAACTGGATGTGATCAGGGGGTTAAATCTTTATTGGGAGGGGGTGGCGGGTATCCTAAGGATAAAAGGAACGGTGGCAAGCGCTAAACCTGGTCACAAGTCACACTTATACGGGTATATAGAAAATGCTATATACTGTATACAGTGTATGTTGTGACAGGGGGTGTAGGGGTGATCAGGGGGTTAAATCTTTATTGGGGGGGTGGCGGGGACCCTAAACCTCCTTTGGGACAGAAACTAACTCGCTAGCGCTAATTCAGGTCACAAACACACTAATACAAAATAAAAAACACAGTATACTACCTTTGTATTAGTGTGCAATGTGACAGGGGGAAGGGGTTAACTGGGGGGGATCAGGGGGTTAAATCTGTATTGGGGGGGTGGCGGGTATTTTAAGTGAAAAAGGGAGGGCCGCAAGCACTACACCTGTTCACAAATCACACTTATACGGGTATATAGGAAAATGCTATATACTGTATACGGTGTGTGTTGTGACAGGAGTAGGGGGGATCAGGTGGTTAAATCTTTATTGGGGGGGTGGCGGGGACCCTAAACTTCCTTCGGGACAGAAAATAACTCGCTAGCGCTAATTCAGGTCACAAACACACTAATACAAAATACAAAAACACAGTATACTACCTTTGTATTAGTGTGCAATGTGACAGAGGGGAAGGGGTTAACTGGGGGTGATCAGGGGGTTAAATCTTTATTGGGGGGGCTGGGCGGGTATTTTAAGTGAAAAAGGGGGGTCGCAAGCGCTACACCTGGTCACAAATCACACTTATACAGGTATATAGGAAAATGCTATATGCCGCATACAGTGTGTGTTGTGACGGGGTGTAGGGGTTAACTGGGGGGGGGGATCGGGGGTTAAATGTGCCTATCTAATTGTAAAAGTGTGTGCTTGTGCAGTTACTCACAGTTAGATGTGCTCTCCTCTCACGCTGGATCCAAAAAGGATCATGGGAGGACAAATGGATTTTTGTAAAATCTTACCGTAAAATCCTTTTCTCTTAAGCTCATTGACAGACGTAGTCCTCCTTGATTAATAACAACTCGGGTTATACTGCCCTCTACAGGAGTAGGACTAAACAGGAAAGAAAACGTTCTGGCCACACCCTAGGGGCAGTCCCAGAGGGTATATCCTCTCACTTCCTGCTACAGCAAATCAGTTATGTCACAAAGCAGTGTTTAGAGAATTTAACCCAACCCAACTCAAAAACAGAGGGGCGGGTACTACGTCTGTCAATGAGCTTAAGAGAAAAGGATTTTACGGTAAGATTTTACAAAAATCCATTTTTCTCTGTCGCTCATTGACAGACGTAGTCCTCGTTGATTAATAACAACTCGGGACGTCCCAAAGCAGTACCACAAATGAGGGGTGGGATAACAGAAATCAAAATTCAGAAGGCCCAACCGGAGCCAACCAGAAGCATCAAGGACTCATCGAGCAAAAAGATGAGACCTAAGTGAAACACCCAACAAACCCTTAAGGTAGACCAACAGTCTCCTCAGATTGCGGCCTGCAAAACCTTGTGGCCAAAAGAGGCATCTGACGATGCCATCACATCAACTTTATAAAATGTTGTAAAGGTATGAACCGACGATCAAGTCATCGCCTTGAAAACCTGGATCGCTGACGCCTGATGGCGGAAGACCCAGGAGACACTAGGCGCCCGAGTAGAGTGCGCCTTAACAGGGAACAGAGGATTCCGACCCTTAATAGAATAAGCCTGTACCACCGTCTGACTGGTCCATCTAGATATGGTCGCGGCAGACACAGGCAACCCCCTTCAAGGGCTATCCGTGATCACAAAAAGTGAGTCCGTCTTACGAAAACAAGTTCGTAGTAGTCAAGTGTATCCTTCTGAACCCCATCCAAGGAGTGTAATGCCCACTCCCAAGGATGGCTAGTCTTAGGACACGGGGAAGGTAACACAATATTTTTATTCAGATGAAAACTCTGAAAACCACTTAGGAAGGAAGGATGGATCTGGAAGAAGAACCACCTTATCCCTATGAACCACCAGATATGGGGAACGTCAAGATAATGCGGCCAGTTCTGACACCCTGCGTGCAGAAGTAATGGCCACCAAGAAGGCCACCTTCTGGGATAATGTAAGCAAGGGAATCTCCCTAATATCTTCAAAGAGAAGTTTCTGAAGAACTGACCACACTAAATTAAGATCCCAGGCGGTAAGGGTGCGCGCACTGGCGGAGCCAGATGTCGCACCCCCCTGGATGAAATTCCGCACCAAGGAATGATTAGCCAAAGGTTTCTGAAAGAAGATTGCTAACGCTGAAACCTGACCCCTGATAGTGCTCAAGGACAGTTTCTGCTCAACCCCTTGTTGCAGACAGACCAAGATTCGGGTCACCGAATAGGTATGTGGGGGAAATCCAAAAGATTCACACCACGCCATATAAGACTTCCATGTGCTGGAAGTCGCTTTCCTTGCTTTAACTAGAGGTAGGAATAACTGAAGCTGACACTCCCTTGTCCTTCAGTACCTGGGTCTCAATGGCCAGGCCATTAAGCCAGCGATTGTAAAGCAAGATGGAAGATCGGTCCCTGAGACCGCAAATCCTCCCTCAGAGGAAGTCTCCAAGAAGCGTCCGCGACTAGCCTCACCAAGTCGGCGTACCAGGCTCGACGAGGTCAGTCCGGAATTTCCTAGAATAACTGGAATTCCCTCCACCTCTATCCTGCGAAGAAGTTCCCACAGTAACTTGAGAGGATGGAAGGCATGCCGTAGCTGATATTGCTCCCACGGGGCGATCAGCGTTTCTGCTGCGTCCGCTAGAGGATCGCGGGTGCGAGCTACAAACCTCCGCACCTTCCTGTTGAGCCAAGGTGCCAACAGATCCACATCCGGGGTGCCCCAATGAAGGGACAGCTAGTGAAAAACCTCTGGATGAAGAGGCCATACCCCTTGATCCAGAATCTGATGGCTGAAATAATCTGCCTGCCGATTTCCCACCCCCGGAGTGAACACTGCGGGGAGATCCGGAACAAACTGTTTCGTCCAATGAAAGATGCTAGTCGTTTCGATGGCCACCAGGACACTCTAAGTGCCCCTTTCTTGACATAAGTCACGACCGTGGCATAGTGCGATTGGATCCGAATCGGGCTGCTCTAGAGCTGCTCGGTCCAGTAAATCAGACAAAATCTGATCGCTCTCAGTTCCGATACCCTATTGGTAACCTGGATGCTATCGGACGGAATGACTTCCCCTGGTTGAGCATCAGAGACTTCCTGGTCCGCTCGCTCAACCGGATCCGATTGTCCAGGAAATCGGAATTCTGATTCCATTAGAAAAAAATCTCCTTCAGGAGAATTCGGGTATGAGACTGGGTATACGGTACTGCCTCTAAGAAGACCACCATCAGTCCCAGCCAATTGACGGACAGCAACATATGAATCGTTGACTGAACCTTCTGGAGTTTCTCCGCAAGGAGAAACTTTCTTGCCCCGGATGTATCCAACATTAGGCCCAGATAGTTCAGTCTCCTGGTGGGAACCAGGGATGATCTTTGGGAAAGCGAAGAAAATGCTGATGTCCTGCGATGATGGGGATATAAGGATAGG
The DNA here is from genome assembly GCF_965119305.1 of Pelophylax lessonae. Taxonomy (NCBI): domain Eukaryota; kingdom Metazoa; phylum Chordata; class Amphibia; order Anura; family Ranidae; genus Pelophylax; species Pelophylax lessonae. The sequence continues at coordinate 353,457,579 of NC_138768.1, forward strand.
CATCCTAAATGTCTATGGACGCCAGGAACTCCCCCTGATGCAGGGAGGCCACCACTGTTTGGATGGACTCCATCTTTCCCCAAGTCCGGAATTGGACGCACCTTGCCCTCTTTCCTGGGCATTGTGAACAGGTTCGAATAGAACCCCTGAAACCGTTCAATGCTAGAAGGGAAGAATCGTACCGGTGGAAGTGATCGAAACTCGATCCTGTATCCTGACCGTATGACCTTGCGAACCCCTTAGTCCGGGGTTCTGGCAAGCCATGGATCCGGAAAACGGTGAAGACATCCCCCCACCCCAGAGATGGGTAGGGGCGCATCAGGCTGTATTCTTCAGGCTTGGCTGAGCCGGACTTTTTGTTTAGCCGACCAGCGCCCTTTGAAAAACCCTCTGAAGGGGCTTTGGAGGGTTTCGCCTTATCGCACGCCCTCGCGGAACGAACAAACTCTTTATGAGCAGAAAGGGAAGGTCATCATTGGTTACGAGGTCCTCTTTATCCTAACAGTCTGTGGCAAGACAACAGGTGGTACCGTCTATCCTTTAAAGAGGGATTCCTCAAACGGATAGCGCCAAGCCATGCGTTAGGAAATAACAGGGGTTCGTTTCAAAACGACCCCATTTGGGTAAAGGAAAATCCTTCGCCCTTTTGGTAGGCTAACAAGTACCAAAAAAGAATTTCAGTCTCAGCTACCTCTGCCGGTGTAACCTCAAGACTAAAGGTTTCCCGGACGGACACAACTAGTGCATCCACCACTCTTGTGCTATGGCGGAGGCAGAAACGTTCTCCTCACTGCTGAGGAGACATTACCTGAGACAACAGCCCCATAAGAGGGACCTGCAGCTGCATTGACCAGCTCCGAATCCGTATCTGAAGTTTTAGATAAAAAATAGGGGTAGGCGGGGGTCGCTTCTTGACCCCCGTCCCTGACAGGCCACCTCCACCCGGGATACCAAAGACTCCAAAATTGCCGATAATGCATTAAAAACAAGTGGGGTACTGGAGGGTCCTGCGGCCACCTTGAGGGGATCAGGTGGGGATATGCGGCAGGGTCAATGATTATACAAGACATTTGCCAGCGACAAAAAATGACAAAGTAAAAAAAACTTTTTTTTTTTTTTTGTATCCCCCAGTCGCAACAGCGCCCCTCAGTGTTACCTGCCTTTTTGGACCCCACAGAGAGAGAGAGACCCCAAGGCTCATCCCTGATGCACAGAAGTTTTCATCAGCTTGCTCAGTGCTGTCCTGTTACAGACAGGAAGTCTTTGGCCCTTTTTCCTGGGTAAAGGAGGCGGCTCCGCCCCTTAACACGCCTTCCGGCGCCTCCCCCTGGCTCCACGAGGTGTTTGGTCACCTCAAACATGGCTGCCCCCATGCTGGAGACACGAGGCTACGCCAATATGGCAGCCTCGTGTGCTCTGCAAGACAATGGCGGCGGCCTGTTAGGATAGCGGCGGCTTAGCAGCGGCCTGCGGGATGCTGTATTCGGCCTGCGGGAGTGCATTGGCCCCCCAAACTTCACCCTGGATGGTGATCAGCCTGGCCGGCGGTACCGGACCCTGGCGGGCCGCATGCGGTCGGAAGGCAGCCTGCCCTAGCTGGAGGAATGCGATCTGGACTGCAGTTATACATGCATAGACATCGCCCTGTGAACACCTCTGACAGGTAGGATACCTTATGCTACCACAGTAATATTCTAGTACTGCCACTGACTTCAGTCATCTTTACAGTTTTGAAATGACATTAGATTGTCAGCTCCCAAACCAAGCCTCCTGGTTTCTTGTTCACAAAAATCACACTCAAATAGGGGGATCTGTGACATGTTATAGGATAGAGGGGAGACCCATCCTTACCATTTCAGAGAGGGGCCCGCGTTCACCACAAACCCGTCAGGGGGAAAAGGGGGAACATACTACTCACCATACCGGAACCAGGCGGGCGCCAACTCCTGACAGTACCCCTCTCCACCGGGGTGGGAGGGCTGTCGACCAATACGGACGCCCGTGACTCATGGTCATTGGCGTTTAAGCGAGACGTTTAACTCGCAGGGTCAGTCCCCGTCCATTGGGACTATGTCGCGGCCGACCCAGCGCGGAGCTATGGCCTGCACGCGCTCGTAGGCTGAACTGGGGTGACCATTGGATCTCAACATCCAGCCCGTCGCCCAGTTCCAGCTTTCTTGCTTGAAGATCTCACAGGAACACTGGAGAAAAAAGCTGTTTAAAAAATCTTTCTAAGAAAAAAAATCCTGCCAGGACTACCTCTGTCAATGAGCGACAGGGAAACATCTTTTCTGAGCCTGTGTTTACGTTTCACAGGCTCAGCATGGATTCTGATTGGGCAGGACCGATGCTACAGGTCCAGGCCAAAAATTATTGGCCTGGACCTGATGACTGATCGGTTCTGAACCCAATCGAGTCATCGGCGGCGGGGGGGGGGGGGGGGGTTGGGGCGCGCGAGCGCGCACAGGAACGGCGGGAAGTGCCGACGTAGACCTACGTTACTCTGCCTGGCCGGGGCTGACTGCTGACGTAGATAGTCGTGCGGCGGTCGGCAAGTGGTTAATAAAGGTGTGTATAGGTTTTAAATGTGCTTTTTTTTATTGGCTATATTTTAACCCCATAACTCAGTTCTAAGGATTCATTTATGCTCCTTTAGGGTGGAGGATGGTAGAGGAATAGTAGTTTTAAAAAAAAATAATATATGTAAATTTATATTTTAGAATATTAGTCAGAGTGTGTATGTGCTTTTACATGTGTTTATTTTTTATTTTTCCACAGCTCTGAGAAACATTCAATGTTCCTTTACTGTGGTGCTAACACAGCTTATCACCGAGCTGGAGTCAACACAACACGGTTTACTAAACAGCCTCACAGCCGGTGTAAAAATTGGCGTTGTTAGAGCGTGTTAGGAAAACAGTGATAATGCAAGAATTAACACCGGTTACTAAACGTACACCTATGTTTTGCTTATAGGCCAAAAAGTTCAATTTTGGCCTCATCCGACCAGAGCACCTTTTTCCATGTTTGCTGTGTCCCCGACTCTGTGGAACACATGCCGGCCGGCTTCTCTGAGCATTTAGAGAGGGGTGAGCCCATCACATGGTTGAGGAAAGGGGATGCAATTGATATGCGATCTGAGCAGTTGCTGATCAGGGCACATTCTATGTAAGCCTAACTCTTGATGTGTGTGTGGTGGCATTTTAATATTTAATAAAACAGTGTTGCACTATAATCGGTGTCTCTGTTTTACCTCCATATATTCAACATCGGCCATCCAAGAGGGAATAGAGAGGTGCAGACCTATCCAAGTGTTCCGATCGCTGATAAGGCTGTATGATCCCTGGGACCTGGGGCTTCTGGTGAGCAGATTTATGAGTCTTATCACGAGTTGGAGCACTTGAATCAAAATAAGAAGGCACAGTGTGGGTGGCAGCACTTAAGACAATTTCTTTGTATATGGACTGTGACTGCTTCACATTTATTAATTTCTGCTGGGTATATAGCAATAGTGTATTGTTGTGTTCACACTATTGGCACATTTGTATGTTATTTCCATTAGATTTACATTAGCAATCACTTAACAGTGCCTTCTTTATTTGTATTATTACTGTATATATTGAGTGGTGAGCAAGCACAGCTTCCATGCCCCTTTTTTTGGGAGAGGTATGTTGTCCAATTCTTGCCTAATATAGGACAACTGCTCAACAGTTCTGTCTTCTTTGTCAGGTTTTTCGTTTCAAGATGTGCCAAATATTTTCAATTGGTGAAAAGTCTGGACTGCAGGCAGGCCAGTTAAGCACTCAGACTCTTCTACCACGAGGCCATGCTGTTGCCATACGGTGGATATAAAAAAGTCTACAGACCCATCTTAAAATGTCAGATTTCTGTGACGTAAAAAAAATGAGACAAATAAGTAATTTCAGAACTTTTTCCACCTTTAATGTGACCTATAAACTGAACAGCTCATTTGAACAACAAATTGAAATCTTTTAGGTGGAGGAAAGTAAAAATATGAAACTAAAATAATATGGTTGCATAGGTGTGCACACCCTTAAACTAATACTTTGTAGATTTTATTGCAGTCTTTTTGAGTCTATCAGCATGGCACATCTTGACTTGGCAAAATCTTCTTTGCAAAAACAATCCATATCTGCCAGATTGCGAGGGAATCTCCTGTGCACAGCCCTCTTCAGATCACCCCACAGATTCAGGTCTGGGCCATTCCAAAACTTTAATTTTCTTTTAGTGAAGCCATTCCTTTTTTGATTTGGATGTATGCTTTGGGTCGTTGCCATGCTGAAAGATGACCATCTTCATGTTCAGCTTTCTAGCAGAACCCTGAAGGTTTTGTGCCAATATTGACTGGTATTTGGAACTGTTCCCTCTACCTTGACTAAAAGCCCCTGCTGCAGCTGAAGAAAAACAGCTTCAAAGCATGATGCTGCCACCACCATGCTTCACTGTGGGTAAGGTGTTCTTTTGGTGATGTGCAGTGTTATTTTTGTGCCAAACATAGCTTTTGGAATTATAGCCAAAAGGTTCAACCTTGGTTTCATGAGACCATAACACATTTTCCCACATGATTTTGGGAGACTTCAAATGTGTTTTTGCAAAATTTACCTGAGCTTGGATGTTTTCATTCATAAGAAAAGGCTTCCGTCTTGCCACTCTACCCCATAGCCCAGACATATGAAGAATATGGAAGATTGTTGTCACATGTACAACACAGCCATTACTTGCCAGATATTACTGCAGCTCATTTAATGTTGCTGTAGGCCTCTTGGCAGCCTCCCTGACCAGTTTTCTTCTCGTCTTTTCATAAATTTTGTAGCAACGTCAAGTTCTTGGTCACTGTTGTGCCATATTTTCTCCACTTGAGGACTGTCTTCACTGTGTTCCGTGGTATATTTATTGCTTTGGAAATTCTTTTGTACCCTTCTCCTTACTGATACCTTGTAACAATCTGATCTCTCAAATGCTTTGAAAACTCTCTGCGGACCATGGTTTTTGCTGTAGGATGCGACTAAGATAATGTCACTAAAGACCTACTAGAACAGCTGAACTTTACTACGGTTAATCAGAGGCACTTTAAATGATGGCAGGTGTGTACTGACCTCTATTTAACATGAGTTTAAATGTGACTGCTCAATTCTGAATACAGCGACATCCCCAGCTACAAGAGGGTGTGCACATTTATGCAACCACATAATTGTTCATTTTTACTCCCCCCCCCCCCCCCACTAAATATTTCAGTTTGTTTTGCAATTGAGTTGTACAGTTTATAGATCAAATTAAAAGGTGAAAAAAAGTTCTGAAATGATTTGATATGATTATCGTTTTCTCATTTTTTTACATCACAGAAACCTGACATTTTAACAGGCTTTCTCTGAAAAACACATCTGGATGGGAGCATATGCTGCACTAAAACCTGGATATATCCTTCTGCATTGATGGTGCCTTTCCAGATTTGCAAGCTGTCCATTCTGTACGCATTATTGCACCTGTATACCATCAGAGATGCAGGCTTTTGAACTGAGCAGATAAGCCAGAAAAAACGGAATTTTTGTAAAATCTTACCTGTAAAATTCCTTTCTCTGAGTCCTCCGACAGTTGCCGCCTCTTCATATTCGTCACATATGGGGTATTAGACTTTGCTCCGAAGGAGTAGCTAGGCAACAGAATATGTTAACAATAAAGCTTTTAACATATCCCACCCTCAAGGGGTGGTCCCCTCAGTCAATACCCTCCTACTTCCTGCAACCATATCTCAGTTTTAGTGGAATAGCAGTAGAGTATACAATCAAACCCCAAAAGAGGGGCGGGGGCGGCGACTGTCGGAGGACTCAGAGAAAGGAATTTTACAGGTAAGATTTTACAAAAATTCCGTTTTCTCTTACGTCCTCCGACAGTCGCCGCCTCTTCATATTCGTCACATATGGGGACGTCCCAAAGCAGTGCAAACATGAGGGGTGGGAAACGCATCCGCGCCGAAAGGCAACGCAGTCTCCGCATCAAAGAAGGAACCTTACCAAAGGAAGGAAACCAGCTGGGCAACAGCAAAAAACAAGTGCTCAACAGGAGCAACAACCCAGGAAAAGACAAAAAAACCAGGGGATACAAAACTTATCCCAACAGCCAGGAGTCCCCAACAAGGGACCCTAGGGAACAGCCGCACTAAGAACCTTGCGGCCAAAGGAAGCATCCACCGATGCCTGAACATCTACTTTGTAGAATTTTGTGAAAGTGTGCACGGTCGACCAAGTCGCCGCCTTACACACCTGGGCTACAGAAGCCCCATGACGACAGGCCCAAGACGTACTCAGAGATCTAGTAGAGTGCGCCTTCACAGGCACAGGGGGAACCTTCCCCTGCAAAGCATAGGCCTGTTCAATGGTCTGCCTGATCCATTTGGCGATGGTAGAGGCCGAAGCCGCCATGCCCTTCCGAGGACCCTCTGGAAGAACAAACAAGGAGTCCGTCTTTCGAAAAGACTCAGTCGATTTAAGGTAAACCCTCATCGCCCGAACAACATCCAGAGAGTGCAATCTCACCTCCTTTGGATGTTTAGGCTTCGTGCACAACGAAGACAAGACAATATCCTCATTAAGATGGAATTCCGAAACTCGTTTCGGAAGAAAAGAAGGATTAGGTCGCAAGACCACCTTATCCAAATGAATAACCAGGTACGGAGACTTGCAGGACAAAGCCGCCAGCTCCGACACTCTGCGAGCCGAAGTGATCGCCACCAAAAAGGCGACCTTTTTGGACAACATAGACAACGAGATCTCCCTGATCTGTTCAAAAGGAGCACGTTGTAACACAGATAGAACGAGATTCAAGTCCCAAGGGGGCAGAGGATCCCGCCTAGGGGGAACCAGATGCCGCACACCCTGAACAAAGGTGCCAACCAATGGGTTGGAAGCCACGGGACGTTGAAACAGAACGGCCAGAGCAGACACCTGACCCTTTATCGTAGCCAGCGCCAAACGCTGATCAACACCCGTTTGAAGGAAAGACAGCACACGGGACACCGAGTACGTGCGGGGTGAAAACCCCCTGGACTCACACCAGGCAAAATAGGCCTTCCAAGTACGGTAATAAACCTTCCCCGAGGAAGACTTCCTCGCGTTGATTAAAGTATGAACGACCTCCGGAGAGAGACCCCTCTCCTTCAGGACCTCGGTCTCAACAGCCAGGCCGTCAAAGCCAGCGACTGTAAAGCAGGATGGCATATCGGTCCTTGAGACAGTAGATCGTCTCGAAGAGGCAGACGCCACGGGGCGTCGACCGCCAGATTCACGAGGTCTGCGTACCAGGACCGGCGAGGCCAGTCCGGTGCCACAAGAATCACCGTGTTGCGTTCCGAGTGTAACCTGCGAAGGAACCTGGACAGCAACTGAATCGGTGGAAACGCGTACATCAGCCTGTACTGATGCCACGGGGCCACTAACGCGTCCGACGCGTCTGCCCGAGGGTCGCGCGTCCTTGCCACGAACCTCTTCACCTTGTTGTTGAGACGAGACGCGAACAGGTCCACATCTGGAAGACCCCACTTCGCGCACAACATCTGGAAGACAGCCGGGTGGAGAGACCATTCCCCCTGATCCAGGGTCTGGCGACTCAGATAGTCCGCCTGCCAGTTCTCCACTCCCGGAATGTGAACCGCCGTTATCGCCGGGACATGAGTCTCGGCCCAAGACAGAATGTCGGCCACTTCTCGAGCCGCTCGGGCACTCCTGGTGCCCCCTTGGTGGTTGATGTAGGCCACCGCCGTGGCATTGTCCGTCTGCACCCGAACCGGGCAACCCTGCAGCCGGTCCGTCCAGCGATGAAGACAGAGACTTATCGCACGCAATTCCAGAATGTTGATCGGAAGGGAAGACTCCCCCTCCGACCAAGTCCCCTGAGCGGACAGAACGCCCAGAACTCCACCCCAGCCCGACAGGCTGGCATCCGTGGTGATTACCGTCCACGAGATCGGACGAAACGACTTGCCCCCGGACACCAACGGGGACTGGAGCCACCACAGAAGGTTTTCCCTGGTGCGAAGACTCAACGAGATTTGAAGATCCAGAGATTGAGGTCGCCCGTCCCACCTGGACAGGATCTCCGCTTGGAGACCCCGCGTGTGAAACTGGGCGAAAGGAATCGCCTCGAAGGCCGAGACCATCAATCCCAGACATCTCATACACGTCCGCAGAGACGAGTTCGGAACGTCCCTGAGGGACCTGACTTCCTCCCGGAGAGTCCTGAGTTTGTCTTCCGGCAGGAAGACCTTCGCCTGCACCGAGTCCAGTATCATTCCCAGATAGGGGAGACGAACCGACGGACTCAGTGTCGACTTTGGAAAATTTATCGTCCAACCAAACTCCTGCAGAGTTTGCATCGTGACAGACAGGTCCTCCTCCAGACCCTGGCTGGTCGCAGACCGAACCAGAATGTCGTCCAGATACCCCAGGACAGAAACGCCCTGGGCCCTCAATAATGCCAGAATCGGTGCAAGCACCTTGGTGAAGACCCGCGGAGCCGAGGCGAGACCAAAGGGCAACGCCACGAACTGGTAGTGATCCTCCGCAATGGCAAATCGAAGGTACCTCTGATGACCCTCGAATATGGGGATGTGAAGGTACGCATCCTTCAAATCGATGGAGGCCATGAATTCCCCCGGAACCAGGGCAGCCACCACCGACCGCAGGGATTCCATGCGGAACTTGCGAACCCGCACAGAGCGGTTCAGAGCCTTCAAGTCCAGAATCGGACGAACCTTGCCCTCCTTTCTGGGCACGGTGAACAGATTGGAATAAAACCCCCGAAACCTGTCCCGATGAGGCACCGGAACCACCACTCCCTGAGCCCTCAGGTCCCGCACCGCCAGGTGCAGGTCCCGCAAGCGCTCTGGAGACAGTTGAAGATTTGAGGGAAAAAATCTGCTCTCCGGCCGAGAGAGAAACTCGATCTTGTAACCAGATCGAGCGATTTCCTGAACCCATCTGTCCCGCACACGGGCCAACCAGGGCTGAAGAAAACCGAGCAAGCGTCCCCCCACCCCAAAACTGGGTGAGGGCGCCCCTTCAGGCCGAACTGTTATGGGCTGCAGGTCCGGATTGGCCGGACTTCTGTTTACCAGACCAGGGCTTCTTCTGAGAGCCTTGACCTTTGAACGGTTTGCCCTTGTAGTGCGGCCGAAAGGCACGAAAGGACCCCTGAGGGGGCCGAAAATTAGCATGCTTCTTCCCAGAAGCCCCCTTAGCCTTGGGGAAATGGGGCAGGAGAGTGCTCTTACCCCCCGTGATCCCCTTAATCAACACATCCAGGGACTCCCCAAAAAGGCGAGACCCATCATAAGGCAGATTGGCTAAGGTCTTACGTGAAGATTGGTCCACCGACCAACATTTTAACCAAACCAGGCGGCGAGACAACACCGCCACGCTGTGCACACGTGCAGCCAACGGAATCAGGTCCGCATCACACAGATACATGACACCCTGGTGGATTTGATCCACCATATCCAGGGTCGCCGGCGAGGCCGAGTCGGCCACTAGGACGCGCCTAAGCATCTGCGTCCAACTTGCGATCGCCTGGGCCGCCATGAGAGAAGCAAACAGAGCCTTAAGCATAGAACCCGTAACAGAATAAGTATGACGGGCAAGAGACTCCAGTCTCCTATCCGTGGCATCACGGAAAACAGGGGAACCCTCTGCAGGAATCGCAGTGGCTTTGTTCAAAACCGCAATTGCATGATCCACTGGTGGAGGCACACACCACCTTTCATCAGTGGAAGGCGAAAAAGGATAACGCAGCTTGAATCTACTTGGTACCGCAAAAGGTTTGCGCAGATCGCGCCATTGATCCTTAACAGCGCGTTGAAAATCAGCATTGCAGGGAAAAACCTGCGGCGTCCTGCGTTTCCTCTGCGTCCCATAAGCCGCCAAGGCAGCGGGGGGACACACTTCGTCCTGCAAACGCAGCGTTTGCTTAATGGAAGCAATCAACTCATCCATGATTGCAAGCTCTTCAGGCGAGCCAGGGGGAGAATTATCAACCCCCTCAACTTCAGCCTCCACCTCAGACCCCACTAGATCAAGAGAGGAGCGGGACCCCGATAAGGAGGCCCCTGCCATAACAGCCCCATCACCTTCACCCTCAGAATCAGAGGAAAGAGCAACTCTGGGCCTTTTAGTAGATTGAGCAGCCACCAGCATTTGCACCTGAGCAGCAAGGCCAGCCACAATAGTGGCTAAATCCCCCCCTGGGGGGGAAACAGCGGACCCCTGGCTTTCCACCAATACTGTAGGAAATTTGCCCTCCTGAGAATCCATTGCCCCTGTAATGCCAGACAACCAAGGGTTAACTGCCCCTTTTAAGCAAGCGCGGCAAGCGCAGCCCACCGCACCACACTCAAGCACAATGAGACCCCAAAAGGGAATATGCAAACTGAACACAGGCAATGGATAGCAAGAACAGAAGGATAAAACCTGAGGAGACCCTCGCCGCTGCTGCTGCCTCGATCGGTGTTCCTGGAAAGAGGAAGTGATGCTGCCAGGGCGCTCTATGTAAGCCTATGGAGGCTACAAGAAAATGGCCGCCATGCATGTAAACCATGCGGCCGGAGCAGGTGTAGGCAAAATGGCGTCGTTTGGCGCCGAAACCGCCGCTCCACAGTGCATTAAAACACACATTACATTCCAATATCAGAATACATGTCAGATCGCCGCAGCGATCGCTGTATATGCCCAAACATGCCAAAAAAACATGCCCCACAGCACACAGCTTCTCACACTGACCAGTCTGACACACACAGTGTCATACAGCTCCCCCCCCCCTTGCAGCCCACAGCATGCAGCCGAGAGATAGGGAGACAAGCAGTGTGAATAGAGGCAGGTTACACAGTCCCAGACTGACACCCCCCCAGACAGACAGGTCCCCACATAAATACACTTACCTCACATGGCGTGGGGGACCCGCACAGGCGAACAAGCCGCTGCACATGAGGCAGGGAGAGTCGCAATTCAAGACGCACAAAATGGGGGTTAAGAAACCGCACAGCGTCCAGTGAGGTAGCCACCTCACCAATCATCCCTGCACCGAACAGGGATGGGTCGTTCACTATGCCAGGAGCGTTACCTGGCTGAACGCTCGATGGCAGACTGGGAAGCCACTGACCCACGACCTGCGACCAGGGGGATCAGCCCGAGACCCAGTCCGCATGATCCTCTTCATCCGAAGAACTAACTAACGCTGACAAAATAACAGCTAAATAAAGGTAGAGAGAAAAACTCAAACAAAATATTAAAAAGAAGAAAGAGTCTGGGACAGAAAGTCCCAGCACAGAGAGAGCCAGCCACTCCTGACAAGCTAGACATTAAAACTGAGATATGGTTGCAGGAAGTAGGAGGGTATTGACTGAGGGGACCACCCCTTGAGGGTGGGATATGTTAAAAGCTTTATTGTTAACATATTCTGTTTCCTAGCTACTCCTTCGGAGCAAAGTCTAATACCCCATATGTGACGAATATGAAGAGGCGGCGACTGTCGGAGGACGTAAGAGAAACCTTCTCTTCTTTAGTCCGGGGGATTACCAAAAAGGCATGATTGCCAAAAGAATGTAAATTTAATTGTCTGAGCACAGAGCAGTTTTCCACTTTGCAATAGACATTTTATATGAGCTTTGGCCCAAAGAAGATGGTGGCATTTCTTTTCTTTGTATGATAGAGCTTTAATTTGCATTTTTGGATGGCACGGCCAACTGTGTTCACGGACAGTGATTTTTGGAAGTTTTCCTAAACCCATGCAGTGATGTCCATCACAGAATCATGCCTGTTTTTACTGCAGTGCTGTCTAAGGAGCCAAACATCACAGGCATCCAGTACTGCATTTATGCCTTGTCCCTTGCACACAGAGTTTTCTCCAGATTCTAGGGATCTTTTGACATTAAATATATCATCATCTGCAATACATAAAGTGGTTGTAAACTCAAAAGGCTAAAATTGATCACCATCTAAGGCACGATAGCCAATAAAAAAAATGCAATAACAACAAAGTCTTTCAAATAAGGCCCGGCTGTGTATTGCACTTAACCCAAAATTGGTTTATCAGAAGTAGCTGGTAAAGGTGCCTATGGATATAATGGCAAATCATATGATGCGATATGATTTTACATTTTGTAATAAAATTGGGCACCTTTAACATCATTACCTGTCTTACTTGTCAATATATAAACCACTTTCTGTACTTCTAGGGAATCCTTTCTTCAGGTGTACACTCTCAGAATCAACCAGGTACTGTAGGAGATACAAAGGGGCAATTGACTAGGCAAAAACAATATGCTACAGCTCGGGCCTTAAAGGGACAGGAGCATAATTTTTTTTTTGGGGGGGGGGGGGTTTGACAATCACTTTAAAGTCTTTGCAATTTTACATTAAGGGACATTATTCTAAAAATAATTGACAAATTTTGGATGCTGCTTTTCACAGATTGGTGGAACTCTGTCCATCTTCCCTTCTGGGACACTGATGCGCTATATATATATATATATATATATATATATACCCAATCATGTTATGTTAGCAGGGAAATAAAGACGTTCTGTATGGCCGCACTCCAAAGCAAACACCTTTAGGGCCGGTTCACATTTGTGCGAGTGCGGCGATCGCATGTAATTCGGAGCGCACTGCTCCTTCATTACATGTGATCAGATGTGCGGATGCAAATTCAGCCATACACTTTGTATGGCTGAATTCGCACTGTATCCGCACCAAACACGCACATGACCCTTTTTTCCAGCCGCATCAGGATCGGATCGCACAGTGGTTCACACTTGTGCGATCCGATCCTGTGCGAACTGTCAGATCGACTGCGATATGCGATCAAACTGGGGGTGTCATTCACATTTAATTGACACCCCCTGCGTATCGCATATGGCAATGTGAACTGCCAGAGGTGCGTTTGCGATGCGGGAACAGGCTGCAAATTCGCAGCCTTCCCGCGTCGCATAAGTGTGAACCGGGACTCATTGACATAGTAAATCCATACAGAATAAAACCATAGGAGACTTGTTACAGCAAACAGCTAACATGTTTCACACCCCTCACTGGTGCTTAATCATAACTGACATAAACCACAATTAAACAGGCATCAAAAAGGCTGCAAACCAATTGGCTTGCTAGCCAAATCTGCGCTCATAATAATGTGTGGTTCATGAACTCAAATGAATGATGTATTGGCAAAAAGGACAAGACCAAAACACCCGCATTGGGTTATGATCCTAACCCCTCACCAAAAACCCCACTCATATAAAAATAAAGTAAAATTCATAAGTAAACAAATTAACAAATAAATGCTGTAGGATCCAATCAATACATATCAATGAAAAGCTAACTAATCTTTTATCATAAACATGATTACTACAAATGTCATAAAAAATACTATCAGATTTTATTTTCCAAACAGCCACAATTACATAAATGGTCATGATACAGGCTATACAAAAAAATTCTAATCAATACCCAAAGTGTAACACCATTAAAGAATAATGGTATATATATATATATACATACATACACACACACACACACACCCCATGTATATAATTATTAATTAAATATAACTGCATACAATACATTTACTATGTAAACCAATATATAACCCATCTCCTAAAAAGTGAGCACTAACTAGATGTACGATAACAGGAACCCTTAAACCTAGCAGATAAAAAAGGGAATGAATAAACCCTCATGAACATAAAATGTCCCTAAACGGTAACGGTGCATGGAACCATAGAACCAAACACCATTACTCATAAAAATGAGAGACATCCCATTCAAAGTTCAATCCCGCAGGCTTCCTAGTATTAAGGCTAAAGATCCAGAATACCTCTTTTGCACAATATCCTGAACTTATCACCTCCTCTGGTAGGTAACACAAACTTTTCCAGTCCCTGGGTTACAAGATTAGAGACATCTCCAAAATCACATTCATTCCAATGTTTAGCTACATTTGTGGCATGATGCTTTTCTAGATCATAAAGGTGATCACCAAGGCGATCCCTCAACCTGCGAGTAGTCCGTCCCACATATTGAATTTGGCATAGGGTACATGTGGTGACATAAACTAAGTACTTATTATTACAATTTATAAATCAATTTAATTTTAAATGTTCTATTGGTAGATGTTGAATATATTGTATCTCCTCTTTTGATGTGTGAACAATAAACACATCCCCTTAACCACTTAAGCCCCGGAAGATTTTACCCCCTTCCTGACCAGGCCCTATTTTGCGATTCGGCACTGCGTGATTTTTAACGGACAATTGCGCGGTCATGCGATGCTGTACCTAAACAAATTTGACGTCCTTTTTTTCCCACAAACAGGGCTTTCTTTTGGTGGTATTTGATCACCTGTGCGATTTTTTGATCATGCGCTATAAACAAAAAGAGCGACAATTTTGCAAAAATTACATTTTTTTATTTTTTTATATGAAATTCCCCCCCAAAAAAAATTAAAAATCAAAATTTTTTAACATTTTAGGCCAATTTGTTTTCTGCTACATATGTTTGGTTAAAAAAAAAAAAAAGGATCGCAATAAGCGTATTTTGATTGGTTTGTGCAAAAGTTATTGTGTTTACTAACTAAGGGAAAGATTTTTGTCATTTTTATTGTTTTTTTTTTTTAATGAGTAATGGCGGCGATCTGCAATTTTTTTAGCGGGACTGCGACATTGCGGCGGACAGATCGGAACCTTGACTGACATTTTTTACACTTTTGGGGGTACCAGTGACATTACTACAGTAATCAGTGCTATACATATGCACTGTTACTGTAAAAATGACACTGGCAGGGAAGGGGTTAACTTTATTGGAGAAGGAGGGGTTAAATGTGTCCCTAGGGGCGTGCTCCTAACTGTTATGGCATGTGGCTGTTTGTGTAACTACAGAGATATACGCTCCTACATAGCAGGACCGTATGATCTCTGCACTTACACAAGGGAGAATGACAGGCGGCTTTGTTTACATTAGCCGCCTGCCTTTCTCCCTCTGCACGGGACGATTGCGAGTGACCAGCGGACATAGAGTCCACCGGTCACACGCGCGGGGATCACAGTGAACGAGCGGGGGCGGGAGCGCGCCTTCGGCGGCGCACGCTCGCCCCCTATTGGCTTGCAGGCGAGTGACGTACCCATAGGTCACTTTGCCTGCACGGGGCTGACCGCCATAGTATATGTACTTGCGGCTGTCGGCAAGTGGTTAAACCACATTTAAAAGGTGCCTTTAAAATTTAACCAATTTGTACCACATTTAGTGCTAGTGTACAGACTGGGGGATAAAGCTCAGCCCAAAGTCGGTGCTCTACGAGAGACCATTCTAATCCCCTTAAACACAATCTGGGCATAAATGGGATCATTACAAAATACTGGAAGAGATTTGAGAACCATTCTCCTAATTTTATCATATTCCACACTGTATGAGGTTGAAAATACCGGAATATGCGATTGCAATTGGTATAACCCTTTACCTAATTTATATCTCTGTTTATGATTACCATTATTCCTTTTATCTAACAATGCGCTGGCTCGTGGAGTTTCTTCCACCATCTTCATGGCCCTATTGATGCTATTATCAGGATCCCCTCTCTTTTTAAATCTCTGTGCCATATTTATGGCCTCCACCCTAAAATCCATATCCCTACTGCAGATACGTCTCAACCTGAGAAATTGGCCTACCGGTATACCTTTTATAGTGTTTAGGGTGACCATAATCTGCCCTTAAAAGAGTATTACCTGCAGAAGGCTTCCTGAAGAGACTAGAAACGATCCCATTGTCCTCACCCATCAAACGAACATCCAAAAAGTCAATTTTCCTAGAGTCCATGTCCAGTGAAATGAAGATTCAGATCATTATCATTCATATAATATAACCACTCATATAGATTGGCAACATCACTGGACACTATGAACAACAGATCGTCTATGCAACGACAATAAACCTTTGTGTCCGTTCGACATGGACTATCAGGTTCATAGATGCGGAACATTTCCCACCAACCCATGAACAGGTTTGCTAGGGAGGGAGAAAACCGTGCTCCCATGGAGGCTCCACATCTCTGGACATAATAGACTCCATCGAACAAAAATAAATTATGGGTAAGCAAATATTTCAAACTTAACAATATAAACTCCTGGAGCACTAATGAATATTAAGCAGATTTTCTCAGAAAAACGACACCGCCTGTTAACCTAAAGCATGTGGGATGGAAGAATAGAGGCTTGTGACATTGCATCTATATTCATGCTTCCAATCCAATTTATCCAATTTGCTTAACAGCTGCTTAGTGTCCCTGAGAAAACTTGGCAAATTAGACACCAAAGGCTGTAATTGATGATTTACCCATAGGCCCAAATGCTCATTTAGGGACCCAATGCTTGCAACAATGGGGCTCCCAGTTAGGCTCTCTAATCCCTTATGAATTTTAGGAAGGTGATGGAACAAAGGCATAACTGGACACTCGAGAATAAACATATCCCTCTCATCAGATGAAAATATTCCTGCCATAACTGCCCTGTCCAATATACCGAAAAAATTTTTTAAAAACATTGTGTAGGATCCTCCCTGAGTTTCTGATATGTGGTGATATCAGACAATTGGCATTCTGCTTCTGATTTGTAAACTATGGAGTCCAAGACAACAATAGATCCCCTTTGTCTGCATTACGATTTACTATATTGGTATCTTTACTGAGACTAGGGAGAGCTGTCCTCTCTGCATCAGTAAGATTGTCCACAAAAGGGGGGGAGGGGTACTACTAGAATTCAGTGCTAATTGTGTTAAATCCCTCTCTACAAGCTTTTGAAATAGATCCATGTCCTTGCCTCGTGAACCCACCAGATAAAAATCAGATCTTAATTTAAAACGAGACTTTAACAGGACTACCAACCGGGTCTTTAGAGCAAGGACCTGAATCCTTTAAATAATTCAATCAGATAATTTAAAGCACACACCTCAGGAAACCACTGGGGCGAGGAGAAACCCCCTTCTGTCACAGATGTATCCCCCAAAATACCCAACCATGTTACTGACCTGTTGCCAATTAACCTAATTATTTGCAAAATGTTCTTCCAGCTCTTCCTTGTTCGTATTGGTCAGCTTTTTGTTACCTTGTCCCAGCCTATTTGAGATGTGTTGCTGCGATCAATTTCAAAATTACCTTTTTTTCCCCTTAAAATTGTACATTTTCTCAGTTTAAAAATGTGATATATTTTCTATTGTGAATAAAATATGGGTTTATGAGATTTTCAAATCACTGCATTCTGTTTTTATGTAGATTTTACAGAGCATCCCAACTTTTGGTGTTGTATTTATACATGGTGATTATAATCCTCATTTATCACCTCTTCTCAAAAAAAGAATAAACTCAGTTCAGCTAATCTTTCCTCATAGCTAAACTCCCCAATGCCTCTGATCATTATTTGGTTGGCCTTCACTTTCTCCAATTTTCCAATATCCTTTTTGTGTACAGGTGCCCAAAACCAAACTGCATATTCTAGATGAGGTCTCACCAATGCTTTGTACAGGGGTAAAATTATATCTCTCTTTATGGAGTCTATACCTCTTATTACAAGAAAGTATTTTGCTTGCTTTACAAACTGCAGCTTGGCATTGCATGCTATTGTTAAGTTTATGACCTACTGGAACACCCAGATCCTTCTCAACCATTGACTAGCCCAGCTGTTCGCATTCTAGAATGTGAGGCATGCATGTTTTTTAGCCCCCATGTTTTCAGTTTATAAACAGCGACTAACTTTTATGTAAACAGATACAAACATATTCGACAGCACACCAAGGATCATGCACAGCAGTCCGAGGAAACTTTTTAATGCAAAAAGATCACATAAAGATAGGTGCAACGTTTTGGAGTTGCGCAGGACCCCTTCGTCAGGCATGTGATAAAGTGTTAACAGTGAGCAAAGAATATATGTGATAAAACCACCAATCAAAGCAATGGAAAAATTGTGCCACACCCCCCCTCAGACGTCATGTTCCCACCTATGGCCATTTAGTCAAATACTTGTTTAACCACTTTACCACCAGAGCATTTTGCTGTCTTACGTCTTTGCCACTTTTTGTGATTCAGCACTGTGCGAATTTAACTGACAATTGCGCGGTCATGCCACGCCGTACCCAAACGAAATTTACGTCCTTTTTTCCCCACAAACAGAGCTTTCTTTTGGTGGTATTTGATCACCTGTGTGATTTTTACTTTTTGCGCTATAAGCAAAAAAAAGAGCGTTTATTTTGAAAAAATAACAATATTTTTAACATTTTTTATATGAAATTCCCCCCAAAAAAGATGTAAAAACCATTTTTTTTTTAAATTTTTGGCCAATTTGTTTTCTGCTACCCATGTTTGGTAAAAAAAAAAAATCGCAATAAGCGTATTTTGATTGGTTTGCACAAAAGTTATTGCGTTTACTAACTAAGGGAAAGATTTCTGTCATTTTGGTGTTTTTTTTTTTTTTTTTTTAACGAGTAATGGCGGCGATCTGCGATTTTTTTTTGCGGGACTGCGACATTGCGGCGGACAGATCGGACCCTTGACTGACATTTTTGACACTTTTGGGGGTACCAGTGACATTACTGCAGTAATCAGTGCTATAAATATGCACTGTTACAGTAATAATGACACTGGCAGGGAAGGGGTTAATTTTATTGGAGAGGGAGGGGTTAATGTATGCCTGGTGCTTACTAACGTGTGGGGGGGTGACTGAGTGAGCCAGGGACAGATCGGATGTTCAGCTATGCTGAACACTCCATTCTGTCACTTCCTTGTCACTTAGGCGGGCGGATCTCCAAACTGGATTCCCCGACGATGGGGGCAGAGCAGCGGCGATCGCCTCCGCTCCTCCCCTGGACCGACTCCCGCTGTGAATGAAAACAGCGGGAGAGCGCCGCCTACAGGGGGAGGAGTCCAGCGACGTAGGTTGTTTTCACCTCTTCCTCCGCCGGAGCCGTGAGCGTCTAGCACAACACCTTACGTCATGGTTGCCATGACAGTGGTGGCTGCAGAGTCCAGCATGACAGTGCACGAGCGGCCTACGTGGCATGCCGTGATTGGCCCCAGGACGTGTTGCCTGGCAACGGAGACGCTGTGTCCCACTGCCAGTGTGAGGAGATCGGTGCATTATCGGTGATGTGCCCGATCGGCATTGTTATACCAAACATTAATACACCCACTGGGGGACCCTCATAAATGCACACAGTCCCTTGCAAAAGTATTCACACCCCCTTGGCATTATTCATGTTTTGTTGCCTCACAACCTGAAATTAACATGGATTGTTTGAGGATTTGCATCATTTAATTTATGGAACATGCCCACACCTTTGAAGATGTTTTGTTTTTTATATTGTGAAGCAAACAACAAATGGGACAAAATATCAGAAAAAGTCAATGTGCATAACTATTCACCCCCCTAAAGTCAACACTTTGTAGACCCACCTTTTGTGGCAATCGCAGTGCCAAGTCGCTTTTGATAAGTCTCTATGAGCTTGCCACATCTTACCACCGGGGTTTTTGCCCATTCCTCCATGCAAAACTGCTCCAGCTCCTTCAAGTTTAATGGTTTGCGCTTATGAACAGCAATCTTTAGGTCTGACCACAGATTTTTCTATTGGATTGTGGTCTGGGCTTTGACTAGGCCATTCCAACACATTTCCCCTTAAATCACTCAAGTGTTGTTTTAGCGAGTGTTTGGGGTCATTGTCCTGCTGGAAGGTTAACCTCTGCCTAGCCTCAAATCACGCACAGAGTGGTAAAGATTTCAAGAATATTCCTGTATTTAGCACCATCCATCTTCCCCTCAACTCTGACCAGTTTCCCAGTCCCGACTGCTGAAAAATATCCCCACAGCATGATGCTGCCAACACCATGTTTCACTGCAGGGATGGTGTTCTTTGGGTGATGTGTTGGGTTTGTGCCAGACATAGCATTTTCTTTGATGGCTGAAAAGTTCAATTTTAGTCTCCTCAGACCAGAGCACCTTCCTCCATACATTTTGGGAGTCTCCCACATGCCTTTTCGCAAACTCAAAACGTGCCATTTTGTTTTTTGCTGAAAGTAATGACTTTCTTCTGGCTACTCAGCCATAAAGCCCAACTCTATGGAGCGTACGGCTTATTGTCCTCCTATGTACAGATACTCCAGTCTCTGCTGTGGAACTCTGCAGCTCCTCTAGGGTTACCTTAGGTCTCTGTGCTGACTCTCTGATTCATGCCCTCCTTGCCCGGTCCGTGAGTTTTGATGGGCGGCCGTTTCTTGGCAGGTTTGCTGTTGTGCCATGTTCTTTCCCTTTGGTTATGACAGATTTAATGGTGCTGTATATGTAATGACAGATCATGTGACCCTTAGATTGCACACAGGTGGACATCATTTCACTAATTATGTGACTTATAAAGGTAATTGGTTGCACCAGAGCTTTTTATGGGCTTTATAACAAAGGGAGTGAATACATACGCACATGCTAATTTTCTGTTTTCTATTTCTAAAAAATAGTTTTATGTATATATTTTTCTCATTTCACTTCACCAACTTAGACTATTGTGTTCTGATCCATCACATAAAATTCAGATTAACACAACATTGAACTTAAGGCTATAATGTAACAAAATAGGTAAATAGTCAAGGGGGGTGAATACTTTTGCAAGGCACTGTATCTATTCATATGTGATCAATATATTGATCACAGTTTAAACAAGTATTTGATTAAATGGCCATAGGCGGGAACATGACGTCTGAGGGGGAGGGGGGGTGGCGGCACAATTTTTCCATTGCTTTGATTGGTGGTTTTACCACATATATTCTTTGCTCACTGTTAACACTATCACATGCCTGCCGAACGGGTCCTGTGTGAACTCCGAAACGTTGCACCTATCTTAATGTAATCTATTTGCATTAAAAAAAGTTTCCTTGGACTGCTGTGCATGATCCTTGCTGTGCTGGCGAATGTGTTTGTATCCGTGATCGATCCAGTGTCCAGCTGGTGATCACTGCAGCACCCACAACTGATGTGCCTATATCCAGGAAGGTGTGCAATGCAAATATGAATTATTCCAACTTTTATGTAAAACTGCACTAGAGGCACCGGATCACTTTTACAGGACTCTGAAGGTGCTGTTTCCATTCCCCCCAACTACCTTGAGCCTCCCAGTAACTTTTACAGGACTCTGAAGATGTTGCATTGTGCAAATATTGTACAACGAATAATTGCCACTATTTTATTCTATAGGGACTCTGGTTTCAGAAAATATATAATTGTTTGTGGGTTTTAGATAATTTTCTAATAAACAATGCTAATTTAAAATGTGTGCAAAATTTAAACTATGCAGGAGAAAAGTGGATAATGAACTACAAGAAACGTATTTTGAAGTACAAAATGTTTGTTATTGTTAATATGTATTATTATTATTCACGTGTGTTACTTTATATGACTTTTTTGTTTTTGAAATGTTCAGTTGTATGTATGTTCAAGAGCTTACCTGCAAAATTTGTCAGAGTCTCCAGGCAGTCATAATGTACCATGATTTGCAAGAATAAAATATTCCACAAAAAAAAAACAAGGTTTTGATATATTAAGTTCATGATACAAAAAAAGTCTTAACAATTGTTAAATTTAATATAGCACTGAGAATAAAATTGCAAGAAGGCAAGTATTAAGAATAATAATAATAATCTGCCTGACCATAAAGTGCTTTTGTAATTTTTCCTCTTAAAGGATTATAGAATCACAATATTGAAATGACCCCAGGTACATTACCAAATGTTAATGCAGTTACAGAAAGCACCCTGCCTGCCTGTCAATCAGATGGCTGTTTTTCTACACCTGCTGACATTATTAGTGCATCCCAATATTTTCATAATGATCCAGCACAAGTACAGCACATACTATTATATACATTATTTTAATCATAGTAATTCTCTAGCATATTACAAAAAAGGTTGTGCGGTTTTCTGTATGTGGTTCCTTGGTGTGTTTTTGAGCTGCAAGAGGAGACCTCTGAACTGTAACTCTGTAACAAAAGGCTAACAATGTCACCTTTTTAAAGTTTCAGTCCCTTTATTCTATTCTTATTTTTAACAACTGTTGTAATTATTCAGTAAGAATGTGCTATTTACATTTTTACGTTGGACCGATTTACATTTTTGTGGTGCATCGATGTGTATTACGTTAAGGCAGCCCATTGAAATAAATGAGCTGCTAACATACCGTAATGTGCCAAAAAACAAACATACACAATTTTTGGCAATGCAACACACTACTGGATGCATTGCCTTAGTGCATTGGGGGTACCATTCAAAATGAATGGCCCCGCAATGCATGTAACATAGGTTGACATGTATTTCTGTAACACAATGGGCCCTTATAATGACTCTGTCATGAGAAAAGTATGAAGCCTGCTGCTGATGTCCTTTCCTTTATGAATATTAGTTCCCTGGCTGTTATACCGATGTTTTGGCTTCCATGCTTTTAGAGTCTGTTGCTTGGAACAAGTATAGGGAAAAGGATTTCTGATACTCATTTACAGGAGGCTTGTTCCAGGTCTATGATATAAAAGTATGGATGCCAGACACAACACAACAAGGCAACAAACATTTTCAAAAGAGCAATGGCAGCCTTACACTTTCTCATGACAGAGCTGTAGAATGACTTGTGCACCACCCCCCCAAAGCTTATAATGGTGGCCAGGGAAGGCACACCCACACTGGAATATCGGAACCTCTCCCCACTTTGCTGCCATGGCACATTATGCTAAAGGTAATCCTTGATAACACAGCCTTTTCATCAGTCCACGTCCGCTCTAAAGGAGGGTCTTACATCTTACCCTCTAACACACCTTGTATTTCTGAAACTATTTGTGAAACGTCCTTCTCCACATTTACAGCCATGAAATGTTCAGGTGCTGCTGGAGGCTCCAGCGTGTCAAACTGTGATGCTAACAATTCCACCGGCATGAAATGTCCTGTTCGTTTCTGAATCCTCTCTGAGATCAGTTTCCGTGAACCCTGTAAGTGGATGAAAAATATATCTGAATCCAGGTTTTCTTGCTGCTGTCTGTCAGATGTACATAGGTTTGTCCCAGTGGCCAGTGTTTCCCTGTAGGCTTTCTTCAGTGCAGAGCATGCCAACACCACATGATGACCACGGGCTTCATCACTAAGGGGAAAACAGAACACCAACATGACCATCAATCTCATCCGTTTTGTCCTTACACTTTTAGTAAACTGCTATTGTCTGGAAATCTTTGCTTATGGCCCCGTTCACACGGGGTGATTAGCTCTGTGCCCCATGCAGGGCGGTCTTCTGCCAACACAGGTGCTACGTTCTTCTACGTGCCGCCACCTCAATTTAATCTATTGGGACACATGCATGAACAGAGCTGATGTTTTCTTATATGAGACGCTGCTGTGGTTCTCCCTCATGCACACAGGGTGAGTTCAGGGACCCTCATGCACTCACATGTCATATAGAGACACAGCAGCTCTGTCCATGCAACTGCATGTCCCAATGGACTAAAATAGGATCCCCGGCATGGGGATGCATGCAGCACCCGTGCATCTCCGTGCCGGTAAAAAGATAGCTCTGCAAGTGGCACGGAGCTAATCCCCCCATTTGTTTAATATGTGGGGGGGTCTTAAAGTGATCCTGTCAAGAGAGAAGTACGGGGCTCACAAAGCTGATCTTCTGAGAATCCTAGTTTCCTGGGTGACATGCTGATCCTCTGGCTTCAAAGCTTACTGACCTTGAATTTGCAAATCAGACAGAAGCCAGGAAACCAGCAAAATCTATGGCAGTTTCTGTATCTCATGATAGCTGTCTATTAGTTATTTTCTTTCTTTTGTAGGTTGCAGTGGCCAAAAGAACAAGGTATACAAAGCGAGTGCAGAACAGTGTGTATCAAAGTTTTTTTTTTTTTATATTAGTTTCACTAATTAATAATAATCATCTGTGTAACCAGTCACAAACACTGCAAAGGTCATGCTCAGATAAGTGATAAGCCCCTCTGATTGTAGTTCCCTGCCAAGCTGTTTAAAGTGAGCCAAAGGTCTAGACAAGCAATAACCTTCACTTCCTTATTATTCTAAGGCTGGCCATACATTATACAATGTTCTTATTCAGTTTCCTTTAGATTTACTTTCAACTATGTAGTGCAAGGGCCTGTCTGATTGCATACAAATTGGAAATGGTTTAGGTGTGACCTCCTTTTATATGGTTTTGGTATATCTAAAGAAAAATTGTACAATAAAATTGTATATAGTGTATGGCCAGCCTAAGACTGCATTCACACCTGGGCGTTTTGCCACGATTCTGCCCACGATTTCAAAACGCTCTTGTAAAATGATAAATCGTACAATGCAAATTTTAGATGCTATCCGTTTTAATGGCACCTAAAAACGCAGTGCGGTTATGCTGCGATTGCTGCGTGATAAATTGCACTAGAAACACGACAAACTGCATCGCGTGAAGCTGGTCACCCAAAAGTAGCACCGGAACTTCTTTTTGGGCGACACTTCATAAATGTGGTTTGGCGTGATTACTCCACTTGAAAGCTGCATCTTTCAAAATAGAATTGAGGCTGCAAAGATTTTTGAAATCCAAGTTCCATCACTTTTTAGATGGGGAAGACTTTGCTTAAAGTATATCCAGAGCCAACCCTTTTTTTTGCTGTTTTTCCTTTATTTAAATTGAGTCCAGTGATTAGACAAAAGATTTTTTCCTGTAACTCATTATTTCACAGGGGGCTGCTGAGTAAAATCAGGTTTTTATTTACTCCGTTTTTTTATTATTTGGTTTAGCTTGACTGCTTATGACAAAAATAATATCGGTTTAGGGCGTACTAACCCTTTAAAAACGACATCTGTCCAGCCACATGTAGCAATATATTGCTTATATCACATAACCCTGCCTGGACTTCTAGCTCAAATACCTATGGGATATTTCCTGTTCTCTACAGCATAAACACAATTAAATAAAGAGCAATCACAGAGCACTGAACACTGTAACAAGTGTTACGCTCGGCCAGAAATGAGCTTTCCTTTATGGTCACTGATTATTTCTTTGTAGAGCAATTGTGCATGAGTGCTTCATTAATCATTCCTACAGTGATCAAAACAAAATATTTTAAATTTACAGTATTTGATCACATTAAGGAAAGTAGCACAATTAAAAATAATAATTTTATTAGGTTAGGTAAGTCTCATATTTCACTTTTTACCAAGGCAGCCATCTGCTTTTGTATGGCTTTCATCAGTTGCCCTGAAAACAAATGCTTATATCAGATGTGTCTTTATCTGTTTATTCATACTTTCCCATAATGTATTACAGATGGTGCTACATGCAGATTCAATACACTTTTCCTTAAAGTGTAACTATAGTAAAAAAAAAAAAAAAAATTATATTATATATATATGATGCACTCAGTCGAGTCGCTAGCTTTAACACAGCAGTGATGTTTTTTCTAAATCTCCTCTTGTAATAGGACATGCTTTCCAGCAAAAGGGACAATTCAATTTAAAGCAAGTCCCAGTCTCAGTGGCTGTTAATCATCCAGTGTGGGGGGGGGGGTTGATTTCAGCAGATTGAGAATAGCAAAGACAGAACATTAAGTCCTGCAGAATTGGGAGATAGTGGGGAGATAAAGCAGAAATGGGCAGGATCACCAGGTATTCAAGCTCTCCATACACAGGATGAACAAAAAAAAATCTAACAGGATCCCCCATCCACATTAAACAAATGCAGACAGATGAATCTCCCAATATGGCTATTGTCAGGCAGGAGGATGCCAACAGGGGAACCTGTAGACAGGATCAACAGGTATTTAGGCTTGCTATACACAGGCTCCACTAAAAAATATCTAACAAAATCCTCCATCCACACTAAACCTTGCAGATAGATGAATCTCCCTCTGTGGCTATTGTCAGCTGTGAGGGTGCCAGAGTGATAATTAGGCCTCAAACAACAAACTAGATCGCTGCTCCATCAAGAGGCATGCTCAACTCTTCAAGGTATACATATTGATAAATATTGTCAGGGAAGGGAAAATTACATGCCAAAAAAACAAAGGAAAAATGCACCTACAAAGGCTACCGGTTTAAATACAAAATTGTATTTATTGGACATACATTTGACAATCGACAATGGCTAAAATGGGAAACGCCTTCCCCACATATACCCCTTGAGGAATATTCTCCTCTCCACCTTGGTAAAACCGATGTTGATCCTCCTCCCCTTACCCTGGCCCCCCACTCAACACAACCCACCCCACTCCTTATCTTTGCCATTGTTTCTTGGCGTATGTATGTCCAATAACTAATATTTTGTATTGAAAATCGGTAGCATTTGTAGGTGCATTTTTCCTTTGGTGTTTTTTTGGCATGTATATTTTGGAAGCACCTCCCTTTATGCATTAGAGTATGGGCACCCTTTTCATAGCACTTTGAGGATCCATAGTTGTGGGTTTTTCTCTTCAAGGGAAAATTACAGCCTGTTCTCCAGCTAATACAATACGATACGATTCAGCAGATATCAGCAATTTTTGCAGAGCTTACCCACCTGGTTATCAGGTTATGCAACTCACAAAGCCAAGGCTGTCTGTCCTGCGAATGGTACGTAAAAACATTACTGTAGGTTAAAATACATACATACACAGCTACTGCATATCTTGATTTCACATTATGATCAGTGATCCCAGTATGCTCGCTAGAAGTGTGACATCAAAGCCATAGCATAGCTGCCAGATTAAATTCTACCCAGAATGGAGTTACAAAAGACATGAGAGCTGAACCATTTTCTCCCTTTAAACAGGGCATACAGGGATCCAAATCCGGCTGGTACAGCAGGGAACGGCCAAATTTCGATCCATGCATGGCCACTGCAGTTAAACAGCAAGTACAGGAATGGGGTTCTGTATGCCAGTGCTTCTGTACACACAAATATTCATCTCAGATAACCAATAATACTTTTGCTTATGCAGAGAGCTGTAAAAAAAAAAAACTACAGCTGTAGCTTATATCTATCTGTGACTGGATAATTATTCTAGCTTGTCCGGTCTCTTTTCCCCCTTGCCCAGTAGTGTCTGTGAGTAGCTCACGAACAGATAAGGCCCGTACACACGTAGCGATTGTCGGCCGTAAATATTCGGCCACCGACCGATCGGCCGATTGTCGGCTTGTTAGTATGATGCTTCCGACAACCGACTGCGACTTTTCGGCCGAACAGAATCTGGTGTGCATGCTTTAAAATTTTTGTTGGCCAACACCAGAACGGCCGATTGTTCCTCAGTCAGTACAGAATTCGGCCGACAATCAGCAGATGAGCAAGACTGGGCATGCTCAGAGAAGAAAAAACACACAGAAAGTTAACCATTACATGATATCACTTCTGCAGTCGGCTTTTGTTGGCCGACAAAATTCGTCTGCAGTCTTTAGCACTTTTCAACCGACAGGACAGCACCGGACAAAAGACGGCCGATCGTTCGGCCGACATTCGGTACGTGTGTACGGGGCTATAATCTCCATTGATCTAACCGCAAATAGTGTCTAAACATCACACAAAAATTCTAAAACCCATTCTTATTTTACATCCCCCCCCCCACCCATTTAGTAACCATCTCCTGGATTTTTACAATGGGATGGCTTTGGCCTCTAATGCAGCAGAATTACCTTTTCTGAAGGGAAGCCTGCAAATACCAATCACAGGGCAATATTAGAACAGTATCTTTTTTGGAGGAGGGACTGCTGGATATCATCTTGCCAGAGCCCTAAACAGCAGTGTGGCAGACTCTTCAGGCCATGGGAACATGGCAAAGGGAGTGGAGACCACTGTCTATTTATCAATGCTGGTATTCTATGGTATGATTTTGTTTGTAGTTTTCAACATCTGTTCATTTTCTGATTTTGAGGATACTGGAAGAGCCAAGCTTGACAAGGCCTCTCCAAGTCACTCTTGGACTGGTCAATAAGGCTATTTTGGGAAGCAGTTTTCATTAAACAATTGTGCTTTTTCTTTCCATTAAATACTCCATCCTAGGGAGTTGGGTGTTCACTTAAAAAAAAAAAATGATTATTTTACACTTTGTTAAACTTAATTTCAAACAGCACAGCTGGAAGCTTGGTGCAGCCATATTATTTATGGAAATTTCTAGGAGAAAGAAGGCAGAGAAGAGGAACATCTGAAACTTCTCCCAGGAATTGATTTAAGTCCAGAGTATTGCTTACAGACATTTCTTTCCAAGTATTTTTCTTTGAAGAAGAGCAGTACTTGTCAGATATGATAAAAATGAGTGATAGGTTTGCCAGCTCAATCTAATATGCGTTGGGAACCCCGGAGGAGATGTCACTATCAGTCAGCATTTATCAGCGGCCAGCTATCACCTCAGCTAACAGTTTAGTCAAGATGTATTGCAGGATGCTGCTGACTTGCCGGGGAAGACAGATGATTATGTAGGTGAATGTGCAGCACTGACACTTAGGTCACTAAAAACGCATTCAAACAGTAAATCACAATAGAAATGTATGTAAAGCAATCACAGACATATGTGAACAGAAATGGACAGTGCCTTTTTTTTTTTTTTGGAGGGGGGGGGGGGGGACAAGGAATGCAGTATTTTTTTAAAAGAAAGCTTTATATTTAGCAAAAAAAAATCTGACTACACTGGCAGCATGTTTTTATTGGGCCTGTGGCTCACTGAGACTAGAAGCAGCCAGGCAACTTGCATTTTTAGATGGCTATCTACAACTGCATGTAATTCTATATACATTAATGTCCTTTAATTAAAGTGAAACTTTACCCATAACAACTTGATTAAAAAAAAAAAAAAATGTTCTTTACCAAGGAGCATACATGCCACATTATTAATTATGCTACCAATATTAGCATATTCTGTAAATTGCCTCCAGCATTGTTACTGTTTCTTCTTGCTGGAGGCTGACATTTTACTGAAGCCCAGAGCACCTGAACGGTTTCAAAAATTTGTTACATTCCTGGAATTGCTAACGGTCACCTTTGCATGTGTCCTCTACCAAACTGTCACACCATCAAATGTCTGGTGTCATAACTGATCACATGTGCAGTATCATGCTAAGTTGCAGATCAAAGAGAAGCAGCTTCCTTTAATGTAAAGGATAGGAGGGCTTAATTCCACTTTAACCACTTAAGCCCCGGAAGATTTTACCCCCTTCCTGACCAGGGGGTTTTTTGCGATTTTTTACTGCGTGACTTTAACGGACAATTGCGCTGTACCTAAACAAATTTCACGTCCTTTTTTTCCCACAAACAGAGCTTTCTTTTGGTGCGATTTTTTGATCATGCGCTATAGACAAAAAAAAGAGCGTAAATTTTGCAAAAATAACAATATTTTTCCCTTTTTTTATATGAAATTCCCCCCCAAAAAAATGTAAAAATCAAAATTTTTTAACATTTTCGGCCAATTTGTTTTATGCTACATATGTTTGGTTAAAAAAAAAAAATCGCAAAAAGCGTATTTTGATTGGTTTGCGCAAAAGTTATCGCGTTTACTAACAAAGGGAAAGATTTTTGTCATTTTTGGTGTTTTTTTAACGAGTAATGGCGGCGATCTGTGTTTTTTTTTTTGCGGTACTGCGACATTGCGGCGGACAGATCGGACCCTTGACTGACATTTTTGACACTTTTGGGGGTACGAGTGACATTACTGCAGTAATCAGTGCTATATATATGCACTGTTACTGCAAAAATGACACTGGTAGGGAAGGGGTTAACTGTATTGGAGAGGGAGGGGTTAAGTGTGTCCTAGGGGCGTGATTCTAACTGTAGTGGGACATGGCTATTGGTGTAAATACAGAGATCAACGGTTCTACATAGTAGAACCGTCTGATCTGCATTTTTACACAGGGGAGAATGACAGGCGGCTTGTTTACATAAGCCGCCCGCCTTTCTCCCGCTCTACCGACGATCGTAGTGTGACCGGCGGACATCGGGTCCGCCGGTCACACGCCCGCACTCCTCTGTGAACGAGCCTAGGCGGGTGCACGCCTCAGCGGGCGCGCGCTCGCCCGCTATTGGCTCAAAACCCGGTGACAGGCTAGCGACGTAGATCTACGTCACTCTGCCTGGCCGGGGCTGACTGCCGCAGTAAATATACTGTGCGCAGTCGGCAAGTGGTTAAGGCTGTCAGCAGATCGGCCTCTACAAATTTTGCAGAGCAACTAAGTATTTGCAGTGTGAAACAGTGTACAGTATTACTGGATTTTAAACAGTATAGGCCCTTACTGTATTTTTAATGTTTTACAAAGCTATACCTGCAAAAGGGCCCAGCCTGAACCAATAGCAGAACTTCACACTTGTGCAACTTAAAAATCGTGCAATTTCCATTGTGACTTTACAGTGTGACTTAATGCAACCTGAATTTGACTTTGATGCAATTTTGATGCGACTTTGGATGAGGGCAACTTATGCTCTGACCAATGTGATTGTTTTGTTTGTGCTCTATAAAGTCACTAGATATGTGCAGAACAGAACAATTAATTTAGTTTTTTTCTTCATCTAACTATTCTTCAATCTAACATTCCAAATTTTCTGAACGATTAATCGACTGATCCAAATTCTGTGTGAAGAATAGCTGGTTAAGGAGCATGCCGGAAAGCCAGCCGCCGTGTCCTTAACAACTGTTGATTTATCTGTCAGCGGGCTTCCCCACGGACAGCTGAATGTAAACAAAAGAATGTCGGCAATGAAAAATAAAGGAAAAAAAAAAAAAACTGCGTACCTATCCATACTAGGCCCTAGTATAAAATTTTAAGGGGAACCTCACAAAAAAAAAAAAAAAAAAAAAAGGCATGGGGGTCACCTCCAAAATACATACCATACCCATTCACATGGAGGGGGTGGGGGGTCAGGATCCAAATTGCGATAACCCCCACGCCCGCAGGCCCCCACAACCACCAGACAGGGTTATGGGAAGGAGGCCCTTATCCCCATCAACATTGGAACAAGGTGCTTTGGGGGGGGGGGGGGGGGGGGACAGCAGAGCCATTGTTGAGGGCATGTGGACTGGTATGGTTCAGGACCACCGCTCGTTATGCGCCTTTGCTGACCTGATGGGCTGCATGCTCAGATAAGGGTCTAGTATGGATTTTGGAGTGGTCACGCCTTTTTTTTTTTTTAAAAAATAAATACATTTGTGAGGGTTCCCCTTAATATCTATACCAGACCCAAAGGGCCTGGTATGGATGGGGGGGGGGCCACGCTGTTTTTTTAAAGTCACATGTATATCATGCAGGTGTGACTTTTGAGGGTTTCCATTGAAGTCTATGGTTCTCAAGTCAAATGAAAGTATGACCAAAGTACTGCAGGAACTACTTTAACCACTTCAGCTACAAAAAGTTTACCCCCTTCATGACTAGGTCATTTTTTGCGATATGGCACTGCGTTAGTTTAACTGACAATTGTGCGGTCATGCAACGCTGTATCTAAACAAAACTTATGTCTTTTTTTACCCACAAATAGAGCTTTCTTTTGGTAGTATTTGCTCACCTCTGTGGTTTTTATTTTTTGCGCTATAAACAAAAAAACGGTGACAAATTGAAAAAAAAACAAAAAAAAAAAAAACAATATTTTTTACTTTCTATCCAATAAATAAATGTAAAAAAAAAATCGAATTTCTTTACCAATTTAGGCCAATATGTATTCTACTACATGTTTTTGGTAAAGAGAATCCCAATAAGCATCTATTGATTGGTTTGTGCAAAAGTTATAGCGTCTACAAACTATTTTTTTTTTTTACTAGTAATGGCAGTGATCAGCGACTTATAGCAGGACTGCGATATTGTGGCGGACAGACGGGACACTGACACTTTTTTGGGGGAACAGTGACACTAATACAATGATCAGTGCTAAAAATATGCACTGCACTAATGATACTGGCAGGGAAGGGGTTAACATCAGGGGCGATCAAAGGGTTAAATGTGTGCCTGACCAGTGCTTTACAACTGTGGGGGAGATTGGTGCCTCTGCTTAGAAGAGACACAGGATCCATGTCTTCTGTAGTGATAGAAAGACGATCTGACTTGTTTACCTAGGCAGGCAGAACACAGTTCTGCCTGCATACAGATCCATCTGCAGGTGCCAGCAGACACTGAGTCCGCCGTACCTGCCAATCAGCTCCCACTGTGTCTAAAAACTGCCCCAAACCTATAAGTGCAGAATCACGGACCTAGTATGTGATCCTGTGCAGAAGAGCTGCCTTGCCGCTGTATATCTACAGTATACGGTCAGCAAGCGGTTAAAGTTGCTGCAACTTTAAAGTGTTTGGGAAACAGTTTATTAAGCCCCGGTTCACACTTATGCAATGCGGGAAGGCTGCGAATCCGCAGCCTGTTCCCACATCGCAAACGCACCCCCGGCAGTTCACACTGCCATATGCGATACGCTAGGGGTGTTAATGTAATCTTAACGACACCCCCAGTTTGATCGCATATCGCAATGCGATCTTGCAGTTCGCACAGGATCGGATCGCACAAGTGTGAACCGCTGTGCGATCCGATCCTGATGCGGCTGCAAAAAAGGGTCCTGTGCGTGTTTGCTGCGGGTGCGGTGCGAATTTAGCCATACAAAGTGTATGGCTAAACTTGCACCGCACAGCCGATCGCATGTAATGAAGGAGCAGTGCGCTCCGACATTACATGCGAACGCCACAGCCGCACAAATGTGAACCGGCTGTAAAAAACAAAAAAACAAACAAAAAACAAACATGTTATACATACCTGCTCTGTGCAGTGGTTTTGCACAGAGCAGCTCCCATATTCCTCTTCTCTGGTCCCCTGCTGGCGCTCTGGGCCCCCCTCCCCATAGCAAGCCGTTTGTTGTGGGGGCACTCGTGCGTGCTTTTTCCTGAGCCTCCTCACTGGCTGTGATTGACAGCAGTGGGAGCAAATGACTCCTGCTGCTGCATCTCAGCCAATCAGGAAAGAGAGATCGGGGAGAGTCTCAGGTCTCATGAACATCGCTAGATCGAGATCGAGCTTAGGTAGGTATTAGGGGGGCTGAGGCGGGAATGCATGAAGGTAAAAAAACCTTCAGCCTTTACAACCACTTTAAGTTGCACAGACATGAACGGTACTCATTGGGAAATGTGGGGTGCGGCTTGTCATGCGACTTTGGTGTCCAAAGTCACCATGCGACTTTGGTGTCCAAAGTCGCACAAGTGTGAATGGGGCCTTAAGTTCCACTTTAAGCAAAGTAATCATACACAGTTTAGGTTTGTATATGAAAAAAATATGCGAACAGCCTTTTGAATGCATTGTAAGGATGGCTGTAACTTTTGCAAAAACAAGATGATTTGCAACGTCCCCTCCTGCTCCTTGTAATGACAGCTGAGCAGCTTCTCAGGTGCATTGGTTGACATTACAAGACAGCCGACCGTCGGCTATGGACGCCCGTACCGGGGTGATGCCTCTAGCTGCAGGCATCACTCCGGTACAGCACTTCCTGGAATATCGGCAATATCGGTAACCTCAGGGGCCGGTTCCGATATATCAGGGAAAGTGCATATCGGCCCCTGATATATCGGCATTGCCAATAATTGGTCGATCCCTAATGCAAATACTGACCACAGCCCCCTCATGCAAGCATAACCTACTACTGAACTGACTAGAAGCCCAGAGGAATTTGTGGTCAATTTTGGCCTAATAGATCACTCAAGATTTTTTAAATTCTATGACTCTCTGAAGATAAATAAAAGTATAAGAGCAGCCACCTGGAGCATGCTTTCTCTATGAAGTTGGGTCCACTTGACAAGATAAGTTGAGATTGTACAATTAAAAGGTGCACTTACACTATGACAAGAACTGTGTCTGAGTACAATTTCCTCCTTGTTGGTGTGTGTTTAGTTAGTGTGTGTTTACACTGGGATTGAAAAGGAAGCATTCATGAACATCATCACCTCTGCCAGCCAGATCACATTGAGTGATCTATAGAGAGTTCTGTGCTCAGGCACCGTTTGCACTCACACTGAAGTGAACTGCACCAGACCACCACTGTGTGCCTCATGCACACAGGGCGTTTTTGCAGCTGCTTTTAGGAGCGTCAGATGTTTTTTTTTTATTTTGCAGCTTAAAAACGCCCCTCCATGCTATTCTATGGCCTCATGCACACACAGGCTTTTAGGAGCTCCAAGTGGCATAGGCGTTTTTAAGCTGCAAAAAAAAACCCCAGGGCCAGCCCGTTCCGAGGACAAGCGTTACAACTGTAAAAACGCGTGACGCGCCTAAACGTTCCTAAACGCTGTATATCAGCTTTTAGCCACGTCAGGCGTTTTTAAGAAGGAAAAATGTAATTTGTCACTGTAATTAGAGGAAAACCATGAAATTCATGCTTACTTTACCCAAAAATTCTTTGCTCAGCCATGTGGTTGTGAGAGGAGAGGAAGAGGACAGGGAAGATGGCTGCTGATGTCCCCCAAGCAGAAATATCGGCAGTGGAGGTACATCCAGAACTGTGGGATTGATCGCATCCCTTCTATGACGACCGGATAAGGAAGGTGAAAAAATGGATGGACATAAGTTCTGCACTGACACCAGACTGGGACCGTATGAGCAATGCAGCAAAAAGAGAGAAATTTTCATTAATTGCATGATACCTTTGCTGTGTCGTGTTAATGCGTAATAACCCTTCTTTTCGACTTTCTGTAGGCAAAAATTTACAGCGACGCTGTAAGTCACTCCATGAACGTGTGAGGAGGGATTTGATGGAGGAGGGGGAAGGCCCAGAATATTTGCGCACCAGCTCCTCAAAAAAAGCCACATTTGTTCCACAACCATTTGGCTTACCTCCGCCAAGCCATGATCGACAACAATAGAGAGTATGTTTTTTTTCCCCCCTCACATATATTCCCCTTTGTGCATTGTTCTAAGTCCTCAAGTTAAAGGGGGTCCTTTAACATGGGCTTTCCGCCCCCGCAGTCTGTTTTGCTCAGCGGGGATCAATCCGCTGAGCAGGCGGATGACAGGTCTGTCTCCACCTACTTTGCAGAGACTAAGCTGTCAGATCCCCGTTCTCCTCTATTGGAGATCAGATGAAAAACGGACCATCTGTCCATTTTTATCTGATCCTATTTGATCCTCCAGACGGATGGAAAATAGGGTTTCCATCCATATGGATTTCACAAACCGGATCGGATCGGATACCAGCAGGTGTCAGCGGACATGTCCCCACTGACATCCGCCGCTCCATAGGGGTGCATGGAGCATCCAATCAAGTCCACTTGAAACAAAAAAAAAAGGTTACCTATTCTGCAGGCATTTTTACATTTTTAGGCAAGGAGATTGTTTTATTCTCTTCAGGACAACATCCAACATCGTAGATGAAAGAGTGCATACGGAGGAGGCAGTGGAAGCGCCGTTGGAAGATGTACCCAGCAGTGCCACTCACAGCACTGACCTTGCATCCCCCCATCAACCGAGTGTGGGAAGTGTGATGGAAGATTCCACATTTTAGGTAACTGTCTGTCTGTCTGTCTATGTGCCAATCTGAACATTTTAATTTTTTTTCCAGGAATCCAGGGACCTGGATGTGTCTTCAAGCAGCCACAGTCATGGCGAGGTGCGTGGCCGTGACCGTGTGCGTGGCCTCAATCAGCCTCAGAGGGGTGGCGGTTTCAGTAGTGAAAGTGAGGACAGGGTACTAGCGTTCCTGCAGGAAGTGCGGCAGGAGAGGCGCAGTGTGAATGCTTTCATGGATCCTGGCAACCCACCCGTCTGCTTCTTGCGCAGTTCATATCATATCCTGGAGGACATTGGGAGAGACCAGGAGAAGCATTGTATGAATCGCATGTAAGGTATTGCAATGCAATACCAAAATGCTAAATTAAGCAGTGGGCCACCCCCAAGCGATCCATACAATGATTTTCAGGATCTCCTAATGGCCTCCGGGGACCTCAGCAGCGCTAGCACCCCCTCTCAATATCAGCCCCCTAGAGGCCAGTCGCCACCTACCCAGTCTCAGACCTCCTTTTATCCCTCCCCCCCCCCTTTGCACTCCTCTGTTGAATTTCATCCTCCTTTTCAACAACCTGCTCATCCCCATTTCTACCCAGATCCCACACCTCCCTCATTTCAAGGATCCCCCTACCACCATGATTGTGGGCATGAACGCCTGCCCCAGGCCACCCACTCACACCCTGAATTAACTTTACCCTGTCCCCAATCCCCACGTGCAAGCCATGGTGGCAAATCTTCCTCCACCAATCAGCAGCTGTGATTCTTTCCATTTTTTTAAAAAATGACTAATAAAAAGTAATAAAATTATATTTTGTAGATCTTTTTTTTTTTTTTTAGATATGGTGCACGTCAGCAGTAATTAAATATTCTATGTATGTTAGCATACGGGTAGCATACGCTTGCCTCATGCAGAAGAAAATTACTCTTTTTCCTCTGCCTGGGGCAAACGTAGGCACAGCCTAACAAGGGGTAGCAATACTTTTTCAAAGCACTGTAAATTAGCATCACATCTCATTCTCATATGGCTACAATATATGAAATGTGTTTACCTGATCATTTAATGGGATCCCTTTTCCCATCTTCAGTTTATTGTTAGGTGGATGGTAATCATCTGCATCATAGAATTTCCACCTTAGCTACAATAAAACAAGCAGCATGCTTTAAAATTGTCATTATAGACAATGGGTCTCTTATAGCTAATGACATTAGTAAGGGTAATGCTTGAGGACGTTGAAACTAAAATCACTGCACCATGCATTGCATACTACTGACCTCAGAATCCTGCATTACACACTACCAACCCCTGAACTTTGCAATATTTACTCCTGATCGCTGCACTGTGCGTTACATACTACTGACCCCTATACTCTGGTAAATATTACTGATCTCAGAGTTACTTAGGCCTGACCACTGTGCTTTGCATTTTATACTACTGACCTCTAAGCTATTTACTCCTGACCCCTGCACTCTGCATTACCTACTACTGACCTCAAAGCTTTGCATTACTTACCACTAACCTCTGAACTCTTCAAACTCTCCTTAGTTTTTAATAAAGCATTGCTAGGTAATGTCCTTAAAAAAAAGTAAAGTACACTCTAGTGAACTTTTAGCTCTTCCATGTTGTTCAGATAGCTCTCCATCTTTTCCAGGGTTGCCTACCCCTGGCTTATAAAAACCAGGTAAACATGTAACAGGTAAACATGTAAAAATAAATTTGAAGGCTCCATGCACACTAGCATTTTTTAAACACTCAAAAAAGCAAGGAAAACGCTGGATGAAAAATGCTGATAATAGTAATTCTGTGCTAGCTTGTAGTAGCGTTTTAGAAGTTTATGGGAATATTAGCGTTTTTACAGTACTTGAAGAAAGAAAAAAAAAAAAAAAAACACTCGAAAAAAGCTGTTAGGAGCATTTTAGTAGTGTTTAGGAGCATTTAACGTTTTATTTTCTTCTGCATAAACACTCCTAAAAAAATAAAAAAAATAACACGTGCTAATAGCCCGATGTAGTGTGCATGAACACATGGAATAACACTATTTAGCTTCTAGGAACAGAAAAAATTCTAATAACAGCTTCTAGGAGCTTAAAAAAATGCTAGTGTGCATGGAGCCTAAATATCACCATGCATGCCAGAGAGCAATAATTCTAGGGCCATCATTCATGGTTAAAGTGTTACTAAACCCAGAACCTGTATTTACTATATCTGGTCTACCACAGTACACAGAACATGGCAATGCAAAACTGCAATACCTTTTCTCATCAGCAGTTAGAGCAGTCTTGTGACTTTTATCAGTGTCTGGCCAAGCACTGGTTAAATCTTGTAGGGGGAGATTTATTCTCCTCTTGACTGTCCTATGAGGTTGCATGACCCCTGACTTTCTCTCTGGACAGTGCTGATTGGCCCTGTGCTAATCACATGCACCCTCCCAAGAAAAAAACTTTATAGTAATACACACCAAACTGAGCATGTGCAAAGTGCCTCCTAGGACAGAGGACAAGGGTGGCCTTTAACCACTTTACCTCCGGCCACTGTGCTGCTACTGTGGCACAGTGGCTCGTTATCGTCCAGCGACGTAGACCTACGTCGCTGGACTCCTCCCCCTGTAGGCGCGCTCCCGCTGTTTTCATTCACAGCGGGAGTCGGGCCAGGGGAGGAGCGGCGGCGAACGCCGCCGCTCTTCCCCGATCGTCGGGGAATCTAGTTTGGAGATCCTCCCGCCTGTGTAAACAGAGCGGGCGGATCTCCTAAATGATAGGGAGTGACAGATCGGAGTGTTCAGCATAGCTGAACATCCGATCTGTCCCTGGCTCACTCAGTCACCTCCCCCCCCCACACGTTAGTAAGCACCAGGCATACATTAACCCCTCCCTCTCCAATAAAATTAACCCCTTCCCTGCCAGTGTCATTTTTACAGTAACAGTGCATATATATAGCACTGATTACTGCAGTAATGTCACTGGTACCCCCAAAAGTGTCAAAAATGTCAGTCAAGGGTCCGATCTGTCCGCCGCAATGTCGCAGTCCCGCAAAAAAAAAAATAAATAAAAAAAAAAAAAAAAAAAAAAAAAAAAAAAAAAAAATCGCAGATCGCCGCCATTACTCGTTAAAAAAAAAAAAAAAAACACCAAAAATCACAGAAATCTTTCCCTTAGTTAGTAAACGCAATAACTTTTGCGCAAACCAATCAAAATATGCTTATTATGATTTTTTTTTACCAAACCAAAACATAGGTAGCAGAAAACAAATTGGCCAAAAATTTTTTAAAAATTTGATTTTTACATATTTTTTGGGAGGAATTTCATATACAAAAATGTTAAAAATATTGTTATTTTTTAAAATAAACGCTTTTTTTTTGTTTATAGCGCAAAAAGTAAATATCGCACAGGTGATCAAATACCACCAAAAGAAAGCTCTATTTGTGGTAAAAAAAAGGATGTAAATTTCGTTTGGGTACGGCGTCGCACGACCGCGCAATTGTCAGTTAAATTCGCACAGCGCCGAATCGCAAAAAGTGGCCTGGACGTAAGACAGCAAAATCCTCCGGTGGTAAAGTGGTTAACAAGGGTGGCCCCCCCAGATCCCGGACCCCCTCCCTATGTGAATGGGTATGGGGTACACTGTACCCCTACCCATTCACCCCATAAAAGGCAGTGTATGTAAATAACGACAGGAGACGTTTTGGAAAGTTTATTAAAAATCTTCATCCGGTCTTCTCCCTCTCCGCTCTTCTGCCCTCGGCTCTTCTTCCTCTGATCCTCTTCAGACGATGTCCCCGGTGATTATGCCGGTCTCCAGTCTCTGCAGCTTGTTATATAGCCATTGTGGGCGTGACCGCCAGGTGACATCAGGAGACCCCGCCCCCTCATGTCACAGATGACGTCATCTGTGCCATCAAGGGGTGGGGTCTCCTGATGACGCCATTGGGCGGCCACGCCCACAATGGCTATATAACAAGCTGCAGAGACCGGAGACCGGCATAATCACCGGAGACATCGTCAGAGGAGGACCGGTGGAAGAAGAAGAGCCGAGGGCAAAAGAGCAGAAGAGAGAAAAGCAAAAGAGCAGAAGGGCGGAGAGGGAGAAGACCAGAGCGGAGAAGACCGGATGAAGATTTTTAATAAACTTTCCAAAACGTCTCCTGTCGTTATTTACATACACTGTCTTTTATGGGGTGAATGGGTAGGGGTACAGTGTACCCCATACCCATTCACATAGGGAGGGGGTCCAGGATCTGGGGGGCCACCCTTGTTAAATGGGGCTTCCAGATACCAAGAAGACCCCTGCCCGCAGACCCCCACAACCACCGGCCAGGGTTGTGGGGATGAGGCCCTTGTCCTCATCAACATGGGGGCAAGGTGCTTTGGGGTGGGGGGTGCAGAGCTCCCCCTGCCCCATAGCACCAACACCCCCCCATGTTAAGGGCATGTGGCCTGGTATGGTCCAGGGGGGGTGGAGCCGCTCGCTCGTCCCCTCCCCCTTCCTGCCCTACCGGGCTGCATGCTCGGATAAGGGTCTGGCATGGATTTGGGGGGGGACCCCACGCCGTTTTTTTGGCGTGGGGCTACCCTCAAATTCCATACCAGACCCGAAGGACCTGGTTTGGAACCTGGGGGGGACCCCCACGCAGTCTTTTTCCCCATTTTTGGCGTGGAGCTCCCCCTCAAGATTCTCACAGCGCAAGTCGCACCGCAAGTCGGATCATCCCGATCCGACTTGCAATGCGCCTTCCATTCAAATCAATAGGCTCCCATAGGGAACCATTGATTTTGAATGGAGGCAGAAAAAACGCTGCTAAAAGCAATGTGGCCAAACATGCAATAACGCTAATGGAAAAAGCTACTGAAAGCACGTTTAACAGCTGCTTTTTCCCGGCGTCAGAACAAGCTTTGCAGCACGTTTTTTCTAACGTCCCGTGTACATGGAGCCTAAATGTTTTTTTTTTTTAAATCCATACTTCTCTTTCAAAATGTCATCTATGAATTGTGTATTTCTATATTACCCAATACACAATAGACCGATTGCACTGTTTAGTTCGGTTTTTCCAATGTACTTTGAGAATACATAATAAACGTACCTTATTTGCCAGTTGGGATCCTACTTCAGTTCTGTAAAAAAATCAAATGTGAAGGGACAATGATGTAGACAGGTCATTGATGTCTGAACCTATAAACAGGCAATGTAAAGGATATTGAAGGACTGACAACTATCATAAGTGACCCAAGTACTCTATGCAAGTCATAGAGATCTTAAAGAATCCTGTAATTGGCTAATAAAAAAACTATTCAGTTTTCTCCCTCCCTCAAATACCCTTACCCTTCCATTCCTGTCACATCCTTTCCCTCTCAACCCAAGAACCCAAGACCTTAGACTGCTGCAGGAGGGAAGAGGACACT
This sequence comes from Pelophylax lessonae, assembly GCF_965119305.1. NCBI lineage: Eukaryota > Metazoa > Chordata > Amphibia > Anura > Ranidae > Pelophylax > Pelophylax lessonae. The sequence continues at coordinate 353,498,490 of NC_138768.1, forward strand.
GGGGGGACCAGTCTAGTAGTGCGGAGATGCGGGTAATTAAATCTTTGTTATGCCGCCTAGACCTAAACAAGTAGTTTACGAGATCATTTTTACGTTTCTTGGAGTTGGGCTTTAAAGTGTATTTACTTTTTTGAACTTTTGCATAGAGTAGGGAAGAATATGATGGTCTTTCAAGTTTATATTACTTTATATGTTAGGTAGATTTACCCTTTTTATTTGTACTGGCGATCATTGTCACAGAGAGAAGGTAATGAAAAATACAAATTTTTAGAGTTGTGACCAGATTGAGAGGTGATTGAGAGGGGAAATCTCCCAATGGGAACTTCACCTGTTCCTGTGACAGCTTTCTATGGGGAATGCACCTTACTTTGCAGATATTTTCTCTTACCTTCTATTAGCATACAGTTAGCTCTTCGGTAACTTTGCTGGTTCAGCCAGTCTTGGACAAGTTAGCAGTTTGAAATCTACTCCAGTTGTAGATTATTCTCCTTATAGTGGAATGATTAACTGCAAATCTTTTTTAAATCCCTTGCCAGACACATGGGCATCTCAACCTTTGTGCTGAGGGAATTGAACAGCTCACATCAATAGTAAAGAGAACACCAAGCCCTAGATATCTGAATTTTAAATAAGGCAGGTTCCACCTACGCACTCCCTAAAGGCCCGTACACACGTACCGATCGTCGGCATACAAACGTCGGTGGACGAAGGATCTGCCGATTGTACGCGTGTTAGTATGGTGCCTCCGACAGATGTCTGCGCACAATCCGCGGACAAAAGTCTTTCTTGCAAACATGAAAATATTTGTATGCCGACACCAGAACGGACGATTGTTCGCCTGTCAGTACACAATTCGGCCGACAGACCGCAGATTTGCAAGACTGGGCATGCTCAGAAAATAGAAAACACAGGGAAAGTTAACCATTACATGACATCACTTCTGCAGTCGGCGGACAAAATTCTTGTGCTGTCCTTGTGCTGTCTTTGCACTTTTCAGCAGACACCGACATCCCGGGGAGAAAAGAGGAACATTTGTAAGCCGACCATCGGTACGTGTGTACGGGGCTTTAGGCTAGGTTCACACTATTGTGCGAGATTTAAACCTGTTACCGCAGTCACAACCAAAACGCACTGCTCTTTAGAAATGCGCGGGGCTGCTATTTATTCTTAATGGCACCCTCACTCACTAAAAAAACGCAGCACATTTGCAGGTGCAGGAACTGCCGGGAAATCACATGGTGCAAAATCACCATACAGATTCCAAAGTGGTACAGAGATCTTTTTCCTGCATGCAACGCAGGCACAGCAGCCCATTCCGTGCCTGCACAAACTAGGTGTGAACCTAGCCTAAGGAAGTTTTAATCATTGGCACCAAATTCTTATTTCATTTCACTTCATATTAAGTGGTGGTAAAAATAGGGGTATATTTACTTTTTCCACATAACACAGAATTGTGCTCCCCATCTTTGGTAGCTTTGGAAGGAATTGTGCCCCAAGCCTTCCTGTCATTGGGAGAAATTGTGCCCCCATCTTTGATATCATTGGGAGATACTGTGCCCCTTCACTGCTGTCAGTGGGGGGGGGGGGGGGGATTAGGTCCCATTGTTGGCATCAGTGGATGCTATTAGTGCCCCAAGGGCTGGATAAAAGCAAGCAAGGGGCTGCATCTCGCCCCCGGGCCGGATTTTGGAGACCACTGATTTAAATCCATAAAATGAATACATACTGTCAAGTTTTATGTGCCATTCGTTCATGTATGTTGCCTTATCTGTAGGCACTATTTAAATTAAGATCTAATGTTTGTCTTATAAAAAATGTTGAACAAATTAACAATTTCCTTGGACTGTAATAGGGATGAATTTGAGCGTGCTTGGATTCTAGTCTGAACCCACTTGAGTGAGCCTGTCAGAAAGCGGTCATTGTACTGGGCCAATCATCTGAGGCTAGTGCATTTCCCACCCTGCAGTGGTGTATACATATGTTGCTGCGGGGTAGGGAATGCCCGACTTGCCAAAGCTCATTTCCAGGGTGGTCTTAAGCCAGCCATACATGGATTAAAATTTGGCTGGTTTGACAGGTACTGGCCAAATATCTTTCCATGCATTGGCACTGTGGCTGCACAGAAGTCAATCTACTGATAGACTTCTGTACAACCACCCTGTCAGATTTTCCCTGCTTGATCAGCACTGAAGGCTATATCCTACAACACTGATTAGTGGCTGTCAGAATACAATGCTCAGCAGGGATGATTCCCCTATTCACATCGAGTGTATGGATTGGGGGATACAATTTTGTTTTTTATTGTGAAAGGCGATGGGGGGGGCTGAAGGTACTGATGTGAAGCGGGGGCGGGGGCTAGTGGCTCTAATGTGAATGTGAATGGGAAATGGAAACTCTAATGTGAAAGAGAAAGAAAGACTGTTAAAGAGAAGCTCCAGTTGTATTTGTGTTTATTAAAAGTCAGCATCTATAAAAAGTTGAGCTGCTGACTTTTAATAAACACACACTCGCCTGTCGCAGGATCCAACAATGTGCTTACTCAAACTGTCACTTCTCTCCCTCTCTTCTCCCCGGCATTTCAACTGTGGGCACCAGGCTGACAACTTGTGGCTTCACAGCCGGGTGCACACTGCAAATGCGCAAGTCGCACTGTGCCTGCTGACATGAACCAGAAGACTGCCTAGGCTATAAGAAGATTGCCAAGACCCTGAAACTGAGCTGCAGCACGGTGGCCAAGACCATACAGTGGTTTAACAGGACAGGTTCCGCTCAGAATAGGCCTTGCCATGGTCGACCAAAGAAGTTGAGTGCACATGCTTAGCATCATATCCAGAGGGTGTCTTTGGGAAATAGATGTATGAGTGCTGCCAGCATTGCTGGAGAGGTTGAAGGGGTGGGGAGTCAGCCTGTCTGTGCTCTGACCATACACCACATCGAATTGGTCTGCATGGCTGTTGTCCCAGAAGGAAGCCTCTTCTAAAGATGATGCACAAGAAAGTCTGCAAACAGTTTGCTGAAGACAAGTAGACTAAGGACATGGATTACTGAAACCATGTCTTGTGGTCTGATGAGACCAAGGTAAACCTTTTTGGTTCAGATGGTGTCAAGCGTGTGTGGCGGCAACCAGGTGAGGAGTACAAAGACAAGTGTGTCTTGCCTACAGTCAAGCATGGTGGGGAGAGTGGCATGGTCTGGGGTTGCATGAGTGCTGCCGGCACTGGGGAGCTAAAGTTCATTGAGGGAACCATAATTGCCAACATGTACTGTGACATACTGAAGCAGGGCATGATCCCCTCCCTTCGGAGACTGGGCCGCAGGGCAGTATTCCAACATGATAACGGCCCCAAACACACCTTCAAGATAACCACTGCCTTTAACATCCACCAGCTCTGTGATGTCATCATGGAGGAATGGAAGAGGACTCCAGTGACAACCTGTGAAGCTCTGGTGAACTCCATGCCCAAGAGGGTTAAGGCAGTGGCCACAAAAAATATTGACACTTTGGGCCCAATTTGGACACAGGCGTGTACTCACTTTTGTTGTCAGCGGTTTAGACATTAATGGCTGTGATCCCTGCTGAGCAGGCAGATGACAGCTCCGCCTCCGCTCTGTGTGCGGAGAGGGAGGTGTCAGAGCCCTGCTGCTCTCTATGGGGAGATCAGATGAGAACGGACCGCCTATCCACTCTCATCCGATCCTATCCGATCTGATCCGCTGGATGGATGGAAAATAGGTTTTCCATCCGTCCAGATTTCACGGACAGGATCGGATGCGGATGTCAGTGGACAGGTCACCGCTGACATCCGCTGCCCCATAGGGATGCATGGAAGATCCGATCAGATCCGCCTAAAAAACTGACAGGCGGATCTGATCGGATTGTTCGTGTGAAAGGGGCCTCATTGTATGTAGCAGGATACATATTGGCCTAAATTGATTAAAAATTGTCAGTTAAAACGACGCAGTGCCTTATCGCAAAAAATGGCCTGGTCATTAAGGTGGTAAAACCTTTTCGGGGGTGAAGCGGGCAAGGAGTAGGGACAGGATATGGGGGGGGGGGTGTACTGAGGACTCTGATGTGAAAGGGGGATGGACAGGGGGGACTCTGGTGCGAAGAGGGGTGCTGAGCACTTGGATATGATGGAAGGTGGGGATTTTGATGTCTGAAAGTGTGATGTAGTAGAGGACCTCATGTTCCATATTCTGAAAGGATGCCATAAACGACAAGAGGTTGAGAAACACCAGGGTCCATGTGTTGTGTATGTGCAGTATAAAGTGTGAGACCATTGCATAATACAACCAAAGCCACACTCTGCACTATTGCATAGCATTTCCCTATGACACTTACTTCACCTCCTATGTATGATCTCCTCACTATTATACAGCACAGCTTCTCTCCTAATGTAAGCACACTGCTCCCCCCTCCTCCTCTATGTTACAGCTCTGACCCGTGTACTGCTAGACCCCTCACAGCTCATGTACACACACACTATACATACTTCCCACAGCCGCTCACTCCCATTATCACCACTATCATTGTGCCCTCGGGCTCAGTCCGCTCTGCAACCAGGAAGTCTGCTGCAATCTATATTGTGTCTTCTGTTAGTAGTAGAGCACCCCTGCCGGCTTCATCAGGTACTGCACAAGAGCACGCCCCTGCTACTAACTTCTCCAGCCTTTAGCGTTTGTATAACAAAATTAAAAGTCATCTGTTCCATAGGTAAATCCTATTTTGGTCAAATATTATTCTGTTATAATAGATACTGTATACATATGTTTAATGCATTGTAAAATACTAATGCCAACTATTACTTCACTAATGTTGTATTTAAAAAAACCTTTTCAATACACGTTTTTAAAAAAAAAAAAAATTAAAAGTCATCAGCTACTAATACTGCAGCTGCTGACTTTTAACCACTTCAGCCCACAGAAGGTTTTACCCTCCCCCCCCCTCCTCCTGACCAAACATTTTTTTGTGATTCGGCACTGCGTTGCTTTAACTAACAATTGCACGGTCGTGCGACGCTGTACCCCAATAAAATTGATGTCCCCCCCCCCCCCCCACAAATAGAGCTTTCTTTTGGAGGCATTTGATCACCTGTGCAATTTTTATTTTTTGCGTTATAAACAAAAAAAGCGACAATTCTAAAAAAACAAAAAAATATATTTTTTACTTTCTGCTATATAACATTCCCAATAAAAAAAAAAAAAAAAAATTAAAAATCAATTTTTTTGATCATATTAGGCCAATTTATATTTTGCTACAAATTTTTGGTACTGTCCACTGTACACAATTTGTATTCTACTACATATTTTTGGTACTGTCTACTGTACCCAATTTGTATTAGGCCAGTTTGTATTCTGCTACATATTTTTGGTACTGTACACTGTACCCAAATAAAATTGATGTCCCTTTTTTCCCCACAAATAGAGCTTTCTTTTGTTGGTATTTGATCACCTCTGCGGATTTTATTTTTTTGCGCTAAAAACAAAGGAGGACCGACAATTTTGAAAAAAAAAATATATATATATATTTTTTTTACTTTCTGCTGTTAAACCTATTCAATATTAAAAAAAATGTAAAAAAATCAAATTTCTTTTATCAATGTAGGCCAATATGTATTCTTTTTTTTTTTAATAATAACATTTTTATTGATTTTAAAAGAATACAAGGGAACTGTACAAACGATCTGAAGCATCATAAAACATACCATGTAATAGCAAAACAAAAGAAAAAGAAGGCACATCATAATTAATATACATAGATATACCAATAGACTCCACAGCTGTCGTCTCTTCTGCAGCTTACAGAGATCTACATAACTAACATAACTAATCTACATAGCTAACATAACAATAGGTGAGACAGCGACCTACATGGCCAATACGTCTCATTGAGCCAGACATGCCTGGGAACATAACCAAGAAAAAAGATATATATATATGCACAGCCAACCCATCCAAATGTCTCCAAATTTTTCTTGCTGTTCCCTGACAATATGTATCCAGCGTTCAGCCTCCTTAATGGCATTCACCTCTCTTTTCCAATATGAAACACTTGGGCATATTGATTGTTTCCAGAATCTGGGTATCAAGGTCTTCGCAGCGTTTAACAGAGGCCACACACTCTTTTTATAGGCTTTCAAAGATGATGACACCCCGTGGAAAAGAAGGCGAAAGGGAGAATTTGTAACTGGTTTAAGGGATAAGCCCCGTACACACGTACCGATCGGCGGCCGAACGATCGGCCGTCTTTTGTCCGAGGGCTGTCTTGTCTGTTGAAAACTGCAAAAGACTGCACACAAATTTTGTCGACCAACAACAGCCGACTGCAGAAGTGATGTCATGTGATGGTTAACTTTCCTTGTCTTTTTTCTTCTCTGAGCATGCCCAGTCTTGCAAATCTGCTGTCTGTCGGCCGAATTCTGTACTGACTGACGAACAATCGGCCCTTCTGGTGTTGGCCAACAAAAATTTTAATGCTTGCACGACAGATTCTTTTCGGCCGAAAGTGTGCAGTCGGCTGTCGGAAGCATCATACTACGCTGGTTCTAGCCCGTACACACGTACCGAAAATCGGCCGATCTTTTGGCGGGCGAACATTTTCGGCCGACAATCGGTACGTGTGTACGGGCCTTTCGTTTTTGGATCCAAGGGACAATTGTATCAAAAATTCTCTGATCTTGGAACATGACCATATATGGAGAAATGTGCCTCTTTCATTGCATCCCCGCCAATACCTGTCATTGACCGTAGCATATATCTGAGATAAGCGAGCTGGCATCCTGTACCATCTACTAAGAAACTTATAGGAAGTTTCTTGGGTACGGGAACTAACAGAGGTGGCGTGGGTTGCTTTAATGATACGTTGGATTTGGTGGGTGGTAAATTCAAAACCAAGTTCCTTTTCCCATTCCTTGATGAAATGAGGGACTGTCGTAGAGTATTCGCTTAAGGTCAGCTTGTACATTTGCGATAACAAGTGTCTGGTGTCTGCTAAATGTCTGCACATGGACTCAAATGTTGTAAGGCTCATCATGGGGTGCAGTTTATGGTCTAATTTAGAGATAAAGTCAGTCGATTGGCGATGCCTCTATGCCGTAAAGGCAATGGTACCATAGGAGGACATCAAAGTTTGAAAGGTGAGTGCCTTGGGGGGCTAGTTACGCACACGTTGTATCACCGTCCGCACCGCACGATCTAAAGAAGCCAGCCCCCCCCCCCGGGTGGGAACCACAGAAACCCTCCCCCCCCCCCAGAGGGGCTAGAGAAGATGTTGGGGGAGTCCAGTCCGACAACCCCCTAAACGCCTGCCATTGTCTTCTCCAGTAGGACCCACAATTTAGATGCCGTGTCGTGACACCAATTTAATATACGGACAAGGGCCGTGGCTTTATAATAAAGGGTAACGTCAGGAAAACCGATCCTGCCCTCTAGTCTAGACCGCAGGAGGATGTCATATGATAGCCTAGGGTGCTTATCGTGCCAAAAAAAGTCAAAAAGGCTCTGCGGAGGCGTTTGAAAAAAGTCTGAGGTAAACGAATAGGCACTGTATGCAAAGCATATATTATTCGTGGAAGGATTGTCATTTTAAGAGCGTTCACCCTTCCAAACCAGGTCAATGGGTGTACCCTCCATTGTTGTAGGTCTTTCAATATGTTGTGCAATAGGGAGACGTAATTGTAATCGTACAAAAATTGGGGGGTCAGCTGAAAAGGCCAATATGTATTCTGCTACATATTTTTGGTTAAAAAAAAAAAAATCCCAATAAGCGTATATTGATTGGTTTGTGCAAAGATTACAGCGTCAGCAAACTATGGGATATTTTTATTTATCTTTTTATTTTATTTTACTAGTAATGGTGGCCATCAGTGACGCAGGCTGGGTTCACACTATTGCAATGTGGGGACCAGCGTGATTCCAGTGTGGGTTCCTGCATTGCATGTTTCTGGCAGGCAGTTCACACTCCCCTATTCAAAATGCTGTGTTTGTGAATACAAAGTTAATGACACCCCCAGATCCGTTTGCAGATAGCAGTGCGAACTGCCAAACAGTGCAGGAATCAGATCGCATGGGTGTGAGCACCCATACGATCCAATTCCAGTGCGGACCAAAAAAAGGGTCCTGCACCATTTTTGTCCTTGCATCGCACAGCCATTGCATGTGATCTGCACAGTAATGTGGTACGAATCACATGCAATGTCTAACATTGCAATAGTGTGAACTCAGCCTTAAAGCGGGACTGCAATATTGCGGAGGACAAAACAGACCCCTAACTGATACTTTTGACACTTTTTTGGAGTGCTTACTAACTGTGGGGGAGGTGCAGTGCTGTATTTTGGCCTAGGCCAACTAGGCCCAGGCCTAGGGCCGCACTTTGCATGGGGGCAGCAAAATAGCTGCCCCCACCTCCACCTGAGAGTCTATTGGCCACTATTTGCTAGAGCCGGCTGGCATCTAGCAACCAGTGACGTCACGGCCGTGACACCCTGGCCATAATTCAAAGTGGGGGAGGTTTTAACTTCCTCCTCCTCCACACCTAGTGCTTGTGTGGCCCAAAGAGTCCTGCTGGTCCAGTGACAGTGGGGTGCAGGACAATAAAGCAAAATTCACCAATCCACTGCCAACAGCAGCTTCTGCTGCTGAGCTGCGACATCTTCACACAGCAAGCGGGCAGCCGGCCGACCCTGGAAGCTGGCTAGAACTGAGAGCCTGCGAGGGAGAAGACCTCAACTGCCACGGCGCCACCCTGTCCTAAGCAGCAGCGAGTGCAGCATCCCTGGCGCCTCCCAGAGCCTGCACTCCTTCTCAAACCTCCTCTCTGCTCCCAGCTGGGACATCAACAGGCTGACCGAGGGCACAAAAGATGAGGACAGGCAGGAGGTAGGGGCATCACACAGGAAGGGGTGGGCAAATTTAAATAGGAGGGGGAGGGGGAGGGGGGGGCGCCCAATTTTAGTCTTGCCTAGGGTAGCACAAAACCAAAATACCCCACTGGGGAGGTGCTTTTACTACTTGATGGCATGGATCCATGTTCCTGCTTCACAGCTTCACAGGAACATAGAATCCATGTCTTCTGTATTCACAGAATGACAATCAGCCTTGTTTACAGACTGTCATTCTGTCAGTGTACTGAACGATTGGTGGGTTCCGGCAGACATCGGGTCCACAGGACCTGCTGATCAGCTCCCGCTGTGTAAAATCACAGCAGGAGCGAGCCGCTGGCGGTACGCGCTGGCGCCCAAAATGCGGACCTGCAGAATCGCGCATATATATATATATATATATATATATATATATAGTATATATACAGTGTCTCACAAAAATGAGTACACCCCTCACATTTTTGTAAATATTTTATTATATCTTTTCATGTGACAACACTGAAGAAATGACACTTTGCTGCAATGTAAAGTAGTGAGTGTACAGCTTTTATAACAGTATAAATTTGCTGTCTCCTCAAAATAACTCAACACACAGCCATTAATGTCTAAACTGCTGGCAACAAAAGTGAGTACACCCCTAAGTTAAAATGTCCAAATTGGGCCCATAATGTCAATATTTTGTGTGGCCATCATTATTTTTCCAGCACTGCCTTAACCTTCTTGGGCATGGAGTTCACCAGAGCTTCACATGTTGCTACTGGAGTCCTCTTCCACCCCTCCATGACGACATCACGGAGCTGCTGGATGTTAGAGACCTTGCGCTCTTCCACCTTCCATTTGAGGATGCCCCACAGATGCTCAATAGGGTTTAGGTCTGGGGACACGGTTGGCCAGTCCATCACCTTTACCCTCAGCTTCTTTAGCAAGGCAGTGGTTGTCTCGGAGGTGTGTTTGGAGTCGTTATCATGTTGGAATACTGCCCTGTGGCCCAGTCTCTGAAGGGAGGGGATCATGCTTATCTTCAATTTGTTACAGTACATGTTGGCATTCATAGTTCCCTCAATGAACTGTAGCTCCCCAGTGCCGGCAGCACTCATGCAGCCCCAGACCATGACACTCCCACTACCATGCTTGATTGCAGTGGCGGCTGGTGCTCAAAATTTTGGGGAGGGGGGGGGGTTGCAAAAAAGAAAAATGTAATAGGTATTGCTTCGCGGCAAAAAAACGCGGTAAAAAATTGCGTGATTTTAAGGTCATGGTACAGGCATGGCACAGGTGATGGTATAGGCATGGCACAGGTGATGGTACAGGAGATGGTATAGGCATGGCACAGGTCATGGTAAGGGCATGGCACAGTTGATGGTACAGGCATGGCACAGATGATGGTATAGGCATGGCACAGGTGATGGTGTAGGCATGACACAGGTGATGGTACAGGCATGTCACGGGTCATGGTAGAGGAGATGGTATAGGCATGGCACAGGTCTTGGCACAGGTGATGGTACAGGCATGGCACAGATGATGGTATAGGCATGGCACAGGTCATGGTACAGGCATGGCACAGGCATGTCACAGGTCATGTCACAGGCATGTCACAGGTCATGTCACAGGTCATGTCACATGTCATGGTACAGGCATGTCACAGGTCATGTCACAGGTCATGTCAGAGGCATGTCACAGGTCATGTCACAGGTCATGTCACAGGCATGTCACAGGTCATGTCACAGGCATGTCACAGATCATGTCACAGGCATGTCACAGGTCATGTCACAGGCATGTCACAGGCCTGTCACAGGCATGTCACAGGTCATGTCACAGGCATGTCACAGGCCATGTCACGGGTCATGTCACAGGCATGTCACAGGTCATGTCACAGGCATGTCACAGGTCATGTCACAGGTCATGTCACAGGCATGTCACAGGTCATGTCACAGGCATGTCACAGGCATATCACAGGTCATGTCACAGGCATGTCACAGGCATGCCACAGGTCATGTCACAGGCATGTCACAGGTCATGTCACAGGTCATGGTACAGGCATATCACAGGTCATGTCACAGGCATGTCACAGGTCATGTCACAGTCATGTCACAGGCATGTCACAGGTCATGTCACAGGTCATGGTACAGGCATGTCACAGCTCATGTCACAGGTCATGTCACAGGCATGTCACAGGTCATGTCACAGGTCATGTCACAGGCATGTCACAGGTCATGTCACAGGCATGTCACAGGTCATGTCACAGGCATGTCACAGGTCATGTCACAGGCATGTACCAGGTCATGTCACAGGTCATGTCACAGGCATGTCACAGGTCATGTCACAGGTCATGTCACAGGCATGTCACAGGTCATGTCACAGGCATGTCACAGGTCATGTCACAGGCATGTCAAAGGTCATGTCACAGGTCATGTCACAGGTCATGGTACAGGCATGTCACAGGTCATGTCACAGGCATGTCACAGGCATGTCACAGGTCATGTCACAGGCATGTCACAGGTCATGTCAAAGGCATGTCACAGACATGTCACAGGTCATGTCACAGGCATGTCACAGGCATGTCACAGGTCATGTCACAGGCATGTCACAGGTCAGGTCACAGGTCATTTCACAGGCATGTCACAGGTCATGTCACAGTCAGGTCACAGGTCATGTCTCAGGTCATGTCACAGGCCATGTCACAGGTCATGTCACAGGTCATGTCACAGGTTAGGTCACAGGTCAGGTCACAGGTCATGGCATTGGTGCAGCGGCTTCAATCACTTACCTGCTCTCCTGGGCTGGCTCGCTGATTACACACTCACGCTGCCTGCGAGATGTCCACGGCGGCTGCTCCTCTCCTCCTCGGCGGCAGGAAGGGGAGCGGCTTCTCCCTCTCCTCTTCATTCTGCGGCAGGCGGCGGGAAGGTGACCGACTTCGTTCTGCGGCGGGTGGCGGGAACCGGCGGGAAGGAGAGCAGCTTCTTTCTGCAGCGAGCGGCGGGAACCGGTGGGAAGGTGAGCGGCGCCGGCTTCTCCTCTCCTCAAGACTCCTCTTCGTTTGCGGCGGCGGGAAGGTGACCGGGCGGTGACGGTGAGTGACTGATGCACGCACCGGCACCACCCCCAACGAGGTCAGCAGGGATGTCCTGAATCATGATTGGTCCAGGCTGAGTCTGGACCAATCATGATCCAGGACATCACAAAAGGGGGAGTGTCAGTGCTCTGCACCCCAGGAGACCCCCCAGAAGGCCGCCAATCGGTGCCTCTGCCGGGTGGAAACCCCCCCCCCCCCCACAGGACATGGTTCCAGTAATCCATGTCCTTAGTCTGCTTGTCTTCAGCAAACTGTTTGCACGCTTTCTTGTGCATCATCTTTAGAAGAGGCTTCCTTCTGGGACGACAGCCATGCAGACCAATTTGATGCAGTGTGCAGCATATGGTCTGAGCACTGACAGGCCGACCCCCCCACCCCTTCAACCTCTGCAGCAATGCTGGCAGCACTCATATGTCTATTTCCCAAAGTCAACCTCTGGATATGACGTTGAGCACATGCACTCAACTTCTTTGGTCGAGCATGGTGAGGCCTGTTCTGAGTGGAACCTGTCCCGTTAAACTGCTGTATGGTCTTGGCCACCGTGCTGCAGCTCAATTTCAGGGTCTTGGCAATCTTCTAACAGCCTAGGCCATTTTTATGTAGAGCAACAATTATGTTTTTCAGATCCTCAGAGAGTTCTTTGCCATGAGGTGCCATGCCGAACTTCCAGTGACCAATATGAGAGAGCGAGAGCGATAACACCAATTTTAACACACCTGCTCCCCATTCACACCTGAGACCAGTGGCGGCTGGTGCTCAAAATTGGGGGGGGGGGGGGGGGCGCAAAAAGAAAAATGTAATAGGTATTGCTTCGCGGCAAAAAACGCGGTAAAAAAATTGCGTGACTTTGAGGTCATGGTACAGGCATGGCACAGGTGATGGTATAGGCATGGCACAGGTTATGGTATAGGCATGTCACAGGTGATGGTATAGGCATGGCACAGGTGATGGTATAGGCATGGCACAGGCATGGCACAGGTGATGGTATAGGCATGGTACAAGTGATGGTATAGGCATGGCACAGGTGATGGCACAGGTGATGGTACAGGCATGGCATAGGTGATGGTATAGGCATGGCACAGGTGATGGTATAGGCATGGTACAGGCATGGCACAGGTGATGGTATAGGCATGGCACAGGTGATGGTATAGGCATGTCACAGGTGATGGTATAGGCGGCATGGCATAGGTGATGGTATAGGCGGCATGGCACAGGTGATGGTATAGGCGCATGGCACAGGTGATGGTATAGGCGGCATGGCACAGGTGATGGTATAGGCGGCATGGTACAGGTGATGGTATAGGCGGCATGGTACAGGTGATGGTATAGATGGCATGGCACAGGTGATGGTATAGGCGGCATGGCACAGGTGATGGTATAGGCGGCATGGTACAGGTGATGGTATAGGTGGCATGGCACAGGTGATGGTATAGGCGGCATGGTACAGGTGATGGTATAGGCGGCATGGTACAGGTGATGGTATAGGCGGCATGGTACAGGTGATGGTATAGGCGGCATGGTACAGGTGATGGTATAGGCGGCATGGTACAGGTGATGGTATAGGCGGTATGGCACAGGTGATGGTATAGGCATGGCACAGGTGATGGTATAGGCGGCATGGTACAGGTGTTGGTATAGGCATGGTACAGGTGAGAGCACAGGTCGGCTTCAATCACTTACCTGCTCTCCTCCTGGGCTGCCTGCGAGACGTCCACGGCGCTGCTCCTCTCCTCGAGTCCTCTTCTGGCGGCGGCGGCGGGATTGCGGGAACCGTCCACGGCGCTGCTCGTCTCGTCCTCTTCAGTCTTCTGGTCTTCCGATCGGTCCGGGCGGCGGGAAGGAGATCGGGCAGGGACGGTGCGTGACTGGCGCATGCACCGGCACCGCCCCCATTGCGACGTCGGTGGGGTCAGCAATCGGATGTCCTGGATGATGATTGGTCCAGGCTGGAGACTGGACCAATCACAGCCAGGATATCACAAAAGTGGGGGTGTCCTAGCACTATGACCTGCGCCCAGGTTATGCCCCCAGAAGGCAGCCAATCGGCGCCTCTTCTGGGTCGTAAACCCCACCCCCCCCCCCCATAGCCACCACATAGGCCGGCAAACTCGATTTTTTTTTAAAAAAACGTTATTGTTCTTTTTGTCATTTTTTTTTTTTTAGGGGGGACAGCGCCCTGGCGCCCCCTATGCACAGGCCGCCACTGCCTGAGACCTTGTAACACTAACAAGTCACATAACACTGGGGAGGGAAAATTAATAATTGGGCCCAATTTGGACATTTCCACTTTGGGGTGTACTCACTTTTGTTGCCAGTGGTTTAGACATTAATGGCTGTGTGTAGAGTGATTTTGAGGGGACAGCAACATTACACCGTTATACAAGCTGTACACTCACTATTTACATTGTAGCAAAGTGTAATTTCTTTAGTGTTGCCACATGAAAAGATATAATAAAATATTTAGAAAAATATGAGGGGTGTACTCACTTTTGTGAGATACTGTATAAACATTTGTGATTCTGCACAGAGCAACTGCTTGTAGCAGTAAATCTACTATGGGGCAGTGGTAAAGCGGTTAATAAAAGGACAGTTACTTTGTCTAGGGATCCAGCGCTGTGCTCACCCGAATAGCTTCTTCACTGATCGTCAGGTCCACGACACCAGAATGTTTTCTGTGGGCAGCCAGCTGGCTGCCCACTGCACAAATGTAGCATTGTGAACAGTCCCACAGCCTTCTGGGACCTTTCACATGTCCCAGAAGCTTGCAGGTGAGGGGAGAACTCCCGGTTGATCACAACAGCATTCCGATCGGAATCAAAACTGAGTAACCATTCCCCCTCCTAAAAAGGGGCCACAATTAGAAGAGAAGGAGGGCATAAAGTAGAACTTTTCCAATTCCGACATTCCTGTAAAAATAAGCATTTTCTGCTAGAAAATTGCTTAGAACTCCCAGACCTTATATTTTATTTAAGCAGAGGCCCTAAAGAATAAAATGGTGGGTGTTGACATTTTTTAATGTCACAAGGTATTTACGCAGCAGTTTTTAAAATGCAATTTTATGGGGAAAAAAAACAACTTTAACCACTTCCTTACCGGGCCATTGTAAAATGACGCCGGCAGGAACACTCGATCCAGGCAAACTTCATATGATGTCTGCCTGGATCCGCTGCTCTCCCATCCCCCCAGCGCGGCGATAGGTGATGCAATGTGTCCGTCAGGACACAGCCCATCCCCGATCGGTGTAAAGAGCCATTAAAAAATGGCTCTTTACCATGTGACTGGCTGTGTCCAATCACAGCCGGCCACATGCACTTCCCTCATGCACGCCGCTCGCACGCACCCCACAGATACTTCGGTACTCTGATGACAGGTACTCGGGTACTTTGAGTACCTGTTACCTGAGTACCCAAGTACCTGTCTTTAGAGTAACTGCCATCAGAGTACCCGAGTACCTGTCATCAGAGTAACCGAGTACCTGTCACCAGCCCATCAGAGTACCCGAGTACCTCTCTGTATCCCATCAGAGTACCTGAGTACCTGTCATCAGAGTACCTGTCTCCAGCCCAGAGTACCCAAGTACCTCTCTGCAGCCCATCAGAGTACCCAAGGACCTCTCTGCAGCCCATCAGAGTACCCGAGAACATGTCATCAGCGTACCCAAGTACCTGTCACCAGCCTATCAGAGTACCCAAGTAACTGTTATCAGAGTACCCGAGTACCTGTCACCAGCCCATCAGGTACTCTAATGACAGGTACTCGGGTACGTTGATGAGCTGGTGACAGGTACTTGGGTACTCTGATGGGGTGGTGACAGGTATTCGGGCACTCTGATGACAGATACTCGGGTACTCTGATGACAAGTACTCGGGTACTTTGAGTACCTGTCATCAGAGTACCTGTCATCAGAGTACCCAGGTACCTGTCACCAGCCCATCAGAGTACCCGAATAAGTCTCTGTATCCCATCAGAGTACCTGAGTACCTGTCATCAGAGTACCGGAGTACCTGTCATCAGAGTACCCGAGTACCTGTTATCAGAGTACCCGAGTACCTGTCTCCAGCCCAGAGTACCCCAGTACCTCTCTGCAGCCCATCAGAGTACCCAAGTACCTCTCTGCAGCCTATCAGAGTACTCGAGAACATGTCATCAGCGTACCCAAGTACCTGTCACCAGCCCATCAGAGTACCCAAGTACCTGTTATCAGAGTACCCGAGTACCTCTCACCAGCCCATCAGAGTACCCGAGTACCTGTCTCCAGCCCTTCAGAGTACCTATCTGCAACCCATCAGGGTATCTGAGTACCTATCTGCAGCCCAATAGAGTACCTGAGTACCTGTCTTCTGCCCATCAAAGTATCTGAGTACCTGTCTCCAGCCCATCAGAGTACCCCAATACCTCTCTGCAGCCCTTCATAGTACCCAAGTACCTCTCTGTAGCCCATAAGAGTACCTGAATACCTGTCTCCAGCCCAGAGTAGCCAAGTACCTGTCTCCAGCCCCGAGTACCTGTCTCCAGCCCAGAGTATCCAAGTACCTGTCTCCAGCCCAGAGTGCCTGAGTACCTATCTGCAGCCCATCAGATTACCCGAGTACCTGTCTCTAGCCCATCAGAATACCCAAGTACCTCTCTGAAGCTCATCAGAGTACCTGAGTACCTATCTGCAACCAATGCCTCCTAGATTATGTGTTGGGATGTTTGCTATCAAAAATGGGGTCATTTTGTGGGGGTTTCCATTGTCCTGGTGTTCCAGGGCCTTCAAAAGTGTGATAGGTTGTAATGAAATTATATGTGTAATTTATGCCCCTAGAACACCTGACGGTGCTCCTTGCATGTTGGGCCTCTGTATGTGGCTATGCTGTGACAAAGTCTTACATATGTGGTATTGCCATACTCGAGAGGAGTGGCAGAATGTATTTTGGGGTGTAGTTTTTGCCATACACATGCTATGTGTTAGAAATATCTTATAAATTGACAACTTTGTGTCCAAAAAAATGCGTTTTCATTTTTTTTCCACAGTTTCAAAAAACTTGTGGAAAAAAATTACACTTTCAAAATACTTATTATGCCTCATAGAATATACATTGGGGTGTTTGCTTTCCAAAATGGTTTCATTTTGTGGGTAATTCCATTGTGCTCCAGGGCCTTCAAAAGTGTGATAGGTCGTTAGGAAATTATGTGTGTAATTTATGCTCCTAGAACACCTGACGGTGCTCCTTGAATGTTGGGCCCCTGTATGTGGCCAGGCTGTGTAAAAGTCTCACACATGTGGTATTGCCATACTCAGGAGGAGTAGAAGAATGTATTTTGGGGTGTAATTGCAAGTATGCATATACTGTGTGTGAGAAATAACTTGTTATTATGACAATTTTGTGTAAACAAAAAAATATATACATTTCTTCATTTTCCCAAGAATTGTGGGAAAAAATTACAACTTCAAAAAACTCACTATGCCTCTTACTAAATACCCTGGAATGTCTACTTTCCAAAAATGGTAATTTGGGGGTATTTGTATTGTCCTGACATTTCAGGGCCTGAAGAAATGAGATAGGCCATCGGTACATCAGGTGTGATCAATTTTCAATGATTGGCACCATAGCTTGTAGACTCTATAACTTTCACACAAACTAAATAATAACCACTAATTTGGGTTATTTTTACCAAAAGGGGGCAGATCCTGGCCCCACCCTCATGTGAATGAGTATAAGGTACCCCTGCCCATTCACCAAAAAGTGTCAAAAATAAATAAAATGACACACACATTTTTTGACAATCCCTTTGATAAATCCAATGTCAATCATGGTGCCCGCCGCCACCGCCGGACCCAAAAAAAAAAACAGCCTGCCGGCGACAAAGTTTAACTGCCGACTACCTGCCCTGCGGTTTGATAGTTGTTATATAGGCAAGGGGCAGGGCCACCTGCCGACGTCAACTTTTGCTCGGCCCAAACTGCTCGCCCAACTCTAGTCTCCACAATGGTTACTTAAAGAGCAATACAACCCTGAGATAGCCAATACCTCAGTTTTACAGGTGACGACCGATACAGAGCAGCAGCCCATTCACTCACTGGTCCCCCCAACCACAACACACTGATCAGTACTCTCAGCCATTGGCTGCCAGTGCTAATCGGCTGCTGGTTTTCTAGCATGCCTGTTCAACAGATGCCGGTTGTAAAACCGACTTCTGTCAAATAGGCAGCTGTACACGTGTACTCAATGTCAGCTGGTTCCTGCTGAATCAAACAAAATTCGATTTAGTGCATACCCAACTTTATTGTTAATGTGTGGCCCAAGACAATTCCTCTTATTCCAATGTGGCCCAGGTAGATCAAAAGGTTGGTCACCCCTGATATTATTATTATTAGTATTTAGGATTTCTATAGTGCCAGCAGTTTATGCAGCGCTTTACAATATTAGAGGGAGACAGTACTTTTACAATACAATAAAATACAAGGCCCTGCTCAGAAGAGCTTATAATATACTGTATATTATCTTATTGCTCTCTGTGTAATACAACTTCTATATTTTTTTTAATTTTATCAAGCTTATCCATCTATCATATTATCTTATCTTTCAATTTATTTTCTTTTTTTTGCATACATGTCTACCTATAGGATAAAGCACCCACCTGTGTTTTAGATAATAAAAAAACGTTGGCCTCTAACCTCCCCTATAGCCAGCCAAGCACACTCCTTAATTGCTAGATGTAAAAAAAAAAAAGAAAACATACAAAAATATATATATCGTATTGTTTTATCTTATCTATTCTAGTTTATCTTCTTTACCTTCTATCACGTATATCTAATTATATGCTGCTTATTATTTTATTCTCCTCTATGTAATACATCTATATTATCTTATAATATACCTTCTATCTTTTCTATTGTATCTAGATTGACCAGCTGTCCTAATAATCTATTATATTTCTATTATTTTTATTACTTCTTTTTCTTCTTGTTTTATTTATTTAATGTATTTATTTATTTTTCTGCAAAATTGCATACACACTTAGCTACACATTTGCCTCATCTGTGTTTTAACCACTTAAGCCCCGGAAGATTTTACCCCCTTCCTGACCAGGGGGTATTTTGCGATTCGGCACTGTGTGACTTTAACGGACAATTGCGCGGTCGTGCGACGCTATACCTAAACGAATTTGACGTCCTTTTTTTCCCACAAACAGAGCTTTCTTTTGGTGGTATTTGATCACCTGTGCGATTTTTTGATCACGCGCTATAAACAAAAAAAGAGCGTCAATTTTGCAAAAATAACAATATTTTTCACATTTTTTTATATGAAATTCCCCCCAAAAAAAAGTAAAAATCAAAATTTTTTAAAATTTTCGGCCAATTTGTTTTATGCTACCTATGTTTGGTAAAAAAAAAATCGCAAAAAGCGTATTTTGATTGGTTTGCGCAAAAGTTATCGCGTTTACTAACAAAGGGAAAGATTTTTGTCATTTTTGTTGTTTTTTTTTTTAACGCGTAATGGCGGCGATCTGCGATTTTTTTTGCGGTACTGCGACATTGGGGCGGACAGATCGGACCCTTGACTGACATTTGTGACACTTTTGGGGTTACCAGTGACATTTCTACAGTAATCAGTGCTATACATATGCACTGTTACTGTAAAAATACACTGGTTGTGAAGGGGTTAACTTTATTTGGAAGGGAGGGGCTGTGTGTATCCCTAGGGGCGTGCTTTCTACTGTGATTGGCTGTGGCTTGAGCTGTAAGGACACTGATCAACGGATCTACATACTAGATCCGTTTTATCAGTGTCTTTACAGCGAGGAGAATGACAGGCAGCTTGTTTACACAAGCTGCCTGACATTCTCCCTCTCCCCCGCCGATCGCCGAGTGACCGGCGGACATCGGGTCCGCTGGTCACACGCGCGGGGGGGTCCGTGACCACGCGGGAGCGGGAGCGCGCCTCCGGGGGCGCGCGCTCGCTCCCTAGACCCTCACAAGCTAGTGACGTAGCCCTACGTCACTTTGCCTGTGAGGGGCTGACTGCCGACGTAGATTGGCGTTAGGCAGTCGGCAAGTGGTTAAGATATAAAAAGAAAATTGGCCACCACCCTCCCCATATAGCCCCCCAAGCACACTCCTTTATTTTCAGATGTTAAAACAAAACAAGACATACCATATTAGACAGATATATATTTTCCAATATACATCTAAAATTAATAATATATATCTAATTTCTGTATCCTATTCTAGTTTATCTTGGTTAGCCTTCCACTAAATGTACTGTACCTAAATAATATCCTTGTTATAAGGCTGGTGGAAGCCTGTCGTGCAGAGAAGGCTTACCGTTGCCAGATGGAAACCCCTGAGGTGAGTAGCACAGGCTAGCCTGAGGTGCGGAGTCTAAGTATCCACCGGTCTTCACCAGAGCCTCTGATGGTGAGGATGGATTTGGCTTCAGGTGGATACCAGGTCGCAATCCTCAGGGTCGCCCCACCAGAGGATTACTGGTCAAGGTCCAAAGATGGATGAACAGACAAGGAGGATCCAGAAGAGTAGTCAAAACAAGCCTGGGTCAGGATGGGCAGCAAACAAGTGAGGTCAGGGACGAGCCAAAGGTCAACAGGAATCAGACAGGAATCAACAGGATGCAGGTTCAGGAACACAGAAGAGCTGAAGACAAAACAGCAAAGTGCAAATGCACCAGCTGCCTTTAAATAGGCCTTCTTTGGCACCAAAACATCCGGGTCAATGCGTGCAAACGTGAGAACGCATAACGTGCGTGGGGTCATGCACATAGCGAACGCGCATGCGCATTGGCCAATTCGTATTAGCCAGGAACTAATTCACGCATGCGCATTAGCCAATTAGCGTTTTCTAACAATCCTATTCTCATTTGTGTAATACATCTATCTTATCTTATCCTATAATGTAACTTCTATCTTTTCTATAGTATCTAGATTATCCATCTATCATAATAATCTATTTTATCTTTCTATTTTGTAATTTTTTTAATTTTTTCTTTATTTTTTTTGCATACACACTGTATCTACCTATAGTATAAAGCACTCATCTGTGTTTTAGGATACAAAATAAACAAATTCAGTCTCTAACCTCCCCTTATAGCCAGCCAAGCACACTCCTTTATTTCATGATGTTAAAAAAAAAAAAAAAAAAAAACAGGTAAAATACTACACCAGACAAGTATACATTTTTTTAGTATATCTTTTCATGTGACAACACTGAAGAAATTACACTTTTGCTACAATGTAAAGTAGTGTGTGTACGACTTGTATAACAGTGTAAATTTGCTGTCCCCTGATAATAACTTAACACACAGCCATTAATGTCTAAACTGCTGGCAACTAAAGTGGCAACAAAAGTGAGTACACCCCTAAGTGAAAATGTCCAAATTGGGCCCAATAAGCAATTTTCCCTCCCCGGTGTAATGTGACTCGTTAGTGTTACAAGGTCTCAGGTGTGAACGGGGAGCAGGTGTGTTAAATTTGGTGTTATCGCTCTCACTCTCTCATACTGGTCACTGGAAGTTCAACATGGCACCTCATGGCAAAGAACTCTTTGAGGATCTGAAAAAACAGAATTATTGCTCTACACAGAGATGGCCTAGGCTAAAAGAAAGATTGCTAAGACCTTGAAACTGAGCTGCAGCATAGTGGCCAAGACCAAACAGCGGTTTAACAGGACAGGTTCCACTCAGAACAGGCCTCGCCATGGTTGACCAAAGAAGTTGAGTGCACGT
This sequence comes from Pelophylax lessonae, assembly GCF_965119305.1. Taxonomy (NCBI): domain Eukaryota; kingdom Metazoa; phylum Chordata; class Amphibia; order Anura; family Ranidae; genus Pelophylax; species Pelophylax lessonae. The sequence goes on from NC_138768.1 coordinate 353,520,173, forward strand.
GCTCAGCGTCATATCCAGAAGTTGTCTTTGGGAAATAGACATATGAGTGCTTCCAGCATTGGTGCAGAGGTTGAATGGTTGGGAGGACAGCCTGTCTGTGCTCAGACCATACGCCGCACACTGCATCAAATTGGTCTGCATGGCTGTTGTCCCAGAAGGAAGCCTCTTCTAAAGATGATGCACAAGAAAGCCCGCAAAAAGTTTGCTGAAGACAAGCAGACTAAGGCCATGGATTACTAGAACCATGTCCTGTGGTCGGATGAGACCAAGATAAATTAATTTGGTTCAGATAGTGTCAAGTGTGTGTGGTGGCAACCAGGTGAGGTGTACAAAGACAAGTGTGTCTTGCCTACAGTCAAGCATGGTGGTGGGAGTGTCATGGACTGGGGCTGCATGAGTGCTGCCGGCACTGGGGCACTGGGGAGCTACAGTTCATTGAGGGAATCATAAATGCCAACATGTACTGTGACATACTGAAGCAGAGCATGATCCCCTACCTTCAGGAACTGGGCCACAGGGCAGTATTCCAACATGATAAGGACCCCAAACACACCTCCAAGATGACCACTGCCTTGCTAAAGAAGCTGAGGGTAAAGGTGATGGACTTGCCGAGCATGTCTTTAGACCTAAATCCTATTGCGCATCTGTGGGGCATCCTCAAACAAAAGGTGGAGGAGGGCAATTTCTCTAACATCCACCAGCTCCGTGATGTCGTCATGGAGGAGTGGAGGAGGACTCCAGTGGCAACCTGTGAAGCTCTGGTGAACTCCATGCCCAGGAGGGTTACGGGAGTGCTGGAAAATAATGGTGGCCACAAAAAATATTGAAGCTTTGGGCCCAATTTGGACATTTTGACTTAGGGGTGTACTCCCTTTTGTTGCCAGCTGTTTTGATATTAAGGGCTGTGTGTTGAGATATTTTGTGGAGACAGCAAACTGACACTGTTATACAAGCTGTACACTCATTACTTTACATTGTAGCAAAGTGTCATTTCTTCAGTGTTGTCACATGAAAAGATATAATAAAATATTTACAAAAATGTGAGGGGTGTACTCACTTTTGTGAGACACTGTATATATATATATATATATATATGTGTGTGTATATATATATATATATATATATATATATATATATATATATATACTGTATATATATATATCAATACTGTGTGTGTGTGTATATATATATATATACTGTATGGGATTCTGCACGTCCGGGTTTTGGGCGCCAGCGCATATCGCTAGCGGCTCGCTCCTGTTGTGATTTTACACAGCGGGAGCTGATCAGCAGGTCCCGTGGACCCGATTTCCCCCGGAACCCGCCAATGGTTCTGTTCAGTTCATTTCTTCAGTGTTGTCACATGAAAATATATAATAAATTATTTACAAAAATGTGAGGTGTGTACTCACTTTTGTGAGATATTGTGTGTATATATATATATATATATATATATATATATATATACAGTATATATATATATAGTATATATACTATATATATATATATATACAGTGGGTACGGAAAGTATTCAGACCCCCTTAAATTTTTCACTCTTTGTTATTTTGCAGCCATTTGCTAAAATCATTTAGGTTCATTCTTCTTCCTCATAAATGTACACATAGCACCCAGTGGCGGCTGGTGAAGTTTTAAGATGGGGGGGCGCAAGACCCCGCCCTTCTATTTTGGCCCCTCCCATTTCTCAGAAGCCACACCCCTTATAGACCCCACCCATTTTGTCCCCTGTATTTTGCTTGCGTGAACCAATTCTCCCAATATATCACATATTAAGGGGTCCATCAGTACTAGTATATCCCATAATAGGGAGCAGGGGCCCTATTATGGGATACACTGACAGAGTGGCACAAACCCCACAGTACAGGCCCCTTGTACAAACCCCACAGTACAGACCCCCTAGCACAGACCACACAGTACATGCCCCCTTTCAATGCAGTGACCAGCGTACATGCCCCCTTTCAATGTAGTGACCAGTGTGCATGCCCCCTTTCAATGTAGTGACCAGCGTACATGCCCCCTTTCAATGTAGTGACCAGCGTACATGCCCCCTTTCAATGTAGTGACCAGCGTACATGCCCCCTTTCAATGCAGTGACCAGCGTACATGCCCCCTTTCAATGTAGTGACCAGCGTACATGCCCCCTTTCAATGCAGTGACCAGCATACATGCCCCCTTTCAATGCAGTGACCAGTATACATGCCCCCTTTCAATGCAGTGACCAGCGTACATGCCCCCTTTCAATGCAGTGACCAGCGTACATGCCCCCTTTCAATGTAGTGACCAGCGTACATGCCCCCTTTCAATGTAGTGACCAGCGTACATGCCCCCTTTCAATGTAGTGACCAGTATACAGGCCCCCTTTCAATGTAGTGACCAGCGTACATGCCCCCTTTCAATGCAGTGACCAGCGTACATGCCCCCTTTCAATGTAGTGACCAGCGTACATGCCCCCTTTCAATGTAGTGACCAGCGTACATGCCCCCTTTCAATGTAGTGACCAGTATACAGGCCCCCTTTCAATGTAGTGACCAGCGTACATGCCCCCTTTCAATACAGTGACCAGCGTACATGCCCCCTGCAGAGGTATGGCAGTGGGAGAGATGGGATCAGGCAAAGGGATGGCGGTGGGAGGGATGGTCATGGGATGAGGCAGAGCAGAGGGGGATGGCGGTGGAAAGGCTGGATGGATGGATGGATGGATGGTCATGGCCCATGATGACCATCCATACAGCCTTTCCACCGCCATCCCCCTCTGCTCTGCCTCATCCCATGACCATCCATCCATCCAGCCTTTCCACCGCCATCCCCCTCTGCTCTGCCTCATCCCATGACTCATGGGATGAGGCAGAGCATAGGGGGATGGCGGTGGAAAAGCTGGATGGATGGTCATGGAGGACTGACAGGACAGGAGGACTCACCGGTGGTGATGTCTTCTTCCAGCAGATGACCTCCGGTGGTCTGGTCTCCTCTCCGGTGCCGCCGTCACTCCCGTCCGGTGTCCACCCGACTCCATCGCCCGCGGTCCGGTCCACTGCTGCGAGTGACGTCAGCGGGGTCAGCGTTGGATGTCCTGGATGCTGTGATTGGTCCAGGCTGGAGGCTGGACCAATCACAGCCAGGAATCCACGAAGTGGGGGTTTCCAAGGAATCTGCCTTGCGCCCAGGTTACGCCCCCCACGCCCCCCAGAAGGCAGCCAATCGGCGCCTCTTCTGGGTGGTAACCCCACCCCCCCACCCCCTCCACATCGGCTGGCGGCGGCGGCGGCGAACGCAATTTTTTTTTTTTTTTCAAACTTTATTGCTCGTTTTGCAATCTTTTTTTTTTTTTTTTATCTTTTTTTTTTTTCTTCCTTTTTTCAGGGGGGGCGGCGCCCTAGCGCCCCCTATGCACCGGCCGCCACTGATAGCACCCCATACTGACAGAAAAACACAGAATTGTTGACATTGTTGCAGATTTATTAAAAAAGAAAAACTGAAATATCACATGGTCCTAAGTATTCAGACCCTTTGCTCAGTATTTAGTAGAAGCCCCCTTTTGATCTAATACAGCCAGGAGTCTTTTTGGGAAAGATGCAACAAGTCTTTCACACCTGGATTTGGGGATCCTCTGCCATTCCTCCTTGCAGATCCTCTCCAGTTCTGTCAGGTCGGATGGTAAACGTTGGTGGACAGCCATTTTTAGGTCTCTCCAGAGATGCTCAATTGGGTTTAAGTCAGGGCTCTGGCTGGGCCATTCAAGAACAGTCACTGAGTTGTTGTGAAGCCACTCCTTCGTTATTTTAGCTGTGTGCTTAGGTTCATTGTCTTGTTGGAAGGTAAACCTTCGGCCCAGTCTGAGGTCCAGAGCACTCTGGAGAAGGTTTTTGTTCAGGATATCCCTGTACTTGGCCGCATTCATCTTTCCCTCGATTGCAACCAGTCGTCCTGTCCCTGCAGCTGAAAAACACCCCACAGCATGATGCTGCCACCACCATGCTTCACTGTTGGGACTGTATTGGACAGGTGATGAGCAGTGCCTGGTTTTCTCCACACATACCGCTTAGAATTAAGGCCAAAAAGTTCTATTTTGGTCTCATCAGACCAGAGAATCTTATTTCTCACCATCTTGGAGTCCTTCAGGTGTTTTTTAGCAAACTCCATGCGGGCTTTCATGTGTCTTACACTGAGGAGAGGCTTCCGTCTGGCCACTCTGCCATAAAGCCCCGACTGGTGGAGGGCTGCAGTGATGGTTGACTTTCTACAACTTTCTCCCATCTCCTGACTGCATCTCTGGAGCTCAGCCACAGTGATCTTTGGGTTCTTCTTTACCTCTCTCACCAAGGCTCTTCTCCCCCGATAGCTCAGTTTGGCCGGACGGCCAGCTCTAGGAAGGGTTCTGGTCGTCCCAAACGTCTTCCATTTGAGGATTATGGAGGCCACTGTGCTCTTAGGAACCTTAAGTGCATCAGAAATCTTTTTGTAACCTTGGCCAGATCTGTGCCTTGCCACAATTCTGTCTCTGAGCTCTTCAGGCAGTTCCTTTGACCTCATGATTCTCATTTGCCCTGACATGCATTGTGATCTGGAAGGTCTTATATAGACAGGTGTGTGGCTTTCCTAATCAAGTCCAATCAGTATAATCAAACACAGCTGGACTCAAATGAAGGTGTAGAACCATCTCAAGGATGTTCAGAAGAAATGGAAAGCACCTGAGTTAAATATATGAGTGTCACAGCAAAGGGTCTGAATACTTAGGACCATGTGATATTTCAGTTTTTCTTTTTTAATAAATCTGCAACAATGTCAACAATTCTGTGTTTTTCTGTCAGTATGGGGTGCTATGTGTACATTCATGAGGAAGAAGAATGAACCTAAATGATTTTAGCAAATGGCTGCAATATAACAAAGAGTGAAAAATGTAAGGGGGTCTGAATACTTTCCGTACCCACTGTATATACTGCTCTAAAAAAATTGAAGGAACACTTTGAAAACACATCAGATCTCAATAGGGAAAAATATAATGCTAGATATCTATACTGATATGGACTGGGTAATGTATTAGGAAGGAAAGGATGCCACAACGTTTGATGGAAATTAAAATCATCAAGCTATAGAGGGCTGAATTCAAAGACACCCTGAAAATCAAAAAAGTGAAAAAAATGAAGCAGCAGGCTAGTCCATTTCGCTGAAATTTTATTACATCAACTCAAAATGGTACTTTGTTTGTATGCACCCACGTGCTTGTATGCATGCCTGACAATGTCGGGGCATGCTCCTAATGAGACAACGGATAGTGTCCTTATGTATTTCCTCCCAGATCTGGACCAGAGTATCACTGAGCTCCTGAACAGACTGCAATGCAACCTGGCTGCGTCAGATGGATTGAAACATAATGTCCCAGAGGTGTTCTATTGGATTTAGGTCAGGCGAGCGTGGGGGCCATTCAATGGTATCAATTCCTTCATCCTCCAGGAACTGGCTGCATACTCTCGCCACATGAGGCCAGGCATTGTCGGGCACCAGAAGGAACCCAGGACTCACTGCACCAGCGTAGAGTCTGACAATGGGTCCAAGGATTTCATCCTGATACCTAATGGCAGCCAGGGTACCATTGTCTAGCCTGTAGAGGTCTGTGCGTCCCTCCATGGATATGCCTCCCCAGACCATCCCTGACCCACCACCAAACTGGTCAGGCTGAATGATGTTACAGGCAGCATAACATTCTCCACGGCTTCTCCAGACCCTTTCATATCTGTCACATGTGCTCAGAGTGAACCTGCTCTCATCTGTGAAAAGCACAGGGCACCAGTGGCGGACCTGCCAAATCTGGTGTTCAATGTCAAATGCCAATCATTCTCCACGGTGCTGGGCAATGAACACAGGGCCCATTAGAGGACGTCGGGCCCTCAGGCCACCGTCATGAAGTCTGTTTCTGATTGTTTGGTCAGAGACATTTACACCAGTGGCCTGCTGGAGGTCATTTTGTATGGCTCTGGCAGTGTTCATCCTGTTCTTCCTTGCACAAAGGAGCAGATACTGGTCCTGATGATGGGTTGAGGACCTTCATTGGCCCTGTCTAGCTCTTCTAGAGTAACTGCCTGTCTCCTGGAATCTCCTCCATGCTCTTGAGACTGTGCTGAAAGACACCGTAAACCTTCTGGCAATGGCACGTATTGATGTGGCATCTTGAAAGAGTTGGACTGCATGTGCAACCTCTTTAGGGTCCAGGTATGGCCTCATCCTGCCAGTAGTGACACTGACCCTAGCTAAATGCAAAACTAGTGAACACCCGACAGAAAAGATGGGTAGGGGAAAAAAAGGTCAGTGGTCGCCACCTGTAAAACCATTCCTGTTTTGGAGGTGGTCTCATTGTTGCCCATCTAGTGCACCTGTTGTTAATTTCATTAACACAAAAGCAGCTGAAACTGATTACCACCCCCTCTGTTCCTTAACTGACCAGATCACTATCCCGGGAGTTTAATTGACTTGATACTATACTCTGATTAAAAAGAGTGTTCCTTTAATTTTTTGAGCAGTGTATAAATATATAAATATATACAGCAGTTATATATATATATATTATCTCTGTATCTCATATTATCTTATTTATTCTAGTTTATCCCAATAAATCTATCTTATCTTATAATATAATGTCTATCTTTTCTATTGCATTTATCTTATCCATTTACCTCATTAATCTATGTTATCCTTTCGTTTTTTATTTTTTTGGCATAAATATCTATCTATGGGATAAAGCACTCATCTGTGTTTTAAGATATATGTATGTATATATATATATATATATATATATAAATCTGGCCTCCAACCTCCCCCTACAGCCAGCCAAGCACATGCCTTTATTAAAAAAAAAATATATATATAGTTGTTGAAAATAAAGTACATCATACATACATCTATTATTACACCTATTATTAATAATACATATCTTATCTCTATATCTTATTGTATCTTATCTATTCTATTTTATGTCACTTTTATCAAATCCATCCAAATGTACAGTGTATAATACCTTACCATGCTCTATGCAATATATCTATCGTATAATGTCTCTCTTTTCTATTGAATCTAGCTTATCCGTCTATCTCATTCATCTTATCTTTTAAACATTTTTTTTTTCATTAGGTATCTTATCAGTAAAATCTATCTAAGCTTAGCTATTTATGTAACCATATACACACATACTAATCTAACTAAATAATTAGGGATACGTGGGGGGAGTCATTTTTAGCGGCTGGAGGTCATCCCAATTGATACTGCTGAAGAATGGATGACTTCTGCCCCAGACGCTCCATAGGATTTTTTTTAGCAGGAGCTAAAAAGAAAGAGAAAATAAATAAATTCTTTGCTTAATTGTTAATAATTTCACATCTCCTCAATTTTCAACTTCCAATTCAATTTTCAAATGAAATGAAAAATGACACCCATACTTTCTATGCATCACCTATACCTAACACTTATTATGATCCAAACACTTAGCCTAGTCTTAGACACTTAAATAAACCTTTACACTAAAGCCTTAAAATTGAATAAAAAATGAAGTTAAGAAATGTTGTCTAAAAGCCTAAAAGGCTTCCCAATCCCTCAGGTCACACTGAGAATAGGACCATGACAGTTACCCCAATTCTTGAAATGTTTGGGGCTGTTTTTCAAAGTGATATCTCAACAAAATAAAGAATGGATACATGGATGAATGGTGAGTTTGCTTTGAATAAAACAAATTAAAAAAGCATATTGAGTTTGTGGTGTTCAGATACAGCCTAATTCTGCTGTAATAAAGATTAAAAAAAAGCAAACTATCATTTCACAGTGTTGGCCCTTGTACATTAATGGTGTAATAGAACATAATATAAAGCACTTATTACTGTCTATGTAAATTTACAATGGGAATGTGTTGTATTGCTGAAGTTTACACTATTGATGTAGTGTTTGCTTAGCCATGTCAGCACTCAAGCTTCCAGCTTGCCATTATCCTGATGGATTGGCTTGTCCTCAGATTCTTTTTTACAGTCATAAAGTTTACAGTGTGCTTTCTCAACAAAGAAGAAGAAGCAATATCCTCTCTTCATGATCATTCCCTGCATTTTGTAACCAATAATAGTAGGTCTATTTCGAAAATATTGTATTCTAGTGAATGTGCGTAATTTATATAAACAATATTGTCAAAAGTATTGGGACGCCTGCCTTTACACGCACATGAACTTTAATGGCATCCCAGTCTTAGTCTGTAGGGTTGAATATTGAGTTGGCCCACCCTTTGCAGCTATAACAGCTTCAACTCTTCTGGGAAGGCTGTCCACAAGGTTTAGGAGTGTGTCTATAGGAATGTTTGACCATTCTTCCAGAAGCTCATTAGTGAGGTCAGGCATTGATGTTGGATGAGAAGGCCTGGCTCGCATTCTCCACTCTAATTCATCCTATAGGTGTTCTGTCGAGTTGAGGTCAGGGCTCTGTGCAGGCCAGTCAAGTCCCCCCCCCCCCCCCAAACTCGCTCATCTATGTCTTTATGGACTTTGCTTTGTGCAAATCATTTGGTGGAGGGGGGTTTATGATGTGGGGTTGCTTTTCAGGGGTTGGGCTTCGCCCCTTAGTTCCAGTGAAGGGAACTCTCAGTCTACCAAGACGTTTTGGACAATTTCATGCTCTCAACTTTGTGGGAACAGTTTGGGGATGGCCCCATCCTGTTCAAACATGACTGTGCACCAGTGCACAAAACACTTTGTTTACCTGTCCATTAGCAGCCAGGAAAGCAGCGGATCAGACCGATCTATGTCTGATCGGCTGCATTGGAGGCCAGAGGAGAGATCTAGCGTCTTTTATACCCCAGATCTCTCCATAAAGGGGACCTGTCACAGCCCATGCTGTGATAGCAATAAAGTTAATCAAAAAAAAAAAGTTTAAAAAATAAAGTTTGGTAAAAAAAATCAATAATAATAATACAAAAGAAAGTACCCCTGGTCTCCCTTGCTGACGTGCAAATGCCAACACGTACGTTACTCCCGCATGCATTTGTAAACGGTGATTGCAGCACATGTGAGGTATTGTCAGGAACATCACAGCGAGAGCAATAGTCCTAGCACCAGACCTCCTGTGTAACTCTAAAATGCTCCCCTGTAAAGGCGTTTAAAATGACGCCTATGGAGAATTTTAAGCACTGTAGTTGGCTGCCATTCCACAGGCAGACACAATTTTAAAGCATGATATGTTTGGTATCTATTTACTCGGCGTAAGATCATCTTTCACATTATACAAAAATGTTGGGGTAAATTTTTATTTTTTTTTCTTATTCATTGAAGTGTTTTTTTTCCAAAGAAAAGCCGCTGTGCAAATACTGTGTGAAAATTGCAACACCCATCATTTTATTCTATAGTGCCTCTGTTGAAAAAATATATACTGTATACTGTTTTGGGGTTCTAAGTAATTTTCAAGAAAAATAAAGTCGATTTTTACATGTAGGAGCGAAGTGTCAGAATTGGCCATGATACAAAGTGGTTAAAGTGAACCTGACCTGGCTTAAATTATTTTTTTAAAGCAGCAACATTGCCTTAGGGCTCTTTCACACGGCCGCTCCGATTTTTTATTCCGCTGCAGCACTTTTTTTTTTTCACGGACACGGATGACATAATGTAAGTCTATGGGGATTGCGGATGTCAGCGGATGACACCACTGACATCCGATTTTGCATGCGTTCCGTTTTTTAAACGGAAGAAAAATAGGGTTCTGTTCCGTTCCAAAAAACGGAACAGAACTGAAAGGACGAAAATCAGATGTCAGCGGATTGTCATCCGCTGACATCCGCAATCCCATTGACTTACAGTATGTCCGTATTTCATCCGCAAAAAAATGGGATGAAATACGGACATACGGTGCGGCCGTGTGAAAGAGCCCTTATTGTGTTGTCAGCATGTACCTGTACAGTATAAATACAAATAAATAAAGGAAAGGTTAAATACATAATAAATTCCTGTACTGAATGCTATCCACATAAAGTTGCCAAAATACAACATTTTTCACCAAAACTGTCAGAGATCGGGAGAGAAAAGGACGCAGATGCTGTGACAAGGCTGCATTTATAGCCACAGCTGCAGAAGGAGAGCCTGCCCACTGCCCATGATAAAGAGTATATTGTCATTGGCTGCAGTGCAGCCTGGGGAACAGCCACACTCTCTTGCCTGAATACTACTGGGAGGGGCAAAGACTTGAAAGTTAAGTAGTCCGAGAGAGACTGGACTCAGTATTGTAGCTCTGTGTGGGACTACAGTGCCCAGAAGCTGTGTGCTAGAGAGAGATGGAAAAGAAGCAGAAGTAAGGGGCTTGGGAAGTGACCTTTAGAGTGGGTTGCTGTATTGGAGAGCTGGTCTGCTGGAGAGAGAGCAGAGAAGAGAAGAGAAGAGAAACTCTGCTGCCACATCTATATGGAGGACACAGCTGTGAGCAGGGCCTGGGACTGGCCCTGGGGCTGCTAAGGACCTGTAAAAAAAATGGCCGCGGCTGGCAGACATGCATACTGCGCATGCACCAGTGCCGTTCGGGAAATTCCGTACATGGTCGGCTATTCCCGGGCAGACGACGCATGCATAGTGATGTGTTGGTGCCGGGCGGCGCCATTTTTAAATGTAAGGCGCCTCAACAAAAGGTAAGTGAGACTCCTCAGGAGATGCAGTGCTGCGGTCATGGTACAGGAGATTCTCCTGTACCATGCCCGCAGCACTGCATCTCCTGCACTATGCCCACAGCCCTGCATCTCCTGTACCATGCCTGCAGCCCCTGCACCTCCTGTACCATACCTGCAGCCCCTGCACAATGCTGGCAAGCCTGCATCTTCTGTACTATGCCCACAGCCCTGCATCTCCTGTACCATGTCTGCAGCCCCTGCACCATACCCGCAGCCCCTGCATCTCCTGCACCATGTCCACAGCCCCTACGCCATGCCCACAGCCCCTACATCTCCTGCACCATGCCCGCAGCCCCTGCACCATGCCCACAGCCTCTGCATCTCCTGCACCATGCCCCCAGCCCCTGCATCTCCTTTACTATGTCCGCAGCCCCTGCACCATGCCCGCAGCCCCTGCATCTCCTGCACCATGCCCGCAGCCCCTGCATCTCCTGCACCATGCCCACAACCCCTGCATCTACTGTACCATGTCCACAGCCCATGCACCATTCCCGCAGCCCCTGAATCTCCTGCACCATGCCCGCAACCCCTGCATCTTCTGCACCATGCCTGCAGCCCCTGCATCTCCTGCACCATGTCCGCAGCCCCTGAATCTCCTAAACCATGTCCGCAGCCCCTGCATCTCCTTTACCATGTCCAGAGCCCCTTCATCTCCTGTACCATGTACAAAGCCCCTGCATCTCCTGTACCATGTCCACAGCCCCTGTATCTCCTGCACCATGCCCGCAGCCGCTGCATTTTCTGTACCATGTCCAGAGCCTCTGCATCTCCTGTACCATGTCCAGAGCCCCTGCATCTCCTGTACCATGTCTGCAGCTCCTGCATCTCCTGTACCATGCCCACAGCCCCTGCATCTCCTGCACCATGCCTGCAGCCCCTGCATCTCCTGTACCATGTCCAGAGCCTCTGCATCTCCTGTGCCATGTCCAGAGCCTCTGCATCTCCTGTACCATGTCCAGAGCCCCTGCATCTCCTGTACCATGTCTTCAGCTCCTGCATATCCTGCACCATGCCCGCAGCCCCTGAATCTCCTGTACCATGCCCACAGCCCCTGCATCTCCTGCACCATGCCTGCAGCTCCTGAATCTCCTGCACCATGTCCGCAGCCTCTGACATCTCCTGTACCATGCTCACACAACCTATGACCACCTCGTGTACCATGTCCGAACTTTTACCACTTTTAACCCGAATTTGCTCATATATATATATATATATATATATATATATATATATATATATATAGCCCTATGCGCTTTCATATTTGTCTTATCTATATATAATACACTCTTCAAATGTGCTTTAAAATGGTTTTCCTTTTTATGAACAAGAAAATAATGGCGTTATGCTGTTGGGCTGTTATAATAATGCTATGGGGCTGGTATGAAATTATTTCCAGGGCTGAATTTTATTCCCAGTCCGGCCCTGGCTGCGAGAGATCCTCACTACCAGACACTAAGCTGCCCGCCATTTGCGGGTTTTGAGTTGCCACTAACATCATCACTGTGAGAGCTCACCATTACTAAGCTGTTACTAAGTTGCCGCTGACATTACTGGTTCCAGATGCTAGATAGCAGAAGTAAGCATAATCACTGCTTCATTGGTTTCCCACTTCTTTAAAGGACATTGTTGATTACTTACTGTATAGCTTGTTCTGTGGGATCCCCTTTAAACTTGAGCGCTCTAACGCAGGAACTTTGGGCCCCAACAATTAAACTACACTGGCCTGTGGGAGAGGTCTTCCAGTATCACCCCGTTAGTGAGGATCTCCCTAGTGTGTTACATAAAATTATTGTCTGGTATTGTTTATTTCTATTATTGTTCTGTTGTGTTGTCTTGTTAGGAGTATTTCCACAAAAAATCCTGCTTATTTAGCCTTACAGTGTCAGATTGTGTGGCATTACCAGAAAGGTTGTTGTCATCCAGAATCAGGCTGGGTTCACACTGGTGCGATGCCAGACAATAGCATGTGATTCGCACTGCATTGCTGTGCACATCACATGCAATGTCTGTGCGATGCGAATTCAGCCATACAGTTTGTAAGGCTGAAATCGCATTGTATTTTCACCAAAATGGTGCAGGATCCTTTTTTTGGTCCGCACTGGAATTGGATTGCATGGGAGTTTAGACCCATGGGATCCGATTCCATCCGATTTCACAGTTAGCACTGCATTCTGTGAACCAATTTGGGGGTGCCATTAACTTTATATTGACACCTGCAGAGGTTTGCAAAGAGCAGTGTGAACTGCCTGCAAGTCACATGTGATGCGGGAACCCGCTCAGGAATCACTGTGGTTCCCACATCGCACCAGTGTGAACCTCACAGTCAGGGGACCCAAGCATCAATGGTTCCTCCTGGGGGGTAAGTGCTACATCTGTAAATTCTATATTTTTACTATTTTAGCCAGTGTCACATGACTATGCTCTCCTTTTCTCCAGCCAGTTCCAAAGGGCTGGAAGCAGAGGGTCAAAATGATGGTTGGTACTTCATGCTAATGTCACACTTCCCAGGAGCTCTGTTGCTCTCTGGAGATTGAAGCTGTATATGTCATACTGACAACAATAATCCACCCTGTCAATGTCACTATAAATGTCATGTTGTCATGACGATCCACTAAGCTATAGCTTTCATTGGAAGGTTATATTTCCATGGGATGGCACGGAAGACTACAATTTAATATAAAAGACAGATTGAGCATTTTCTATATTTGGGTGTACATACTTTTCGATGTGCATGTGCACTTGTGCAGCCAATTTTTTTTAAATTTTGGATACAGTAGTGTATGGTTAAAAACCCCTGTATTTTTTTTTTGCTTTCTGTGTCCTGTTAGGGAGATTTCCATTTATTTCCTGTTCCAAAGACATAGTAGGAAGTGAGAAGAAATTCTCTGCAAATTTTCTACAAATTTCTATTCACGGGTGAAAAAATCCCCTTTGTAAGATTTAACTTAACTCTTGTTCTATTGCTTTCCCCTTACTTTCTGCTACAGTAACAATTAGGAATGGGCTCAGGCGTGTTTGGGATCCCACATGCCCAATCCCGTCAGGAAGCCGACATTGCACACGGCTAATCACAGGCAGTGAGGCATTTTCCCAATCTGTGCAGCTGTAGATCAGGAAATGTCTCACTGCCTGTGATTAGCCGTCTGCAATGTCGGCTTCCTGGCGGGATTGGGCATGTGGGATCCCATACACGCCAGAGCCCATTCCAAGTAAAAATGGTCATGCATACACAACATAATTTTGGCTATACATACACTGAACTTTCAGTTTAATTCAGTTTAAAGCGGAATGATATTCAGCCTAACTCCAGCTCTACGGTGTTCTAGAGCTCCCTATCAGCCGCTGACATCTTTGGCTCGTCTTTCCTGGATACCGATCTTCAGCTGTTTTAATTGGTGGGGGATGAGATTATATCACCCTTAGCCCCGGTTCACACTTCTGCGTGTGCGGGGTTCGCATGTAATGTCGGAGCGCACTGCTCCGACATTACATGCGATCAGCTGTGCGGTGCGAGTTTAGCCATACAGTTTGTATGGCTAAATTCGCATCGCACCCGCAGCAAACACGCACAGGAGGCATTTTTGCTGCCGCATCAGGATCGGATCGCACAGCGGTTCACACTTGTGCGATCCGATCCTGTGCGAACTGCACGATCGCACTGCGATATGCGATCAAACTGGGGGTGTCGTTAAGATTACATTGACACCCCCAGCGTATCGCATATGGCAGTGTGAACTGCCGGGGGTGCGTGTGCGATGCGGGAAAAGGCTGCGAATTCGCAGCCTTCCCGCATCGCATATATGTGAACCGAGCCTTATAACTTTCCTGATTAGAAAAGCCTGTCCCCTGCCAGCATGTTGTATTACAAAAGCCTGTCTCCTGTCAGCATGTTGTAGAGCAGTGTTTCTCAACTTTTTTTTCAGTCAAGGCACCCTTTTAAAAATTATGGACAGTCTCGAGGCACCCAGGGGAGGACTGGGCCAGGAGGCAGTGGGGAAATTGCCCCCCCGGGCCGCTTTCATGCCCTGTAAAAAGGCTGCACTGCTTCTGCCACAGGCATGCCTAAAGGATTCCTGGTGAAGAGAAGTAAAAAGTTCCCACTGCTGACCTACTGAGTGCGGGATGATGACAAGGACAGAGCGCAGGCACCCAACCCCCAGAATGGATGGTGTAAATTGAGTCTGAGCAGAGGCTGGTTCTATGCCCCAATGGAGACTCTCCTCCTCTGGCCAGCCCCGATCAAGCTGTCCTAGCTCCCTCTAACTGCCCCCTGTTGGCCAGGTCAGAACACGGATTCAGCCGGTGAGTAGAGAGTACCTAGAGTGGAGCTTCAGCCTAGAATGGGGGTCAGAAGAAGGCCAGAAAGAGGGAGAGTGGGAGGGCCCAGTCGCTGCACCATGGGCCTCTGGTTTGTACTTTCCTCCTGGGCCAAAAGTTGCCAGTCAGCCCCTGGAGGCACCCCATTCTAAAATATACATAAGCCCAAGTAGGACATCCAACGTTAGAGTTGATTTAATTTTCCAACGCAAATATAATTTTACAAACTGCTCCTGACTAGTATTCCAATGTTTTTCTTCTCTCTCAGTTTTTCTCCATCACTCAATCTAATGTCATACCAATGCAGATGGAGAGGGGCGCAGGATGGTCAAACAAGGATGCTATGCAGGTGACTGACATTCTCCCTATCAACTGATGATGCCATTGGTTGTTAGGACACCGACAGCTAGAAGATTGTAATGGTGCACAATGAAATCCTGTCACTTACCGTAACTAAAAATACAGCCTTCATCCACATGCCGGCTTGTGTACAACTTTTGGGCAATTTTTAGGCATTTTGCCAAGGCACCCCTGAAAAAGCCTCAAGGCATCCCAGAGTGCCTGGGCACACTGGTTGAAAAAGGCTGTTGTAGAGAATGGTCCTTGCTATCTGTGGAGAAGAAGTAGTCTCTCTGCAGAGGCCCGACATGCCCACTCATGTTAAAGTTCTCCTATAAGCAGGGAAGGACCCATATAGAGAAACAGCAGAAATGGGGAGAAGGCAGTAGGGTCCCAGGCTAAAAGTGTCTGAATGAAAAATGATATTTATTACCCAAATAACTCGTGTAATCTACATTCATTGTTATATGCACTAGAAACATAAATGGAGAAATCTGATTGGCTGTTATAGACTATAAAGTCAGTTCTCTGGGACACAGTGGAGGGAGAAATTGCTAAAACTGGTGCACACAGAATCTGGTGCAGCTGGGCATAGTAACCAATCAGACTCTAACTTCAGTTTGTTCAATTAAGCTTTGACAATAAAGCCCCGTACACACGTAGCTATTGTCGGCCAAACGATCGGCCGTCTTTTGTCCGGAGCTGTCCTGTCGGCTGAAAAGTGCTAAAGACTGCACACGAATTTTGTCGGCCAACAACAGCCGACTGAAGAAGTGATGTAATGTTATGGTTAACTTTCCGTGTGTTTTTTCTTTTCTGAGCATGCCCAGTCTTGCTCATTTGCTGTTTGTCGGCCCGAATTCTGTACTGACTGGCGAACAATCAGCCGTTCTGGTGACGGCCAACAAAAATTTTAAAGTCTGCACGCCAGATTCTGTTCGGCCGAAAATACGCTGTCGGTTGTCGGAAGCATCATACTAACAAGCCGACAATCGGCCGATCGGTCGGTGGCCGAATATTTATGGCCGACAATCACTACGTGTGTACGGGCCTTAAGGGCCCTTTCATATGGGCTTTCCGATCAGGTCCGCCTGTCAGTTTTTCAGGCAGACCTGATCGGATGCTCTATGCACCCCTATGGAGCGGCGGATGTCAGTGGTGACATGTCGGATAGGATCGGATGAAAACAGACAAGCGGTCCGTTTTCATCCAATCTCCCATAGAGGAGAGCAGGGATCTGACAGCTTCGTCTCAGCACAGAGAGCGGAGACTGACCTGTCATCCTCCTGCTCAGCGGGGATCGGCAGATTGATCCCCCGCTGAGCAAAACAGAGTCCGCCGGGAGGAAAGCCTGTGAGAAAAGACCCTAAGCCCTCATTCACACTGAACGCGGCTTTGAAATCGTGCAAGTTCATCTGAGCTTGCACGATTTCAAAGCCGGATTTCAGTCCGACTTCGGGGGCAACTTCAAAGACATCTGTGCAGCTTCATGTTTAGATGTCTATTGAAATCACCCCCAAAGTCCCCATAAATAAATAAAAGTCGGCGTTGCACCGATTGGGACTCTCCCTTTGCTGGCAATAAGCTGTGATTTGACATGCGATTTGATCTGTCAAATCGCATGTCAAATCGCGCCGATGTGAACAGACTCTTAAACTTAGAAGCTGATTGGTTACTATGCACAGCTGCACCAGATTCTGTGTGCACCAGGTCTAGTTAATCTCCCCAAGGGGGTCATGATCCAATGCATTTAAAAATGCCAGGTGAAGACCTTTCTATTTGTTCTCATACGCGGTTCTTTATTCTGGGAAGACATCCAACATAACCTCCCAGCAACTAACAGCTCAGTTATTCATGTTTCAACACAGAATCAAATTTCAGAGACAACAACACAACCTGACTGGACAAGTTATATTTATGACTAAATAACAATGTGAAAAAAAAACCAAAAATACTGTAAGAAAAAATACCTTACATTGTAACCAATATTTCACAAATGACAATTCATTCAATGAACTGTACTGCACTCTTTGTTTTTTCGTCATTTCAGTGTCACACTTGTACTAATGTACAATGTACTTATGAAATAGCGTCAGGATATTAAAATAGCTACATTTTTGCTCTAAATAAACATGTTGTTAAACTACTTGAGTTCCGACCTGTAATACCCCTTCACTACCATGTTTTAGTTTCCAGTGTAGTTTGATTGACAATTACTCTGTCGTGAAAAACTGCACCCAAAAAAACTTTATATACTAATTTTTTTCTTTTTAGACAGATAGAGCTTTCTTTAGGTGGTATTTAACTGCTTGCCCCACACAGATATACTGCTGCAGGGCAGCCGCTCTGCGCTGGATCATGTCTCTGATATTTAATCAGTGCACGCTCTGCCCCGTCTTTGCTTTGATTTGTTATAACACAAGCCGATAACCGGGTCCCGTCCAATGATTGATCGCCGGGACCTGCTGATCGGCTCCGTCATTCAGGGAATGGAGCTCTGTGTTGTAAACTACACAGAGCTTCAAACACTGACAGATGATCTTGCGTTTTTTTTTTTTTTTTTTCCTTGCAAAGCAGGGAAAAAACAATAAGATAACTTAGTAAAAGCAGCACATATCACACACAGTAAACACTGTTAGGCGCAGCATTACCCCTTGATCGCCCCTAGATGTTAAGCTCTTCCTAGCCAGTGCCATTAGTACAGTGACAGTGTATAGTATTAGCACTGATCACTGTGTCAGTTAGTGTACCCCCCAGCCAGCATCAGCCTGTGTCAGATTGTCCACCACACTATCACAGTTCCACTATAATTCGCTGATCACTGCCATTACTAACATAAAAAAAAAAAAATATCCAGTATCTATATCAAACTCTATAACATTCACGCAAACCAAATAATATACATTTATTGGGATTTTTTTGACCAAAGACACGTAGCAGAATACATTTTGGCCTAAATTCATTAAGAAATTTGCTTTTTTTAATTTTTTTATTGGATATGTTTTATAGCAGAAAGTGAAAAATATTGCTTTTTTTCCCCCCACATTTTTCCATATTTTTTCATTTATATGCCCCCAAAAAAACCCCAGTGGTTATCCAATACCACCAAAAGAAAGCTCTATTTGTGTGACAAAAAAAATGATAAAAATGTAATTTGCATACAGTGTTGTAAGACCGAGCAATTGCCAGTTAACCACTTAAGCCCCGGAAGATTTTACCCCCTTCCTGACCAGGGGGTATTTTGCGATTCGGCACTGCGTGACTTTAACGGACAATTGCGCGGTCGTGCGATGATGTACCTAAACAAATTTGACGTGCTTTTTTCCCACAAACAGAGCTTTCTTTTGGTGGTATTTGATCACCTGTGCGATTTTTTAATCATGCGCTATAAACAAAAAAAGAGCGACAATTTTGCAAAAATAACAATATTTTTCACATTTTTTTATATGAAATTCCCCCAAAAAAATGTAAAAATCAAATGTTTTTAACATTTTAGGCCAATTTTTTTTTTTACCATATGTTTGGTAAAAAAAAATCGCAAAAAGCGTATTTTGATTGGTTTGCGCAAAAGTTATTGTGTTTACTAACAAAGGGAAAGATTTTTGTCATTTTTTTTAACGCGTAATGGCGGCGATCTGCGATTTTTTTTCCGGGACTGCAACATTGCGGCGGACAGATCGGACCCTTGACTGACATTTTTGACACTTTTGGGGTTACATTACTACATTACTACAGTAATCAGTGCTATACATATGCACTGTTACTGTAAAAATGACACTGGCAGTGAAGGAGTTAACTTTATTGGAGAGGGAGGGGTTAAGTGTGTCCCTAGGGGCGTGTTTCTAACTGTGATTGGCTGTGGCTACATGTGTAAGAACAGTGCTCAACAGTCCTACATAGTAGAACCGTTTGATCACCATTCTTACACAGGGAAGAATGACAGGCGGCTTTGTTTACATTAGCCGCCTGCCTTTCTTCCGGTGTAACGGAAGATCACGAGTGCCCGGCGGACATCGGTGTCCGCCGGGCACACGCGCGGGGGGGTCTGTGACCGCGTGGGAGTGGGAGCGCACCTCCAGCGGCACGCACTCGCTCCCAAAACCCTTACAGGCTAGCGACGTAGTACTACGTCGCTTTGCCTGTGAGGGGCTGATCGCCGACGTAAATAGTCGTGCGGCGGTCGGCAAGTGGTTAAAGCAGTGAAGTGCTGAATAGCAAAAATTACCCTAGTCATGAACGGGGTGAAATCTCCCAGAGGTCAAGTGGTTAATACCTGCTCTGTTTTTTTATAATATAAAAAGGAAAAAAGGACCAAACAATTGGAAACTAAACAGGTGATCTATTTTTTTTGTCAAAATGTTGGGAAATCTTACTTAATTCTTTCAAATTTTTCTTGGTCTTGCTCACGCAGTAGCCGCCCGGTGGGGTTGGTTGCAGGAGAACAGCCTCCCCCCAGGTCAATGCAAGTAGACTTTGGGGACATAACATTTTAGCATTTTTGGTGTTTTATTGTTATCCCTGTTTCAGAATTCCTTTATCTTAAAGCGGAGTTCCGGCCACAAAATCGACATAATCGATTTTGTGGCCATCCGCTTGCTTTTCTTCACCTGAAAAGGAAATGGATAGTTAGGATTTTTTTTTTTTACTTACCTTGTTATTGTAGAAAAATATACTCACCTTTCTTCCACTTCCTCCCTCGGCGGCCGCGGCCCGCGCCATCACTTCCAGTTTGCAATGATTCCTGGGAGCTGAACGTCATCACTCCCAGGAATCAATGTGCCGGCACCGGCCCCACTCGTCACTTCCGGTGCGACGCCTCATTCCCTGCTAAACAGCTTCTGGGCATGCCCAGAAGCTGTGGAGGAATGTGGAGTCGCACCGGAAGTGACGAGAGGGGCCGGTGCAGGCGCATTCTGGGAGAAGAAGACACGGAAGAGGACGCAGAAGAGGATCGCGCTGGCTTTAGCTGCCCCCATCAGAGATGGCAACGCTGGAGAAGAAATTTTAAAAGTGAGTATTTCTTCTTGCAGGTAAGTGCGAACCGGGACAGATCAGAGGCTAGCCATTGTGGAATGTACTAGCCCTGACTGTCCCGGGGGTATGTTCATTGAAATTGAGCGGCCGGAACTCCGCTTTAAGGTATAATTAAAGGCAAACGTTTTATTTTTTTAGTTTTGGATAGAGTGAAGATGGATTAGAACATATTTCAGTTCTTATTGCGGTCTGTGCACCCGTTAAGGAGATTCATCCTCTCTTTTTGTCCTACTTACCATTATCATAGTTATATAGTTAGTCAGGCTGAAAAAAAGACACAAGTATATCTAGTTCAACCTTTAAGATCAACCAAATACTTTATTTATATAATGTGCAATGATAATTTGTGTGAAATATTTTTTTTTTTTTTAATGAGCCAAAATTAATCATAAAACAATATGGAAATGATTACACATAGGCATAAAAGAATTCAATACCAAAGATGGTCAGCAACAGGGATATTAGAGCAACCTTTATTCGTCAATTTGACATCTATAAAGCAACAAACTACTAAAGCCCTGTCTTGATCATTGGAGTAGGCAAATGTTAGTTCATCTTTACCTGTCCAATAAGAATGTAGCCATTTAAACTGCTAGGATCTGATGATGTCACTAGTCCGTGGAATTTGGATCACACTCTACTCATTGGGGTTGATTTACCAAAATTGGAGAGCGTAAAATCTGGTGCAGCTCCGCATAGAGAAACCAATCAGCCTGCAGTTTTTTTTTGTCAAAGCTTAATTGAACAAGCTGAAGTTAGAAGATGACTGGCCGCCCATGCACAGCTGCACCAGACCCCACACTCCCAAGCCCCAACAAACCATCCTCATTGTATACTGAGAGATGGGATCTCTGTAAAGCCATTTTCATCTCAATATCTATTTTTGTTTGAATAAACCCACCACTCTCAACAAGGGTTCCTCAAGAGGATGCTAGAGGTTCCTTGACTTGTGGCTAATTGACCTTTCATTTAATGGTGTCTGCATAATTCCAGAGCCATCATCATTTGGCAGAGCCAGTAGCATGACACTAATGATCTTTTTTTTTGCTGACTGTAAGGAGGTCATTCTTTCCAATGACCACCAATATAAGGGCATTTGGTTGAGAAAGGCTAAAATAGCATATATGTTATTAATTTTTTATACAGAATTTATATAGCACCAACAGCTGGTGCAGCACTTTAAAGTTAAAAGGAGACAGTGCAGTTACAATAGAGTTCTAGGCAAGAGGATTAGAAGGGCCCTGTTCCTGAGAGCTTACAGTAGAACATAAGGTATTCCTATGACTCGTGCCATCACATATCTTGAAAAATAAGAGGATTATTCTCCATTTTATGGTGGTGGGTAAAGCCATGCAATACATGCCCCATTTATGCCCAATCAGCCAAATGCACATTCAGAGCCACTGGTGTATAGTGCAAATATAACCTAATATTATAGAGCCAATTATTCCAAACTGCATACACCTGTTTCAGCCTTTGTCCATAATGCATGCAATGTATGGAGACCAACGCTTCTATAGAGTAGGACCTGGAACCCAACAAGACAGAATAAACCATACATGAATCAATGCAGTACACTTAAAAGGCAATTCAAGATAAAAAGGGCTAGAAAAGCCCTGCTCATGAAAGCTTACTTTAGAACAGAAAGTATTCACATATGTTATGGTACTGTTATGTGTATTTTTTAGATGTATGTATTAATACATTTGATATTATTTTAAATTGTTGACGATCACCCCTCCTTTGTGGCCGTTAAAAGTCCTGCTTTTCCTAGTCCTACTTTTCTAGTACTTGTTTTGTTTGATATTCAGTTGGGACGATGGCCAATAATTCACGGTGTTTTATGCAATCAAAGTATTCACAGGTTTCATTCTTTTCTGTTTTCATTCATGTTTCAGATAGTCACATATCTGGAAAATACAAGGAATTTTCCCCATTTCAGAACAGTGGATGAAGCCATGAAAACCATTCCTTTAGATCAGCCAGGAGCACATCCAGAACTTCTGGTGTATATCAGTGAAGTGAAAGTAAAAGGAAATCCAAAATTTTGGGTTTTTCCAGAAAAGTAATAGAGGGAAAATCTTCAAATAGGGACGCTAGTTCTGGTGACCTGGAGGTTCCCAAGAAATTCCCTTAATATGCACGGATTTCCCCTCACTTCCTGTTTGGCTATGGGACAGGAAGTGAAGGTAAATCTCTCTAATGGAACACAGATAGCTAAAAAAAAAACCTCACAGGGGTTATAACCCTCCCTTACTCTATCCAAAATGAATGAAAAAGTTTTGCCTATAGTTCTACTTTAATTAAAATGGTTATATTTTATCGCTATTTGTTATTATTAACCATGATTAAGGGTGCATTCACACCTGAACGTATCGTTTTCAGGCATTTTTTGGGCGTTTTTTCGAGCGTTTTTTGGGCGTTTCTCTGGTGTTTGTTGGGCGTTTTATGAGCATTCTTTGGGGCATTTTAACCAGGCGTTTGGGTGTGGGTGGTGCCAAAAGGGGTGGAGACCACCTGTGTGTTTGAAAAACGCTAGTGAAACACCGATAACTGCATTTTAATGCATTCCTATGGGACCAGAACAGCTCTTGATCAGCCCAAAAATCAGCTCCTGTACTTTTTTGAGCTTCAGGCGTTTTGCTTGAGGGGACAAAATGCTCAGATGTGAACAGGGGCCATTGAAATGAATGGGATTTTGATTGTTGGGCATTTTGGATTTTCACAGATGAGCGTTTTATGGGCTGAAAAACGCTCAGGTGTGAACAGGGCCTTAGCCCCTATGTGGGCGATTCCTATGCTAACTTGATTTTTTATGCTCCTTTTCAAAACAATATACAAATTAAAACAGAAAAGTTGGGGGAAATAAAAAGATGCTTGGGAAAATGCAGAATCTGGGAACAGTGCACTAGATACAATAATGTACAGGTCATACACTGAGGAAGAAGGAAGTGAAGGGGTACTGGTCACAAACAGTGGCAGCATGAAGATGAAAGTGTTAATGGTCAGATGTTCAGCATACGGGAAGTGAAGGGTTAATACACAGGTCACCAGAGGCAATATGGAGATTGTCTGTGTAGGAGAAGAGGGGGGCATGAAATGGTTAATAAAAAATGATCCCTGTGTCAATCAAATAGAATGAATGATTTTCTCTTTCCCCATTGGCAAGTACATGATCTTCTGTAAGGGAGGGGGAGGGATCAACACTGTAAACAATAGCATGCGATCGCTGTGATGCCCAATCGCTCCCTATAAAAGGGTAGCCTGACAGCAGTCATAGTATCAGTGTGTTTGAGCTGCTTAGCGAGTGAACGGGGAGAGAGGACAATCTGCAAAGGAAAAGATTAGTTCGACGGATCAGCTTATAAACTGTGCTTGTGTTCTCTGTATTGCAGTGGTGGAGCGTATTGCCTCGTTCTGTGTCCATGTATCTTTAAAAAAAGATCTCTAAAGTCCACAGCTAGTTTGATTGCTAGCTGTTCGACAAGCATGCCTTCTTTTTTGTTTTCTGGTTATTCAGGTCTTTTTCAGTTTGTGGTTGATTTGAGGTAGCAGTCACTTTTTACTGTTGGCCAGTCCATAGGAAGGCTGTCTGTTTTGGATGGTGTTGTTTTTTTTTTTTTAATGCGTTCCTTTCTTTTGGGGGGGGGGGGGATGTCTTATTTTTTTTTTTTTGTGTTGACAGTTACGTTTTTTTGTAAGTCTGTGTGACTAAAGTGCAGCATTCATTTCTTATTGACCATCTGTTGTTGAGGATGCCTTTTGTTCTCAGCAGACCACTGCATCATTTCTAAAGAAAAAAAACACAAAGGGAGCACCAAAAATGCCTCGCACTATCAACCACATCCCAAGCTATGTTTATTTTCTGTGGGGATAGTGTATTCAGGGTTATTAAAGTGGAGCCCCCCCCCCCCCCCCCCATTTACACACACACACACACACAAACTCTTTCACTAAAATCCCATCAGAATGCAGCTCTGCTTGCTGATTAGAAATCAACTTACATTAATGTTTTTTTTTTTTTTTCATTTTACGTACAATTACTGTTTTTCCACTTGCTGGCGGAGTGAGGCAGTGTCGATGTAACCAAGGCCTCACAGATGCATCCTGGGAAGGCTACATCACCAAGTGCTTTTCCTCTGCATTGTCACATGTTCTCAGGCCCAGAGATCATAAAGTAAATGGGTTCATGTGCCTTTAGTGAAAATAGCTACTGTGAGAAGTATAGGAAGGAAAAATTAGGTATAAAAATCCTGAAAGTATCTATTTGTAGATTGTCATCATTAACCATTTAACCATTTCTAAAGGCGCATTTGTTGTAATTTGCTAAGTGAGGATGAAGTTCTGCTTTAAATGTATTTAATGTATTGTTCTTTGTATTTTCATTTTCCCTTTTTTTTGTGTGTATGTGATCATTATTTGCTTACTATAGACAAATATGTATACAGTGCTATATAAAATCTGTATACATATTTGTCTATAGTTCATTTCTCCCGTTAGTGAAGGAGGTTCTATATAGCTGCTGTATTTTCTTTATGTGTCCCAAATTATTGGGTCTTAAAGCGGTAGTATCCCGCTTTTTGACACTTTTACCTACAGGTAAGCCTATAATAAGGCTTACCTGTAGGTACAAATAATATCTCCTAAACCGGCATGGTTTAGGAGATATTTACAGTGCATGCAACCGCTCGCGCGAGCGGCGCATGCGCTCTGAAGGTCCGGGGGGACCTTCAATTATCTTGCCGGGAGCTTGCCGGAAAAATCACTCCCGCGCGCATGCGCGGGAGTGACGTCATCGCGGCTCCGGCCAATCATCGCGCCGGAGCCGTCTCTTCCGGCCAATCACCGCGCCGGAGCCACCAAACCCGGAAGAGATGGCGAGGGATCATGGCAGCGCCCGCAGCGATGTCTGGGGGTCCGTGTCGGGGCTTCGTTCTAAGGTAAGTTACACATAATGGGCTAGTATGCGATGCATACTAGCCCATTATGCCTTTGTCTTGCAGGTTTTTTTTTATTTTTTTTTGTTTCTAGGGTTTACAACCGCTTTAACACTATACTACTTTATATTTAATTGCGCTGATTTACCTTTTTGCACATTATTTGCTTACTGTCACCTTAATTATTATTATTATACAGGATTTATATAGTTCCAACAGTTTGCGCAGTGTTTTACAATATAAAGGGAGATAGTACAATTACAATACAATAAAATACAAGAAGGTTAAAACTGACAACAGCTTAATGTTTTATCTTACTTTTTTCCCTGTCTTTATTTTTGTGAAAAAAAAAAAAATGAATTATTTAAGTGGAACTTGACTCTCACAATCAACATTGCCTATTTTACATATGTATGCTGCTATAATTAGTAAATAGATAGGAAAGCATATCATATATACTGTACTTGTTTTAGCCTTTTTTTTTTTTTATAATTCTTCAGTTGCTTCCTGATTTCCAAGCCTGGGCCAAAATTATGTCGTACACCCCAGGAGTTATCAGGAAGGTAGGTGCCTGCATGCCTGCGCTAAGGGTAGATGGATTCCAGGAAGTAAATTGTACATGAATCATCTGCCCTTACTCACGATTGGCACTGAGTAAATTGTAAGTGTAAATTGTAAGTGTATTCCTTTATCTTACAATAAATTGCCCATACGGTATTATGCTCTGGTGTCCTTTTGGTTTATCCCTCTCCACAATCCCATTAGTGGGGACTCCTAGGAAGGGCCGTCTTTAACACAGGGCAAAAGGGGCAGCTGCCCTGGGCCTAGCCATTGTTGTGGGGCCCAAAGCAGCTGCCCCTTGAGCCCCCACTGCCCACAAATAGTTGATAAGTGCATTTGGTAGGACCCAAGAAAATATTTGCCCAGGGTCCAATCAATACTAAAGACAGCCCTGCTCCTAGGCATTCCCGTGCGGACCGGTTTGGAAGATATTCATCACCACCTGTGATCCAGAGACGCTGCTGAGGTTCCTGCCTATTCGGTACCAAGGACATCTACATATACAGCGTGTATGACCCATTTGCTGTACAGTACTTTGGGTCCATACCATCTGGTGAGCGCATCTTGATTCCTTTATTCCTTTGGTGTGGGAATTATCGTTTGTTGCAGTTATTTCACATGCTGGAGTCAACACCTTTTTCAAGTCACAGTTTACACTTTATGGACATTCTGGACTTTGATTTTTTTGCATTTTTTTTGCATTTTGGTTTGATTGTTCACGTTTTACTTTGTGCACATTTACTCACACATTTTTAGCGTGGCACTATTTTTCTTAACATATTATAAGAATGTCTAATCTGTAATTTGATGCCTTTTTGGAGATTTTTCCATCTTTCCTTGGCTTCTTTATGCACATTACTACAAATTCTTACCTGGGATGCCCAAACTTTCGATCCCCACTGTACTTGTTTTAGCCTTTTTTTTTTTTTTTATAATTCTTCAGTTGCATCCTGATTTCCAAGCCTAGGCCAAAATTATGTCGTACACCCCAGGAGTTATCAGGAAGGTAGGTGGGTCTTTCTCAGCTAAGCACACCCTCATGCCTGCATGCCTGAACTAAGGGTAGATGGATTCCAGGAAGTAAATGGTACATGAATCATCTGCCCTTACTCACGATTGGCACTGCTAGAAATGCTAGTGGGGGTGGGTTTTGAAGTGATAGATGTGGATCATCCACATCTAGATGTGCATGTAGGTATGGATGGATGAGTTTTCTTTGAAAAAAAACTTTAATATTTGAATATTAAACATGAATTTAATAGATGCAGTGTAGTTCCAATTTAAGGAGGCTAAGGGGCTATTTTTTTTTTTTTATAAAACAACAGGTCCAAATAGCTGAAATAAGCTCCAGTAATCCTCATTAAATATTATAAAGTTACATAGTTAGTCTGGGTGAAAAAAGACACAGGTCCATCTAGTTCAAAAGGGGAAAAACAAATCCTAAAAAAAATTAAATCATATAATCCCATATACACAATCCTATACCCACAGTTGATCCAGAGAAAGGAAAAAAACCCCAGCAAAGCATGAACCAATTTGCTCCAGCATTACACTATTAAAAACATAAAAACAAGGCATGTTTCCGCAGTTTCTTTCAAGACCTCTATACCTCAGTGGCCCTGGACGATGACTCCCCTATTCTGCCCTACCTGTCCCTGGACGTCCTTCCTCAATTGACTTCGGAACAATTGACCATGCTGGAAGCCCCCTTGATACACGATGAACTAGTCGAGGCCATTGCTAAATTCCCTAGATCCAAGTCTCCTGGCTTCGATGGTTTGCCCATTGAATTTTTTTCTACGTATTCGGAGGTTTTGGTACCACACCTTTTGACCATGTTTAACACAGCCTTTGATACCTCTTCCTTGCCTCCTTCAATGCGGGAGGCTCTAATAGTACTTATCCCCAAGCCAGACAAGGATCCTCACCTCCCTGCCTCTTACCGCCCCATTTCCCTTCTACAGGTAGATGTCAAAATTCTGGCCAAGGTCCTCTCCCTCCGACTCAATAAAGTTATGCTCTCCCTGGTTCACCCGGATCAGTCAGGTTTTATGCCAGGAAGGAACAATTTGCGACGCCTCTTTATGAACTTGCAAGCGCACCACAGCAATACTGGATCTAGAGTCGTGGTGTTGTTGGATACAGCCAAGGCATTCAACTCTGTTGAGTGGAACTTCCTCTGGCGTTGTCTCGAAGGCTATGGCTTCGGGCCTAATTTTATTCATTGGATACGTGTCCTTTATCAGGCCCCGGTGGCCAGGGTTTTGGCTAATGGCTGCACTTCGGCGGCGTTCCCTCTTACAAGGGGGACCTGTCAGGGCTGCCCTTTGTCCCCTCTTTTATATGCCCTGGTTGCCGAGCCCCTGGCGATTGCTATTTGGTCGCACCCAGATATCCGAGGATTGCGAGCTGGTGCTTTGGAGGAGAAAATAGGCATGTATGCGGACGACACTCTGCTGTACCTGTCTGCTGTACCTGTCTGAATACCTTCATGTTGCCCTGTCCCTCATTGAACATTTTGGCTGTTACTCAGGATTGACGATTAATTGGGACAAATCCCAAATCTTACCAAGAGACGACATCCCTCCCCGCCCCGTGGACCCGAGATTCCCCCTTCAGGTGGTAGAGCGTATTAAGTATCTGGGGATTCAGGTTACAAACTCCCCTAAAACTTATGTGCAGGATAATCTCCAACCCCTCTGAACCTTACTTAAGTCTAAGACTCAAACTTGGGCATGTCTTCCATTGGGGGTCCGGGGTAGGATCAATTTAGTGAAAATGGTTTTACTACCCAAATTGCTGTACATATTTTGGCACTGCCCAATTTACCTCCCCCTTAAATATTTCCTACAATTTGACTCCATCCTCAAACCCTTTATATGGGGCTCCAACCGGCATAAGTTGGCCTGGAGGAAACTGAAAAACCCCATGGATCTAGGTGGCCTAGCGCTCCCCGACTTTAATATGTATTATATAGCTTCACAATTATGCCATTTTTTCCATCTTCACAACTCAGACAGGGAGAGGTTTCTGGCCCTTCTGGCTCCGTTCTGGGCCCAGGCGGGCGCTGACCCCTTATCCCTGATATTAACGGGAGTCAGGGGATCTGAACCCGGGGGAGATAGTGCGGGTATGCTGTACCATTACAGACGTCTCTGGGATGTTGTGTCTGCAAAACTGGACCTCCCTTTACTACATGACCATACACCGCTCTGGCACAATGTTCATCTCCCCGAATTGGCGTCTATCCCCGACGCGCACGCCTGGGCCCGGCATGGATTACACTTCCTGTATCATCTGGAGGTGTCCTTAAATCATTTGAGGCCCTAAAACAACAATTTGACTTCCCCAATCATATGTTTTTCAGGTATCTTCAGGTTCGTCATGCCTTTTCATCCCAGTTTCCCCAATCCCTACCAGATATAGCTCCGATATCCATGATAGAGGTACTCAGGGGATCCGAGCCTAAACAACTCATCTCACACCTTTATAATGCGCTCATTCTCCCTGCCTCCACGGTGTTGGCTTATGCAATCAAAACTAAGTGGGAGGGTGATGTGGGACCTCTGGAGGATGAGGAGTGGGAAGATGCCCTTGATAACTGTAAGTTGGTATCCCCGAAACTCTCGAACCGCTTGACTCAGCTATATGTGCTTCATAGGGCCTACGTGACCCCCCTAATTAAGGCTAAATTCCAGACTGATGCTTCCCCCGGGTGCCCGATGTGTGGGGGGGACAGGGGCACTTTTTTCCACCTCCGTTGCCCTGAACTCCAGGGCTTCTGGAAACAGGTTGTGGGATTCCTGCACGATACCATGGGCTCCCCCCTGAGGCTGACCTCGAAGCCATGCCTGCTCAGAATATTTCCGGATCTCAGCATTAATAAATTTACCGCTCAATTTCCACACAAGACTTTATTTCTCGCTAGGAAATGCATTGCTCAGCAGTAGATGAGGACCACCCCCCCCCCTGTCCTGCTCGGATTGGCTTAGAGCGGTTAATTCTGCTCTACCCTACAAAAAACTGATCTATGCACACCGAGGTTGTCCTACCAAGTATAATAAGATTTGGGATAGGTGGATCCAGGCCCCGGAGACGTGTGTCTAGATCGCCTAAGCAGTGTGCTGCACGAGTTTCAGACTCGTTACAGGTTGCCCTATTGTATGTTGTTTTGGGACCCCTGTTATCATGGTCTACCTCGGGCCCTGTGTCGGTGGTTGTTCCTACCTGTGGACATCCGCAGCTTGACTCTTTTGCCCCCTTGCCGCTGCCATACCGATATGCTGTGCTCCCTTATTTCTGTTGCCATCCCCATATTGTTGTGTTCTGGAACTATGTTATCTTATGTATAGTATCTTTCTACAAGCAATTATTCTCCTTGTACAAATGTTCACTTCCTTTTTTTTTAATAAAGACTACTGTTTAATTGAAAAAAAAAAAAAACATAAAAACAACCTAAAATTTGCCTTCCCCAATGATTCCAATGTATTTAACAAAAAAATGGCATAATTTTTCACTGAATCTAATTTTTGTCTACATTTTTAGAAAATGAAAACTCAATTTCACTCACCTCAGAATGCCATGAGAGATCTATGAGCACACAAACATCATGCAGGCAATGCACCACATGGGTTTTAAACCCCAACTTCCAGCTGGTTCTGCAGCACATTTCTTTTAATACTAGGACAATTATTTAGGCCTCATGCACACTGGACATTATCAAAACACCAGTAGAAAGCTGTAGCTGTAGAAGGAGTTTCTCAGATTTTTTGCAGTAGCGTTTTTCAATGTTTTTTAGCGTTTTTCAGCATTCCTGGTTTTTAGCTTTTTTTAGTAAAACTATACTCCCACAAAATCAAAAACACTGATAAATAGCCACAATTTTCATCATTTTAAGCTTTTTTTCTCAGCTTTTATTAGCTGAAAAACTCCTCTCAAAACCCACTAATTCTGGGTTTTTTTTCCAGCCAGAAAACGCCCCTGCCAAAAAAATGCTGATAACAGCCTGTGTGTGCATAGACACATAGGATAACATGCTGGGGAGTTTATTGGCTGCAGAAAAAAACGCCTGACCCCCAAAACAGCCGCTGTAAAAATACCCAGTGTGCATAAGGCCTTAAAGTCCCCTTCTTCAAACAGAGAGACAAATTTCCAGTGTTCCATCTGACTGACTTTGGTTTTACTTGTAACGAACATGTGTATGTGGTAAAGTCTTCATGAATTGAAATTGCCTATATATTAAATTATTGGAAGAGAATAAAGTATTTAATAAAAAAAAGTCCATTATATAACCAGTCTACAAACAAATACATCAATGGTTGAATATAGGCTTTCTTCAACAATACTTCCTGTTCTTGGTTCTGCAAAAAACTAAGAATAATTTGTATCTATACTGGTGACCCATTAACATTTAAAGCTATAAATATGTATTTGGAAGAAACATAGGTATAATGTCTTTTATCCAGGGCAGAATTTGCATCTGTGGAGCCTGAAGGGACACAAAGCTTGGGGTCTAAATAACACATCTCTGCTGGATCGCTTTTTTTTTTTTTTTTTTTTTAACTCAGTGTATTTAACAATGTAAAATCATCTGAATACAAGTAAACAGCAAAAATAAAAGTAAAAACCATTGCAAGTCTCTTGTGAGTTTTTGTTACATACATACTGTACATGCATCAGAGTTGTATAAAGTACTCGAAACCCATACTTGAGTAAAAGTACAAGTGCTCGATCAAAAAGTGACTTGAGTAGAAGTGGAAGTGCTCGATCAAAAAGTGACTTGAGTAGAAGTACTAAAGTATTCATTTTTTGTACTTAAGTATTGCAAGTAGTTTTTTTTTTTTTAATTTTGCTACTCAAGTACTGAAAGTAAAAGTACCAGTAGTTTTGAAAAAAAAATTGCTACTCAAGTACTGAAAGTAAAAGTACAAGTACTGTGTTATGTAGTTATTAAAGAAAGGAGTCAAAAGTTTGAACATCATATTGTTTTTATTATTTCAAATGCAGCTTTTATTTATGCATACAGTTACATTTATTTTCGTATGCGCTGATAATACACATGTTTTGAGCTTCATGAAACCTGCCATCTACTGTTCTGGCAGTGGTAATTTTTATAATAGTAACAAGTAACTATGCAGCACAAAAAAAAAATATCGGAGTAGAAGCATTGAAATCATTGAAAAAATGTAGTGAAGTAAAAGTGCAAGTAGGAGAAAAAAATTCTACTATAGGAAAGTACAGATACCGCCTTTCGGTACTTAAGTACAGTAGTGAAGTAGTTCTACTTAGTTACTATACATCTCTGTGCATTATATAACATATGAAAAAGAGGCAAACATACAGTGATTTTACCAATTAAATTTTTGGACTAGGGTAGGTCATCCAAATTTAAAGCCTACCATACGCTACAATTTTTTAACATAAATTTGTATGAACATTTGTATGAACATTCTTATTGGTATATTCAATGACATAACAAATGTGCAAAAGTGCTTAAAACGATATACACTATATTGTCAAAAGTATTGGGATGCCTGCCTTTACACGCACATGAGTTTAATCCCATCCCAGTCTTAGTCTGTAGGGGTCAATATTGAGTTGTCCCACCCTCTGCAGCTATAACAGCTTCAACTCTTCTGGAAAGGCTGTCCACAAGGTTTAGGAGTGTGTCTATGGGAATATTTGAAAAATCCCAGTGCAGCGCTTAATCTATTTAAGACAATATAAATGGATAAAACAACAAATATGATGTATTCAGTAGTAATCAAAGTCCCAAGGTGATAAGGTTGTTCATGCGGACATATAAATAAACAAGATGTGCTCCACCATGGAAATCCTCCACCAGCCACACTAGCTCCTCACCTCCAGGTTTGACCCCTGTGTTACCAGACATGTCAAACAAGCTAAATCCTGGGAAAGAGATGCAATGGTGTTCACAGCAGGGACACTCTCATAACCAAACTGGATTCCTTAGTCAGGATGATCCAATACATAATTTGGGGAAAGATAAAATGCAGCACATAGTGTGTATTGTACTAAAAGCGCTTTATTTTATAAGTATATAAAATGTAAAATTACCAAAAACGGCACTGAACCCTGTGCTCGGTATACAGCATTGTTACAATCAATGTGAACTTTGAGAAGTGGCGTTATCGACTCCTCCTCCCTCCATACGCGTTACGTCCCCAAAGGCGAGACTTCATCAGCGGATATGAGGGAGGAGGACGCAACCCGATATAAAGGTTTGAGTACTTAACGGAGCACTGCCCACAAAAGTGACGCCAGAGGCAGACAGAGCCAGCAGGAAAGGTACCGCCTACAGTAGTCAGGGCAACGATGGACGCTTCTTGTTAAAACGAGCACAAATGGGGAGGAGGGTTCGAGATTACACCTCAGCCGTCCATTACCATAAAATATAAAGAACAATATATAAACATAAAATTAAAAGTAGTTTAAATAAAATTAACGGTCAGAAATAAAGCAATTAAGGTCAAACTCTATGGGAATATTTGACCATTCTTCCAGAAGCGCATTGTGAGGTCATACACTGATATTGAACGTTATGGCCTGGCTTGCAGTCTCCGCTCGAATTCATCCCAAAGGTGTTGTATTGGGTTGAGGTCAGGACTCTGTGCAGGCCAGTCAAGCTCCTCCACCCCAAACACACTCATCCATGTCTTTATGGACCTTGCTTTGTGCACTGGTGCGCAGTCATGTTGGAACAGGAAGGGACCATCCCCAAACTGTTCCCACAAAGTTTGGGGCATGAAATTGTCCAAAATGTCTTGGTATGCTGATGCCTTAAGAGGTTCCTTCCCTGGAACTAAGGGGCCTAGCCCAACCCCTGAAAAAAAAAAAAAACCCTACACTATAATCCCCCCTCCACCAAGTGATTTGGACTAGTGCATAAAGCAGGATCTATAAAGACATGGATGAGTGAGTTTGGGGTGGAGGATCTTGACTGACCAGCACAAAGTCCTGACCTCAACCCGATAGAACACCTTTGGGATGAATTAGGGCAGAGACTGCGAGCCAGGCCTTCTCATCCAACATCAGCGCCTGGCCTCACAAATGTGCTTCTGGAAGAATGGTCAAACATTTCCATAGACACACTCCTAAACCTTATGGACAGCCTTCCCAGAAGAGTTGAAGCTATTATAGCTGGAAAGGGTGGGCCAACTCAATCTTGAACACTAAGAACTAAGACTGGGTTTCCATTAAAGTTCATGTGCGTGTAAAGGCAGGCGTCCCAATACTTCAGTGTAATTGCTTTTAACGCAAATGGGGGATAATGGCGCAAACAGATCACCAGTAATGCTCAGGCAGTCCTTACTGGGTGTAATGTTCCGGTACCTTTGGTACCCTAAATTACACTTTTCACAAGTGTATGCGCCCCACCATTTACTTTTGGAAAGGTGCGCATACACCTTTAAGACTGGAGCTGTCATCACCCAGCGCCGGACTAGATGGCTATTTAAAGCGCCGGTTCTCACTCACATGTGTTCGTTCAAACACCTTTACCTGGATGCTAACCTTGCTTGAAGCTTCCATGCTTGCAAGCTTACTTCGCTGACGGAACCTCGCTGCGCTGATCCCTGTATCCCGCTACTGGATCATCTGCCTCTCCTGAACCACCCTTCGGCTGTATCGCTAATAGTGCTAAGTACCCCGCAGGGGAATTCTCTATAAACTTATACTAAGCTTACACTATCTAGCTCTGCATAGTAAAGACTGTTTATCACATCTGCATAACTAGATTGCTAGCTCTTGAGACTACTGCTACTTTTCTGCACTGGGTTGATCTCTTTTGTATGTCCACCTGCTATTCTATCATCTGCTATCATACAACATTGCTAAACCTTCCTGCATCCATCTGCTACTGTCTCACCTTCAAGTGTCTATCACCTACCACCTCCACTCAACCTATCCCTCAACCTTCATCATTGTGTTACCACATACATAAAGTCACTCTAGGAACCAGTTTGCTAATTGTGTGTATTTACTGGCTGAAATAAGACCTTCCACACATGATGAGTCATTGAGGTTGGGAATGGTATCTCAGCATATCTCTTACATGACTACTGACGTGGAACTATTTCTGCAGCTGAAAATCCACACCATATAAGAAACGCAGGAGCGTTACACTGGGCTGGGGAATGGGGGTTGTTAAAAGTTCCAATGCAAGTTCATGTCCACTGAGATGGCTGCTGGCAGTGGAAAGAGAAGCGGCTCTGTTGTAAAATATAAGGGGAGAGAACCACAAGCGATCTAAGTGTAGCATAAAAAACTTTAATGTAGGATAAAAGCAATATTATTCACAAGAGTAACGTGAATTTAGGCATCAAACAAGATAAGGTGGTCTTGTGCATCTGGTGTCCAGGGGGTCCCTCTTGGCCTGAGCGGAGCTGATGCAGGGAAGCGGGGGTCTCCTGTGGGAGGCAGGGGACAGTCCTGGTCCGTGGGCTGCCTGTGCTTCGCTCTTCCGTCCGTGGAGGGGCCGTGACATCACTTCCTGGTTGCAGTACTTCAGGCAAATGGCGACGCGTTGCGGAGCATGGGCTCCTTCTTCAGGACAGCTCAGTTCACAGAGACAGTGTACAAAGGTAACCCAAGCAGCTCTGTACCATGTGATCACTGATTTGACCAATCACAGTAATCACAAATTCACACAGTGTAGTGTTTACACTGCAGAGCCTGCCCCTTCCTTTTACAAGGGAGGAAAGTGAGGAAGGAGAAACTGATGAATGAATGAATCAATTATTGCAGATTAACTGGTCAGTGGATCCCAGGGTTGTGGGATTTTAAACCCTTCATGTTGGCAATAAAGATACATTCCTGGAGATCACTCTACCACTTTAGAACCAGCAGATAATATCCCTTCCTTACCAGAACATTGTTCAGTACTGTGATAGTTTGACTGACAATGCTGCAACATCTGTATTATCATTTTTTTGCCACAGATGAAGCTTTTTTTGGTTGTGTTTTTTTTTTTTTTACTAAACAAATGAAAAAAAAAGACTAACAATTTAAAAAATCAGCATGGGGGACACTATTGTTATCTTTATTACCTCCTCATGTTATTAAGTGGGATGCACACACATGGGTTGCGGTCGCTTATTGTTGTTTTAATGTTTTTTACTTTGTTTTGTTTCATAATTTGCACGAAAATGGTAGATGCTTGTGATCTGCCAAGTTTGGCCCCTGGGAGGTCGTTTCTCTGTAGTAAGTTTGAAAGTTGATAAAAATCACAGCACAGGCAGGGCATTGTGCACATTTTACTTTGAAGCACTGATTACGTACCAGATACAAGATCCAGCACACAGCGGCCGCCCTGTTGCAGTAGCTATAAATGGGGCGGTTGCTAACTTGTCACAATAAACAATATCCGAATTCTGCAAAAATAATTAATGCATGTCCAGGTACCCAATGACCTTTAAAGCTTTTCTTCATTAAATCACTTCTTAGTGTGCTTTTCTGCAACTTCATCCATGAGTTCACCACCCCCCCCCCCCCCCCACCACTTCCATTTGTTTGGCAGGAGCAGTACATATTAGTTGTGATCATGTACACTGATCTATGCACACCACACCACACATCCCATAGTCCATGGTCCTTACTACAACATGGGAGCAAGCAATAGCAGGTGGCTATGTTCCTACAAACAATGAGACCATGGAAAATGAATGTAGCCACCCTCTAACATAAATTCAGTTCACAGGAGAAAAAAAAAAATGAATTTGAAGATTTTGAGGAGGCAATAGAAGGCACTTTTTTGAGCTAATGTGGTTGGAAACTATTACACATACACATTGAAGTGACTGTCCTCAGGAGATACACAGCGATGAAACAAATCCTCCTACATAAGTTGTACCCGTTTCTCTGCAGTCATCTCCTCTACAGTCTTCTAAACACGCACATTTTAACCGTCAACTCTGAGATCCACCAGGCAGGGGGCAGGGTTCTGATGTCACTCACTGCTGAGCACATAGTAAGGAGCTGAGAATGATCTGAGACCAGAGTGGAGGGAAAGGACACACCCCTTTTCTACACATAGGAAAAATGCACAGCTGAGCCTGTCAATCACCTTCTGTGTGCTTGAGAGGGGGCAACTCTGTCCCCCTAGATTCTGTGCGTTGGCATAACCTGTCAGAAGTGACTAATGCAGATAGCAGAGCCAAGAGAGAACAGATCAGAACCACACTAGGTGCTTTGGATTGAGTTAAGTAGATGCTATACAGAGAAATGCTTTGTCTATTTTTTATGCCAGTGGTTTACGACCATTTTAAAGTAGTACTGAAATCTAAACATTTTACACCTTTAAAACATTCTCTGCATTAAGGCTGGCCATAAACTATTCTAATCTCCGCCTTTTCAGCATGAACCGTGTGTGGACAGGCTGAATGTATCCAGTTGATTAGATTCCCTTGCAGTTATTGCAAGTGACTGCTATCGCCCCTAGCAATTATCACTGTCTTCTCTCGGAGGGGACAGCTGTGATTGCAGGGAAGAATTTTGCACCATCTATGGCCTGCTTAAAGAGGTTTTAACCCTAAAAAAAAAAAAAGAGAGATCCTGTTCCCTTAAAGAAGTGATTTTTCTGTCTAATATGTCCCTCTCTAGGCTGTAAAAAACCTGGTTGATCCTGCCTGTTCTTGTGTCCCATCTTAGTGTGCTGACCACAGTAATTATGGCTGCTGATCCATGATTACCATGGTCAGGTTACATAGCTCCATCATCCCGCTGCTCTCCTCTCTCCCCCTCCCTCCCTGCCTGTCAGCTCCTGCGTGTGAGCTGTCTCCTCCTACCCGTCACTCCCCTTCCCTCCTGCCACTATTTGTAGATGGCAGTAAAGTTAAATAAAGATTACTGCCAGCCCCTCTGTTCTACTAAGCCATCCTACACTGTGTACATGTTTGTATAAAATTGTAACTGTAAATACCTTATTTCAGATTGGTTTGCATTAAGGTTATATCCAGTGTTGCCAACTCCCCGGAGGGAAATTTACTGGCAGAACGTCCAAAATTTACGGACGGCACCAATTTTTTACTGGCACTGCAAAAATGTACATATACAGGCTGTTTTCAGTGCTAAACCGTGCAAATATCAATACTTAAA
The DNA here is from genome assembly GCF_965119305.1 of Pelophylax lessonae. Lineage (NCBI taxonomy): Eukaryota > Metazoa > Chordata > Amphibia > Anura > Ranidae > Pelophylax > Pelophylax lessonae. The sequence goes on from NC_138768.1 coordinate 353,558,165, forward strand.
CTATAAACATGTAGATAGTGCTATTAGCAAAGTGTTTAGGTTAAACAAAAGTCAAAAACCATATTTCCCCATTTACATGAAGATCAGATTAATATAACCCAGCCAGCACGGCGTTCCCCCATATATCAGAGTGTACAGGATTTCCCTTACAGTGTAACTCTGACATAAAGAGGAATGCTGCAGATCTGGATTTAAGGGGGAACTCTGATTTAAGTGGGTGCTTTGGTGACCAGAAACCGCCTTATATCAGAGTCCACTGCATTCCCCTTTACATCAGAGTTCCCTTTTACATCAGGGTCCGCAGAGTTCCCCCTTCGCACTGTAAGGGGAGAATCCTGCAGACTCTGATGTAAAGGGGAACGCCAGGAACTCTGATGGGGGGGGCAATCTGGTGACCAGAGACCACCTTACACAGAGTGAATACATTAAGATATGGGGGGTTACTAATATAGAGGGATCTTTATATCAATGCCCCCTTACATCAGTGACCCCCCCCCCATCAGACTGGTCTGGCGGCACTGTCACTGACCTCCTCTCAGGTGCACTGTGCAGGGCTCAGTCAGACGGCTCTGGTCTCCACTCCGCAGGCCCCACACATCTGACTTCTCCCATGACCCCCATCCCGGCGGTGCTCTCACTCTTGACTCCTCTCCAGAGTCCAGACTCCCCTGCAGACATGATAAAATACAAGAGATGGTCAGAGACTGCGGACATAGTACAGGAGGTGGTCAGAGACTGCAGACATGGTACAGGAGGTGGTCAGAGACTGCGGACATGGTACAGGAGGTGGTCAGAGACTGCGGACATGGTACAGGAGGTGGTCAGAGACTGCGGACATGGTACAGGAGGTGGTCAGAGACTGCGCAAATGGTACAGGAGGTGGTCAGAGACTGCGGACATGGTACAGTGTAAGATTCTGGTACCTTCGGTACCCTTATAGGTCATTTCCTTCTTCATATTGCGTCCCACCTTTTCAGCTAGGTGGAACACATATACCTTTAAGCCGCATGACGTCATCACTAAGCGCCGCTCTGAGCGGCTATTTCAATCGCCGGCTTCTCTCTCACAAATTGTTCGTTCAAACCGCATGGTATACAGCCTTGTCTTACGCTGCCGGAGCCTCCAGCTATTGCCATACCTGGATAGACCGGAACCTCGCTATTGATCCCGTATCTCGCTACCCGATCATTCACTCATTACCGGACCCTTCAGCTTACTAATCTAACTAGTGATAAGTACCCCACAGGTGATTCCTTCCTATCAAACTTACACTATCTACTTCTGCATACTAAGGACTGTTACTATCTATGCATTACTATTTCTATCATCTGCACTGTTACATAGATTGCTAGCTCTTGAGTCTACTACCATCTATATCCTTGCACTAAGTTAGCCTCTCTTGTACACTCCATCTGCTGTCCCCTACCACCTGTTATTGCACATGATTGCTTACCTATCTACCATCATCTACTACTCTCCTGAACATTACTATTGAGTACTCATCATTGCTATCACAACTCACGCCTGTCCTTTCAGCACATCACCTCTATACTATCATATACAACCTATCACTCCAGGAACATCTTATTGAGTGTTTGTATATTGTATGCTGAAGCAGGCTGGCCACAATGATGAGTCTGGAGAGTTGGACATGGTGATTCAACACATCTCTAGATGACTACTGAGTGGAGATTCTGCAGCTGCAAATCCAACTCTCTAAACAAACGCTAGAGCGTTACATACAGGAGGTGGTCAGAGACTGCGGACATGGTAGAAGAGGTGGTCAGAGACTGCGGACATGGTACAGGAGATGGTCAGGGACTGCGGACATGGTACAGGAGGTGCTCAGAGAAATGCATCGGGAACACAGAACTTGTGGTGTGAAGTGATTTCAGCGATTTTGCTGACTACACGAGACGCAGCTGAGTCTTCATCACTGAGCGACAAAATACTGTACAATAGCAGTGTTTGTGATCATGGACAATCCTTATAGATTTATCTGCTGATGGTGAGGAGGAAATGGCCTGGGTGTCACCAGCCTAGGATGTCATCTGGACTGGATCCCCTGTGAGGGGACAATGAATGAACACTAATAGGGGGACCTCATTGTAGGATACAGAAGGCAGGGTCCCCACTTTAATGTAGTTTTATCTCCTTCTCCTATGGGACACTCAGGAGATCAGATCGCAGGGGATGATTGAGTCCCCGGGACAGGAGGTCATCCTGGGTGCAGTGAGATGGTGACATCGCTATGTACTATGTCTGATCGCCCACCGATCACATCTCCCGATGTGCCTCTTCTTCCACTGTGTAGTTTTATCTCCTATGGGACACTCGGGAGATCAGATCGCAGGGGAGGATTAGTCCCGGGACAGGAGGTCATCCTGGGTGCAGTGAGATGGTGACATCGCTATGTACTATGTCTGATCGCCCACCGATCACATCTCCCGATGTGCCTCTTCTTCCACTGTGTAGTTTTATCTCCTATGGGACACTCGGGAGATCAGATCGCAGGGGAGGATTAGTCCTGGGACAGGAGGTCATCCTGGGTGCAGCAGCAGTGACTGAGAAGGTGACATAGCTATGTATGTACTTACTGTGCCTGTCTGTGCCGTGCCGCACTGCGCCGCCTGTGTAGAATCCAGCTCCGAGTCCTCAGCTCCACCCACTCGGCCAGGGCCGGTTTTAGACAAAGTGTGGCCCTGGGCAAACCTAAAAGTGGGGCCCCAAATTTTTTTATATTCTACCAAAAATTTAGGCGCATTTAATCAATTTAGCCAAATAAAACATACAACTACATGAAAATATGCTTTAATTAAATAACATTAAATAGAATAAATAAGAAATCAAGTGAGCTTTGCACCTTCACAAATCAGATCACCCCAATTCCTGCACCTTCACACCTCAGGCCACCCCAATTTCTGCACCTTCACACCTCAGACCACCCCAATTCCTGCACCTTCACACCTCAGACCACCCCAATTCCTGCACCTTCACACCTCAGATCACCCCAATTCCTGCACCTTCACACCTCAGATCAGCCCCTGGTAGGCTGGCACTGGCAGCAAATATTTTATTCAAATGAGGATTTCTTCTGCAAATAGGCTGGCATCAGAGTCAGACAATTACCAAAACCAATGTCATCATGACACATGATCAAAAAATGAGGAAAAATAAGGATTTCCTCTGCAAATAGCCTGGCAGTGGCATCATCAGATCAGACAAGGCACTGGCAGGCATAGTGCTAGACTAGTACTATGCCTGGCTGCCAGTGCCAGGCCAGCCTATTTGCAAAAGAAATCCTGATTTGAATTCAATTGTTGCTTCCAGTGCCAGTATATTTGCAGAAGAAATCCTGATTTCTTTGAATAAAATTGTTGCTGCCAGTGCCAGCCCAGCCTATCTGCAAAATAAATCCCTAAGTAGAAGTCACTCCTCTCTCCAGTCCTCCACTTACCTTGGGTGTGCTGTGCGGTGTGGCTGCAGAGTGTTCCCGCTGGACATAGTACAGGAGATTGTCAGAGACTGCAAACATGATACAAGAGATGGTCAGAGACTGAGGACATGATACAGCAGATGGTCAGAGACTGAGGACATGATACAGCAGATGGTCAGAGACTGAGGACATGATACAGGAGATGGTCAGAAACCGAGGACATGATACAGGAGATGGTCAGAGACTGAGGACATGATACAGGAGATGGTCAGAGACTGAGGACATGATACAGGAGATGGTCAGAGACTGAGGACATGATACAAGAGATGGTCAGAGACTGAGGACATTATACAAGAGATGGTCAGAGACTGAGGACATGATACAGGAGATGGTCAGAGACTGAGGACATGATACAGGAGATGGTCAGAGACTGAGGACATGATACAGGAGATGGTCAGAGACTGAGGACATGATACAGGAGATGGTCAGAGACTGAGGACATGATACAGGAGATGGTCAGAGACTGAGGACATGATACAGGAGATGGTCAGAGACTGAGGACATGATACAGGAGATGGTCAGAGACTGAGGACATGATACAGGAGATGGTCAGAGACTGAGGACATGATACAGGAGATGGTCAGAGACTGAGGACATGATACAAGAGATGGTCAGAGACCAGGGACATGATACAGAAGATGGTCAGAGACTGAAGACATGATACAGGAGATGGTCAGAGACTGAAGACATGATACAGGAGATGGTCAGGGACTGAAGACATGATACAGGAGATGGTCAGAGACTGGGGACATGATACAGGAGATGGTCAGAGACTGAGGACATGATACAGGAGATGGTCAGAGACTGAGGACATGATACAGGAGATGGTCAGAGACTGAAGACATGATACAGGAGATGGTCAGAGACTGAAGACATGATACAGGAGATGGTCAGAGACTGAGGACATGATACAGGAGATGGTCAGAGACTGAGGACATGATACAGGAGATGGTCAGAGACTGAGGACATGATACAGGAGATGGTCAGAGACTGAGGACATGATACAGGAGATGGTCAGAGACTGAGGACATGATACAGGAGATGGTCAGAGACTGAGGACATGATACAGGAGATGGTCAGAGACTGAAGACAGGAGATGGTCAGAGACTGAAGACATGATACAGGAGATGGTCAGAGACTGAAGACATGATACAGGAGATGGTCAGAGACTGAAGACATGATACAGGAGATGGTCAGAGACTGAAGACATGATACAGGAGATGGTCAGAGACTGAAGACATGATACAGGAGATGGTCAGAGACTGAAGACATGATACAGGAGATGGTCAGAGACTGAGGACATGATACAGGAGATGGTCAGAGACTGAGGACATGATACAGGAGATGGTCAGAGACTGAGGACATGATACAGGAGATGGTCAGAGACTGAGGACATGATACAGGAGATGGTCAGAGACTGAGGACATGATACAAGAGATGGTCAGAGACTACAGACATGATACAGTAGATGGTCAGAGAGTGCAGACGTGATACAAGAGATGGTCAGAGACGATACAAGAGATGGTCAGAGACTACAGACATGATACAGGAGATGGTCAGAGACTGCAGACATGATACAAGAGCTGGTCAGACTGCAGACATGATACAAGAGCTGGTCAGACTGCAGACATGATACAAGAGCTGGTCAGACTGCAGACGTGATACAAGAGCTGGTCAGAGACTGCAGACGTAGTACAGGAGATGGTCCAGAGACTGCGGATGTGATACAAGAGATGGTCAGAGACTGAAGACATGATACAGGAGATGAACAGAGACTGAGGACATGATACAGGAGATGGTCAGAGACTGAGGACATGATACAGGAGATGGTCAGAGACTGAGGACATGATACAGGAGATGGTCAGAGACTGAGGACATGATACAGGAGATGGTCAGAGACTGAGGACATGATACAAGAGATGGTCAGAGACTACAGACATGATACAGTAGATGGTCAGAGAGTGCAGACGTGATACAAGAGATGGTCAGAGACGATACAAGAGATGGTCAGAGACTACAGACATGATACAGGAGATGGTCAGAGACTGAGGACATGATACAGGAGATGGTCAGAGACTGAAGACATGATACAGGAGATGGTCAGAGCCTGAAGACATGATACAGGAGATGGTCAGAGACTGAGGACATGATACAGGAGATGGTCAGAGACTGAGGACATGATACAGGAGATGGTCAGAGACTGAGGACATGATACAGGAGATGGTCAGAGACTGAGGACATGATACAGGAGATGGTCAGAGACTGAGGACATGATACAGGAGATGGTCAGAGACTGAGGACATGATACAAGAGATGGTCAGAGACTACAGACATGATACAGTAGATGGTCAGAGAGTGCAGACGTGATACAAGAGATGGTCAGAGACGATACAAGAGATGGTCAGAGACTACAGACATGATACAGGAGATGGTCAGAGACTGCAGACATGATACAAGAGCTGGTCAGACTGCAGACATGATACAAGAGCTGGTCAGACTGCAGACATGATACAAGAGCTGGTCAGACTGCAGACGTGATACAAGAGCTGGTCAGAGACTGCAGACGTAGTACAGGAGATGGTCCAGAGACTGCGGATGTGATACAAGAGATGGTCAGAGACTGAAGACATGATACAGGAGATGGTCAGAGACTGAGGACATGATACAGGAGATGGTCAGAGACTGAGGACATGATACAGGAGATGGTCAGAGACTGAGGACATGATACAGGAGATGGTCAGAGACTGAGGACATGATACAGGAGATGGTCAGAGACTGAGGACATGATACAAGAGATGGTCAGAGACTACAGACATGATACAGTAGATGGTCAGAGAGTGCAGACGTGATACAAGAGATGGTCAGAGACGATACAAGAGATGGTCAGAGACTACAGACATGATACAGGAGATGGTCAGAGACTGCAGACATGATACAAGAGCTGGTCAGACTGCAAACATGATACAAGAGCTGGTCAGAGACTGCAGACGTAGTACAGGAGATGGTCCAGAGACTGCGGATGTGATACAAGAGAAGGTCAGAGACTGCAGACATGATAGAAGATAGGACACTAGGGGGGCCGGAGAGCACAGGGAAAGCAGATAGCACTGGAGGAGCTGAAGGGCAAGGGGGGGGGGAACTGGAGAGAATTAAGGGGGGGGGGTTTGGAAAGCATTGCAGGGGGGTTGGAAGGCGCAGGGTGGTGGGGATAGCACTGGGGAGGGGGGGTGGCGGCCAGGGAAATCCAGGGGGATGGAGAGCATGGGGGGGGGGGACTGGAGAGCACTGGAAATCACTTAGGGGGGAGCCAGGGAGCACAGGGGGGTGGAGAGCACTGGGGGAGCCAGAGAGCATAGGGGGAGATGAAAAGCACTGTGGGGACTTGAAGAGCACGGGGGGGGGCTAAGGAGCACAGGGCGGGGGGCTAAAGAGTACTGGGGGGGCTAAGATCACGGGGGGGGCTAAGAACATGGGGGGGGGCTAAGAACATGGGGGGGGGGGCTAAGATCACTGGGGGGACAGTAAAAGAATTTGAATAGGAGGGGGATGGGACAGCTCAGCTGCATATAGAGAAATTGATATTTCCATATTTCTCCTGCAGCCGCAGAATGCCTGCAGAAGGGAGGAGAAGAATCCATCCATCCAGCGGCATAAGGAGACATCAAATCCTCTCTATATGGAGCCGAGCTGCCCCACCCCCTCCTATTCAGCACACACGGCCGGGGCTGCACTGCAGGCAGTCACTTACCTTCTCTCCCCGCCGCCGCCCCCCGCGAGCAGCCCGAAGTCGGGCTGAAGGAGCTCCTATCTGCAGCAGCTTCACTGATCATCGGCGGCCGCGGGAAGGAACACACACGCTGACTACATGACTTCCGGACCGGCTCCGCGGCCAATCAGCCTTCTGCTCAGGGGGGTGTGACTCACACGGTCACACCCCCCCTGGGCAGAAGGCTGATTGGCCGCGGAGCCGGTGTAGCTGGCAAGTACACACCGGCCGGCGGCCGCCCGCAGTAACGGAACGTCTTCTAGTGTCTGTGAATCTGAGCGCCGCGGCCCACCGGGACTCTGACAGTGACACGGGGCCCGGGGCCCCTGGACATTCGGGGCCCTGGGCAGTTTCCCAGTTTGCCCCCCCCTAACGCCGGCCCTGCACTCGGCTCCTGCAACGATATGGCGGGAGCGGGAATGCGCCATGACATCACCACTGACACTCTCAGTAAGGGGCAGGGCGCCGCACAGCTTCTACTAGACCCGTCACCGCCCCCAGCCCAGCATTGGGCCCGCCCTGCCGGCCGAATGCAGCGTTGGATCACTCAGATGATCATCTTCTCGGGAATCTCCGGAACTGCGCATGCGCAGTTCCGAGCTAAGCCGTTCACAGCCATTTTTACTGGCACTTTTCTCCTGCTACGGGCATTTATGGGCAGGAAAAAAGTGCCCTGTGTTTACGGGCTGTCCGTAAATATACGGACGGTTGGCAACACTGGTTATATCGCCTACAAACTATATGATATACAGTATCTCACAAAAGTGAGTACACCCCTCACATTTTTGTAAATATTTTATTATATCTTTTCATGTGACAACACTGAAGAAATTACACTTTGCTACAATGTAAAGTAGTGAGTGTACAGCTTGTATAACAGTGTAAATTTGCTGTCCCCTCAAAATAACTCAACACACAGCCATTAATGTCTAAACTGCTGGCAACAAAAGTGAGTACACTCCTAAATGATTGGGCCCAATTAGCCATTTTCCCTCCCTGGTGTCATGTGACTCATTAGTGTTACAAGATCTTAGGTGTGAATGGGGAGCAGGTGTGTTTAATTTGGTATTATCTCTCTCACTCTCTCCTGCTGGTCACTGAAAGTTCAACATGGCACCTCAAGGCGAATAACTCTCTGAGGATTTGAAAAAAGAATTGTTGCTCCACATAAAGATGGCCTAGGCTTTAGGAAGATTGCCAAGACCCTGAAACTGAGATGCAGCACGGTGGCCAAGACCATACAGCGACAGGTTCCACTCAGAACAGGGCTCGCCATGGTCAACCAAAGGAGTTGAGTGCATGTGCTCAGCGTCATATCCAGAGGTTATCTTTGGGAAATAGACTTATGAGTGCTGCCAGAATTGCTGCAGAGGTTGAAGGGGTGGGGGGGGTCAGCCTGTTAGTGCTCAGACCATACGTCGCACACTGCATCAAATTGGTCTGCATGGCTGTCGTCCCAGAAGGAAGCCTCTTCTAAAGATGATGCAGGAGAAAGCCTTCAGTTTACTGAAGACTAGTAGACTAAAGACATGGATTACTGGAACCATGTCCTGTGATCTGATGAGACCAAGATAAATGTGTTTAGTTCAGATGGTGTCAAGCGTATGTGGTGGCAACCAGGTGAGGAGTACAAAAACAAGTGTGTCTTGCCTATAGTCAAGCATGGTGGTGGGAGTGTCATGGACTTGGGCTGCATGAGTGCTGCCGACACTGGGGAGCTACAGTTCATTGAGGGAACCATGAATGGCAACATGTACTGTGCCATACTGAAGCAGAGCATGATCCCCTCCCTTTGGAGACTTGGCCGCAGGGCAGTATTTCAACATGATAACGACCCCAAAATAATGGTGGCCACACAAAATATTGACACTTTGGGCCCAATTTTAACATTTTCACTTAGGGGTGTACTCTTTTTTGTTGCTAGCAGTTTAGACAATAATGGCTGTGTGTTTTTTTTTTTTTTTTTTGGGGGGGACAGAAAATTGACAGTTATGCAAGCTGCACACTCACTACTTTACATTGCAGCAAAGTGGAGGGAGGGAAAAAAATGATTTTTAATGCTATAATGAACATGAAGGCTGAAAGTTCACAATGAGGGTAGAACTCGGCTTTGAATCTCTTCTTCTCCACATGTAAAGAGTGCCCTGTTCCGTCAGAATAGGCAACTCATCAGATTAGGTAACGGAAGTGACGTTCTGTCAGCTGCGCATGCGTAGCAGGTTTTCTTATGTGACTGACAACCTGCAGTCAGAAGGAGGCAGCGGACATATTGCAACACCCAGCTACATCTTGAATTTCACAGTCATTTTAGCAATAAACTGAGCAGATATAAATAAAAATAATATATTGACATCTGTGATGCTGTTTTGAATGTTACATTTTGAAAGAAGCTGGACAGCAGCAGTAGGAAGGTGGTGGAGGCCATGTTGGTACACCCCACACTGGTCAACACTAAACCTTTAGGCTTTGAAAATGTAACATGAAAACTGCATGACAGATCTCAATGTACTATATTGATTTATATACACTCATTCCTTAAATAACTGTGAAATTCAAGAAGTAGCTGGGTGTAGTAAGATGTCCGCTGGTGCTTTATGACTTTAGGTCTGTCACTTTACAAAACCTGCGCATGCGCAGTACGTATTTAGCTGATGGAACGTCACTTCCGTTACCTAATCTGACGTGTCGCCTATTCTGACAGAATATGCCCCTTGTTCTCTGTGATGACTTTACCCGTTTCTGGACCGCCCCATGCACATATACTGCAGCAGAGCAGTCCTTCAATGTGAAATCACATACCTGTACGTCTTTTTTGTCTCCGGGTCTCGGGCACACAATGTGCGCCGCAGGCGATCCGCTTCTGCTGTGATTGGACACAGCGGGAGCAAATCAGCAGGCCCGGCAGACCCAATGTTCACCGTCACATGGCGATCGTTCCCCAGAGAGGCAGAACAGCGGTCTGCCTATGTAAACAAGCAACACGGATCTCTGTCTTCCCCCAGCAAAGCATTCCCACTCAGTTAGAAAGCACTCCCTAAGAACACATTAAACCCTTTGATCGCCCCCTGATCTCAACCCCTTCCCTGCCAGTGTCATTAGTACAGTGACAGTACATTTTTTTTTTTAGCACTGATCACTGAATCGGTGTCATTGGTCCCCAAAAAGTGTCACCCCGTGTCAGATTTGTCCCAGTCCCACTAAATATCACTGATTGCCGCCATCACTATTAATCACCATCAAAATTCCATAAATCTATCCCCTAGTTACACAGCTTCTTCAGTCTACTGCCATCAGGGAGGAGACTGCGGAGTCTCAAGGCCAGGACCAGCAGACTGAAGGACAGCTTTATCCATCAGGCTGTCAGGAAGCTGAACTCGCTCCTTTTCTGCCATAGGCACCACTGAACTATGCACCTCCTCTTCCTTAGATCCCATATCCCTAGGTCCTTCCATCCCCTCCTTCCACTAGCATTCAATGACTTGCACCAGTCACTTTGGCAGCATTGGTCTGCTCACTACCTCATTCACCATGGAACCTCATTGGTCTGCACTTTATCTGTTGTGTGCCTTGCGCTGTTTTTTTTTTTTTTTTTTTTTTTAATTAACCTTATTTTTATTTATTTTTTTGTGTTTTTAGATTTTTAGGCTATATTGTTAGTGTTATCTGTATGCACCGGGGGTCTAAGAGTAATGTAATTTCGATTCTCTGTATGTATGTATTGTACATGTGGAAGAATTGACAATAAAGTAGATTTGATTTTTGATTTTGATTTAGTTTGTAGACGCAACAACCTTTTGCACAAACTAATCAATATACGCTTTATGGGATTTTTTTTTTTTACCAAAAACATGTAGTAGAATACATATTGGCCTAAATTGATGAAGAAATTTGATAGCAGAAAGTAAAAAATATTGTTTTTTTTTTTCAAAATTGTTGCTCTTTTTTTGTTCATAGAGCAAAAAATAAAAACCGCTGAGGTGATCAAATTCCACCAAAAGAAAGCTATGTTTGTGGGAAAAAAATTACATCAATTTTATTTGGGTATATTGTCGCACAACCGCACAATTGTCAATTAAAATAACACAGTGCCGTATCACAAAAAATGGCCTGGTTCATGAATGGGGGTAAACCTATGGGAGCTGAAGTAGTTAAAGGGAATAACTCCACACCAAGTTCACTATATGAATTTGGTGTGGAGTTATCCCTATGGATGTACAGTCAGGTCCATAAATATTGGGACATCAACACAATTCTAATCTTTTTGGCTCTATACACCACCACAATGGATTTGAAATGAAACAAACAAGATGTGCTTTGACTGCAGACCTTCAGCTTTAATTTGAGGGTATTTACATCCAAATCAGGTGAAAGGTGTAGGAATTACAACAGTTTGTATATGTGCCTCCCACTTTTTAAGGGACCAAAAGTAATGGGACAATTGGCTGCTCAGCTGTTTCATGGCCAGGTGTGTGTTATTCCCTCATTATTCTATTTACAAGAAACAGATAAAAGGTCCACAGTTCATTTCAAGTGTGCTATTTGCATTTGGAATCTGTTGCTGTCAACTCTCAATATGAGATCCAAAGTGCTGTCACTATCAGTGAAGCAAGCCATCATTAGGCTGAAAAAACAAAACAAACCCATCAGAGAGATAGCAAAAACATTAGGTGTGGCCAAATCAACTGTTTGGAACATCCATAAAAAGAAAGACCGCACCGGTGAGCTCAGCATCACCAAAAGACACCGAAGACCACGGAAAACAACTGTGGTGGATGACGAATAATTCTTTCCCTGGTGAAGAAAACACCCTTCACAACAGTTGTCCAGATCAAGAACACTCTCCAGGAGGTAGGTGTAGGTGTGTCAAAGTCAACAATCAAGAGAAGACTTCACTAGAGTGAATACAGAGGGTTCACCACAAGATGTAAACCATTGGTGAGCCTCAAAAACAGGAAGGCCAGATTATAGTTTGCCAAACAACATCTAATAAAGCCTTCACAGTTGTGGAACAACATCCTATGGACAGATGAGACCAAGATCAACTTGTACCAGAGTGATGGGAAGAGAAGAGTATGGAGAAGGAAAGGAACGGCTCGTGATCCAAAGCATACCACCTCATCAGTGAAACATGGTGGTGGTAGTGTCATGGCGTGGGCATGTATGGCTGCCAATGGAACTGGTTCTCTTGTATTTATTGATGTGACTGCTGACAAAAGCAGCAGGATGAATTTTGAAGTTTTTCAGGCAATATTATCTGCTCATATTCAGCCAAATGCTTCAGAACTATTTGGACGACGCTTCACAGTGCAGATGGACAATGACCCGAAGCATACTGCGAAAGCAACCACAGAGTTTTTTAAGGGAAAGTAGTGAAATGTTATGCAATGGCCAAGTCAATCACCTGACCTGAATCCGATTGAGCATGCATTTCACTTGCTGAAGACAAAACTGAAGGGAAAATGTCCAAGAACAAGCAGGAACTGAAGACAGTTGCAGTAGAGGCCTGGCAGAGCATCACCAGGGATGAAACCCAGCGTCTGGTGATGTCTATGCGTTCCAGACTTTAGGGTGTAATTGACTGCAAATTATTTGCAACCAAGTATTTAAAAGTGAAAGTTTGATTTATGATTGTAAATGTGTCCCATTACTTTTGGTCCCTTAAAAAGTAGGAGGCACATATACAAACTGTTGTAATTCCTACACCGTTCACCTGATTTGGATGTAAATACCCTCAAATTAAAGCTGAAAGTCTGCTGTTAAAGCACATCTTGTTTGTTTCATTTCAAATCCATCATGGTGGTGTATAGAGCCAAAAAGATTAGAATTGTCTAGATGTCCCAATATTTATGGACCTGACTGTATTTATACATGTTGATCATATCCCCCCCTTAATCTCCTCTTCTCAAGAGAGAATAAATTCAGTTCCTCTCGCACAGATGTCAAACTGGCAGCCCTCCCATGAGGCTTTGCAGTTATAAGTATGACTCCCATAGGAAGAGGCATGATGAGACTTGTAGTTCTGCAACAGCTGGAGGGACGCCAGTTTGACACCCCTGCGGGAGTTAATGGCACTTTTCCACTGCAAGTACCGGCTCGGCTCTACTCGGCCCTGCTTGGCCCGGTTTGCTTTTCCACTGCTGGTACCGCATGGTACGGTGTTGGAACGGTTCGGTATGGTTTGCTTTTCCACTAAAGTAGTACTAAAGTTAAGTGGGTGGGATAACAGCGATTCTCTGACCAATCAGTGGCTAGTAGTGACTGCATGCAAAGGATTGGGATATGGTACCGGTATGGTACCTCTTGGAACCACAGTCGAGGTAGTACTGTTTTAGAGAGCCGTACCGTTCGGTTCCATGCAGTGGAAAAGCGCCGCCGTACCGCACTGTACCGAACTGTTCCTACACCATACCATGCAGTACCAGCAGTGGAAAAGCACAAAAGCAAGCTGAACCGTTCGGTTCCATGCAGTGGAAAAGAGCCATAATGTTTCCTCATAGCTGAGCTCCTCCATGCCTCTTATCAGTTTGGTTGCCTTTCTCTGCCCTTCCTCCAATTCCCCTGACATCCTTTTTTAGAACTGGTGCCCAAAACTGAACTGCATATTCCAGATGAGATCTTACTAATGATTTGTACAGGGGCAAAATGATATCTCTTTCCTAATACAAGAAATAATTCAAGTTAGACTTACCGGTAACTTGTTTTCCAATAGTCTTTCAGGACAGCACCTTAGAGAGATGGCTCCTCCCTCTCCTCATCAGGAAACACCCCATCCACCAGATTTTAAAAGGAGGCTTCTCCCACCATTCGTCAGTTTGTAGAAGAGTACCTCCGGCCCATGCTGGAACACATAAACAGATATGGTTAATCACAGCAATACATTTTATACAATAGGGCGGGATCCTCCTGCTGTCCTGAAAGACTATTGGAAAACAAGTTACCGGTAAGTCTAACTTGAATTTTCCCTAAAACGTCTTTCAGGACAGCACCTTAGAGAGGATTATCGAGACTTACTCAATTTAGGGAGGGACCACAGCTTGCAGGACCTTTCTGCCAAAAGCCTGATCTTCAGCTGCCAAAAGGTCCAACCTATAGTGCCTTGCAAATGTAAAGTAGCTTGACCACGTAGCCGCTTTGCAGATTTGATCTGGAGTGGCACCAGCTTTCTCTGCCCATGTAGTGGCTAACGCTCTAGTAGAGTGAGCTCTGATCCCCTGCGGGGGAGACAATTTCATTTGGGAGTAAGCCTCTGAAATAGCGGATCTGAGCCATCTGGCTATTGATCCTTTTGATGCCTGGCGACCTTTTTTGTTGCCAGAGAAAAGAACAAAAAGAGAGTTTGATGATCTAAACTCTTTAGTAACCTCCAAGTAGTGTATAAGAACCCTTCTTACATCTAGGTAGTGAAAGCTTTCTTCCTTATCCCCTGATGGATTAGGACAGAAGGTAGGTAACACAATTTCTTGTGATCGGTTTCTCGTTGAAGCTACTTTTGGGAGAAACCCTGGATCCGTCTTGAGAATTATCCTATCTGGATATATGGACAAGAAAGGTTCGATAGCTGATAAAGCATGTAATTCACTGATTCTTCTTGCTGATGTTATTGCCACCAAGAAGACTTGAGGGTAAGGTTTTTTAGTGTAACCGTTTCTAGTGGTTCAAAAGGTTCCTTTGTGAAGGCCTGAAGGACCACCGACAAGTCCCATTTGGGGAAGCTTCTGATAGGCACTGGTCTGGAGCGGGTAAGGGCCCTGAAGAATCTGATGATTAAAGATTCTGAAGAAATGGGCCTTTCCAAGAATACCCCCAGGGCTGTAACTTGTACCTTGAGGGTACTTACTGCCAAATCTTTTCCTGCGCCCTCCTGTAGGAACTCCAAAATTGAAGTAATACTGTCCAATTTTTGATCTTTCGATTCACACCAGGTATTATATGTCTTCCAAACTTTTGCATATATATTCCTTGTGACTTTTTTCCTACTGGAAAGTAGAGTAGCAATTAATGCGTCTGAAAATCCTTTCCTTTTCAGCAGTTGCTCCTCAGATACCAGGCGGTGAGCTTTAGCTTTTCCACTTCTGGATGATAGACTGGACCTTGAAGCAGTAGGTCTTGACGAAGAGGGAGCTGAAAAGCAGGTTTGACTGATAGTTGAAGGACAGTCGAAAACCAAACCCTTTTGGGCCAATAAGGAGTGATCAGGATCACTGAGGCTCTTTCCATTTGGATTTTTCTCAATACCAACGGAATGAGCTGGAAGGGGGGGAAGGCATACCCCAACCTGAACCTCCAGGGATGTGCCAGGGAATCTACTCCCAGAGAGTTGTCGTTTCTGTGGAGTGAGAAGTAAAGTGGAAGTTTTGCGTTTTCTTTTGTTGCAAACAGATCCA
This sequence comes from Pelophylax lessonae, assembly GCF_965119305.1. Classification (NCBI taxonomy): domain Eukaryota; kingdom Metazoa; phylum Chordata; class Amphibia; order Anura; family Ranidae; genus Pelophylax; species Pelophylax lessonae. The sequence goes on from NC_138768.1 coordinate 353,573,811, forward strand.
CCTCTGGCTTTCCCCAAGTCTTGGTTATCAACATAAAGACTTCTGGGTTCAAGCTCCATTCTGCTTCTCGGATCTTCTGCCTGCTTAAATAATCCGCCACACTGTTTAGTGTACCTTTTAAGTGGATTGCTGACAAGGAAAGTAACTGACTTTCCGCCCATTGCAGAATTTCCGTTGCCAAAAGCTGTAGGGTTTTGCTTCTTGTGCCCCCTTGTTTGTTTAAATATGCCACTGTAGTGGCATTGTCTGAAAGGACTTGAACATGAGTCCCCTGAAGATTTTGAGAGAAGGCAGCTAGGGCTAGGCCGACTGCCTTCAACTCCTTCCAATTTGAGGATTTCCTTGTCTCGGTCTGAGACCAAACCCCCTGTGCCAGGTTTTGGTTCCAGTGGGCTCCCCACCCCCATCTGCTGGCATCCGTTGTTAACCTCTGGTCTGTTGGGAAGGACCAGGCCAATCCCTGGGACAAGGTTATCTGATTTCTCCACCACCAAAGGGACCTCTTGACCTTGGTGGGGATCATTACCTTTAAGTCCAAAGTCTCTGGATTGTGATCCCAGATTCTGAGGAGGAAATATTGGAGTGGTCGAAAATGAAGCCTCGCCCATTGGACGGCTGGAATTGATGCAGTCAGATTTCCAAGGACTGACATGATCTCTCTGATCGACCACCACTGATTTGTTTGTAGCCTTGCTACCAAATTTTGTATTTTGACCTGTTTGTCTTCTGGTAGGAAGATTCTTTGTTCCACAGAGCATATCTGAAACCCTAGGAACTGAACCCGTTGAGCCGGTGTGAGATTTGACTTCTTGATATTTACTATCCATCCCAGAGACTCTAGATGACCTCTTGCCTTGTGCAGGTCCTCTTGAAGTTTTTCCTTTGACAGGGCAAAGAAAAGCAGGTCGTCCAGGTAGGGCACCACAGAGATTCCCTGAAGGCGGAGGGGGGCTAAACACTCTGCCATAACCTTCGTAAAAATACGAGGGGAGGATGATAGCCCGAAAGGGAGTGCTTTGAATTGGATGTGAAGCATTTCCTTTCCCAGATTTACCGCCAACCTTAGGAATTTCTGTGAGCGAGGGGCAATAGGGATATGTAGGTAAGCATCCCTTAAATCGATTGATGCCATGAAGCATCCTTTTGTTAACAGGGTTCTGACTGTAAGAATTGAGTCCATTCGAAACTTTTTGTACAGAACTGACCTGTTTAGTGGTTTCAGATTCAATATAAGACGAAAATCCCCCGATGGTTTCTTTATCAAAAATATGTGGGAATAAAATCCCTGATGTTGTTCCTCCACTGGTACTGGACAGACAACTCCCTGTCGCCTCAGGTCCTTTAGCAGGTCCATCATAGCCAGGGCTTTTTCTGCATCTCTTGGGAGGCTTGTGACAAAGAACCTTTCGGGTGGCGTCTCTGCAAACTCTATGTTGTAGCCTTGTGACAGCATATCCAGAATGTATTGACTTTCTGTCATGGCTGCCCAATAGGGGAGGAATTCCCTCAATCTTCCTCCCACCGGCAATGCTTTGTCATTGTGTTTTGTTGGTTGACACAGGAGGATGGAAGAGAACACCTCCTTTCCCTTTGGGTTTTTGTGTCGACCAGTTTCTTCTTTTCTCCTGGGGTCTGCTATTTTGCTGAGCTTTTTGAGGTCGAAAAAGCTTCTTTGCTGCCTGTTTCTTCTTCACAGGAAAAGACTTCTTTTTGTCCGCTGTTCTATCTAGAACAGAGTCTAGCCCAGGCCCGAATAGTAGATCCCCTTGAAAAGGAAGTCCACACAGCTTATTTTTAGAAGCCGTATCTCCAGGCCATGTCTTTAACCAAAGAGCCCTTCTGGCTGAGTTGGATAAAGCTGCAGATCTTGCTGTCATCTTCACTGACTCTGCTGAAGCGTCAGCAATGAAGGCTATGGCCGTGGAGAGCGTGGAGAAGGAATCTAAAATTTCCTGTTTAGGTGAATCTGCTGTGATTCCAGCCAGTATTCCAGATTCCTGGACACACAGGTTACTGCCATGGCAGGTTTCAGATTCCCCATGATGGTTTGCCAGGATCTCTTAAGTTGCTGGTCCATCTTCTTATCCATGGGATCCCTCAGGACTCCCATGTCTTCAAATGCTAGGTCTGTTGACCTAGAAACCTGGGAGAAGGCTGCATCAATCTTTGGCATCTTATTCCAGGGAGCTCCTGGGTCCTCATCAAAAGGAAATCGCCTTTTAAAGGCTTTAGGGAAGAAGGTTTTCTTTTCCGGGTCAGTCCACTCATGTTTTATTGCATCTGAGATGGTCTGATGTACTGGAAAGATACGGCCCTTAGGCTCTTCCAAGCCTGCATACATTTTATCATGCAGGGACAGTTCCTTCTTATCCTCTTCTAGACCCAGGGTGATGTAAACTGCCCTCAGAAGACCATCTACTTGCTCTAAGGATAGTTTGTATTTAGTGGGCCTACTTTGTGCCCCTCCCTCCTCTTCTTCCTCTGAATCCTCTTTGGAATGTGAGGGGGAATGATCTCCTTGGGTGGAAGGAACCCCTTCTGTCCCCACCGAAGGAACCAATTGTGAACCCTGAGAGGACAGTGAGGCTGATGGCTGACTCAGGGCAGGATCCTGCAGGGATGACCGAAAGGATTGGATGGTAGCATCCAATTCCTTCCTCACAGATGCGACTAAGTCGCCACAAACTGCCGATGCTTCTTCTTTGACTAGTGCATCGATACACCCCTGGCAAAGTGTCTTTTTCCAGCTTTCGGACAACTTTGCTTTACATGAAGGACACTTTCTCTTGAAACCAGTTTCAGAGCTTTTAGCCTGGAAGACATGAAATGGGAAAACATACACATGCTTCTTAAGAGTCAGCCTGATTCTCAGGGCCACCAAAGGTGCACAGGAAGACATTTTAAGGGAAGTCCCATGTGCCCTGACAGGCCCCCAGCCACCGGGGGGAAAGTAAAAGGGATGGAGAGAGACCCCACAGTAAGATAGGCCATAATAAAGATACCCCTTACCTGGGCCTTACTGGTGCCTGTGCCTGTCCCACTTGCTGATGAAGCTTCCATCGCTTGGCAGCGGTATCACCCGTGGCTTCGGTACCGGTTCCGGAGACCAAAGCGCACCTGCACTGGACCGGATCCGGAAAAGGCACCAGCTTGCTCCTCCCTTCTTCCTCTGTGTCCGGCGGAAATGACGCCATACGCCCCCTGCAGAACGCTGCCCTTTCCGGAACCTCACTTCCGGTCCGGACGAGCGTCACTCGATCCGGAGAAATGGCGGCAAATTTGAAAAAGGCGGCGGAAGTCTAAGAAAAATCGTTCCGCTCCTCCAAGATGCCTTCCCAGGGCTGTGCTCTGCGGGGTCCTGACTCAGCCTAGAGCACTGAAGAGGAAGAAGGAGCCCATGCACTGCAGTCGGTCGCGTGAATGGGAGAAGCAATCGTCTCCAAAAAAGGGTAGGTGGACGTAGGAAGCCCAGTCTCTCAGGATAGCACCTTAAGAGCCCAGCTCCCCACAGAGGTGTTCCTCGGCCGGAGGAAACACAAAAACTGACGAATGGTGGGAGAAGCCTCCTTTTAAAATCTGGTGGATGGGGTGTTTCCTGATGAGGAGAGGGAGGAGCCATCTCTCTAAGGTGCTGTCCTGAAAGACGTTTTAGGGAAATGTGCTGCTTTTTACTAAAGATTTCCTTGTTTCTTATCCCTGCAAACCTAGAGATCGTTCCCTCTGTACAGAGCCCTGTGTTGATTGTCAACACAGGGCTCTGGGTTGTGATTGGACATAGCCAATCAGCAGGTTCCGGATATGAATCATTGGCCTGGGACCTGCTGACAGACTCCTGCTGTGTACAACCACAGCGGGTGCTGGCGCATGTGTGTGACCTAAACATTGAAACAGGAAGCCATGTACCAACAGTGGCAGCCGGTGTACTGAGGGCGCCGCGCAGGGGCGCCGCCCCCCCATCCATGTGTCCGGCCCCCTAATCTGCATGCAGGGGCGCCGGACGCATGGAGTTCAATGGGGATTTTTTTTGGCATCACCTGATTAGAGCTAGAGGCTCTAATAGGGCGATGCAAAGGGTGGACCCGGGGCGCAGAGCAGTGCGTCCCAAGCCCACCCATTGTGTGACAATAGCGAATGAAAGTTCGCTATTGTCACACCGATTCTCCTGGCCAATCAGGAAGTGCGTCCGATATGCGTTTCCTGATTGGCCGCGAGGCAAACCCCATACCATTGGCCGAGGAGGAGGCGGGAGCTGAAGGACTGGAGGAGACGCGCCGCCGGTCACCGGGACTGAGGAGAAGCCGTTCTCCGCCGCTGCTGCTCCAGGTAAGTAAGGGGGCATGCACGCTGATCTCTGCATTGGGGGCATGTATGCTGGTCACTACATTGGGGGCACGCACGCTGATCTCTGCATTGGGGGCATGTATGCTGGTCACTACATTGGGGGCACGCACGCTGATCTCTGCATTGGGGGTATGTATACTGGTCACTACATTGGGGGCATGCACGCTGATCTCTGCATTGGGGGCATGTATGCTGGTCACTACATTGGGGGCACGCACGCTGATCTCTGCATTGGGGACATGTACGCTGGACACTACATTGGGGGCATGCACGCTGATCTCTGCATTGGGGACATGTATGCTGGTCACTACATTGGGGGCACGCACGCTGATCTCTGCATTGGGGACATGCATGCTGGTCACTACATTGGGGGCATGCACGCTGATCTCTGCATTAGGGGCATGTATGCTGGTCACTGCATTGGGGGCATGTATGCTGGTCACTGCATTGGGGGCATGTATGCTGGTCACTGCATTGGGGGCATGTATGCTGGTCACTGCATTGGGGGCATGTATGCTGGTAACTGTGCATTGAAATGGGGCACGCTGGTCACTCTGCATTGAAAGGGGACACGCTGGTCTCTCTGCATTGAAAGGGGGCACGCTATACCTTAATTACTGAAGGCCCCTTTCACACTTTTGCGACCTCAAAGTCACGCAATTTTTCACAGCGTTTTTTGCTGCCGCCTCCCAAAAAATTTTGAGCACCAGCCGCCACTGTGTACCAGTACCTTACTGGGACACAGTTCTTCCCACTGACACCCACCAAATGACACCAAAGATGGGGCATTGTTTACCCTCACTGAAGCCAAGACATTTTCTACTTCTGGCCCCTGTAAAGTCTGAAGGACATTAAACTGTCCCTTTGTTTAGAAAGTTTGGAGAACCCTGCACTAATGTACCATAGGTTGTAGATATAATAATTTTTAGCAGTGGCTCCCTGAGACTGGAAAGTTATTTCAAGGGTTCCTCTGAGAAAGGCTGGCATAGACAGTGTAAAATGAGGGGGCGTTGCAGAGCTGTGGTGTCACCCAGCAGATGGCAGGTCTTGTTGTGGTGTGGTATTCCCTATAAAACAATGCAGCAGAGTGTATGAGTGGTAGAATGAGCGGAGAGGAGCTCCATAGACATGGCCAGGGATGTATTTGTATAGCACACACCCTCCTCATTGAGCCGGGGAGGTGACAACACAGCCCAGAGCTGACTGCAGACCCAGCCTCGCTCTCACAGCAGTAGCAGCACTGAGGTAACAGGCAGGCAGGGCAGGAAGGCAGCGGCTCTCCTCAGTCACCATCCCCGGAGAACTGGGCTCCTCCAGCCATTCTTCCCTTCCTATAGCCGGGAGGGAAGGAGGAGGACATGTATCCTGAAGCCTGCCACTAGGAAGCCCGCTTCTTCTCCCCCTCTTCTTATCACATCACTGCCTTCCCTAAGTCAACGTGCATGTTCGGCTGCCACTGCACCCAGGAGAAGGGGACGATGAAAATGAACCGACTGAGGACTGGTAGTCTGAGATCTCTGACTCTGGAGATGAAGTGCACCATCCGCCTGCTGGATGACACCGAGATCTCCTGCAGTATCCAGGTATGGGGGATGGATGGATGAGGGTGGAGGGATGGAGGGAGGGAGGGAGTAGACAATGGGTGACATGGAGAAGTTTAGGCACACACAAAGTTCTTATTGTGCTAGGGCTGGATGTGGTCCTCACCCTGCTCCAGGCTCTCCTCCTCCTCCTCTTCTTCTGTAGTGAAATGGATGCTCAGACACGGGGACTCATTCCATAACACCCAGACGTATTTACATCCGTATTGTCTACACGTGAACGTATAGCCAGGCGTCACCCTCCGTCTACCCTCCGTACCATCTTCCTGGGGGGCTTTATTATATAGACGGACAGGAGCGTCACCCTCCGTCTATACTCTGTACCATCTTCCTGGGGGCTTTATTATATAGACGTACAGGAGCGTCACCCTCTGTATCATCTTCCTGGGGGCTTTATTATATAGACGTACAGGAGCGTCACCCTCTGTACCATCTTCCTGGGGGGCTTTATTATATAGACGGACAGAAGCGTCACCCTCCGTACCATCTTCTTGGGGGGCTTTATTATATAGACGGACAGAAGCGTTACCCTCCGTACAATCTTCCTGGGGGCTTTATTATATAGACGGACAGAAGCGTTACCCTCCGTACCATCTTCCTGGGGGCTTTATTATATAGACGTACAGGAGCGTCCACCTCGTACCATCTTCCTGGGGGGCTTTATTATATAGACGGACAGAAGCATCACCCTCTGTACCATCTTCCCGGGGCTTCATTATATAGACGGACAGAAGCGTTACCCTCCGTACCATCTTCCTGCGGGCTTTATTATATAGATGGACAGGAGCGTCACCCTCCGTACCATCTTCCTGGGGGGCTTTATTATATAGACGGACAGAAGCGCCACCCTCTGTACCATCTTCCTGGGGGGCTTTATTATATAGACGGACAGAAGCGTCACCCTCCGTACCATCTTCCTGGGGGGCTTTATTATATAGACGGACAGAAGCGTTACCCTCCGTACAATCTTCCTGGGGGCTTTATTATATAGACGGACAGAAGCGTTACCCTCCGTACCATCTTCCTGGGGGCTTTATTATATAGACGTACAGGAGCGTCCACCTCGTACCATCTTCCTGGGGGGCTTTATTATATAGACGGACAGAAGCATCACCCTCTGTACCATCTTCCCGGGGCTTCATTATATAGACGGACAGAAGCGTTACCCTCCGTACCATCTTCCTGCGGGCTTTATTATATAGATGGACAGGAGCGTCACCCTCCGTACCATCTTCCTGGGGGGCTTTATTATATAGACGGACAGAAGCGCCACCCTCTGTACCATCTTCCTGGGGGGCTTTATTATATAGACGGACAGAAGCGTCACCCTCCGTACCATCTTCCTGGGGGGCTTTATTATATAGACGGACAGAAGCGTTACCCTCCGTACCATCTTCCTGGGGGCTTTATTATATAGACGTACAGGAGCGTCACCCTCTGTACCATCTTCCTGGGGGCTTTATTATATAGACGTACAGGAGCGTCCCCCTCGTACCATCTTCCTGGGGGGCTTTATTATATAGACGGACAGAAGCATCACCCTCTGTACCATCTTCCCGGGGCTTCATTATATAGACGGACAGAAGCGTTACCCTCCGTACCATCTTCCTGCGGGCTTTATTATATAGATGGACAGGAGCGTCACCCTCCGTACCATCTTCCTGGGGGGCTTTATTATATAGACGGACAGAAGCGCCACCCTCTGTACCATCTTCCTGGGGGGCTTTATTATATAGACGGACAGAAGCGTCACCCTCCGTACCATCTTCCTGGGGGGCTTTATTATATAGACGGACAGAAGCGTTACCCTCCGTACCATCTTCCTGGGGGCTTTATTATATAGACGGACAGAAGCGTTACCCTCCGTACCATCTTCCTGGGGGCTTTATTATATAGACGTACAGGAGCGTCACCCTCTGTACCATCTTCCTGGGGGCTTTATTATATAGACGTACAGGAGCGTCACCCTCTGTACCATCTTCCTGGGGGCTTTATTATATAGACGTACAGGAGCGTCCCCCTCATACCATCTTCTTGGGGGCTTTATTATATAGACGGACAGAAGTGTCCCCCTCCGTACCATCTTCCTGGGGGCTTTATTATATAGACGGACAGGAGCGTTACCCTCCGTACCATCTTCCCGGGGCTTCTTTATATAGATGGACAGAAGCGTCACCCTCTGTACCATCTTCCCGGGGGTTCATTATATAGACGTACAGGAGCGTCACCCTCTGTACCATCTTCCTGGGGGCTTTATTATATAGACGTACAGGAGCGTCCCCCTCGTACCATCTTCCTGGGGGGCTTTATTATATAGACGGACAGAAGCATCACCCTCTGTACCATCTTCCCGGGGCTTCATTATATAGACGGACAGAAGCGTTACCCTCCGTACCATCTTCCTGCGGGCTTTATTATATAGATGGACAGGAGCGTCACCCTCCGTACCATCTTCCTGGGGGGCTTTATTATATAGACGGACAGAAGCGCCACCCTCTGTACCATCTTCCTGGGGGGCTTTATTATATAGACGGACAGAAGCGTCACCCTCCGTACCATCTTCCTGGGGGGCTTTATTATATAGACGGACAGAAGCGTTACCCTCCGTACCATCTTCCTGGGGGCTTTATTATATAGACGGACAGAAGCGTTACCCTCCGTACCATCTTCCTGGGGGCTTTATTATATAGACGTACAGGAGCGTCACCCTCTGTACCATCTTCCTGGGGGCTTTATTATATAGACGTACAGGAGCACCACCCTCTGTACCATCTTCCTGGGGGCTTTATTATATAGACGTACAGGAGCGTCCCCCTCATACCATCTTCTTGGGGGCTTTATTATATAGACGGACAGAAGTGTCCCCCTCCGTACCATCTTCCTGGGGGCTTTATTATATAGACGGACAGGAGCGCTACCCTCCGTACCATCTTCCCGGGGCTTCTTTATATAGATGGACAGAAGCGTCACCCTCTGTACCATCTTCCCGGGGGTTCATTATATAGACGTACAGGAGCGTCACCCTCTGTACCATCTTCCTGGGGGCTTTATTATATAGACGTACAGGAGCGTCCCCCAAGTACCATCTTCCTGGGGGGCTTTATTATATAGACGGACAGAAGCATCACCCTCTGTACCATCTTCCCGGGGCTTCATTATATAGACGGACAGAAGCGTTACCCTCCGTACCATCTTCCTGCGGGCTTTATTATATAGATGGACAGGAGCGTCACCCTCCGTACCATCTTCCTGGGGGGCTTTATTATATAGACGGACAGAAGCGTTACCCTCCGTACCATCTTCCTGGGGGCTTTATTATATAGATGGACAGGAGCGTCACCCTCCGTACCATCTTCCTGGGGGCTTTATTATATAGATGGACAGGAGCGTCACCCTCCGTACCATCTTCCTGGGGGCTTTATTATATAGATGGACAGGAGCGTCACCCTCCGTACCATCTTCCTGGGGGCTTTATTATATAGACGTACAGGAGCGTCCCCCTCATACCATCTTCCTGGGGGCTTTATTATATAGACGTACAGGAGCGTCCCCCTCGTACCATCTTCCTGGGGGCTTTATTATATAGACGTACAGGAGCGTCCCCCTCGTACCATCTTCCTGGGGGCTTTATTATATAGACGTACAGGAGCGTCCCCCTCATACCATCTTCCTGGGGGCTTTATTATATAGATGGACAGAAGCGTCACCCTCTGTACCATCTTCCCGGGGCTTCATTATATAGACGGACAGAAGCGTTACCCTCCGTACCATCTTCCCGGGGCTTCATTATATAGACGGACAGAAGCGTTACCCTCCGTACCATCTTCCTGGGGGGCTTTATTATATAGACGGACAGAAGCGTCACCCTCTGTACCATCTTCTTGGGGGCTTTATTATATAGACGTACAGGAGCGTCCCCCTCGTACCATCTTCCTGGGGGCTTTATTATATAGACGTACAGGAGCGTACCCCTCGTACCATCTTCCTGGGGGCTTTATTATATAGATGGACAGGAGCGTCACCCTCCGTACCATCTTCCTGGGGGCTTTATTATATAGACGTACAGGAGCGTCCCCCTCATACCATCTTCCTGGGGGCTTTATTATATAGACGTACAGGAGCGTCCCCCTCGTACCATCTTCCTGGGGGCTTTATTATATAGACGTACAGGAGCGTCCCCCTCGTACCATCTTCCTGGGGGCTTTATTATATAGACGTACAGGAGCGTCCCCCTCATACCATCTTCCTGGGGGCTTTATTATATAGATGGACAGGAGCGTCACCCTCCGTACCATCTTCCTGGGGGGCTTTATTATATAGACGGACAGGAGCGTCCCCCTCCGTACCATCTTCCTGGGGGGCTTTATTATATAGACGGACAGAAGCGTCACCCTCCGTACCATCTTCCCGGGGCTTCATTATATAGATGGACAGAAGTGTTACCCTCCGTACCATCTTCCCGGGGCTTCATTATATAGACGGACAGAAGCGTTACCCTCCGTACCATCTTCCTGGGGGGCTTTATTATATAGACGGACAGAAGCGTCACCCTCTGTACCATCTTCCTGGGGGGCTTTATTATATAGACGGACAGAAGCGTCACCCTCTGTACCATCTTCCTGGGGGGCTTTATTATATAGACGGACAGAAGCGTCACCCACCTTACCATCTTCCTGGGGGCTTTATTATATAGACGGGCAGAAGCGTCCCCCTCCGTACCATCTTCCTGGGGGGCTTTATTATATAGACGGACAGAAGCATCACCCTCCGTACCATCTTCCTGGGGGGCTTTATTATATAGACGTACAGGAGCGTCACCCTCTGTACCATCTTCCTGGGGGGCTTTATTATATAGACGGACAGAAGTGTCACCCTTCGTACCATCTTCCTAGGGGCTTTAATATATAGACGGACAGAAGCGTCACCCTCCGTACCATCTTCCTGGGGGCTTTATTATATAGACGGACAGAAGCGTCACCCTCCTTACCATCTTCCTGGGGGCTTTATTATATAGACGGGCAGAAGCGTCACCCTCTGTACCATCTTCTTGGGGGCTTTATTATATAGACGTACAGGAGCGTCCCCCTCGTACCATCTTCCTGGGGGCTTTATTATATAGACGTACAGGAGCGTCCCCCTCGTACCATCTTCCTGGGGGCTTTATTATATAGATGGACAGGAGCGTCACCCTCCGTACCATCTTCCTGGGGGCTTTATTATATAGACGTACAGGAGCGTCCCCCTCATACCATCTTCCTGGGGGCTTTATTATATAGACGTACAGGAGCGTCCCCCTCGTACCATCTTCCTGGGGGCTTTATTATATAGACGTACAGGAGCGTCCCCCTCGTACCATCTTCCTGGGGGCTTTATTATATAGACGTACAGGAGCGTCCCCCTCATACCATCTTCCTGGGGGCTTTATTATATAGATGGACAGGAGCGTCACCCTCCGTACCATCTTCCTGGGGGGCTTTATTATATAGACGGACAGGAGCGTCCCCCTCCGTACCATCTTCCTGGGGGGCTTTATTATATAGACGGACAGAAGCGTCACCCTCCGTACCATCTTCCCGGGGCTTCATTATATAGATGGACAGAAGCGTTACCCTCCGTACCATCTTCCCGGGGCTTCATTATATAGACGGACAGAAGCGTTACCCTCCGTACCATCTTCCTGGGGGGCTTTATTATATAGACGGACAGAAGCGTCACCCTCTGTACCATCTTCCTGGGGGGCTTTATTATATAGACGGACAGAAGCGTCACCCTCTGTACCATCTTCCTGGGGGGCTTTATTATATAGACGGACAGAAGCGTCACCCACCTTACCATCTTCCTGGGGGCTTTATTATATAGACGGGCAGAAGCGTCCCCCTCCGTACCATCTTCCTGGGGGGCTTTATTATATAGACGGACAGAAGCATCACCCTCCGTACCATCTTCCTGGGGGGCTTTATTATATAGACGTACAGGAGCGTCACCCTCTGTACCATCTTCCTGGGGGGCTTTATTATATAGACGGACAGAAGTGTCACCCTTCGTACCATCTTCCTAGGGGCTTTAATATATAGACGGACAGAAGCGTCACCCTCCGTACCATCTTCCTGGGGGCTTTATTATATAGACGGACAGAAGCGTCACCCTCCTTACCATCTTCCTGGGGGCTTTATTATATAGACGGGCAGAAGCGTCACCCTCTGTACCATCTTCTTGGGGGCTTTATTATATAGACGTACAGGAGCGTCCCCCTCGTACCATCTTCCTGGGGGCTTTATTATATAGACGTACAGGAGCGTCCCCCTCGTACCATCTTCCTGGGGGCTTTATTATATAGATGGACAGGAGCGTCACCCTCCGTACCATCTTCCTGGGGGCTTTATTATATAGACGTACAGGAGCGTCCCCCTCATACCATCTTCCTGGGGGCTTTATTATATAGACGTACAGGAGCGTCCCCCTCGTACCATCTTCCTGGGGGCTTTATTATATAGACGTACAGGAGCGTCCCCCTCGTACCATCTTCCTGGGGGCTTTATTATATAGACGTACAGGAGCGTCCCCCTCATACCATCTTCCTGGGGGCTTTATTATATAGATGGACAGGAGCGTCACCCTCCGTACCATCTTCCTGGGGGGCTTTATTATATAGACGGACAGGAGCGTCCCCCTCCGTACCATCTTCCTGGGGGGCTTTATTATATAGACGGACAGAAGCGTCACCCTCCGTACCATCTTCCCGGGGCTTCATTATATAGATGGACAGAAGCGTTACCCTCCGTACCATCTTCCCGGGGCTTCATTATATAGACGGACAGAAGCGTTACCCTCCGTACCATCTTCCTGGGGGGCTTTATTATATAGACGGACAGAAGCGTCACCCTCTGTACCATCTTCCTGGGGGGCTTTATTATATAGACGGACAGAAGCGTCACCCTCTGTACCATCTTCCTGGGGGGCTTTATTATATAGACGGACAGAAGCGTCACCCACCTTACCATCTTCCTGGGGGCTTTATTATATAGACGGGCAGAAGCGTCCCCCTCCGTACCATCTTCCTGGGGGGCTTTATTATATAGACGGACAGAAGCATCACCCTCCGTACCATCTTCCTGGGGGGCTTTATTATATAGACGTACAGGAGCATCACCCTCTGTACCATCTTCCTGGGGGGCTTTATTATATAGACGGACAGAAGTGTCACCCTTCGTACCATCTTCCTAGGGGCTTTAATATATAGACGGACAGAAGCGTCACCCTCCGTACCATCTTCCTGGGGGCTTTATTATATAGACGGACAGAAGCGTCACCCTCCTTACCATCTTCCTGGGGGCTTTATTATATAGACGGGCAGAAGCGTCCCCCTCCGTACCATCTTCTTGGGGGCTTTATTATATAGATGTACAGGAGCATCACCCTTCGTACCATCTTCCTGGGGTCTTCATAGATGGACAGGAGCAACACCCTCCATACTATCTTCCCGGGGCTTCATTATATAGACGAACAGAGGCATCACCCTCCGTACCATCTTCCTGGGGGCTTCATTATGTAGACGGACAGAAGCGTCACCCTCCGTACCATCTTGTTGGGGTTTTTTTTTATATAGACGGACAGAAGCGTCACCCTCCATACCATCTTTCCGGGGCTTCATTATATAGATGAACAGAGGCATCACCCTCTGTACCATCTTCCTGGGGGCTTCATTATATAGACGGACAGAAGCATCACCCTCCGTACTATCTCCTTGGGGGCTTTATTATATAGACGGACAGAAGCGTCCCCCTCCGTACCATCTTCTTGGGGGCTTTATTATGTAGACGGACAGAAGCGTCCCCCTCCGTACCATCTTCTTGGGGGCTTTAATTTATAGACGGATAGAAGCATCCCCCTCCGTACCATCTTCTTGGGGGCTTTAATATATAGACAGACAGGAGCGTCACCCTCCGTACCATCTTCCTGGGGGCTTCATAAACGGAGAGGAGCGTCACCCTCCGTACCATCTTCCCGGGGCTTCATTATATAGACGGACACAGGCATCACCCTCCGTACCATCTTCCTGGGGTCTTTATTATATAGATAGACAGAAGCGTCACCCTCCGTACCATCTTCCTGGGGGCTTCATTATTTAGACGGACAGAAGCGTCACCCTCTGTACTATCTTTCTGGGGGCTTTATAATATAGATGGACAGAAGCGTCACTGAAGCGGCTCGGTTTATAGACTAGCTCAGGGGTCTCCAAACTACAGGCCACAAGATTTTATCTGCCCAGCAGCTAGGGTCAGTGATGTGTCCTTAATGGGTACAGCACCAGGATTAAGGCCAGCAGAGGCTGGCCATGGTCTCTGCATGTAACATGGAGGTTACGATGGGGACCATGATGTAAGGGAGATTCTGATGTAAGAGGAAACTAAAAAGGTCTTGATGGGGACTCAGATGTGGGGTGTACTCTGATGGGGACCCTGATGTAAAGGGCGATCTCAGATGGGGATCTCAGATGTGGGGTGTACTTTGACGGGGACCCTGATGTAAGGGGGACTGTGTTGGGAAACCTGATCTAAAGAGGACTCTGATGGGGACCTTGATGTAAGGAAGACTCTGATGGAGACTCTGATGTAAGGGGCATTTCAGATGGGGACAGAGGTGTGTGGTGTACTCTTATGGAGACCCTGATGTAAAGGGGGATCTCAGATGGGGACCCAGATGTGTGGTGTACTCTGATGGGGACCCTGATGTAGGAGGGACTGTGTTGGGGACCCTGATATATAGAGGACTCTAATGGGGACCCTGATGTTAGGAGAACTCTGATGGGAACCCCTATTTAATGGAGGTCTCAGATGGGGACCCTGATGTGAGGGGGACTGTGTTGGGGACAATGATGCAAGGAGAACTCTGATGGGGAACATATATACGGAAGATTTAGATAGGGACCCTTATGTAAGGGGTCTCTAAAGGAGACCCTGATGTAAGTAGGATTTTGATTGGGACCCTGATGTAAGGGGGAGGGGTCTCAAATGGGGACCCTGATGTAAAGAGCACTGCGTTGGGGACCCTGATGTAAGGGGCGGTCTCAAATGAGGACCCTGATGTAAGGGGCACTGCGTTGGGGACCCTGATGTAAGGAGGACTCTGATGGGGACCCTGGTGTAAAGAAAATTCTGATGGGGACTAGGGATGCACCGATCCAACTTTTTTGGATCCAATACCGATATCTGGCGTTGTGAAATCGCAGATACTGGAACCGATCCGGAGCTACACACAAAGCAAGCGGCTGCAGTACAGAGCAAAGTCGCTGCTTCATGTGTGTGGCTCCTCCATTCACAAGCGAAGTGCATCTGATATCACTCCGCCTGTGAGCCGGACCTATACAGGAAGTAGCGGCTCCCATCCCATACTACTACTGCACCTAGTAAAGGATGGCTGAGCCGTTACTCAGCAAAAACCGGATCGGCCCGTGGATCGGTCAATGTTACCGATCCCCTGATCCATCAAAAAAGGCCATATCGGATCGGTGCATCCCTAAATTGGGGACCCTGATGTAAGGGGGACATTGATGAGGACCCTGATATAAGGGTGGGTAGACATAGCTCTCTACTGATCAGTACACCCATATGAATGAGGCCTAACCCAAATGTTATAGGTCTTAGTTTAGTTTCAGATTTTCTTGTCACGGTTCCTGCCTATTGATTTTTATTGAGATTAGAGCTAGGTTTACTCTAACCTGCAAAAATAAATACAGTGTTTTACTATATTGGGCTAGTGGAGTATATTTTCAACTTTATTTGAAGTGTCAAATAGTGACACTTCATTCATGTCACTGTAGAGAACCGCGCTGCCTTGTGCTGCTGTTCAGTGACATGCAATACCAAGTTGTGTTGAGTGACAGTACCGAACGCAACAGCCGTTATTAATTCTGTTATGACTGCAGCATGTGTACAACTCCATCTGACTGCCTTTGCAGCTTAAAGGGGGGCGGTTGGGTCAGTAAAACCACAGCTCAACTACTGTTACTGCTCTCCCATCATAAGTGTAAACTTGGCTTTACAGCCTATTTTGAAGATGACAGTTTCAGCAGCAGTCTGTATTAGTGTGATGTGATTAAGGAATGAATGTCAATGAACATTTGTGAGTACTTTCTTCTTCTGATGACTTGCATTTTACTTTTAGGGCTGCTTTACTGACCCGCTGCGCTTTGGCCTCAGCGCAGTGTACCCGTGGTTTTCATGCTGTCCTATAGACTTCTATTATGTCCTGCATTTTTAGTGCGTCTTCTGAAATAGCACCAGCAGTCTTGGTGCGCTTTCAGAAAGTGTACAAAAACCATGGGATATAAAAGAAGTCTATAGGAAAGAGCAGTTAACCTATACCAAAACCACGGGACCTAATAGAAGTCTATGAGAAAGAGCAGCTAACCTGCTCCAAAACTAAGGGACATAATAGAAGTCTATAGGAAAGAGCAGCTAACCTGTACCAAAACTACGAGACATAATAGAAGTCTATGGAAAAGAGCAGCTAACCTGCACCAAAACTACTGGACATAATAGAAGTTTATGGAAAAGAGCAGCTAACCTGCACCAAAACTACGGGACATAATAGAACTCTATGGAAAAGAGCATCTAACCTGCACCAAAACTATGAGACATAATAGAACTCTATGGAAATGAGCAGCTAACCTGCACCAAAACTACGGGACATAATAGAAGTCTATGGAAAAGAGCAGCTAACCTGAACCAAAACTATGGGACATAATAGAAGTCTATGGGAAAGAGCAGCTAACCTGCACCAAAACCGCAGGACATAATAGAAGTCTTTGGGGAAAAGCAGCTAACCTGTACCAAAACCGCGGGACATAATAGAAGTCTATGGGAAAGAGCAGCGAACCTGCACCAAAACAGCGGGACATAATAGAAGTGTATGAGAAAGAGGAGCTAACCTGTACCAAAACGGGGGGACGTAATAGAAGTTTATGAGAAAGAGCAGCTAACCTGCACCAAAACCGCGGGACATAATGGAAGTCTATGGGATAGAACAGCTAACCTGTATCAAAACCGCGGGACATAATAGAAGTCTAAGGGATAGAGCAGCTAACCTGTACCAAAACTGCATGACATAATATAAGTCTATGGGATAGAGCAGCTAACCTGTACCAAAACTGCGGGACATAATAGAAGTTTATGAGAAAGAGCAGCTAACTTGCACCAAAACCACGGGACATAATAGAAGTCTATGGGATAGAGCAGCTAACCTGTACCAAAACCACGGGACATAATAGAATTTTATGGGATAGAGCAGATAACCTGTATCAAAACTGTGGGACATAATAGAAGTTTAATGAGAAAGAGCAGCTAACCTGCACCAAAACTACGGGACATAATAGAAGTCTATGGGATAGAGCAGCTAACCGGTACCAAAACCACGGGATTTAATAGAAGTTTATGAGGAAAAGCAGCTAACCTGCACCAAAACCATGGGGCATAATAGAAGTCTATGGGATAGAGCAGCTAACCTGCAAAAAGACTGCGGGACATAATAGAAGTGTATGAAAAAGAGGAGCTAACCTGCATCAAAACCGTGGGACGTAAAAGAAGTCTACGGGAAAGAGCAGCTAACCTGCACCAAAACCACGGGACATAATAGAAGTCTATGAGAAAGAGCAGCTAACCTGCACAAAACCACAGGACATAATAGAAGTCTATGGGAAAGAGCAGCTAACCTGCACCAAAACCGTGGGACATAATAGAAGTCTATGGGAAAGAGCAGCTAACCTGCACCAAAACCGCGGGACATAATAGAAGTCTATGGGAAAGAGGAGCTAACCTGCACCAAAACCGTGGGACATAATAAAAGTCTATGGGAAAGAGCAGCTAACCTGCACCAAAACCGTGGGACATAATAGAAGTCTATGGGAAAGAGCAGCTAACCTGCACCAAAACCGCCGGACATAATAGAAGTCTATGGGAAAGAGCAGCTAACCTGCACCAAAACCACAGGACATAATAGAAGTCTATGGGAAAGAGCAGCTAACCTGCACCAAAACCGTGGGACATAATAGAAGTCTATGGGAAAGAGCAGCTAACCTGCACCAAAACCGTGGGACATAATAGAAGTCTATGGGAAAGAGGAGCTAACCTGCACCAAAACCGTGGGACATAATAAAAGTCTATGGGAAAGAGCAGCTAACCTGCACCAAAACCGTGGGACATAATAGAAGTCTATGGGAAAGAGCAGCTAACCTGCACCAAAACCGCGGGACATAATAGAAGTCTATGGGAAAGAGCAGCTAACCTGCACCAAAACCACAGGACATAATAGAAGTCTATGGGAAAGAGCAGCTAACCTGCACCAAAACCGTGGGACATAATAGAAGTCTATGGGAAAGAGCAGCTAACCTGCACCAAAACCGTGGGACATAATAGAAGTCTATGGGAAAGAGGAGCTAACCTGCACCAAAACCGTGGGACATAATAAAAGTCTATGGGAAAGAGCAGCTAACCTGCACCAAAACCGTGGGACATAATAGAAGTCTATGGGAAAGAGCAGCTAACCTGCACCAAAACCACGGGACATAATAGAAGTCTATGGGATAGAGCAGCTAACCTGTACCAAAACCAGGGGACATAATAGAATTTTATGGGATAGAGCAGCTAACCTGTATCAAAACTGTGGGACATAATAGAAGTTTAATGAGAAAGAGCAGCTAACCTGCACCAAAACTACGGGACATAATAGAAGTCTATGGGATAGAGCAGCTAACCGGTACCAAAACCACGGGATTTAATAGAAGTTTATGAGGAAAAGCAGCTAACCTGGACCAAAACCATGGGGCATAATAGAAGTCTATGGGATAGAGCAGCTAACCTGCAAAAAGACTGCGGGACATAATAGAAGTGTATGAAAAAGAGGAGCTAACCTGCATCAAAACCGTGGGACGTAAAAGAAGTCTACGGGAAAGAGCAGCTAACCTGCACCAAAACCACGGGACATAATAGAAGTCTATGAGAAAGAGCAGCTAACCTGCACAAAACCACAGGACATAATAGAAGTCTATGGGAAAGAGCAGCTAACCTGCACCAAAACCGTGGGACATAATAGAAGTCTATGGGAAAGAGGAGCTAACCTGCACCAAAACCGTGGGACATAATAAAAGTCTATGGGAAAGAGCAGCTAACCTGCACCAAAACCGTGGGACATAATAGAAGTCTATGGGAAAGAGCAGCTAACCTGCACCAAAACCGTGGGACATAATAGAAGTCTATGGGAAAGAGCAGCTAACCTGCACCAAAACCGTGGGACATAATAGAAGTCTATGGGAAAGAGGAGCTAACCTGCACCAAAACCGTGGGACATAATAAAAGTCTATGGAAAAGAGCAGCTAACCTGCACCAAAACCGTGGGACATAATAGAAGTCTATGGGAAAGAGCAGCTAACCTGCACCAAAACCGTGGGACATAATAGAAGTCTATGGGAAAGAGCAGCTAACCTGCACCAAAACCGTGGGACATAATAGAAGTCTATGGGAAAGAGGAGCTAACCTGCACCAAAACCGTGGGACATAATAAAAGTCTATGGGAAAGAGCAGCTAACCTGCACCAAAACCGTGGGACATAATAAAAGTCTATGGGAAAGAGCAGCTAACCTGCACCAAAACCGCGGGACATAATAGAAGTCTATGGGAAAGAACAGCAAAGCTGCACCAAAACCGTGGGACATAATAAAAGTCTATGGGAAAGAGCAGCTAACCTGCTCAAAACCACAGGACATAATAGAAGTCTATGGGAAAGAGCAGCTAACCTGCACTAAAACCGTGGGACATAATAGAAGTCTATGGGAAAGAGCAGCTAACCTGCACAAACCACAGGACATAATAGAAGTCTATGGGAAAGAGCAGCTCACCTGCACCAAAACCGTGGGACATAATAGAAGTCTATGGGATAGAGCAGCTAACCTGTACCAAAACCACGGGACATAATAGAAGTTTATAAGAAAGAGCAGCTCACCTGCACCAAAACCACAGGACAAAATAGAAGTCTATGGGATAGAGCAGCTAACCTGCACCAAAACCGCAGGACATACAGTGCCTTGAAAAAGTATTCATACCCCTTGACATTTTCCAGATTTAGTCATGTTACAGCAAAATACGTAAATCTTTTTTATTTGGATGTTATGTAATATACCAACACAAAGTGGCACATAAGTGTGAAGTGAATGGAAAATGATAAATAGTTTTAAAATGTTTTTACAAATAAATATCTAAAAAGTGTGGCATGCATTTGTATTAAGCCCCCTTTATTCTGATTTAGTTATATTCTGATAACTAAAATCTAGTAGGAGCAGTTGCCTTCAGAAGTTACCTAATTAGTAAATAGGGTCCACCTGTTAAATTTAATCTCAGTATAAACACAGCTGTTCTGTGAAGCCCTCAGAGGTTTGTTAGAGAACCTTAGTGAACAAACAGAATTACGAAGGCCATGGGACACACCAGAAAGGTCAGGGATAAAGTTGTGGAGAAGTTTAAAGCAGAGTTAGGTTATAAAAAAATATCCCAAGCTTTGAACATCGCAAGGAGCGCTGTTCAATCCATCATCCAAAGATGAAAAGAGTATGGCACAACTGCAAACCTACCAAGACATGGCTATCCACCTAAACTGACAGGCCAGGCAAGGAGAGCAATAATCAGAGAAGCAGCCAAGAGGCCCATGGTAACTCTGAAGGGGCTGCAGAGATCCACAGCTCAGGTGGGAGAATCTGTCCACAGAACATCTATTAGTCGTGCACTCCACAAATCTGGCCTTTATGGAAGAGTGGTAGGAAGAAAGACTTGTTGAAAGAAAGCCATAGGAAGTCAGTTTGCAGTTTGTGAGAAGCCATATGGGGGACACAGCAAACATGTTTGGAAGAAGGTGCTCTGGTCAGATGAGATCAAAATATAACATTTTGACCTAAAAGCAAAACGCTATGTGCGGTGGAAAACTAACACTGCACATCACTCTGAACACACCATCGCCACCGTGAAACATGGTGGTGGCAGAATCATGTTGTGGGGATGCTTTTCTTCAGCAGAGATAGGGAAGCTGGTCAGAGTTGATGGGAAGATGGATGGAGCCAAATACAGGGCAATCTTAGCAGAAAACCTGTTAGAGTCTGCAAAAGACTTGAGCCTGGGGCGGAGGTTCACCTTCCAGCAGGAAAACAACCCTAAGCATACAGCCAGAGCTACGATGGAATGGTTTAGATCAAAGCATATCCATGTGTTAGAATGGCCCCCAATCAAAGTCCAGACCTAAATTCATTTGAGAATCTGTGGCAAGACTTGAAAATTGCTGTTCACAGACATTCTCCATCCAATCTGACAAAGCTTGACCTATTTTGCAAAGAAGAATGGGCAAAAATTTCACTCTAGATGTGAAAAGCTGGTAGAGACAGCATAAAAAGACTTGCAGCTGTATTTTCAGCGAAAGGTGGTTCTACAAAGTATTGACTCAGGGGGGCTGAATATAAATGCATGCCACACTTTTCACATATTTATTTGAAAAAAAATTTTGAAAACCATTTATCATTTTCCTTTAACGTCACAATTATGTGCCACTTTGTGTTGGTCTATCACATAAAATCCCAATAAAATACATTTACGTTTTTGGTTGTAAGATGACAAAATATAGAACATTTGAAGGGATATGAATACTTATTCAATGCACTGTAATAAAAGTCTATGGGAAATTTTAGCTAACTTGCACGAAAGCCATAGGACATAATAGAAGTCTATAGGAAAGACCAGCTAACCTGTACTAAAGCCGTGGGACATAATAGAAGTCTATAGGAAAGACCAGCTAACCTGTACTAAAGCAGTGGGACATAATAGAAGTCTATAGGAAAGTGCGGCTAACCTGCACGAAAACCACAGGACATAATATAAATCTATGGGAAAGCGCAGCTAACCTGCACAAAAACCACGAGACATAATAGAAGTCTATGGAAAAACGCAGCTAACCTGCAGGAAAAGTGCGGGACATAATAGAAGTCTATGGAAAAGCGCAGCTAACCTGCAGGAAAACTGCGGGACATAATAGAAGTCTATGGAAAAGCGCAGCTAACCTGCACCAAAACCGCGGGCACACTGCGTTGTATCCCTACTGTGGCCAAACCACAGTGTGGTCTATGCTCAAAGTTGAGTCTAGTACTAATAAAGACATTTTTTAATACTATGTTGGGCAAAACCACAAGCTGGTATGATTTATACTTTTCTGTGCTGCTGCACCATGGGAATAAAGACAAAAAGCCCTAAGCTAACCTACTCAGAGCTTACATGGGGCCAAGGATACCTACCATCCTCAAGTGACAACCATGCTGCCCGGATTTGGCCATTGAGAGACCCAACTTTGCACTGTGATAGGAAGAGGAGTCAGGCATATGCTTCTGCATACCTGCTTGTTCCTGGTATTTCTGTTCTCTCCTTTGGCTGGTGAATGGAGTGGCTGGAAAATAAAGGGAAGATGAGTATATGCAGCTGGGGAACAGGAATGAGCAGCATATTAGAAAAGTTTTAGAGACACAGGGTGTTTGCCCTGCTCTTATGAGCTCCTGGCAGGAACAAATCAGCGTGAAAAATTCACGTTAAGCTGTGTTTTAGCGCATTAAGTGCATTGAGTGTTTATTCATCCTATTGGCCAGAATAAAAATGTATTTTGGCCATTGAAACAAAGGAATGCTCAAGTGCTAAATGCTCCTAGACACATCTAGGTGCATTGGCATTTTTTTCTGCTGAAATACGACTTGCATTTGTTGTTGTTCAGTTGTTTAGTCGCGTCCGACTCTTTGAGACCTCATGAACGATAGCACGCCAGGCTTTTCTGTCCTCCACTGCCTTCCACAGCTTGCTTAACTTTATGTTCATTGTTTCGATGATGCTATCTATCCATCTTGTTTTCTTTCGTCCTCTTCTCCTTTTTTCTTCCATGTTTCCCAGCATCATGGTCTTTTCCAATGAGTCCTTTCTTTAGGTGGTCTTTCTTCCGCATTAGGTGGCCAAAGTATTCAAGTTTCAACTTCATGATCTATCCTTCCAGTGAATTTTCAGGGTTGATTTCCTTCAGGATTGACTGGTTTGACCTTCTTGCCATTCAAGGGAATTTTAAGTCTTTTCCAACACCATTATTTTGAAAGCATCGATTCTTCCTTATGGTCCAACTTTCGCAGCCATAGGTTACTACTGGATATATCATAGCTTTGACTATATGGCACTTTGTCGGTAGGGCGATATCTATGCTTTTTATAATGTTGTCTAGGTTTGCCATTGCTTTCCTCCCAAGAAGCAAGTATCTCTTAATGTCATGTCTACAGTCACCGTCTGCCGTGATTTTGGAGCCTAGGAAGATAAAATCTGTCACTGTTTCCATTTCTTCTCCTTCTATATGCCAAGGAGTGATGGGATCGGTTGCCATGATCTTAGTTTTCTTAATGTTTGATTTTAGGCCAGCTTTTGCGCTCTCCTCTTTCACCTTCATTTAGAGAGTTCTTCACTTTCTGTCATTAGTATGGTATCATCTGCATATCCAAGATTATTGATATTTCTCCCTGCGATCTTAATTACGACTTGGGATTTGTCGATCCTGGCATTTAGCATGATGTACTCTGCATATAGGTTAAATAAGTAGGGTGATAATATACATCCTTGCCACACTTCTTTCTCAATTTTGAACCAGTCAGTTGTTTCATGTCCTGTTCTAAATGTTGCTTCTTGACTTGCATACAAGTTTTTCAGAAGACAGGTGAGGTGGTCTGGTATTCCCATTTCTTTCAGTATTTGCCAAATCTTGTTGTGATCCACGCAATGGAAGGCTTTACTGTAGTCAATAAAGCAAAAGTAGACTTTCTTCTGGAACTCCCTTGCTTTCTCCATGATCCAGCGAATGTTGGAAATTTGATCTCTAGTTCCTCTGCCCCTTTAAACTCCAGCTTGAACTTGTGGTAGCTCTCGGTGCCCATGCTGCTGAAAAGGTTCCTGCGCTACTTTTTTACCGATGTCATCGTGACTTGCATAGACTTCTGTTAAATTAAGTCGCAAGCTGCAATAAAATCGGCATGGCAAATTGCACTGATGTGTGGCTTTTAAATCTCACTGACGTAGCATGATTTCAAAGACACACCGGTATGAACCAGAGCTAAAAGCAGCGTTAAAAACATCCAGTGTTCATGAGCCTAATTCATTCTTGCACCCCCACTTATCTTCCTAGTGTGCGCCAAAAGGTTTTGTTTTTTGTGTTGTGCCATTTTTAAAAAGGGCCAGGCATCGTGTGTTTCGCACAGGTAGGGCAGCCCATTCAACTTAACAGGCTGCCCTAAATGCGATGTGCGGTAACACCTGGAGTTTTACATTCTAGAGATGTAAGAATGGAGCTCTTGTTGGCTCTTTGCCACATAAGGCTCCATTCACAAATTCAAAAAAATGACTTTGATGAGACTTTACATTCTCTGGACCAAAGTCACTTCAAAAGTCGCACCAAAGAAGTGCAGGCACCTTTTCAAGGTCACTGTGACTTTAAGTCACACTGATTTGAACAGGTGTCATTGTAAAGAATCAAGTTAAAACTTGTCACGTGACTTTGATGTCCAAAGTTGCATGACAAGTCGCACAAGTGTCGCCTAAGGGCCTGATTTACTAAAGGCAAATAGACTGCATTTTGGAAATGCAGTTACTCCAAAGCTTAGTAAATAAGATAAAGCTTCACCTTACAAAAAATACCCAATCACGTACAAGTAAAAGATAAACAGCATTTTTGCTTGCATATGATTGGATGATGGAAGTCAGCAGAGCTTCTGCTCATTTACTAAGCTCTGGAGCAACTGCACTTGTAGAGTGTAACTGCACTTTGTAAAATGCAGTCTTTTTGGTTTTGGTAAATCAACCCCTAAGTGTTGGTGTGTATGGTGGGGTTGGTGCGTACGTAAACCATGCTCTAACATTGCATAGATGCATTGGGATGCTGCCAGTACTGTGCATGTGTTGTAAGTTTACTTCACAATCACTTTGCAGAAATGGGGCACAGCAATCGTTCTTTTACTTTGAAATCTTTAGCCTAGGTCAGTGATGGCGAACCTTGGCACCCCAGATGTTTTGGAACTATATTTCCCATGATGCTCAACTACACAATGTAGTTCCAAAACATCTGGGGTGCCAAGGTTCACCATCACTAGCCTAGGTTCACACTGGCAAGCACAGTAAAACGCAAAGTTTTATGAATTCCCCAGTGTATAATATTTAGCATCACTCTGAAAATGTGGTTGTTTTTATTTCTTGAATTACAACGTATTTATACTAGCTAATAATACTGTATATTCTTTTTTTATAATACATATTTGGTAAATAAACAGAAGATTACGTGATACCTCATGTTACGTTCTATATGTGCAATCTGAAGGATTAGGCCTCACTCAGATGGGCGAAGGAGAGCAGATAGTCTGTGGACTTCAAAGGTGGCAAACACCACCTCCGGATGCACTTGTACTCTGTGCTATGGCCATTTACAAACTGGCCCATTAGCTGGGGTCAGCGATGAGGTAGAATCACCATCCTTGGACGCAAACTGTCCCATCCAGGGTCCTGCAAGGTTCTGCTTCCAACTGTCTGCATGAATGAAGCCTTGGTTAGAGATTCAATCATTTATACAACACACTGTCTGTCTATTCAATATAGAAATATGAGTTTCGGATGGACCTCTCTTTAAGTAGATTCTAAAGGCAAATAGACTGTGCACCTTGCAAAGTGCAGCTGCACTCTGCAAGGGCAGTTGCTCCAGAGCTTAGTAAATGAGATGAAGGTTCACTTTGTAAAGAATACCCAATCACATGCAAGGTAAATAGAAAAATCAGAATTTTGAGTGGATGATGGAAGTCAGCAGAGTTCCTGCTCCTTTACTAAGCTCTTTGCAAAGTTCACATTATATTTGCCTTTAGTAAATCAACCCGTGTATCTTATTTCCTTTTAACTTTTTTTCTGTCATGCAAAAAATGTTTTTGTTATTACATGAATTTATATAGTGCATACACAACTCTTTATGCTTTGTACATACGCATTAGTCTCTTCCATCAAGGAGCTTACAATCTACTGTAAGTTCCCTATGGTACATGCATACATTCACATGGACCAATTTGGACAGGAGCCCAATAACGAGAGACTTATAAACTCCCCTTTTGGAATGCACTCCAAACTGGATTAGTAGCTGAGATGTTGATGTTTAGACCCCGTTCACACAGGCGATCAGGTCCACCTGTCAGTTTTTCAGGCGGCTCTGATCGGAAAGTCCATTCATCCTTATGGACGGGCAGGTGTAAAAAGACTTGTGTCCATTTACACCCACCTACCTCTGGGTCCAATCCGGTCCACAAAAACAAAATAAAAGGAAGGGGACTTCGGATCGGATCGGATTGGAGCCTGTTTACTCCTAGCCACCCATAAAGCAGAGTGGGCTCTGTGTCACCTGCCTGCTCTGCTGATCCCCTGCTGATTGGAAAGGAATCCGCCCCGTGTGAAAGGGGCCTTATAGTTGTGTATTGATTCAACTGATATCAGAAGTGTTTTAATCTGATCTCAAATGCTGTCTGAATGTGTCTGATAAGGAAGACTGAACATAAAATCAGCAAGGGGATGGAACTGATATAAAGAAGGGATCTCTAATATAAGCAAAGTATTTTCCTATGTGTTAAATGCAGAAGGTTAATATAGGTTGTCCAAGCCCAGAATTCCTGATCACTGCCATTAGTCACAATACACCCTGTAGTAGAAGTGGCATATTGTGAAAGCTGGTAAAAAAAAACAGGCAAAAAACTTGTATTTAAATACACTATATTGTCAAAAAAGTATTGGGACACCTGCCTTTACACTCACATGAAATTGAATGGAATCCCAGTCTAAGTTCTTAGGGTTCAATATTGAGTTGGCTCACTCTTTGCAGCTATAACAGCTTCAACTCTTCTGGAAAAGCCATCCACAAGGTTTAGAAGTGTGTCTATGGGAATGTTTGACCATTCTTCCAGAAGCGCATTTGTGAGGTCAGGCACTGATGTTGGACGAGAAGGCCTGGCTCGCAGTCTGTGCTCTAAGGCCCCTTTCACACTTTTGCAACTTGTCCTGTGACTTGGAACTTGAAAGTTGCATGACAAGTCGTACTCCATGATTTCCAATGAGTACCGTTCATATCTGTACGACTTCAAAGTAGACTCTGCACTACTTTGGGATGATTTTAAAGCGTTTTGAGGTCTATAGACATAGGCAATGCTTCAAGTCCAGTCAAAATCATGTAAAAAAAATTGCAGTAAAATTGTGCAACTTTTAGGTCGCATAAGTGTGAAAGGGGCCTTATTCATCCCAAAGGTGTTCTATCGGGTTGAGGTCAGGACAAGTTCCTCCACCCCAAACTTGCTCATCCATGTCTTTATGGACCTTGCGTTGTGCACCGGTCCAAGTCATTTGGTGGAGGGGGGATTATGGTGTGGGGTTGTTTTTCAGGCGTTGGGCTTGGCCTTTTACTTCCAGTGAAAGGAACTCTTAAGACGGCAGCATACCAAGACATTTTGGAAAATTTCATGCTCCCAACTTTGTGGGAACAGTTTGGGGATGGTCCCTTCCTGTTCCAACCTGACTGCGCACCAGTGCACAAACAAGGATCATAAAGACATGGATGAGCAAGCTTGGGGTGGAGGAACCTGAGTGGCCTGCACAGTTGGCCTGACAGTCTTGACCTCAACCCGATAGAACACCTTTGTAATGAGTTAGAGCGGAGACTGCGAGCCAGGCCTTCTCATCCACATCAGTGCCTGACCTCACAAATGTTCTTCTGGAAGAATGGTGAAATATTCCCATATACACACTCCTTAACCTTGTGGACAGCCTTACCAGAAGAGTTGAAGCTGTTATAGCTGCAAAGGGTGGGCCAACTCAATATTGAACCCTACAGACTAAGACTGGGATGCCATTAAAGGTCATGTGTGTGTAAAGGCAGGTGTCCCAATACTTTTGACAATATCGTGTATATTCCTCAATAGCCCCAGATAAGAATATCAATCCACTTTGTGTTCACCAAATGCCTTTGCAAACCAAGCTATTATCTTTGGGGGGGTCCAGCAGACCTCACCCACTACAGGCTGCCTGCAGAAGACTACAACAGAGGACAGAGACAAGAGCAGTCACCCTACACAAGGAGAGAGGACAGCTGTGACTGGTCTTTATTATAACTTGGAAAGGTAGGTAGAAAGGAGCGCCTGGTATCCAGTAAGGCCCCGTTCACATAGCAGCGACGCTACTTCACGGGGCGACCTCCGAGGTCGCGGTGCGAGCAGCGCGCCGCGACCTTGGAGCGGCCGGCACGGACTTCATAACATTGAAGTCTATGATGGTCGCTCCGGGTCGCCCCAAAGAAGCTCCGGACCCTTTTTCTAAGTCGGAGCGACTTATGTCGCTCCTATTAGAACGGGTCCGCAGCTTCCCTATGGAAGGCGACCTACGGTGACCTGTGAGGCGACCAGGTCGCCTCACAGGTCGCCCCAGTGTGAACGGGGACTAAGTGCAATGAAATTGTTTATTGAGAGTAGCGACAAATATATGAAGCCAATGTGTTTGGGGGAACGGAGATTCCCCCTTCTTCAGGGCTATTGGTCCTTATTACAGGAAGCTCCTACATAGAGGCAAAGTTTTACATTGGATTCCTGCACAGATCTAGAAGAAATACACAAAGCACACCAAGATTCAATCAAGAATACACACGACCCTTGTATTTAGATCATATTTGCTTATACTGAAGATCATCTTGAACATTCATTCCATTTATGTCAAGGAGAGAAATAACAGGTCATATGGATTTCACCTTCATTACAATTCCTGCTCAACCGGTTTTGCTTCATTTCTTTAAAAAATGATGCCACTGGCAACAGGGAAGTGCTGCTGCAGAATAATTGGTGGAGTCAGGCTACATAAACAGAATTCTTTCCAATGAAACGGGGATTTCACCGGTCCTGAATCGCAGTTGGCCTTATGTGTCAGTGCCGGTTCACACTTTAGCGATATCAGGCATCGCATGTGATTTGCACCGCGATGCTCTGCAGATCACATGCGATGTCTGTGCGTTGCAAATTCAGCCATATAGATTTAATGGCTGAATTCGCATCGCATTTGGATCAAAGTCGCACAGGACTCTTTTTTTTGGTCTGCACCAAAATCGGATCGCATGGGTATGCAATCCGATTCATGTCCGAACTGACAGTTCACACTGCGATATGCAAACTGATCTGGGGGTGTCGTTAACTTTGTATTGACCCCCCAGCAATTTGTATATGGCAGTGTGAACTGCCTGCGAGTTGAATGCGATTCAGGAACCCGCAGTGGATTCGCAGGGTTCCCGCATTGCATATGTGTGAACCGGGACTCAAGGTTCCTGAGGAAGTCATGGATCTTGTTGTCCACAGCAACTAAGACTGTAACTTTCCTAAGGCTTCATTTCAACTTGATTTAGGAGCTTTTTGCGTTTTTTTGCCAACGCTCCTAAACTCAACTCCATAAAAGCCTATGGGGTTGATTTACTAAAGGCAAATAGACTGCACACTTTGCAAAGTGCAGTTGCACCAGAGCTTAGTAAATAAAGTAAAGTTTCACTTTGCAAAGAATACCCAATCACATGCAAAGAAAATGAAAAGAAACAGCATTTTTGCTTGCACATGATTTGAATGATAGAAGTCAGCAGAGCTTCTGCTCATTTACTAAGCTCTGGAGCAATTGCACTTGAAGAGGGCAACTGCACTTTGCAAACGGCCCAGTCTATTTGCCTTTATAGTAGACCAACCCCTGTGTGTCAATGTACACATAGGGGTTGATTTACTAAAGGCAAATCACTGCACTACAAGTGCAGTTGCTGTAGATCTGAGGGAAGGATCTGAAATGAGGGGAAGCTCTGCTGATTTCTATCATCCAATCATATGCAAGAAAAAATGCGTTTTTTAACTTTCCTTGCATTTTCCTCCCCCCTCTGATCTACAGTGCCTGCACTTCCAAGTACACTTGTAGTGCACAGTGGATTTGCCTTTAGTAAATAAACCGCATAGGCTTATAACAGAGTTAGGGGGGTGCTGCGGTTAGGTGAGGTTCAACCACCCTCCTGAACACTGAAGAATCGTGTTCAGGATAGGAACGCTTTAACCAATAGGCGCAGGAAACTGCGGCAAAATTTTTCTGGCTTACACATTTTTCATGCATTTTGTGTTTTTCCTTGGCCTCGGTAAATGTAGGCAGGGTGTACATGAAGCCTAAACTTGTACTATTTTGGAGCTATGGATGGCAGAATGTAATGAAGTGAACATAATCTTATTTTAGTTACTAGTTGTATGTGTCTCTAAGCCCCCGTTCACACTGAATGCGACTTTGAAATGATGCTTCAATTCAAAGTCGCAGGTCAGTGCGATTTCAGGTGCAACTTGTCTATGCAAGTCGCATGTGAAATTGCAAAAAATAATGCAGGAGCCTTTTTTTTTCAAATCAGGTCGGCACTGCAGAAGCCGCACCGATTTGAACAGCTCCATTGCCGACAATAGGGTGCGACCTGTCATGCCATTTGGAACTGTCAAATCGCATGACAAGTCGTACCTGTGTGAATGGGGTGAAAGTATGTAATAAATGAAGGAAACACACAATCACAGGGATTTTTTTCCCTTAATTCCTATTCCTTTGTATATCTATATGGATTTTATATAATGCATTGCACATTCTCTGGTACATAGGCACCTTTCATGCTATATATACTGTAGCTTTTGAACACCCGGTGTTCCATTATTGTTCAGTTTAAGTATTTAAGTTAGCAACTAAAAAGGTTCAATAGTCCCTGAAGCTTTGCCAGTTGTCAGTGCATTTCAACGTGCACTATGCCATTCCAGGGCAGTTTCATTTAATGGGTTTGCTTAGATAAATTGTCCAGGGACCAGCTGAGAATGTCAGAATCATAACTGCAAAGAGAAGGGTTAATATCCACTAGTCGCACACACCACTGATATCTGCTGTCTTCGCGAGCTACACTGCGCCGTGGTTCCTTCCTCTGTAGTGATGTAAGGGCCGGAGAAAGGAACCACAGAGTGCAACGGGGAAGCCAGCCTTCCCATAACAATAATTCAGCCGGCAAAGCTAATGGGAAACTTATACTGCTGCTTTCACACTGATCAGTTTTTCTTCCATTTTTGCGTTAAATCAAGCAGAAGAAAAACGCATGACCATTTTTTCCTATGAAACTCTTCACACTGGTCAGTTGGAGATCCGTTGGGTTTTTCAAAGTCCTGCTTGCTGCATTTTTGGTAAAAAAGAAACACAGCAAAAGGGCACCTCTGCATTGAAATGTATGCAAGACGCATTAAAAAAAAATCCGCAATTGTGTTTTTGGTGTGGTTTTGGAGGCACATGTACTTTTTTTCACAGGTGCAAGATGCACCAAAAACACGGCAAAAACACATGCATTTTTACTGCGTTTTTGCAATGCGATACTTTGATAGTAGCCTAAGGATACCCTCCTAGCCAGTGGATCCAGAGTTGAGCTGCTGAGATCCTCCTCTCTGCATCTGCTGCATGGGACTGCTAGGCCCACCCCCTCCTCCCTAATGAATGGGACTGGATCCCAGGGAGAAGCACCTAGGCAAATTCTGGAAGTTGGGGGGGAGCCTTATAAGCCAGAAAAAAGTAACCCAATATTGGCGACGGGGGGAGTGGTGGGATGGAGAAGAGGAGAGCTCACTAGGAGGGTAAAGGTCTGCTTAATGAAGACAAAGAATGATGGTGTGGCCAAAAGGTGGGGTATATATTAACCCTATTCTTTTAGACATGTCTCTGATTTTGAAATTTTAAAAGGTGAGGCACTTTAAGAGTTAATTTGAAACAATTAAGGGGTGTATTTATAAAAAAAATATGGATAGCCATTCACCCAGTGAAAGGGCATGTACATTCATTCTGTGTGAATAGGGCAAAAAAAAAAGAAACCCTAACATTTTTAGGCTATTGAATGTGCTAGTCAAATACTTTTCATTGATGTATAATGATAAATACGGAATTTGGCCACTAGTGTCATAGGAAATTCCAATGATACTTAGTGCCATCTAGTGGCCAATTGCAGTATTTTCTGTTTTAAGTCAATGACAAACACTCAAACAGCCAGGAAACAGTCTAATGACATTCTTTTGTTTTTTTCTTTTTATTGCCCCCATTCGCACAGAATGATTGTACATGCACTTTAACTATATTAGATTTGAGGGCTGAAGGGAATTTACTGTAAGTTTCTTTAAAATGTTTTTGAAAAGCATGCAAAAGACATGAGCGCTATATACATCATGCCATCAGTATGTTTCAAAAACCTAGTTTTTGTATAGAATGTTTAATTACTTAGGAAAATGAGGGTAGCCATGTTTGCACTTTACAATAGAAGACTCTTACACAAAATAAAACCTTTTTTACCTAAATTGATTTAAACATTTGCTGCCACTCAGTTGATTTAGCTGGATTAATATTTTGAAAGTACTCATGCCTGCCTATTTGTATTTCTACAAGTTCCACGTTTGCACAGAAATGATTTCCATTGGTGGTCAGTGAGCACTTAAGTCTCAATGCCATGCACACACGTTCCTGCAATATGTAGTAAAGCTGGCCACATACACATGCTGTGTTGTTGTATTTGGAGTGTGTGCATGTTAGCTATGACATCATAAGTATTAGTTAGAGATTCATGTCATATATTTTTATTGTTTTATACTGTAAGTAAAGATGTGTATTACATAAGAAGTTTCATTTGTTGTTCCCTAATGGCATATAGAGATGAGTGAACATCTGAAAAGCTGTGTGATTTGATACTGTAATCTAGTATGTGGTGTAATTATCTCCCCTTCCCTTTCTGAACTGTTTGACCTAATTGGACATTTACAAATGTGTCCTGAAATAAATATGGAGAATTGGGTTGAATTGTACTGTGGACTCTGGGCATGCGAAGAATTAGTAAACTTTTTTTTTTTTGAGTGGCATTGAGGTTAAAACAGCACGTGGGCAGGTAGGCTAACCATGAAGAGGAAAATAGAATTTATATTAAGTTCATAGCAGCATCAGGATCATGAATCAACAGAACAGGGAGGCTGCTGATGACTAATGATTGATGATGATGATGAATACAAAAATAGAATTCTTTTATAGTATTTTTTTTTTGTGCAGGGTGTGGCAGCAGTACTGGACTCAAAGACAGATGATATTGATTATGATTGTAAAAATATAGATTTTATTTTTACTGTCAGCATAGTAACCATCTTGATCTGGGTACGGAGAATGTTGCTGATAATGACAGAATAAGAATTTAAAAAATATATATAATATATATATAAAATATATAAAATATATATTTTTAAGTCTTAGCCGTGTGGCGCTAATAATTAACAAAGTAGTGAGCGAATCACAGGGGTTGGTTTACAAGTGGCAAAAAGGCAGTTCACTTTGTAAGGAATGTGGTAAAATTTTACTTGGTAAGGCCCCTTTCACACTATCCCTCCATCGGACGGATTCCGTTTTTCTCAGCGGGGGATCGAGCCACCGATCCCCTGCTGAGCAGCAGGAGGAGAGCTGTGTCTCCGCGCTGTGTGCGGAGACACAGTTGTCAGTTCCCCATGCATCTCTATGGGGGAAATCGGATGGGAACGGACTGTCAGTCCGTTCTCATCCGATCCCATCCAATCCGCTGGACGGATGGAAAATAGGGTTTCCATCCGTCCAGATTTGTCGGATCGTTTCGGGTCAGATGTCAGCGGACATGTCTCCGCTGCCATCCGATGCCCCATAGGAATGCATGGGGGGACCGTTCAGATCCTCCAAAAAAAATGGACAGGCGGATCTGAACGGTCCGCCTGTGTGAAAGGTTCCTAAGGATTTCCAAATTATGTGCAAAGACGGTTAAAAAAAACGAAAATTCCTTTGCAAAGTTTTCATTGGAGGAATGACTATGAACTTTTTTAGTAATAGAGTCCATAGTGTGAGCCAGGGTTTGAAGTTGTGAGCCAGGGTTGAAGTAGACGTGGATATCCACAAACATTTAGCCATTTACACACAGAGTAAAGCCTGGTACACGTGATCAGATTATCGGACAGATTTTCTTTCGTTTTTTGTTGCATGCTTGTCGTCTCATATGGAAAGTGAAGAGGTTACTTTCATATGAAAATTCTCGTACAACAGAATTCAACTTCAGAAGTGATGTCATGTGCTGAATTGTTTGTATGTGTTCTTTAGTTTCTGAGCATGCCTAGTCTATTCCCAATTTTTTTCGGACGAAAACTGCACTAAATAAACAAAAATCGGACGTTGTGTTCACGTACGATAAAAATTTTATAGCCTGCACATCCAGTTTTTGTCGTACGAAAAATTGTAATCGGCTGTCGAAAGCACAATACTAATGATCCGAAAATCGGCAGATCATTAGTCGGACAAAATTTTACTTCCGATTTTCTTATTGTGTGTACGGGTCTTTATTTACCAATAACTCCTGTCATGCCTATCCACTGTTCACAACAGCCAGCTAGGGGCAGTTGTGTTACCAGACGCAATTTCCATATAAAATAACTGCAGTCATTATATTGTAAATGTGCTGACGTTGGTTGTTTCCTACCAGTGTTGCACAGGGCCACCATCATCAGTCAAAGTCACATTGAACTGGTGGCTGCACTCAGTGTTACAAAGTGTTACAGTTTAATTACCATTTATCTATCACCGTCACAGACAGTACATGTGTTAACTGCCAATGTTCACTAATAGTATCACTAATTATGTCCTGAGAGAACAGATCATTTTGTACTCATACCACACTTTTCACATTGCAAGAAGCTTGGGGCTGTACCACCAATGAGCCAAGTATCTTGCTTTCCCAAGGTATTCTCATTATAGGCCTACATTGAGCATTGATGGTGGACAGGGTGCCAACAACTTCAATGCTCAATTTCTCCAACATGAGCAGATATCAAATTGATAGTTAATTTATTATGTATAACTAAGGCCTAATGCCTCGTACACACGCAACGATTATCGGCCGTCTTTTGTCCAAGTTGTGTTTTGTTGGTTGGAATGTGCCTAGACTGCACACGAATTTTCTCAGCCAACAAAATTCTACTTCAGAAGTGATGTCATGTGCTGGTTTACTTTCCGTGTGTTTTTTCTTCTCTGAGCATGCCCAGTCTTGCTCATCAGATTTTTGTCTGCAGAAATCTGTACTGACTGACCGAAAATCGGCCGTTGTGTTGACGGCCAACAAAAATTTTATAGCCTGCACACCAGATTTTATTCGGCCGAAAAGTCGGAGTCGGTTGTCGAAATCATCATACTAACAAGCCGAAAATCGGCCAATCGGACGTTGGCCAAAAATTCACGGCCAACTATCGACGCGTGTGTATGGGGCATAAGTTATAGCCATGCAGGTCTTATGCAAATCATCACACAAATCAAAAATGCCTTTAGGCCCCATGCACACAGGGTGTTTGCCCATCTCTCCTAGTTGC
The DNA here is from genome assembly GCF_965119305.1 of Pelophylax lessonae. Taxonomy (NCBI): domain Eukaryota; kingdom Metazoa; phylum Chordata; class Amphibia; order Anura; family Ranidae; genus Pelophylax; species Pelophylax lessonae. Next base: position 353,609,286 of record NC_138768.1, read on the forward strand.
CTTTCTTCCTGGCAGCAGTGTTTGGCAGAAAAAACGCTTAATGTGTGTAAACGCATCTAGACGCATTTAAATGCTTCAAGCACTTGGGTGTTTATTCATTTTATTGGGCAGAATAATAATTTATTTCAATTATATTGAAATAAAATACCACACTTGAGGCGCCTAGACATGTCTACACACTTCAATAATTTTTTTCTGATGAAATGCTGCTGCTCCTATACGTGCTGGCTTTGGGTTTTTTTCTGCCTTTAAATGCCCCTGCCTCTAAATGCCTATGTGTGCATGGACTCTAATGCGTCGTACACGCGATCAGATAGTCATACAAAAAAAAAAAAAACGCTTTTCGAATTGATCGCGCTATAATCTGATCGTTAGTAAACAGCTTTCTTCAGCTGATCACGACATTTCGTCCAACAAAACCTGAAGGGACAAACTCGAAAACATTTGTTATATGATAGCCTAGAGAACGACAATCATTTAATCAGTACAGTATGCGTTCACTAAAAATCGATAGACAAAGACCACGCATGATCAGAAACATGAAAATAACCCAGAAAAAGCCATTGTTTTTGTTTTGCACCATCTGCTACGTAGCTACGCAACCAGGAAGCTTTTCCAGAATCATACGAAAAAAAAATCATACGTTTAGTACGCATTGTTGAATTAGATACTAGTATCATGCAACAAAATGCAAACGATAAGTCGTCCGATTATCTGATCGTGGGTATGAGGCATTAGGCTAACACGCAGGGGCATTTAGAGGCAGAAGAAAAAATGCCAGAGGCCTTTAATGGCAGCATTAAAAACGCCCAGTGTGCATGAGGCCTTATTGTGTTACTGAAAACAGTGCCTTAATGACATCAGCTGCTTTTCCATCTCCTACATTATCAGATAAACAAGAGAAATAAAATAAGGCACTGCATTTTACAGGAAACACAATTTCTTTATTAATATTCACATATAAAAATGTCTCTTTGTTGTACAACATATCATAAAATGTGTCAATAGTACAATTGCTCCAACAGATTTATAATATGACAATACATCATATGTTAAAAAATATTAATTGCTTGTGGCCCAACCCGTTTCATGGACATGATTCACTTCTTCTGGAGCCGTCAATATACCTATGCACAACAGTGATCCAGACAGAAGTCCAAGAAACGCGTTGGGTCACAAGCAATCAATATTTTTTAAAATATGATGTATTGTCATGTTATAAATCTGTTGGAGCAATTGTACTATTCACAAATTTTATGATATGTTGTACAACAAATATACATTTTTTAAATGTGAATATTAAATAAAGAAATTGTGTTTTATGTAAAATGCTGTACCTTAAAAATCCGATTTAATTTCCCTTGTTATTTAAATTGTTAGCTTTACGAGGATATGGCGCCAACGTTTTTACCTAATTTGGGTTAGATTATCCCATGAATGCCATCACCTCCAAAAGTCCTCAAATGCTTTTTGCTTCTGAGGTATGTCTTTTTCTTTTATACAGTTTAACTTCAACGGGTATACCATGGTCATGTTAAGCATTCATCTTAGGGTAGCCACACTGAACACTGTAGGATTGAGTTCTATTTCACACTGTAGCAATGTCAGACATCGCATGTGATTCACAGCACACTGTTATGCAAATCACATGCAATGTCTGTGCGATGCAAATTCAGCCATACAGATTGTTTGGCTAAATTTGCATCGCATTCGGACCAAAGTCATGCAGGACCCTTTTTTTGGTCCGCACCAGAATCGGATAGCATGGGTGTTCACACCTTTGCGATCTGATTCCTGTCCAAATTGACAATTAGAACTGCGATATGTGAACTAATCTGGGGGTGTCATTAACTCTGTATTGACACTCCCAGCAGTTTGCATATGGCAGTGTGAACTGCCTGCAAGTCGGGTACGATGTGGAAAACCGCAGTGAATTTGCAGGGTTCCCGCATCATACCAGTGTGAACCTGCACTTACTTACATAAGGGTAATAGGCAGGACAGGCCCTACCATGGGTCCCACTGGGTCAATTGGACCCAGGCAGCACTTTGAGAGGGGCAGCAAATTGATGATGAAGATTTTTTTTCCAGCAGTTTTGTGTGTCATCAGTTTGCGGCGCATTAGTGCAAACTGATGAGTATGAGGAGGCGGAGGGTCTCCTCCAGGGAACGTTCCTTATGTGATTGTGGTGTGCGCAATGACATCAGACAAACAAAATAATACTGGAATAGGTGGTTTGGAATGGAACTTAATGGTATGTCATATAATTGGGCATGTAGACAAGGTGATGTTGCATATAAATCTGACTTCCTGATACATTTAATTTAAGTTTTAATTATCATGATATAAAATAAAATTGTGTGGGCCTTTCGGTGGGTGTGATTTTTTTTTTGGGGGGGGGGGGGCAGCATTTACATTTTGGACCCAGGTAGCAAAATGTCTTGGGCCAGCCCTGGTAATAGGTTTTCCTTAAATTGTTACTAATAGTGTTCTCTAGAATTGTTACATTGTATCTCTTGTCATATATGTGTATTTTCTGTGCTCCTCTGTGCCATCTAGTGGCCATGACACAGTATTTTATGACTGCTCATAACATAAAAACATTCATTCAGAGGAGAAAATAGCCTGAAGAACATTGGTTTTTGCCCAATTCACACAGAACTAATGTACATGCAGATTCGCTCTATGACTGGCTATGTGAATTTTTTTATAAAAAGATCCCTAATTGTTTAACTCTTCTTTATTTTAAGTGTCATGGAAGAGTTGTCAATTTTCAAATTTGTAAAATTGCATACATATCATTTAGGTGTACAGGACTTGACAAATGATTGTTATAAATGTAGTTATTTGTGTGTAACAACAATCATGTAGGTTAATTAAAACATAAATGAAATGACTACAGTATACTTTTACAGTACTTGTAATGATACATTTGTAAGCCTAAAAAGCAATGTGTAATAATGGTACTGAATTCTTTGAATGTAAATGTAAATGCTTCCTGCTCCTTGCAAGGAGATTATATGTATGCTTCGAAATAGGCAGTTACCTTGGGGATGAGAGAGCATTCGCTTTTCTACAGTCGTATTAGTAAACCGCCAATTTGTGCCATACCATGTACATGCAGGTGTGTTTTTGTTTGCAGGTACTACTGTTTTGCACATTATATCCAAAAAAGTGTTGCGCTAAAATAAATTAAATAAAAAGTGATCAATGATCCAAAGCATAATCAAGAAAACACATGTGATCTATATTTTCTAAAAATAATATGTATCAAAAATTATATAAAATATAGTGTGATAAGTCCAAAAGTTCAGTCTTGTGAAACAAAAGTGACCTGCACTTGTTGATAAGTGACCTCCACCAGCCCCTCTTGAGTGCTCTCTCACCTTGAGAATATGACCCCTACAACAAAGGTCAGTGTTACGGCACCCCAGACACAAAAGGGTTAAAACCGTTTAGGAGATCTTCCCCTTCCAGAGCTACAGGCACAGCTACTTGCAGGACACCAAACTTCCTGGAAACCAAGGAATGATGCAAACAGTGTAGCTGGAACCTTATGAATGCTGCATACAGCTGAATAGGAAAAACCATATGAAGGGTTTACACTCCTAGCAGTCAAACTGGAACAGCATACAATAAATCCCCCCCAATAACGAGACAAAGCTCAGAGTTGAGGGTAAAACAGGAACAACATTTATTGGAAGAACACAGCACACTTTTATACAGAATTTGGAACATCCTGCCCCCAACAACCGCTTTCCTATTGGTCAATTGTAAAGTACCTGCAGTTCCCCATAAGGTCCTCTCCAGCCATGCAAATGAGGGCTTGAAAATGAGTCAGCAGTGATTGGTCAGATAGCTTGACCAGAAGGACTGCCATGTGCAAGGAGACAGAAGCCCCCAGGGGGTAATCAATGTACACAATAGCCAGACACAGAACAATGGTTCCCTCAATACACATTACTCTGAGTGTCAATACATCTCTTAGCAGATAGCAGGCAAGTTCATTAGCACACCCGACAATAGGTGAATGGAGAGCCACCTCAGACAGTCCGTCTCCTCATTGAACTTCCTGGAATGACCATATTAGGAGTGCACTTCCTGTACCTTACAGGTTACAGGAATAAGGTTTAGCTTCCAGGATAGAGGCAAGACTCCATTAGCGACATGGTTAAAGAAACACAAAAAGACACAAAAATGCATAACTCCCAGTCTACTGAACAGAACCCCCACATTCAACCCATCCCCAGATAGCCTGGATCTGAGCACTCAACATATCCAAACAGCGCTCAGATGCCACAAACACAGTCAAATCGCCATGGGGTTTACGTTTAGCATGGGCTGATGAGAGAGTCCATAGTCACATTGCAGGAGGCGAGCAACCAGGCTTCTCCAATGCCCAGAGGCGAGATTGGTCTCGTCACATTTCTCCCCTTTTCCAAACAGACTAACAGGGTATCTGACCTTCTGCCGGTCAGTGCCCTTGTTAGTCCAGCAGCCCACCCACAAAACAGAAACAGCAGTACAGCCCACCCAAAATAACTGGTTACTACACCTGGGTAGAAGAGAAATTTGTCCATGTCCAGGTGCCTCACCTTGGCTGTGTGGGGGACTGGTAGACTGCCTTGGTGGGTTGCTGAGTGGGCAGAGACCAGCGGTACTCTGCCCTGTTGCAAGCGCTACCACGAAAGTAGCCTGGTTGGAGCCTGGTTGTTGGAGGGAGAGACCAACTGTCTCCCCTTTAGACAACCCACCATGCTGCTGTGGGGAAAGACCGACTGTCTCCCCTTTGGCTAAACAGCCCTGTTGCTGTGGGATGGAGACTGGGCTCCCAATTCCCAATGAAATATTCTGCCGCTGTGGGATGGAGACTGGGCTTCCAATTCCCAATAAAATACTCTGCCGCTGTGGAATGGAGACTGGGCTCCCAATTCCCAATGAATCCATCTGCTGCTGGGGGACAGGACCAACTGTGTCTGCCCCCTGTAACTCAGCCTGCCGCTGGGGAATGGAGACTGGGCTCCCAATTCCCTGCACTTCACTCGGCTGCTGTGGGATGAAGACTGGGCTCCCAATTCCCAACAAATCAAACTGTCCATGGGGAGAGGGGGTAACAAGCTCCTCTCCCAAATATACTTCCAGCCCCTGGGGAGGGAGACCGACTGTCTCTGCTCCCAATACAGTGTCCTGTTGCTGGGGAAAGGAGACTAGGCTCTCTGTTTCCTGCAGAGGATATCATCTCTAAAGGGGTGCAGACTCTGCCACTTTTCTTATCAGAGCCCTGCAGGTGCAGCAGCCGATTGATGATTATGAAACCACTCCCCATTCGATTCAATTTTCCACATGGACACAGACAACACACACAGGGATTCCTTCTTAATAACAAAAGGTATGAAACTGCTACAAAGTTCGTTAAAATCCTTGTAACGTACAAAGATCACCCAGAGGGCAATGTTTTGTTTCTCAATAAAAGTGGAGTTACTCTTTAAATCAAGTGTACATTTTATTTCAGTATGCATTTTATCTGTAGAGACAGTTAAGCAGATAACAAGTTTCAGAGAGTGTGACAAACAGAACGTTTACTCCTTTCTAATCTCTATAATTTATGTCCTAATTTTGCAACATAAAGTTTGCTTTGAGTCAGCAGCCATTGTTCGGAGGAGCAAACGCTTGTACAATTCAGAGGAGTAGTTCACAGATGTTACCTCTCGCTTAAAGTCATTTAAATGGTTAGAATTACAAACATCCTCATTCCTCCAAAGCATTGCTGAGGCAACATTAGAAAAGGCAAATAGAGAGAATTGTAAAATAGGGAAATGTTTTCCCAGCTCTTGTAGAACGACCTCACAGAAAAGACTGACCTTTTCCTTTAGAAAACTTGTACATTTCCCTGTAGTTATCTTGGTGGCAGTAAGATAATGTCTACAGAAATGGTAAATTCCTCTTGGCTGAGTAAGGCCTCTGTTAAATTGCATGGTTTATGCTGTTTGCCTTAGTGGTTTGTGCATTTGGTTAGGCTCATATAAGTTTCTATTGTTGTGCTTGCAGCCAATTTTAACCTCTGCCAACCCCCTTCAAATATTCAGACCACGGCTGCCTATTTAGTTGCTTGTTCACTGGTAAAGTGGCCCGATCCGGGGCAGAAGCTGCCCCTATTACTTGGGCATTGGTTGTTCTACATTCAGGATCTGTGTCAAGTAGACATTGCTATCTATGTGATCCTGTTCCAGCTAAGGACTTTTTGGCACATCTCTGCTCAGTTTCTCTTTATTTGTTCAGCCCAGTAGTAAATGCATAGTAATTTAGTGATTTCTGGCAGCAGTGTTCTCTGTGCTATACTGCTGTGGCTTATGGAATTTCTTTAAAGTGTCATTAAACCCACACAATGATATATAACAAAGTGTGCATATTAACAAAGCCACTAAAGCATTTGGTTTGTGTAGACTGAAATATACCTGGTTGATCCTACCTTCAGCTGTCCCTACCATCTTCTCTTTGTCCCCAATGCAGGTTGAAATTTTGTGGGCAAGTTGATGTCCTCTACAGGGCATGCTCCAGTCGGTTCCCATCTAAGCTCTTCATTTGCTCCTTTTCTAATCTGTGCAGCCCACATGACTATAGAGTCACACATGTGGGTGAATATACAGTGGTAAATGACACTTCCCTCCCTCTTCAATATCCAATTATTGCTAAACACTAGGTGGGCAGAATATAGATAGAAGAAACACACAAAATCTTTTAAATATAAATCTTTTAAATATAAATCAGTACTAAATATATCTAATGTAATTGCTATAGCCTGTAAAGTAAAAAAAGAGCCTTGGGCATAGATGTTGTCTGATCAAAATGAAAGCTTTGACTTTGATGTTTAATAAAGATTTAAAGGGAGCCATAAAACTGTTTTTTTTTAAATATTTTTAAATTTAATTTGGATTGCTCTGCTGAAACTGTATGTTTTAGTCATGAGAATGGCACAGCACCAATCAGGGCTGGCCAGACACAGACTCACACTTTAGAGAGCATACATCAGCAGAGTAAGAGAAGCCCCTTTCAAGGGTCCTTTCCTGTCTTTGTTGAGGTAGGTCAAAGGACTTTTTTAACTTATGGTCCAAAGTAGCCCATAGACATAAGATGGGGAAAGAAAGGAGGCAGGTGCTCACCAGGTGCTGTCAGATTAGAAAATTGGTGAGAATTAGTTCTCCATCTCTGGTGTCAGTGGAAGGAATAGTGCCCCATAATTGGTGAGAATTACTTCTCCATCTCTGGTGTCAGTGGGAGAAATAGTGCCCCATAATTGGTGAGAATTAGTTCCCCATCTCTGGTGTCAGTGAAAGGAATAGTGCCCCATAATTGGTGAGAATTAGTTCTCCATCTCTGGTGTCATTGGGAGGAATAGTGCCCCATAATTGGTGAGAATTAGTTCTCCATCTCTGGTGTCAGTGGGAGGAATAGTGCCCCATAATTGGTGAGAATTAGTTCTTCATCTCTGGTGTCAGTGGGAGGAATAGTGCCCCATAATTGGTGAGAATTACTTCTCCATCTCTGGTGTCAGTGGGAGGAATAGTGCCCCATAATTGGTGAGAATTACTTCTCCATCTCTGGTGTCAGTGGGAGAAATAGTGCCCCATAATTGGTGAGAATTAGTTCTCCATCTCTGGTGTCAGTGGGAGGAATAGCGCCCCATAATTGGTGAGAATTAGTTCTCCATCTCTGGTGTCATTGGGAGGAATAGTGCCCCATAATTGGTGAGAATTAGTTCTCCATCTCTGGTGTCAGTGGGAGGAATAGTGCCCCATAATTGGTGAGAATTAGTTCTCCATCTCTGGTGTCAGTGGGAGGAATAATGCCCCAAAATTGGTGAGAATTAGTTCTCCATCTCTGGTGTCATTGGGAGGAAAAGTGCCCCATAATTGGTGAGACCTAGTTCTCCATCTCTGGTGTCAGTGGGAGGAATAGTGCCCCATAATTGGTGAGAATTAGTTCTTCATCTCTGGTGTCAGTGGGAGGAATAGTGCCCCTTTGTTGGTGTCAGTGGGAGAAATAGTGCCCCATTGTTGGTGTCAGTGGGAGGAATAGTGCCTCGTCTTTGGTATCAGTGGAAGGAATGCTGCCCTGTATCAGTGGAAGGAGTAGTGCCCCAAGGGCCGGATAAAGGCAAGCAAAGGGCCACATTTGGCCTGCAGGTCGTAGTTTGGAGACCCCTGTTCTAGATATTCAGTTGAAGCTAGTGTCTATGTTCATGACTGCTCTGCCTAATCCTGCTGCTGAGGAGCCATTAGCCCATGTATGCACATCAAGACCTTGAAGGTCTCGTTCACATGGCTGTTTACCCCATCTTCCATCATGGACTGCACAGAGAACAGTTATCCTCTTCACTTACATGCATTTTATTCATACATGGGATATAAATAGTGACACTTTTCCACTGCAAGTACCGGCTCGGCTCTACTCGGCCCTGCTTGGCCCGGTTTGCTTTTCCACTGCTGGTACCGCATGGTACGGTGTTGGAACGGTTCGGTACGGTACGGTATGGTTTGCTTTTCCACTAAAGTAGTACTAAAGTTAAGTGGGTGGGATAACAACGGGGTGGGTGGGATTCTCTGACCAATCAGTGGCTAGTAGTGACTGCATGCAAAGGATTGTGGGATATGGTACTGGGTATGGTACCTCTTGGAACCACAATCGAGGTTGTACTGTTTTTGAGAGCCGTACCGTTCGGTTCCATGTAGTGGAAAAGTGCCGCCGTACCGCACCGTACCGAACCGTTCCTACACCATACCATGCGGTACCAGCAGTGGAAAAGCACAAAAGCGAGCCGAACAGTTCGGTTCCATGCAGTGGAAAAGCGCCATAAGACATACTTCCATCTGTTTATCTATTATAAATGTAATTTCTGTCAGTATTGGCTACATTTATTATTAACACTGCTTGTGTCACTTATCTGTGCATCTTTTGCAACACATCCTGTTTGACAGGTGTTGTGTATGTGTACTCTTCTTGTAGGCCATCCATATCTTTTCCATACTTTTATGATGGGTGGTGCAGAATACTTAGATGCACATAATCTTTGCAGTCACTGTGACTGACCATGCATGCTTCTTCACAACACAGATTGCCCATTAGAAGAACAGTATAATTATGTTAACCAAGCATTGTAAGAGTTTTCTTGGCAGCACATCAAAGTAATCACAATGAGGCTTTTTTTTCATACAGAACACAATACAGTAATGACTTTTGTGCAGCTATGCATATTTTAAAACATAGCCTTCCACCCAGTTAACCATCTTAGTTAAACATGGCTGTCATAAAGTGCACAGCAGGGTAAAGCTATGTCAAAGGTATGCAACATCATCATCTGCTCAAAGACCCTCTGCTATTTCTTCAGCAGATCCGAAGGTGTCCGTACACCGATAGAACTCTAACAAGAGGTGACTGTCAATGACAGATGAACTGTCAAATACCAGCTGCAGTTTTCCTCACTCATCCAGCATTACAATGTGGTACTTGTATGGTAGAGACACTAGCAATTCCAATCTTATAACAGAAGAATTTTGATTAGTTACTATGAATTATGGTACATTTGAATACTGTGGATAGATAAGGTGCATTAAGTAATAAATTTGGGCATTTTATTTTTATTTAAATGTATGTTTTAGTTTTATTAGTATGCGTGCTTGCTTTAATTTCCCTTTTTAGTCGGATTTAGTTATATATGGACCGATGTCATTCTGATATTGAGAAGTAAAAATGACAGGGTGACCGTGACTGATAGCAGAGAACAGTAACTGAATGTTGTCTGTGGTCAAAACAATGTCTGGGGCTCTCAGTAGGTTGGCTAGCATAATTATTGGCCTTTTAGCTCAGCCTTTATCAAACATGGTTCCATGGAATGTTAGGGTTTCTCGAAAGGTTGCTAGGGGTTCCTTAAGGCCGGCCATACATGAATTCCGAAATAATTTTCTTTAGATAATCTTATCTAAGAATTGTGGTTTGAATTTCGCACCATTAGTGGGCCGCAGCAATGGCCGATTTTCATGTGGCCATTGAGTTTGAGTGATCGGGCATGTTAGAAATTGTTTGAAAAATGAACGATTTTCTAATTAATGATGGGAGAATCGTGTGAAAAATATAATAAAAAAAGAATGCGCATGAGCGCAAGAACAGAAAATCCCCGAAAAAAAAGAAGATTCCCAGACACGAAAATTCTTTTTTGTAGCAACATGAAGTGAAATTGAAGGCTTGGCTTATCGAATTTTGAAATCAATGGTGACACCATCAGATCACAACTAGCACAACATTCTGATTTTTCGAAAGAAAGTTTTTCGGAATTTGACCCATCTATGGCCTGCATAAGTTGTGGCAAATCGATAAACCAAATGACTGCCTGCATTATGCCAACAATAATATCACTGCTAGAGCCAGCATGTGGAGCAAGTACAGTCTGTCCTCTTATTTCTCAGGTAAGTGACCAATGACACCAATTAACTTTAAAAGCAGTAGTAAACCGCACCATAAAAAGAAAAATTGGGCCCCGGGCAGTTTTAGTCATCAACCGCATACTAGCACATTATGGCAGGCTCACCTGAAAACAAAGCCCTCCAGCGGTGCGCTGTCACAGATGTAGGCGCTTTTATCTTCACCCGGACTTCTTTCTGGGTTTGCGGGCTTTGGCCAGATGGATGGTGTCACTCCGATGCATGCGAGCAGGAGTCACGGCCATGGCACAGAGTTCTGAATGTACGGAACAGGTGTCATAGGCTACTGCTAAAGTAAATATCTCCTAAATGTTGCATGTTTAGGAGATATTTGCTGTACCTATAGTTAAGCCTTATCATAGCCTTACCAATAGGTAAACATCAACCACTTGAGTTTACTACCACTTTAAGCTGTCTTTATGAGAGACATTCTGTCCACTGTCTACTAGTATTAGGGGTCTTTCTCCCAAGGACCACCAGTGCTCCCACTGATCACCAATCAAAGAGTGCACTTCTCCCACTGACATTGATGAAAGGGCCCCTCTCCACTAACCACCAATTGAGCACTGCACTGCCACTAAAAGGGCCACTGTTCCAGGGACCACACCACATTCTTTGTTCTTTTATTCATCATACATTTTTACAATTCACTATTCATAATAGTGTACCGTGGGCTGTTGTTGTTAATTCTAGCAAGGGTTTCCTGACACTTGAAATGGTTGAGAAAAGTTGTTCTCCAGACCCATTGAAATGTACTTTTGCTTCACTGATTTATTAACCACTTACCGACCGCCCCACGCAGATTTACTGCGGCAGGGCGGCTTGGCCGCTCGGCTGCGCATAATCGCGTAGATATCGTGATTAGACACAGCGGGAGCCAGACCGCCGGAGGAGCGGGCTCGATCGCCGCCGGCCTCACGCGATCTTTGGGGAAACTGACAGGAGAGCCACCTGCCTGTGTAAACAAAGCAGATGGCTCTCCTGTCAGACAGACACAGTGAGATTGTGTGTCTCAGCTAAGCTGAAACACCGATCTCTGTGTGCCCCCCACAGTTAGCAAGCAGGTTTAGGCTTAAATTTAACCCCTTGATCACCCACAGTATTAACCCCTTCCTTGCCAGTGTCATTTATACAGTAACAGTGCATATTATTTAGCACTGATTACTGTAATAATGTCACTGGTCCCTAAAAAGTGTCACTTAGTGTCAGATTTGTCCGCCGCAATGTTGCAGTCCCGCTAAAAATCGCTGATTGCTGCCATTACTAATAAAAACAAAAAAAAAATTAAATAAAAAGTCCAAAAATCTATCCCATAGTTTGTAAATGCTATAACTTTTGTGCAAACCAATTAAAATATTAAAATACGCTTTTTGGGATTTTTTTTTTTTTTTTTTTACCAAAAATATGTAGCAGTATACAAATTGGCCTAAACTGATAAAAAAAAAATTTTTTTTTACATTTTTATATATTTTTTTTTTTTCAAAATTGTCGCTCTTCTTTTGTTTATAGTGCAAAATCTAAAAACCGCAGAGGTGATTAAATACCACCAAAAGAAAGCTCTATTTGTGGAAAAAAAAGGCATCCATTTTATTTGGGTACAGCGTCGCACGACCGCGCAATTGTTAGTTAAAGTAACGCAGTGCCGAATTGCAATAAATGGCCTGGTCATTAAGGGGGTAAAACTTTCCGGAGCTGAAGTGGTTATTTCGTTTGTTTTTACTAGACTGACAGTCAACAATCTACCTTTCTCTTTCTTTTCAATTATATTACATTTTTGTAATTCTGACTTTGATGGTCTGTTTGATGCTTATATAGTGCGATATTGCATTTGAATTTTTATTTGTCTCTTTCCAATTGAAGTAATTAGTTTGTTACCACAATCCATGTAAAATTCAGATTGATTTCCTTTATTTTATTCAAAACAATAAACAAATTTGACAAGGAAAAGCTTGAGAAAGACTGTTTTACGTAGATGACATGTTGAACTTTTGCACACGGACTTAAAGTGGAACTTCACTCTCCCAATCAACATTGGTTATTTTTAATCCTCATGCTGCTAGCATTAGTAAATAGATAGTAAATGATATCATATTTACTTGTTTTAAGCTTTTTTTTTTTGCATTTCTTCAGTTACCTCCTGGTTTCTTGCCTAGGCAAGCAATGCCATACGTCCCAGGAGCCTTCAGAAGGGGAGGAGGGGAGAAGTTTTTTTCAGCTAAGCATTCTCTCTTCTGTATCCATGCTTAAAGAGGAAGTAAACCCTCCTCAAAAAAAATGAAAAAGAAAACCCTGTAAGACAAAGGCATAATAAGCTAGTATGCATCGCATACTAGCTCATTATGAAATACTTACCTTAGAACGAAGCCCCCGCAGTGCCGCCCACTCAGCGACAGGACGACCGATATGTTCGGCCGTCCAGCTTCCTGGTTTGCGTCCTCCGGCCATCTGATTGGCCGGAGGCGCGATTACGTCACTCCTGCGCATGCGCGCGGGAGCCGCCGTTCATGGCACAGGGCTCTGAAGGAACGGCACGGGTGGCCATTCCTTCAGAGCGCATGCGCCAATGACGTCATCAGCTGCATTAAAAGTAAATATCTCCTAAACGGTGCAAGTTTAGGAGATAATTACAGTACCTATAGGTAAGCCTTATTAAAGACTTACCTATAGGTACAAGTTCAAAGAGAGGGTTTACAACCTCTTTAAGCTAAGGAGAGGTGGATTCTATGAATTGAATGCTACATGAATCATTTGCCCTTACTCACGATGGCCATGGCCAAAAATGCTGGGGGGTTGATTTCTCAACAAAATAAAGCATGGAGACATGGATGGATGGGGGAGTGGGCTTTAACCTTCTTAGCGGTATTCCCGAGCGTGGCTCGGGGTTAAATTTCAGAGCCAAAAGCGGTAACCTCGAGCCACACTCGGGGTACCGCCAAAAGCATTTCTGAATCCTGTAAAAGAGGTTACTTACCTTGTCACCGGGATCCAGCGATGTATGCGAGCGGTATGCGGCGGCGGATCTTCCTCCCGAATCCCGATCCTCTGTGTGCCCCTGCTTCCGTCTCCTGCGACGTGACGTTCGCAAGGGGGTGGAACCGGCGGCAAATTCAAATGTAAAACACACCAAACACACTAATACAATTTAAAATAAAATAAATTCACATTACATTGCCCCCCAGTGCCCTTTCCTGCAGTTTTACTGTACTTTTTATGTGTGTGTATATATATATATATATATATATATATACATACGTATATACGTATATATACATATATATATATATACGTATATGTATATATATATTATATATATATATATATATATAATATATGTATATATACAGTATATATATATATATATATATATATATATATATATATATATATATGTATATATACATACTTTAACTTATTTATAGTTTTTTATTATATTATAATTTATACATTTTTTGTTGCAAACTTTATCATACCTAAGATGTTATAAAGAATGCACAGTAAAAAAAAAAAAAAAAATATGTAAATAGTTGGTTTTGGCTGCTCATTCTCAAGAATTACATGCAAAATAATGGTACTGCTTTCAGCACCTTAAATCCGAAAGAATCATACCGCCAGGGAGGTTAAATAATAAATATGAATTAAATAGAGTTTTTAGTTTGTGGGGCTCAGATGCAGTGAAGATCCACTTTAATAATTAACTGATGCTTATACTCAGGATCTTGTTAAAGGAAAGATCCTGAGCAAATGTTCTGTAAAGATCTTGCGTATCCATGCATATAAACGCATAAACATGCATATGCGTAAAATTCTTCTTCCTCTTCTAGTTGCCAGTGTTGCAATTTACACGTGTATACATGTGTATACAGATGTAGCGCATAAATTACCGCGCTCAAATGTAAAATTTTCTGTATTAATTTTACATCTCTGTACTCATCATATTACTGATATTTACACAGCTGTGTGCATCGTTGCATACAAGAATACACCTGTCTTCAGATCACTAAAAAAATGGCGGCTATTACTTCAATGTGCTCGAGGCCTTACAAAATTTTTCTGAAATGATACTCTCAAAAAGCGAAGTACCGCTTATTCTTTCCCTCTCCCCAGCCTGTAACTGAGTTGCAGGTTTTTTTTAGGGGGACCCATTTTTACTTTATCAATCCCTACTTAGGCGGGAATGACATTGCCTCGCCCCAAACATGTCATAGGAGGTGGCAGGACCAGTCCCCTTGCATCACGTTGTCTCACGCTGGCTGGGCTTCACCAGGAAGTCACAGCTCCCGAATCAGGTTGGTGGCGCTGGGGATCCGGCAGCTGTGAGAATAATCGGCACAGTATTTGTAGCTGCTGACTTTTCATTTTTTAAAATGCTAGGAGAAATTCCTAATTAAGAGCATTTTTTACCACCGTGTTCACTACTACTTACTAAACTTATTGAAGATAACCACTTTCTACCGGGGATTATTTTGTGTTGAAAATCACAGCCTGCCAAGTCTACAGTGAGCTGATAATTACTATGCTATCTCAGCATGGACATTGATAGAAAAGGCCTCTGTCCACTGACAGATTGCACTTATGTATGCCCCTGGGTGAGTGCAGGCTGATGGTAAAGTTCACACTAGCATTTCAGAATGTTGCAGTATTGTAAGTTGAAAACTGCAAACTACATATTCTTAGGTGAGCAGATATTAGCAGATTGTAGATTGGTGTGCAACACTAGACCCCTAACCAGGGCTGAGAATTCTCATACCCAATTCAAACAGGCCCATTTGTCTTCATTATCCTTGAAAAGCACAAGACCAACTTGATGTGATAAAGGTAGCACACAGGGCTTTCACTGAACTGTACAGTGTAACAGTAAAGACACCAGGTGCTTGTATTTTCAGCTGCAGAAAGTCTTTTGACTCCTACGGAAAATTACCAAATATGTATACCCTGAAGCCTCTTTCACGTGGGCACCAGAGGGGCAATAAAACTAGATGGCTGCAAAAAACAGGTACAATTTAGGCAAGCCATACATGGATTGATTCTTGGCTGGTTCAGCAGGAACCGGCTGAGATTCGAACTGTTAATGGAAAGGCCGAATGTACCAAGTTGATCAGTCGATCAAACCAGCCTGCTGGATTCTCTTCTCCCTGTGGAGACGGTTTCCCCTGCCTCCTCCCTCACTGAGAGAAGACAATTGCTGATTCCCCTGTCAGGACTGTCTGTTGATGGGCGCACTTCTTTCCTCTGGTTGCAAGAAAGACATTTGCACCTTATACAGTATGTAAGAGAATTTGTTTAATCTCTATGTATTACTAGGTGCAGTCTCATGAATACCGATTGGTAAATATGACCCTATCCCCATGACAGAAAATTGAGGTTAAAGTCATCCACTTGTAGTGATTTTGGATTGGATCCTTCTCCTTCCCCCTGTGATTTTGGATGGGATACTTCTTCCCCTTGTGATTTTGGATGGGATACTTCTCCTTCCCCTTGTGATTTTGGATTGGATCCTTCTCCTTCCCCCTGTGATTTTGGATTGGATACTTCTCCTCCCCCCTGTGACTTTGGATGGGATCCTTCTCCTTCCCCCTGTGATTTTGGATGGGATACTTCTCCTTCCCCCTGTGACTTTGGATGGGATTCTTCTCCTTCCCCCTGTGACTTTGGATGGGATCCTTCTCCTTCCCCCCTGTAAATTTTGGATTGCATCCTTCTCCTTCCGCCTGGGATTTTGGATTGCATCCTACTCCTTCCCCCTGTGATTTTGGATGGAATCCTTCTCCTTCACCCTGTGACTTTGGATGGGATCCTTCTCCTTCCCCCTGTGACTTTGGATGGGATCCTTCTTCCCCCTGTGATTTTGGATGGGATCCTTCTCCTTCCCCCTGTGACTTTGGATGGTATCCTTCTCCTTCCCCCTGTGACTTTAGATGGGATCCTTCTTCCACCTATGATTTTGGATGGGATCCTTCTCCTTCCCCCTTTGACTTTGGATGGGATCCTTCTTCCTCCTGTGATTTTGGATGGGATCCTTCTCCTTCCCCCTGTGACTTTGGATGGGATCCTTCTCCTTCCCCCTGTGACTTTGGATGGGATCCTTCTTCCCCCTGTGATTTTGGATGGGATCCTTCTTCCCCCTGTGACTTTGGATGGGATCCTTCTCCTTCCCCCTGTGACTTTGGATGGTATCCTTCTCCTTCCCCCTGTAATTTTGGATTGGATCCTTCTCCTTCCCCCCGTAATTTTGGATTGGATCCTTCTCCTTCCCCCTGTAATTTCGGATTGGATCCTTCTCCTTCTCCCTGTGATTTTGGATGGGATCCTTCTCCTTCCCCCTGTGATTTTGGATTGGATCCTTCTCCTTCCCCCTGTGATTTTGGATGGGATCCTTCTCCTTCCCCCTGTGATTTTGGATTGAATCCTTCTCCTTCCCCCTGTGACTTTGGATGGGATCCTTCTCCTTCCCCCTGTGACTTTGGATGGCATCCTTCTTCCCCCTGTGATTTTGGATGGGATCCTTCTCCTTCCCCCTGTGACTTTGGATGGGATCCTTCTCCTTCTCCCTGTGATTTTGGATGGGATCCTTCTCCTTCCCCCTGTGATTTTGGATTGGATCCTTCTCCTTCCCCCTGTGATTTTGGATGGGATCCTTCTCCTTCCCCCTGTGATTTTGGATTGAATCCTTCTCCTTCCCCCTGTGACTTTGGATGGGATCCTTCTCCTTCCCCCTGTGACTTTGGATGGCATCCTTCTTCCCCCTGTGATTTTGGATGGGATCCTTCTCCTTCCCCCTGTGACTTTGGATGGGATCCTTCTCCTTCCCCCTGTGACTTTGGATGGGATCCTTCTTCCCCCTGTGATTTTGGATTGGATCCTTCTCCTTCCCCCTGTGACTTTGGATGGGATCCTTCTTCCCCCTGTGATTTTGGATGGGATCCTTCTCCTTCCCCCTGTGACTTTGGATGGGATCCTTCTCCTTCCCCCTGTGACTTTGGATGGGATCCTTCTTCCCCCTGTGATTTTGGATGGGATCCTTCTCCTTCCCCCTGTGACTTTGGATGGGATCCTTCTTCCCCCTGTGATTTTGGATGGGATCCCTCTTCCCCCTGTGACTTTGGATGGGATCCTTCTCCTTCCCCCTGTGACTTTGGATGGTATCCTTCTCCTTCCCCCTGTAATTTTGGATTGGATCCTTCTCCTTCCCCCTGTAATTTTGGATTGGATCCTTCTCCTTCCCCCTGTAATTTCGGATTGGATCCTTCTCCTTCCCCCTGTGATTTTGGATTGGATCCTTCTCCTTCCCCCTGTGATTTTGGATGGGATCCTTCTCCTTCCCCCTGTGATTTTGGATTGGATCCTTCTCCTTCCCCCTGTGACTTTGGATGGGATCCTTCTTCCCCCTGTGATTTTGGATGGGATCCTTCTCCTTCCCCCTGTGACTTTGGATGGGATCCTTCTCCTTCCCCCTGTGACTTTGGATGGGATCCTTCTTCCCCCTGTGATTTTGGATGGGATCCTTCTCCTTCCCCCTGTGACTTTGGATGGGATCCTTCTTCCCCCTGTGATTTTGGATGGGATCCCTCTTCCCCCTGTGACTTTGGATGGGATCCTTCTCCTTCCCCCTGTGACTTTGGATGGGATCCTTCTCCTTCCCCCTGTAATTTTGGATTGGATCCTTCTCCTTCCCCCTGTAATTTTGGATTGGATCCTTCTCCTTCCCCCTGTAATTTCGGATTGGATCCTTCTCCTTCCCCCTGTGATTTTGGATTGGATCCTTCTCCTTCCCCCTGTGATTTTGGATGGGATCCTTCTCCTTCCCCCTGTGATTTTGGATTGGATCCTTCTTCTTCCCCCTGTGATTTTGGATTGGATCCTCCCCCCCCCCCCCCCTATGCTTATCTGACAAATGGAAAGCTCTCATCACCACATCATTGAGCTGATGTCAGCTTCATCAGCTCAGCAGAGAAAATAACACTGTAACTTTCTGATGTGCATTACTTTAGGACAAAAGTGTTGTGTAATACAATTCCCTGGTTTATTTTCAGAAACAGCTGCAGTTAATGACTACGGGAAACACCCACGTGCAGTTTTAACTGCAGTGATTAGCAACAATTACAGCGTTATTTACCTTATATCATTGTTTGCCATCGTCGTTGATTTGTCCTCCTGCCTTATTAATACCAATGTTAAATCTAGACAAACTTGCGGATTAAAAATCTTTCATTGAGTCAAAATTAGAGCTGCAGTTTAATACATTTTTATTTTCCCTATTGTTCATTGACGGACGCAGTCTTCTGATCTTCATATCAATACAGTTATGCTGCCCCCTACAGGAGTAGGACACTAGGATTAAGTCAAAATTAGAGCTGCAGTTTCATTCATTTTTATTTTCTCTATCGTTCATTGAGGGACGCAGTCTTCTGATCTTCATATCAGTAGGGTTATGCTGCCCCCTGCAGGAGGGGAATACTAGGATTGAGTAACAATTAGAGCTACAGTTTAACTAATTTTTATTAATAAACTACCGTATATAATTATAAACAAAGGGTCAGCCCAAAAAATTACATTTTATTTGTAGGAGTTATTTTGGAGATATCTTCTCGCACGTCCTGTTGTGTCCACAGGAGAGAAAACAAAATATACCCAATGTGACACAGACAGAGAAGAAAAACTTGATCAGGATTTTAACCTTTTCAAATTTTATCCAAAACTAAGAAGGAACATGTTCGCTTTGGACATACTTTAAAGGGTAACTTCACTTTTGTGGAACAAAAAAATAGCATATAATAAAAAAAAAAGGTTATAGCATATACAATTGTGACTCAAGTCATACTGTAGTTGTATGTCATTAAAAGGTACCTTTCTTTTTACAGCTCTATAATATTCTGTAAAATGCAATCCAATATAGCTACCTGGAGCTGTTCTGTACACAGAATTTGTACAGAACACCCCCCCAGAAACATAATTTCCTGATTGTGTGATTGGCTCCCTGATTTTCCCAGAAGTCTGCACTAATCAGATATCAGGCATCACCTGCAACAAAAATTTAATTTTTGGTGAGATGCTCCCAATAGGAAATCATGTCTAAAAGGACGCAGATCCTGCCATTTTCCTCATGAGAGCCCTGCTAGTGCAGCGGCTGATTGATAATTATGAAACCACTCCCATTAGATTTACTTACCACATGGACAGAGGCAAACACACTGTGATTTCTTCAGCATAAAAAAAGGTAAGAATCTGCAACAAAGTTTGTTATAATCCTTGTAATGTACATAGATTACCCATAAGGGAATGTTTTTTTCTCAACAAAAGTGGAGTTACTCTTAAAGGCATAAGAATAAAGTATTAGAAAATATAAAAGACATCAATAGAGGGTACTTTGTCATGGCCTAATGTAGTATTAAACCCAAAAGCAAACATTTATTATATTGCAGCTTATCAATTCTTAGTAAAGGTTAGTCATTTCCCTTTAAGAATAATAAAGTATTCTGAATCTAACTCTTAGATGTGGTGGCTACATATACAATATTTTCTTTGTTTTCTTTTCACTATTTTCACCCAGTGATACAGCCAGTAAGTCTGTAAACAGAACAAGCTCTCTTGCAGATGTGGCGGTTAGGGCTGAGATAAACCATTTACTACTGACAGGGGTGCTTTTATTTATGCATGTAAAACCTTTATCCCAAAAGGATAAAAAAACTGTTTGCTGTAACTGATTATAAAGTTTCCTTTGACTCTGAACTCTCCTTCAAGCCCCACATCTAATCATTGTCCAAATCTTGCCGCCTCAACCTCCGCAACATCTCCAAAATATGCCCCTCTCTAACCAACCTCACGCCTCGACTACTGAAACTCTCTTCTCATTGGCTTACCTCTACATAGGCTAGCCCCCCTTCAATCCATCATGAATGCTGCTGCCAGACTATACACCTTACAAACCGCTCCGTGTCTGCTACCCCTCTCTGTCAACCCCTCCACTGGCTTCCGCCAACAAAATACATTCAAAATACTAACAGAATCTTACAAAGCCATCCACAATTTAGCCCCCCAGCTACATCACTAGCCTAATCTCAAAATATCAACCTAATCGTTCACCTCATTCCTCTCAAGACCTCCTCCTCTCTAGCTCCCTCGTCACCTCCTCCCATGCTCGCCTTCAGGACTTTTCCAGAGCTTCTCCTATCCTATGGAACTTCTCACCCCAATCTGTCCAATTATCTCCTACCCTATTAGCTTTTAGACAATCCCCGAAAACCTTCCTCTTCAAAGAAGCCTATTCGACCCACACCTAACAACTGTATTTTCATTTTCTCCATCAACTCATCCCCCACATTTTTTACCTTTTGTTTCACTTGACCCTCCCTTCTATATTGTAAGCTCTAAGGAGCAGGGCCCCCTGATTCATCCTGTATTGAATTGTATTGTAAGAGTCCATTCAGACTAGCGCGACTTGTCAGGCGACTTGGTCGCCTGACAAGTCGCGGTCAGTCGCTCGCCATTGAGTAGTACAGGACCCGTTCTAATAGGAGCGACACAAGTCGCTCCGACTTAGAAAAAGGGTCCTGTACTACTTTGGGGCGACCTGGAGGTGACTTGCATTGACTTCAATTATATGAAGTCCCTGCAAGTCGCGCCACAAAGTCGTGTCGCGCCAGTCTGAATGGGCTGTAACTGTATTGTCTTCCCTCATGTTGTAAAGCACTGAGCAAACTGTTGACACTATATCAATTCTGTATAATAATAATTAAAAAATGGTCTACAATGTCCTGGCCCACACCACCCTATCATACTGTGACACATGGTGTGTTTGGGCCTGGAAGTAAAGAGAAACCTTGTATGTTACTCTGTTAGAGAGACTTCCCATCTAACGGACAGCAGGATAGGAAGTGAGGGTAATATCCAGTCAACAATAAAAACTTGGAAGTTCTCCAGTAAAAAAAAAGATTTGGCTGGAGTTGAGATTTAAGGTTCTGGCCAAATTATGCATTCATACGCAGGAATAAAACAAACTGGAAATAGGACCAACTGCTGGCAGCTGAGCTGTCAACACTTCACAATTTCAGTTAGAAAAGTGTGTACTTTTGTGAGATACTGTAAGTACTGATAAAAGATGGTAACTAGTTTAGGATTAAATGGCTTTCCATCATTATTTAGCCATCCGTATCATGTGAGGTTTATGGCAGGGATAATGATTATTAATACACACCCGTATTGCTCAGAGATATTTTTTTAAGGTGGTTTACCCTCAGGTTCATGTTTAGAGAACAATCTTCTCAAGCAAACATTGGAAAGTTCCCTTATTAACTGCAGAGCTGAAGTTAGTTCATGGAACATACGGTTTTTCCATAACTGCTAGCATCCTGTAATCTGTTGACGTGTCATTTCCAACCACAGACATCGAAAATGGTGTTTAGAAACTGTATATAGAACAATAATTGCCCCGAAATGAACCCTAAAGTGGTATCAAAGCTTTGTTTTTTGTTCTTTTTAATAACAAACACACTCTGTGCAATGGTTTTACGCAGAGCAGCTCCAATCCTTTTTCTTTTGGGTCACCTGCCGGCGCTCCTGGCTCCTCCCCCCTCGACCAGCCCCCCGGCAAAGCCGCTTGTGTGGAGACACGCTGCGTGCTTGCTCCCGTGCCGCTGCTCTATGCGTGAATAAGACACATAGAGCCGTAGCTTGGCCCTGCTCCCCATGCTCTCCTCATTGGCTCACTGATTAGGATTGACAGCAGTGGGAGTTCCCGCTGCTGTCTCAGCCAATGAGGAGGGAGGGTCCCAGGACAGCTGAGGCTATCATGAACATCACTGGATCAAAGTGAGCTCAGGTAAGGATTGGGGGGGCACTGCACACAGAAGGTTTTTATACCTTCATGCAAAGAATGCATGCAGGTAAAAAACCTTCAGCCTTTAGAACCACTTTATTGGGATTGTACATCCCATTAACACCCATCATACTATAAGAACATACCTAAAATATAAAATAAACACACAACAATGATTGTGGAAAAGTTTAGGCCGTGGCCCCTTTATTGGGTTTAAAACTATTTTTTTTTTAACCAAACTTTTTTTATTGAAGTAAAGTAGACATGTACAAATAAAAAAATTTCTCAACTTTTCCGTACATCAAGCATAACAGGTTGCATAAACAAAGGTATCCAAATACAGTCTAGTAAGTGGTTCGAAAGCAACAAGACAGTAGTAAACCCCCCAATGGCTTATATAGCTACCGTAAAGGCAGTTGTCTCGCCACCTACTGATAACATCCACGTCTCAAAATAACTCATGCACTTCAGAAAGAACCTGCTAGGAGAGGAATGGTCCTCAAAGAGATACTCATCACCCCCGGGTTTAAAACAATTTTATTTATGAAATGAACTTTAACTTTTAATACCAAACAGAACCACTGTTAAAGAGGAAGTAAACCCTCCTCAGGAAGTTGTACCTATAGGTAAGCCTATGATAAGGCTTACCTATAGGTACTGTAAATATCTCCTAAACATGTACGGTTTAGGAGATATTTACCTTTAATGCAGCCAGTGACGTCACTGGCGCATGCGCTCTGAAGGAACGGCTGATCGTGCCGTTCCTTCAGAGCCCCGTGCCGTGACCGTCGGCTCCCGCGCACGTGCGCGGGAGTGACGTCACCGCGGCTCCGGCCAATCAGATGGCCGGATGCCGCGATCCCGGAAGACGGGCGACTGAACATGTCGCTCGTCATACAGGTAAGAGAGCGGCACGGCGGGGGCTCATTCTAAGGTAAGTATTTCATAATGAGCTAGTATGCGATGCATACTAGCTCATTATGTCTTTCTCTTGCAGGTTGTAAAAAAAAAAAAACATTTTTGAACGAGTTTACAACCTCTTTAACCATTAACAGACCAACATGCTTATTCACTAAGACACAAATATTAAAATCTTATACCGACCAAATAACAGTTTACCAACCACTGTCCACCCACAAAGTGGGCGACATTACCCAAAGAGATGGACCTTCAATATCAAACAGAACTGTTGATCGTGCCCGCTCCTCCTGCAGTCTGGCTCCCGCTTTGTCTAATTACAGTGGAAGTGCAGCTCCGGTGGCGCCACCGAGACCGCGTGCACATAATCACGTACAAGTAGTACTGCCGCAGTAAATCTGCGTGGGGCGTTCGGGAAGTGGTTACAAGTAAAATGTATTTATAAAACAAATGGGTGTTAGGGGTGACAATCCCATGGGGCCACTATTTTATTCTTTCGTGGCCCTGACATTTTATTCAAGTATGAATTCCTACCATAGAAAAGTTCATACTATTGAGCTCAGCCTCTTCCAAATCTTCAAACTCGTTTTTTTTTTTGTTCTGTGATCTATTTTCTTGTTGGAGGGTGGCTACGTTCGTTATAACGCCAGTTATTTGATTGCTTGACAGTTAAGTTGAGAACACAAGCAACTGACAGTTATTCACAGCATACTTTCAATGTAACTGTTTTTGGAAACAGTTAAATGAATGTATTTAGTTCTGCTTTAACTCCTATACCTTATAAAAGCGGAGTTCCAGCCTAACACACTCACCTGCCTAACGGTCCAGCGATGCAGCTGCCCCAAGCCTCGCTCTTCTCCCTCTCTGCTTTCTGGTGCCGGCATCACTGGTGTGGGCACCCGGCTCTGACAGTTTGCGGCTTCACAGACGGGTACGCACTGCGCATGGGCGAGTTGCGCTACGCGTCGTGATTGGCCGGCAATCTTCTGGGACCTCGGGAGGGCCGCGGCGCTCAGAGCGGAAGTGGGAGCGGGTACCTGTCAAAACTAGGTACCCGCTCCCTCCCCCCACAAATGACATGGAACTCCGCTTTGGGTGGAACTCCGCTTTAAGTAGCTTTAAAAAAAACCTCACGTCAAATTGTGACTAGCACAATGAAAGTTTGCTTAGGATTAGAAATAGTAAATGTAGTAAGATTGCTACAATTACAATGATGGTAGTTGGCTTTTATCATTCAGAAAGCAAATTGCTGTGCATATTGTAAAAGCACTATGACAGGAGGTAGATGGGATTAGTTATATGACTCATTCTAATATATTCCTATTCCACCATTTGTTTAGTAGTTACCTTGGAAACACAATCATTTACGCCATGCTATCATGGAGCAAGAGGAAATGTTATGACTTCTGTGTCTGTCCGCTTTCATTTCTAAAGTATGCTGAACTTCCTGTAGGTCATTATCATGTAATTGAATATAATGGAAGGATCATTAGAAACAGTTATTTAACTAGTGCTTGGCGTCTTTGAGCTTGTCCTGTTCTTGTATGTTAGTTTAATGACAATAATGTCGAGGCATTGTGGGCAGCAAAGATAAGTGACACTGGAACATAGGATCAGATCCTGTAGCTACTGATGTATGTGGTTGCTTTTCTCATCAACCGAGAACAAAGGGGAAATTTGCAAACTTTTCCAGCCTATCAGATGTCTTTAATGCATGATGTTTTCTCTGGGGCAATCACTAGCACCCCGTAAGGTCTTTGCCAAAGTAATCTGTATTTTGGAGCAGTTTGCTATACTATATTACCAAAAGAATTGGTACACCTGCCTTATATTCACATAAACCTTAATGGCATCCCAGTCTTAGTCCACCCTGGCCCATCCTTTGCAGCTATAACAGCTTCAACTCTTCTGGGAAGGCTGTCCACAAGGTTTAGAAGAATATCTATGGGAATGTTTGACCATTCTTCCAGAAGCGCATTTGTGAGGTCAGGCACTGATGTTGGAGAGAAGGCCTGGCCCGCAGTCTGCACTCTAATTCATCCCAAAGGTGTTCTATCGGGTTAAGGTCAGGACTCTATGCATGCCAGTTAAGTTCCTCCACCCCAAACTAACTTATCCATGTCTTTATGTACCTTGCTTTGTGCACTGGTCCAAATCATTTGATGGAGGGGGGATTATGGTGTGGGGTTGTTTTTCAGGGGTTGGTCTTGGCCCTTTAGTTCCAGTAAAGGGAACTCTTAAGGCTGCAGCATACCAAGACATTTTGGACAATTTTATGCTCCCGACTTTGTGGGTACAGTTTGGGGATGGCCTCTTTCTGTTCCAACACCAGTGCACAAAGCAAGGTCCATAAAGACACGGATGAGCGAGTTTGGGGATAGAGGAACCTGACCACCCTGAACAGAGTCTTGACCTCAGCCCAATAAAACACCTTTGGGATGAAGTAGAGTGCAGACTGCGAGCCAAGCCTTCTTGGAGTTTAGCTTTATGGTGTGTTCACACCAGCTGCTGTGTTACAACACAGTACTTAGTGTGCGGTGTGGTCCAGCTGGATAAGTACAGTGCTGATGCACAGATTTTGGTGCATCGCACTGTTTACTTTTTTTTTCTTACTTAACTTTATTGAAGTGTCACATTTAATGATATTTAATAAAGTTCAAGTTCAGTTATTAAGATATTTAATAAAGTTCAAGTTCAGTTGGCCGCCACGTGAGGTGAGGCAGTGGATTGCCTCACACTGCGCTGTGCTGATTAAAGTATTGCACACAGTGCTTTTTTTTAGTGCACACTTCCTGTACAGCACTGCAACTCAGTGGTGTGAACCGGGCATATAAAGAGACAAGGCATTTTGGCTTGTAATGTGGTAGGACTGCGCTGGAATAGCCAACCGACGTAATCCCCACTGCATCTGGTGTGAATGTGCCCTAAATGCAGCTTGTGAGGGAATCAAAACTGATGCTGCAATTTAGGTGTAGGGCTAGATATCTATTTAAGCCGGCCATAGATGGTTTAAATCTTGGCCTGTTCAGCAGGGACTGGCCGATATTCGAACCATGTATAGACAGGCTTAATGTACCCAACTTGGGTACAACCAGCCTGTGAGATTTTACATGCAATTATTGCTAGCAGCTATTATAGCCCCCAGCAGTAATCACTATCTTCTCCTAGCGCCATGGCTCCCCCCACCTTCTCGCCAGGAGAACACAATGACTCCGCAGAAGGGATTCACTCGTCAACACTGTCTGCTCAGTCTTTGGCCAGCTTTACACATGGCTCCATAGAAAAAGGCAGTCATGTTACTGGAATTTGTCATTTCTCTATTATTTTACCAAAGAGAGATATTAATCAGGCAGAACAGTCAACCTTACCCTATAAGTCCCTGGTGCCAACCTGCGGCCCTTAGGGTAATAGCATTGATCTCTACTAGACTCCTGTAATGTGGCCAGAATTGTATTGCCTTCTGCAGCATATACCCAGCCAAAAATGTAGCATGTCCACACTCTGTGACCTTCATTTCCTCTATTAGATCTACAGTTTCTGGCAGTCCTCTCAAGCATTATATATATACTGCTCAAAAAAATTAAAGGGACACTTTGAAAACACATCAGATCTCAATGGGGAAAAAAATCTCATGCTGAATATATATACTGATATGAACTGGGTAATGTGTTAGGAAGGAAAGCATGCCATATTGTTTGATGGAAATGAAAATTATCAACCTACAGAGGGCTGAATTCGAAGACACCCCCAAAAATCAGTGAAAAAATGATGCAGCAGGCTAGTCCGATTTGCTGAAATTTCGTTGCAGCAACTCAAAATGGTACTCAGTAGTTTGTATGGCCCCTATGTGCTTGTACAGTATGCATGTTTGATAGTGTCTGGGCATGCTCCTAATGAGAGGACGGATGGTGTGCTGGGGTATTTCCTCCCAGTTCTGGACCAGGGCATCACTGAGCTCCTGAACAGACTGAGGTGCAACCTGGCGGCATTGGATGGAACGAAACATAATGTCCCAGTGGTGTTCTTTTGGATTTAGGCCATGCAAACATGGGGGTCATTCAATGGTATCAATTCCGTCATTGTCCAAGAACTGGCTGCATACTCTCGCCTCATAAGGCCGGGCATTGTCATGCACAGGTCGAACCAAGGACCCACTGCACCAGCGTGGGGTTTGACAATGGGTCCAAGGATTTCATCCTGATTCCTAATGGCAGTCAGGGTGTCATTGTCTAGCCTGTGGAAGCCTGTGCGTCCCTTCATGGATATGCCTACCCAGACCATCACTGACCCACCACCAAACTAATGATGCTAAATGATGTTACAGGCAGCATAACATTCTCCACGGCTTCTCCAGACCCTTTCACATCTGTCTCATATGCTCAGGGGAACCTGCTCTCATCTGGGAAAAGCACAGGGCACCAGTGGCGGACCTTCCAATTCTGGTGTTCAATGTCCAATGACAGTCAAGCTCCACGGTGCTGGGCAGTGAGCACAGGGCCCACTAGAGGACGTCGAGCCCTCAGGCCACCCTCATGAAGTCCCTTTCTGCTTGTTTGGTCAGAGATATTCACACCAGCTGGAGATCATTTTGTAGGGCTCTGGCAGTGCTCCTCCTGTTCCTCCATGCACAAAGGAGAAGATACTGCTCCTGCTGATGGGTTAAGGACCTTCTACGACCCTGTTCAGCTCTCCTAGAGTAACTGCATGTCTCCTGGAATCTCCTCCATGCTCTTGAAACTGTGCTGGGAGACACAGAAAACATTCTGGCAATGGCACGTATTGATGTGCCATCCTGGAGGAGTTGGACTGCCTGTGCAACCTCTATAGGGTCCAGGCATCGCCTCATGCTACCAGTTGTGACACTCACCCTAACCAAATGCAAAACTAGTGAAAAATAGTCAGAAAAAATGTGTAGGGAAAAAAAATGTCAGTGGCTTCCACCTGTAAAATCATTCCTGTTTTGGGGGTTGTCTCATTGTTGCCCATCTAGTGCACCTGTTGTTAATTTCATTAACACCAAAGCAGCTGAAACTGATTAACAACCCCATCCTCTACTTAACTGACCAGATCAATATCCCAGGAGTTTAATTGACTTGATGCTGTACTCTTATTAAAAAGTTTATCTATAATTTTTTTTTTTTCGAGCAGTGTATGTTGAACATTATGGGGGAGATTTACTAAAAGTGGAGCATTTAGAATCTGGTAGCTTCTAACTTCAGCTTGTTCAATTAGGCTCTGACAAAAAAAAAAAACACTGGAAGCTGATTGGTTTCTGTGCAGAGCTGCACCATATTTTACACTCTCCAGTTTTAGTAAATCCTTTGGTGATGTCAGGGGCTGCATTTGAGGCCCCCTTTAACTTTTAACCACTTGCCGACCGCCACAAGTATATATACTGCGGCGGTCGGTCAGCCCCGTGCAGGCAAAGTGACGTACCGGTACGTCACTAGCCTGTGAGCCAATAGGGGGTGAGCGCGCGCCGCCGGAGGCGCGCTCCTGCCCCCGCTCGTTCACGGACACCTCCGCACGAGTTACCGGCGGACCCAATGTCGGATACAGAGGGAGAAAGGCAGGCGGCTAATGCAAACACAGCCGCCTGTCATTCTCCCTTATATAACAGCAGAGATCAAACGGTCCTGCTATGTAGGACCGTTGATATCTGCTGTTACACACACAGCCACATCCCTGCACAGTTAGAAACACACCCCTAGGGACACACTTAACCCCTCCCTCTCCAATTAAGTTAACCCCTTCCCTGCCAGTGTCATTTTTACAGTAACAGTGCATATGTATAGCACTGATTACTGTAGTAATGTCACTGGTACCCCCAAAAGTGTAAAAAATGTCAGTCAGGGGTCCGATCTGTCCGCCGCAATGTCGCAGTCCCGCAAAAAAATCGCAGATCGCCGCCATTACTCGTTAAAAAAAAACAACAAAAATGACAAAAATCTTTCCCGTAGTTAGTAAACGCAATAACATATGTAGCAGAAAACAAATTGGCCAAAAATGTTAAAAAATTAAAATTTTTACATTTTTTTTTGAGAATTTCATATAAAAAAAATGTGAAAAATATTGTTATTTTTTCAAAATTGACGCACTTTTTTTGTTTATAGTGCATGATCAAAAAATCGCACAGGTGATCAAATACCACCAAAAGAAAGCTCTGTTTGTGGGAAAAAAAGGACGTGAAATTCGTTTAGGTACAGCGTCGCACGACCCCGCAATTGTCCGTTAAAGTCACGCGGTGCCGAATCGCAAAATAGGGCCTGGTCAGGAAGGGGGTAAAATCTTCCGGGGCTTAAGTGGTTAATTCGACAATCACTTGTCAAACTGGGTCATTGTAGACCTGATTTGATTTATAATTGCCCTGTTGTATATAAGCAAACAGCAGGGTAGCTCAGATCCACGGAGTGAATAAAAATCAAAATATTTGTTGGCATTTGAAAATCAAAAAAAATTAGTTTTTTTTCTAGTTTGAAGTCGCAGGTAACATTAGCGTGGTCATCTCAGCCCAAATGTAAGTTGTAATAATTTCCATCCCTAACAAGCAGAGGTTTCTTTTTTTTCAGCTCATTTCCAAGCTGTGACATTTAAGGCTCTGTTTATCATGCTGGGATTCTGTTGCTCTCTCTTTTTACATAGTCAGAGTGATAGTTTGCTGTAGCAGTGTCCCTGGGGCCATGAACAAGAATGCAGATTCTTTTCCCAGCATTTCACTGCAAAGGACTGACTAGATAATGAAACTCTATGTAACTCCGCATTCTGAAATATAAACATTTACATAGCAGCGTTCATGTTCAGTTTTTGCATTTACAGTGTGATCACGGCTGATATTTGACTTCACTTTTTTTACATTTGTTTATTCTTTAAGGGGGTGAAGTCAGTTTTTGGACTATGGGAGCAGTCAGGAATGTAAATAGTCCCTAGTCTGCTTCTTTTTCTTACTTTTAGTGCGGCTGTACATATCTCTACACCACAGTTTACTTGTCATACAAGTTGTCATAGTATGGTCAAAAAAAGATGCAACTTTAGGTTCTGTTCAACAATGTTTTACCCAATTTTCACCAAAATTGAAATTTTTTTCAATTGACTGGTAAAAAAAAGTATAATCGTTGATAAATGAAAATTAAAGCCTAACGAACTAACAGAGTGGCCCCTTACTTCCTCTTCCGGAGTCCCCCGCCGGCACTTTCCCCTCCTTTTTCCTGCGGGTGCCCCCATGGCAAGCTGTGTGCTATGGGGGCACTTGTACGGGTGTACTCCTGAGCCAGAATGTGTGCATCCATAGACATACACAGTGTGGCTTGGCCACGCCTCTTGCCCCCTTTTCACAGGATTTGACTGACAGTAGAAGCAGCCAGTGAATTTAGGTGTGAATCCAGGAAGAGAGACAAGGACATCGCTAGATCACAAGCAAAAACAGGTAAGTGTTTGGTGGCAAAAAAGCAGTGTGGGACTTTCACCTTGAAAAATGTTTTGACTTTAGAACCACTTTACCTCCAAGCATCTCTTCCAATAACATGTTGCAGTGTAATGGATGAAAATCACAGTTTCCTCTAAAAGCCAAGCTAAATTCCTGCCACGGGGACCATGCAATTTCCCTGCTTGTTATCTTCTGTTTCCCTCATTGTCCTCGTGAGTTCTCCTGCCTCCGGAGCCTATGAGAGTGGACCTGGTTAGTGGAAGTGTGGCCTCTACCGATAGGAGGTGTCCACATCATGCAGGTAGGGATGTGGACACCCAAAGAAGGATAACAGGAAGTAAACTGGGGAAGAGAGAAGGATTGTCAAGTGACACTCGTGTCAGGCAAGTAAAACGGGCATTTGGATAGGTTTTTTTAATTCAAAACATGAGTATTTAAGAACAATTTTGGGTAAACTTCAGCCTTTCCTCAGGTCTGACACATGTCTAATGATGTAAAGCACTGAAAAATGTCTGTATGCTTTTAGTATGCATCTATATATACACACACACATATATATATATATATATATATCAAATGTGTGTGTTTATATACAAAATGTGTGTGTGTGTTTATATATCTTTTGTGTAGGGGGACTATTTATTTTATTAACATTAGGTGGGGGGGTCTCCTCTGAGAATGCACGTGTACTCAGCAGTGGTAATTTACCACTGCTTAAAAAACGGGCACCGGAGTGCTTTTCGTACTGTTATCTCGCTAAGTCTCATGAGATTACAGGCAGCCCACCCACTTTTAAATGTGAGAAGTGAAGTTCTCCGCTTCATAAACAGGGTGCCGGAGGAGATAATTTTCCTGCCGAGAAGTGAACTGTGAGAAAAATTCTCAGTTTCATAAAGGTACACCTAGATGTGTGTCAGACCTTGAAGGGCTAAGCCTGAAACTGTTGATTGATCTGAAATTTGAAATTGTACAGCGGTGTTCTAAATATGTCCTTGGACTTATTGATTCTATAGTAAAGATTGTTGGAGTGCTTCAACCTTCTGCTTTAATTTATTAATAATGAGCATTGAGTATTGAGGATTACTTGGGCAAGTCCTAGATGCATGCACTTGATACAGAATGGTTTGATGTCCATTATCAAGTGGAATATATATATATATATATATATATATATACATATATATAGATATATAGGCTGCCATACCTGCCAAAGGACTGGTATTATGGGTCCATCCAGTCTTGAGATGTACACAGCTCTAACTCACAGCACAGCCTCATCAGGCAGAACAGGAGACCTGACTTTTCTCTGCTGCAGTTAGATAACACTTAGCAGGCCCTAGAACCTAGAGTTGCAGGAAAGAAATTGTCATGATTCCCCTATCAACACACACAGACAGTGTTGATAGGGGAATCCCTCCTGCTAAGCAATTGTCTTCTCTCGGCGGGAGGGGGGAAGGTAGGGGAAGCTGCCCCCGGCGGAAAAAGACAGTGATTAGTGACAGTGATTATTGCTATAGCAGCCGCTTGCGATAATCACAAGTGAATGCAGCAGGCTGGTTGTACCCTAGTTGATCGATCGATCAGTCAACTTGGTACATTAAGCCTGCCTATTAATGGTTTGAATCTCACCCGGTTCCTGCTGAATCGGCCTAGATTCGAACCATGTATGGCCGGCCCTACAGGGCTTGTCTTTCCCCCAAGCTGTGATTGGAAATTGAAAGAAGCAGCAGACTGATGGGATAATGTCTCTGGCACTCTGCCCTCTTCTCTTTATTAGCATACCCCCTGTTAGCACATGAGCACTGTAGCATAACTGGTTGTCTCATTGTGCTGATTCTCCCTTACCCAGTCTAGGTTCTGATGTTGATTAACTAAAAACTAAAACTGGAGCATGCAAAATCTGGTGCAGCTCTGCATGGAAACCAATCAGCTTCCAGGTTTTATTGTCAAAGCCTACTTTAACAATCTGAAGTTACAAGCTGATTGGCTACCATGCACAGCTGCACCAGATTTTGCACTCTCCAGTTTTGGTAAATCAACTCTATTGTGAGTTGCAAGAGGCTGAAACCGAGTCAAATTAAAGTAATTGTAAAGTCTCCTTTTAAAAATAAAACAATAACAAACATGTTATACTTACCTCCTCTGTGTAGTTGGTTTTGCACAGAGTGGCCTGGATCCATCTCTTCTCAGGTCCCTCAACTGTGATCCTGGCCCTCCCTCCTGTTGAGTGCCCCCACAACAAACAGCTTGCTATGTTGGCACCCGAGTCAAGTCAAAGCTCCCTGTGTCCATTCAGACATTCCTGATTGGCTGACTGACTTTGATTGACAGCAGCGAGAGCCAATTGCACTGCACTGCTGTCTCAGCCAATGAGGAGGGGAGTCCAAGGCAGCTGAGACACTCCTACAACATTGCTGGATAGAGATGGGCTCAGGTAAGTATTAGGGGGCTGCTGCACACAGGTTTTTTTTATCTTAATGCATAGAATGCATTAAGATAAAAAAAAACCTTCTGTCTTTACAATCTCTTTAAGGTAGTTATACTGCTGGCTTTTAATAATGTATTAAAAAAATGGAATGAAATGAAAAAAAGCTGTTGAGTCTTTTTATATTTGCTTGGACCTCAGCTTTATGGTCTGGTTCACACAAGTGGGACTTCTGATGCAGCTTGAGTCACACAGAATCATATGACAAGGGAAATCTTACCCGTTCTAATCAATGCCACCCAGAATGGTGCAATTTTTGAAAAGGTTCCAGCACTAATTTGGTGTGGTTGACTATGCGATTTGGCCCCACAAAATATGCAAAGTCGCCTCTAACACGTCACACCGCGTAATCACACTGTAAATTGCGTCAAAGCCGCATCGCCATAGTGTAAACCAAGCCTAAAGTCTCTTCTTACAGGTGAAAGCCATATCTGCTCCTCCAAACAACCTTTAACCACTTCAATACTGGGCACTTTCACCCCCTTCCTGCCCAGGCCAATTTTCAGCTTTTAGCACTGTTGCATTTTGAATTACAATTGCGCGTTCATGCAACACTGTACCTAAACCAAATTTATGTGATTTCTTCCCCACAAATAGAGCTTTCTTTTGGTGGTATTTGACCGAAAAGTTTGAAAAAAAAAAAGTTTTTTTGTTTATGTTATAAAATTTTGTAAATAAATACGTTTTTTCCTGCACTGATGAGCACTGATGAGGCCACACTGACAGGCACTGATGAGGAAGCATTGATGGGGTGGCACTGATGATGAGACACTGATATGCAGCACTGATGGGCACTGATAGGTGGCACTGCTATGTGGCACTGATAGGTGGCACTGATATGCAGCATTGATGAGCACTAATAGGCGGCACTGAAGGGCACTGATAGGCAGCACTGATGGGCACTGATAGGTGGCACTGATGGGCACTAATAGGTGGCACTGATGGGCACTGATAGGTGGCACTGATGGGCACTGATATGCGGCACTGATGGGCAATGATAAGCACTGGTGGGCGGCACTGATAGATGGCAATGGTGGGCAGCACTGATAGATGGCAATGATGGGCAGCACTGATGAGGAAGGCACTGACAGGCTCCATGAGCCTGTCTCCGCTCGAACTGAGGAAAGCCGATCAATGGCACTTCCTATTTACTATGTGACCAGCTGTGATTGGACAAAGCTGCTGATCACATGAAAAAGAGCCTACGTCATAGGCTCTTTACCGGAATCGGAGATGCGGTTTGTCAGTGACACACTGAACCATCGATCGCCGCTCTGCGCACCCCCCCCCCCCCCGGGGCGTGCAGATCGGTCTATCCTGCTGGACATCATATGACGCCCAGCCAGGATATAGCAACCACTTTGTGGCCATCATTTTGCTATATAATGGGCGGGAAGTGGTTAAGCAGTCATAACTGATGCACACCATCCAAAAAAGGGGCATGATTGAGTTATGTAGGGCCTCTGAGCCCCTGTTCAGCATTTTTTATCACCATTTCAGACTGCTGGATATGTCCGGCAGATATTTTGTGTGAATCCTTGTTGACAGTATCATTAGCTGCTATATAAATGTGGTAAATGTGTAAAAAGAACTCAGTAAAAAAAAATAACAGCTGGGATTTAACAGAGGGAGAAGTGTCTAATAGAAAGATTAAAAAACCCTAAAAATGTGTAAAAAAAGCAGCAAAACAGAAATTTCTCCTTAATAAAAAAAAAGGTCCCCTAAGAGATATCGATCATAGAAATTTTCCTAATAGAAGATTGTGTTTAAACCTATTTCCCTTTATGTTTCATCTTGTAGACTATTGATCGTTGAGAATGGATTAAATTGCCGGTAATGCAGTCCTCTTTTCTATCCCTTAGCTTGGTTTCTAGCTTTTCTCCTCCACCCATCTGATGTGCCTATGGCCTGCAGCACTCTAACAATATGAAGAGGTATCTGACATCTGGGTGGCTCTCCTTGTGTTTATATGTTTCTTTTCCTCTTAGGTACAGCTTGAGCTGCAATTACAAGTAGGCGTGGGAGGTCTGATTACAGTTTGCTCCGTGACTGTAAACTATATGAAAGTCATCCTCCAAATTTTATTGCAGCGTTCTCCAAGAGCACAGGCATTCCATAACACTAAATGGGCAGAATCATTTTTACTTTGCTGTCGGGGTTTTATATTAGTTTTTCATTTATTTTATATTTATATTCTATGTTAGGCATATTCTGTTAAAATTAGGTTGTTTGATAATCTTAAACACTGAAATATGCCTTATATTCTCTTTTGTGCTGTCAAAGTATACGCGGTGCTGGCCCCATTCACATCTATGCATGTTGCTTTTGAACATTTCTGCAGTGCTTTTTGCTGACTTTCTACGTTTTTTTTTTTTTTTTTTTTTTTACCACGATTTTGCTGTGATTTGGGTTTTGCTTTTTTTTTTTTGAAAATATGTTTTTGGGGAGATTTAAAAACGCAAAATACAAATTGCTGCAAATATGCGGTAAAGACGCGGTACATGCTTTTCTGCAGTTTCTCCATTAAAGCGTAACTCTACTTTTGTTGAGAAAAAAACATTCCCCTCTGGGTGATCTCTTTACATTGCAAGGCTTTTAACTAACTTTGTTTCAGATTCCTACCTTTTGTTATTCTGAAGAAATCATTGTTTGTTCCTCTTTGCTGAGTGGGTCTAATGGGAGGGGTTTCATAATTATCTATCAGCTGTGGCAGCTGCAGGGCTCTAATGAGGAAATCTGCTGGACCTGCATCCCTTTAGATGTGTTCCTATCGGGAGTATCTCACCAAAAATGACATTTCTGTTGCAGGGGATGCCAGAAATCTGACTTGTATCTTAGGCAGACTTCTGGGAAAATTAAATCAATTTTGCTATGTACATGCAATGTGTTAGAAAAAATCTTATAAATGGACAAGTTTGTGTTCAAAAGACTCATTATGCCTTCTAGATTATGTGGTGGGATTTTTGCTTTCCAAAATGGGGTCATTTTGTGGGTGTTTCCATTGTCCTGGTGCTCCAGGGCCTTCAAAAGTGTAATAGGTTGTCATAGGTTGTAATATGTGTAATTTATGCTCCTAGAATGCCTGAAGGTGCTACTTGGATGTTGGGCCTCTTTATGTTGGCTGTGTAAAAGTCTCAAACATGTGGTATCCCTGAACTCAGGAGGAGTAGCAGAATGTATTTTGGGTTGTAGTTACAAGTATGTCTATACAGTGTGTGAGAAATAACTTGGTAATATGACCATTTTGTGAAAAAAAAAAAAACATTTCATGTTGCAAAGAATTGTGGGAAAAAATTACAACTTCAAAAAACTCACCATGCCTCTTACTAATTATCTTGGAATGTCTACTTTCCAAAAAGGGGTAATTTGGGGGGTATTTGTCACTTACTGGCATGTTAGTGTCTCAAGAAATGAGATAGCCCATCAGTACATCAGGTGTGATCGATTTTCAATGATTGGCACCATGACTTGTAAGGGCTCTTTCACACGGAGCGGACCGCATTGCGATCCGCTCCGGCACTTTTTTTTTTCTTCACGGAGCAGGTGACACTTGTGTCATCCGCTCCGTATGTCCGCATATCATCCCATCCGTTTGCGGATGATATACGGACATAATGTATGTCTATGGGCATTGCGGATGTCAGCGGATGACACCGCTGACATCCGATTTTGCATCCGTTCCGTTTTTAAACGGAACGAAAATAGGGTTCTGTTCCGTTCCAAAAAACGGAACAGAACTGAAAGGAGGAAAATCGGATGTCAGCGGATGGTCATCCGCTGACATCCGCAATCCCATTTACATACATTATGTCCGTATATCATCCGCAAAAAAATAGGATGATATACGGACATACGGAGCACCCGTGTGAAAGGGCCCTAAAACATTCACAAAGACCAAATAATATATTCTTTTTTTTATCTTTTTTTTTTTTTTTTTTTACCAAAGCTATGTAAACAGTATAACTTTTGGTCAAAATTTATGAAGAAAAATTACTACATTTGCAAAATTCTAGTTTTCGGTTTCGGTCTTTTTTCATTGATAGCGAAAAAACAAAAAAAAAAAAAACAATAATGGTTATATACCACCAAAATAAAGCTCTATCTGTGTGAAAAAAGGATGAAAATTTCATATGGGTACAGTGTTGCATGAGAGCACTGAAAGCTGAAAATTGGTCTGGTTAGAAAGGAGGTTTAAGTGCCCAGTGGGTAAGTGGTTAATGAACAGATTTTGGTGTTTGTTCAGGAAAGTCCATTCACTCCTAATCTAATGTTAAAGCAATTTTTTTAGAACTATTTTTGAATTACATTCCTCATATCATTGAATGTACTAATGATATTTTATGTACAAATGTTCTAAAAGTGGAACTATACCAATCGATTTAACGATTTCACAAACCACTTACATTCCCGGCGTGCTGGGAATGCTAACTGTCACATTTGAAAATAAGTGAAAGGTGCGCTGATTAAATAATGTGTGTAAGCTGCGACCAAAGATCCAAATAATGGAAAATTAAAGTGAAAAGGTAAATTCTGGTTTCCTCCCTAATCGGGCATCCACTGAGATAGGAGGTTCTGACACAAGAGGAGCGGGTACAGTAGGCCGGGGGGACACAGGGACAGACACAGAAGGAATACTAACAGATACAGGAGGGGTGGGCACAGGGACTAGGGAGGGATCCTGAACAAGACCAGGGGAGTCAGTCACCGCAGGGGAGGATGGTACACCAGGGGCCTCATCCTCCATCCTGTCCAGCCTTAACAGGTCATCTATCACCTCTCTATCCATATTATGCCAGGCTTCAGGACATCGGCTGTAGGGGTGACCAAGGCGCAGGCACAGGTTGCACCTTATGGCCTGGGTGCAGTCCCTGGCCACATGACCCTGTCCCCGACACACTGAACAGATCAGTGCTGAACAAGAGGAGCTAAAATGCCCCTTTTCTCCACAGCGGTGACACAGTTTTGGCTGACCGGGATAAAAAATAGTCATCCTATCCCTCCCTATAAAGGCAGAGGAGGGCAGGTGACGGACAACATTCCCATCCCTAGCCAACCTGACCGTTACCGACCAACCCCCGGTCCAGATGCCACGCTCATCATGAATTTTATCCGGCCTGGTCAAAACATCCCCATAATTTCTCAACCAGACCTCTAAGTCCCGAGCAGGAACACTCTCATTTGTTAGGATAATAGTAATTTTCTTTACTGTTGACCTTTGGGAAACTGCCACTGGCACCAGACCTTCCCATTCAGGTCTTGACCTGCACCGAGCCATATATCGTTCCCAGAACAAATCAAGACCCTCTGCTCTGGTGAAACTAACTGTGTATTCCCTGCTTCCAGCCACATGTATCAAGGCATATAGGTCATCAGCCCCAAAACCCATATCTAAAACCAGGTCCACCACCATTCGCCTTGCCAGAGGGACTGCACCACCTTCCCATTTAAGGAGGACTATGTTCCGCCTTGGACCCCCAGCAGAAGCCATAGATCCAAGACCAGATCCAATGGTGCTCATAGTGGCAGCCTGCGAGGGAAAACCCTGATTAGAAGCAGAGCTCCTCCTTGATTGTAACCCTGGCTTGTTGATATTGCCAGGAGCACAGCTTACCACCTGTGCAAATGTAGGTTTATTAGGGCCAAGACCCCACACTGATGTCACATTATCAGGTACACTACTATTATTATTTTTACCAGCTTGGCCTGAACAAGCAGCATTATCAGTTCCACACACAATGATGGGTTCCACCAGGCCTGCAATGTTATTAGGAATAACTGTTTCTGATGCAATACCAGGTGCTTCCTGCTGCTGCGCTGTAGAGTCCTGTTCAACAGTGACTGAAATAGTTTTAAGCTCAGCAGAAGGGGGGTTAATCGGCTCTTCTGGGTTTTGTAGTTCCTGAGCAGAAATGTCATTTTTTAAACAAAACATTTCCTGTTTAGAGACATCAGCAGCAGGCACAACATTGCTGAGTATAGGGGAATCACACTGAGTGTCATTAGAAAACCCATCACTAGGCAAGGTGCTAAAAGGCACAAAAACTGTTTTATCTTTTACCTGGGGCTTTATAGCCTTTATTTTATCAGGCACACTGTCAGGTAAGTCCTCCACACCACCAAACACCAGCTGATCTTCTTGCATTGGAGACTCCATTACCTGTATAACTTTCAGCATGCCTCCTGAGCCCTGAGATGGCAATGGGCTGCTTACCTCACCTTGAGGGGGAAGGGGGTCAGAACTGGGGGTCCCCTCCTCCACCTCCATCTTTGCAAACCTTCGTTCATTGCAAAACTTCTCCCTGAAGGGACCATCTCTGCCTTCCATCATGGCCACGATAGTTTCTTGATGTTCCACATGGACTTTCGCTAATTGGACCTCTGAATCCATGGATCCACGGTTCTTGCTGAACAAGCCTTCACGCTGCTTTCTCAGGCGTTTCAAATCCGCTCTAAGCTTGTAGAGCTTGTCTCTTTCCTTATTGAGGACTTTGATCCCGGCCACCACTCGCTCCCGAATGGATCCAGCATCTTCATCCTCACCAGGTGCAGAGAGATCACCAACCACGGGCTGCACAGGAGCATGCATGCCATCCATCCGCCCAGGGGATGACTGAGAGCCTCCAGCAGGAGAGGCCCTGCTGGCCTCCATGGCTTCCCCAGAAGGGAGCCAGGAGAGCTGGGAGGGATTTCACCTCACTCCCCTCTTACACAGATCACCTGCAGCAGCTCCAGGCACACAGCCAGAGAACCTTCCAGCAGCCACACCCGAAGCTGAATGATGGGGCACTATTCCTTCCACTGACACCAATGATGGGTGACTATTCTTCCCACTGACACCAATGATGAGGCACTATTCCTCCCACTGACACCAATGATGGGGTACGATTCCTCCCACTTACACACCAATGATGGGACACTATTCCTCCTACTGACACCAATGATGAGACACTATTCCCCCCACTGACACCAATGATGGGACACTATTCATCCCACTGACACCAATGACGGGGCACTATTCCTCCCACTTACACACCAATGATGGGACAATATTCCTCCTACTGATACCAAAGATGGGACACTTTTCCTCCCACTGACACCAATGATGGGGCACTATTCCTCCCACTGACACCAATGATGGGGCACTATTCCTCCCACTGACACCAATGATGGGGCCCTATTCCTCCAACTGACACCAATGATGGGGCACTATTCTTCCCACTGACACCAAAGATGGGACACTTTTCCTCCCACTGACAGCAGTGATGGGACACTATTCCTTCCACTGACACCAACAATGGGGCACTATTCCTCCCCCAAATAAGATGCGTTGTTTACTCCCACTGATGCCAGGGCAATTTCTGCTCTTACTAGCCACAGTCCGGCCCCCTTGAAGTCTGTAAACTGGCCCTTTTTTTAGAAAGTTTGGAGACCCCTGCCTAAGAGTATAACATTTATAAACATCTCTTAATTTCATTTCAGATATACAAAGTGAAAAACTGTTTATAACCATGCTGTGCTCTTCTGCTCTACTAACTGCTGTAGTAGCCAAAAGAAAGGAACAAATGACATTTGGTACTTTTCTTCCATGACATTATTGGGCATTTTCATTTGCTATGAAACGCTGTTTTCCATAAACTCAGTTTCTGAACATTTCTTACACTTTCAGTGTTTTTATGTCTTTACTGCAAGCTTTTTCATCATTCTCTGCCAATGTTCACAGCAACCATTGCCAGGTATGATCTATTTCACTTTATAACCAACTCACTCTGCTTCAGTCTGTCCCAAAGATCCAGTTATATGTATTTCAACTGTTAGCTGTTTGGCTGGAGCTCTACTTTATTTGGGTGTACCTGTATGTGGCCAAACCTGTCATTGAGCCGCGAACACAACACTTGCATTGTATTGTATGGGGGCACACAAAAAGCTGCGCACTTCCCCTTTTCAGGTTGGAAGAAGAGACACTAGAGGTAGATCTAAAGTCACAAAGACAACAGAAAAAGAACAGATCAGTTCAGTAGTTGTGTTGCCTTCTTTTAAATAACTGTAGTCAATGTCGAGTAAGCATATTCAATTGTTTTATACATCAGCAACCTGAGATTTACTTGTTTAATCAGATTTCACTGAAAGCTAGCGACAAAAGTCAACTGTGTATCAA
Source organism: Pelophylax lessonae (assembly GCF_965119305.1). Classification (NCBI taxonomy): domain Eukaryota; kingdom Metazoa; phylum Chordata; class Amphibia; order Anura; family Ranidae; genus Pelophylax; species Pelophylax lessonae. The sequence goes on from NC_138768.1 coordinate 353,650,554, forward strand.
AAACCTGCGACTACGCTTCTCTGCAGGCCAAGCTGGACCACGTTTGGAAAATCAATTAAGGACAGGATTTGTTCCGCATATTAATTAGGATTTGTTCCTCATGTTGAGAGGAGAGCTATAATTATTGTGTCATGATTACATTTTCAGATAAAATTAGGTTAATTGATTTAGTCATTATTCAAGGTAAATGGTATATGCCAAGACATATTTAAAAAAAAAAGAAAAAAAAAAACCTCCTGCTGTGATTTTTTTTTCCATTTCTTTTCATTTTAAAATGAGGAACCTTTTTACATTATATATATACACTGAACAAAATTATAAACGCAACACTTTTGTTTTTGCCCCAATTTTTCATGAGCTGAACTCAAAGATCTAAGACTTTTTCTATGTACACAAAAGGCCTATTTCTCTCAGATATTGTTCACAAATCTGTGTCTAAATCTGTGTTAGTGAGCACTTCTCCTTTGCCGAGATAATCCATCCACCTCACACGTGTGGCATATGAAGATGCTGATTAGACCGCATTATTATTGCACAGGTGTGCCTTAAGGTCCGTACACACTTGACGGAAATCGGACGAAATATCCTCCGATTTTTCTCTCTCTTGCTCAGCGTTCATAACCGTTTTTAGTTGACAGTGCATAAATGTTCACGAAATTTCTTGTCTGATTTTTTAATTTTTTTGGGGGAAATTTGTTCCTAGCAACTTCAGATCATGCGCGGCCTTTCCTATCCGATTTTTCGTGGACGTACTGCATACACATTAAACGAAAATTGGTCGTCTGGAGATGGACGATAACAATTTTGGTGTTTTTCCCTCCGTTTTTTTTTTCGTTGAAAATGTCGGCATCGGCTGCTGAAAGTTGTGTACATACTAGCCGAAAATCGTACAATTTTACCTCGGACGGGAATCCATATCTGTCATCATCCGTTTTTTGAAACTGATCAAAGCTCTATTTTTCCTCCGTTAAAAAAACGGATCGGACGAAAAACAGATGTAAACTGACCAATGGTCAGTTTTTCATCCGTTTTTGCATTCATGTAAAAAAAAAAATTGATGAAAAACTGATGATACCTGGTGAAAAACTGATGATCCCTGATGAAAAACGGATGAAAAAATGATGAAAAACAGATGAAAAAATGATGAAAAACGTATGAAAAGCTGACGAAAAGACGGATGAAAAACTGATGATCCCTGATGAAAAACTGATGATCCCTGATGAAAAACGGATGAAAAACTGATGATCCCTGATGAAAAACGGATGAAAAAATTATGAAAAAATGGATGAAAAAATGATGAAAAAACTGATAAAAAAACGGATGAAAAACTGATGATCCCGATGAAAAACTGATGAAAAACTGATGAATACTTCATCCATTTTGGCGTGACTGAACTGATGAAATGAACGGTCCGTATGTGTGAAAGGGGCCTAAAATGTGTAGTTTTACTGTATGTGGGGGGGGTCCAAAAACAAGTCAGCATCTAGTGTGACCACCATTTGCCTCACGCAGTGAAACAAATCTCCTTGGCATAGAGTTGATCAGGTTGTGGATTGTGGCCTGCGGAATGTTGGTCCACTCCTCTTCAACGGCTGTGTGAAGTTGCTGGATATTGGCAGGACCTGGAACACGCTGTCGTATAGGCATATCCAGAGGATTCCAAACATGCTCAATGGGTGACATGTCCGGTGAGTATGGTGGCCATGCAAGAACTGGGATGTTTTCAGCATCCAGGAATTGTGCATAGATCCTTGCAACATGGGGCCGTGCATTATCATGTTGCAACATGAGATGAAGGTCGTGGTTGAATGGCACAACAATGGGCCTCAGGATCTCGTCATGGTATCTCTGTGCCTTCAAAATGCCATCAATAAAATGCACCTCTGTTCATCGTCCATTATATATGCCTGCCCATACCAAAACCCCGTCGCCACCATGGGCCACTCGATACACAACGTTGACATCAGCAAACCGCTCACCCACACTACGCCATACACCCTGTCTGCCATCTGCTCTGTACAGTGAAGAGAACACCTCTCCAAAGTGCCAGACGCCATAGAAAGTGAGCATAGTAACAACCGCACTCAAATGGAATAAGTGCTCTATTAGTTCCAACCTGGATAGGTACACCTCCATCCAACGCTTTTAGTCAAATGTTGTCTTTTTTGTTTCCAAAAGCCCTTTTCTGTTTTTTTTTTTTCTGTTTTCTTTTGGCAGACCAAGTTGCCCAGCAAAAGTGGCTGTTAGAGGTTTGAGACAAATCATTTACAATGACAGGAGTGCTAACAAAGGCCATGTTTATTTATCTAGTTAAAAAAAAACTATCTCAAAAGGGAGAGGTGCTGTCTGCACCTCTGTTAGGCCCTTTCACACATACGGACCGTTCATTTCATGAGTTCAGTCACGTTTTTTTGTCATCAAGTTTTTTTCAGTCCACATCAGTTTCACATCTGTTTTTAATCCTTTGTCATCCATTTTTCATCCTTTGTCATCCGTTTTTCATCCCTTGTCATGAGTTTTTCATTCGTTATCATCCTTTGTCATTCATTGTCATCTGTTTTCATTCTTTGTCATCCGTTTTCATTCTTTGTCATCCATTGTCATCCGTTTTCATCTGTTTTCATCCATTGTCATCCATTTTTATAGTTTGTAATCCGTTTTCATCTGTTTTCATCCTCTGTCATCCGTTTTCATCTGTTTTCATTCTTTGTCATCCGTCGTCATCCGTTTTCATCCTTTGTCATCCATTGTCATCCATTTTTTATCCGTTGTCATCCGTTTTCATTCTTTGTCATCCGTTGTCATCTGTTTTTCATCAGTTTTCATCCTTGCTCATCCGTTGTCATCCGTTTTTCATCCGTTGTCATCCGTTTTTCATCTGTTGTCATCCGTTTTCATCCGTTATCATCCGTTGTTATCCGTTTTTCATCCGTTGTCATCTGTTGTCATCCGTTTTCATCTTTTGTCATCTGTTGTCATCCTTTTTTCATCCGTTGTCATCCATTTTCATCCGTTTTTATCCCTTATTTTGTCCAATATGTTTTTTTAATGGATGAAAAATAGGGCTTTCATCCGTTAAAAAAAAATGGATCTTGACAGAAGCAGATGAAAACAGATGTAAATGACTGATCATCCATTTACATCCGTTTTTCCATAGGAATGCATTGATGTCCGTTTTTCTTCCGTCATCGGATGGATGAAAAACAGACGAACGGTTCGTATATGTGAAAGGGGCTTTAGGGAAAGGCACCCTCTCTATTTATCCTGTTTATCATTATCATCTTTCAATAGGGACACTAGTTCTGGTGACCTGGGGGTCCCCAAGGAATTCTCTTAATTTGCAGGGATTTCCTCTCACTTCCTGTTTGGCTATAGGACAGCAAGTGAAGGCAAATCTCCGCAATGGGACACATATGACGAAAATAAAAACTTACAGGGGTTAAAACCCTCACTTAATCTATCCCATATGAAAAAAAAAAGTTTTGCCTGTAGTTTTACTTTAAGCCTCATACGCAAATTGGGCTCTTTCACATGGACTCCGTGCTGCTCGGCGGGGGATTGATACACAGATCCCCCGCTAAGCAGGAAGGTGACAGCTCCCTTTCCGCTCTGTGTGCGGAGAGGGAGGTGTCAGAGCCCCATGCATCTCTAAGGGGGAATCGGATGAGAGCGGATGCCCCCCCCCCCCCGCCGCCAAAACACTCCAGTTAGCGCTCTCACCCATCAGCTGAGAGTGTTGAACGGGAGCCGGTCGGCAGACCCTTTTCGGTTATAAGCCTTTCGGCAGAAGCCGGCCAAATGGCCAGCTTCCGTTTGACCGGCTGCTATACACACGGGACAAATGTTGGCAGATTTATTCGAAACATTCGGCCCGTGTGAACTAGGCCTATGGCTTTAAATTGTTTGCCACTTAGTAAAGTTAATCTAAATTTTCCTAGTCTGTCTAACACTGCCCTCTCCACAAATTAATAGCACTGCTGTCTGAGAGTGACTACACCGCTCCTCCATACCTACAGTGAAAGATTGAGCGTAGCCACCCTAAGACAGGCGGTGTTTTACTGACAGGATCACCAGGTAAAAATAGGTGAGTAATGCGGCCTGTACATCTAAGGATGGGTAAGCTACAATATATTACATTTTGTTCTTTGGCTTAGATGCACTTTAATACAAAATACTGTAAATGCAGTTTAGAAGCAAACCACAACCCCTGAAAGCGATGATTGGTGAATTATGAAAGCTCATGTAATCAGAGTATAATGGCTTTTAGTGTGCGGTTTTCAGGAAATAGAAAAATGACAAAGATCTTTGTTTATATGAACGGCCGATTTAGAAGACAGGATGTACATTAGAGGACGCTCTTCAAAATACATGTTTTTTTTTTCCAATTCTATCCTATTAGAAACAATGTTAATAATTCGTCATGGTGTGTTTGTGACTGTTATATGCAACTCAAAGTTAATAACGGATTTTTAGAGTTAAAACGCATTAGTTTCAAGTATAGCGAATTGGACCTTACTATGCTAAGCATCTCATGTGGCAACCGTTCCATTTAATCTGTTAAATAATTCAATGCCTGCTGCATTTTGTCGTAGACTCCTGTTTTCTCCTTGACATGTAAGAAAAGCCAGATTTGATGTTCAGTGTATTGAGGCAGCTTTTTAGGAAAGTGCTCTTATTATAGTCTTTGTACCTTTGAAAGCATGAATTATTTCCAGTAAGGTTCTCATTACAATTTGTGTGTAAAGGTTGACTCTACAAGGGTGGAGTGTCTGTGCTTCTATTTATGACAGCTTTTATGGTTTATGTGGTTAAGTGAACACCAAATTTGTAGAAGGTTTACAACGTTTTATTCTTAATCGAATATTAATTGTTGTCAAGGTTTCTACAGACATTTTTCCAGCTGTAAAACAAAGAAAAGAGGACGCCATAACCTTACCCACGTGATATCTTTAATAATGTATAAAAAGAGATATAATCACAAACATATTCAAGCTAAAAGCATTTCACAGTCCATAGTAGATGCAAAACATCACATGCCTGACGAAGGGGTCCTTCGTGGCTCCGAAACGTTGCACTGTTTCTGATGTGACCTTTTTGCAATAAAGCTTTTGGACTGACGTGAAATTCCTGCTTTCTTACATATGCCCCCCTCCTGCTACCTATGCTTCCTACCCTATGTAAAAAGTATATGGTATATGTATACTTGTGTTATTTCAGCCCACTCCAGTCACGTGATCTGCAGTTGCAGCTTCAATGTGTCAGTGAGCGGTAGAGGAAGGAGTGCTGACATCATCTAGGCTAGTGGAGCCTATGAGTGACATCATTGCTCCCAAAATTAACATCTGTTGTTGAATGCTATCTCCTCTCCCCTGCAGCCAGCGGCTCGTGGACATGGGATTGCATGACCAGACCGAGTAGGCAGCAAATCTAGCAGAAGGGGGAGGGGACATTTTTTTTTTTTTTTATATATTTCTTTATTGATAATTTTTCACATATAGAATTTATTACAGACATTTCATCTTAAAAAAAATTATCAAACATCCACCCTACCATTCTGTACGTTTTCTTTCACAATACTAAAATATTATAGAAATTTCTCCCCGATCCTCCCTCCCTCTTCCCTCCCTCTTCCCTCCAAGGGAGGGGACATTTTAAGAATAGTTATGTTTTGGCAGGAATTCCACTTTAAGTTAATACTTTAATATTTATCTTTTGTGTCTTTCTACTACTCTTTACACATACTTATGGAGGAGAAAACATGTTGGTCCTAGTTGACATTTTCTACTTTGAGTAGCCATACACAGCTATTATGAATTGCCATATGCGGCTCAAATTTTGGCCATTTAGCAATTCCCTGTCTGCGCCATCCTTCTCCACAGATTTGAATTTAACCACTTGCCGAGCGCTCACTGCGCTGGTACTGCGGCAAAGTGGCTCGTTCCCGTCCAGCGATGTAGACCTACGTTGCTGGACTCCTCCCCTTGTGGGCGGCGCACGCGCGCCGCCGGAGGCTTGCTCCCGCTGTATTCAGTCACAGCGGGAGTTGGGCCAGGGGAGGGGCGGCGGTGATCACCGCCGCTCTTCCCCGATCGTCGGGAATCGAGTTTGGAGATCCGCCCGCTTGTGTAAACAAAGCGGGCGGATCTCCTAAGTGACAGACAGTGACAGATTGCAGGGTTCAGCATAGCTGAACCTACGATCTGTCCCTGTGTCACTCAGTCACCTCCCCCACACACGTTAGTAAGCACCAGGCATACATTAACCCCTCCCTCTCCAATAAAATTAACCCCTTCCCTGCCAGTGTCATTTTTACAGTAACAGTGCATATGTACAGCACTGATTACTGTAGTAATGTCACTGGTACCCCCAAAAGTGTGAAAAATGTCAGTCAAGGGTCCGATCTGTCCGCCGCAATGTCGCAGTCCCGCAAAAAAAAAAAATGCAGATCGCCGCCATTACTCGTTAAAAAAAAACACCAAAAATGACAGAAATATTTCCCTTAGTTAGTAAACGCAAAAACGTTTGCGCAAACCAATTAAAATACGGTTATTGTGATTTTTTTTACCAAACATAGGTAGCAGAAAACAAATTGGCCAAAAATTTTAAAAAATTTTGATTTTTACATTTTTTTTGGGGGGGGGAATTTCATATAAAAAAATGTGAAAAATATTGTTATTTTTTCAAAATGTACGCTTTTTTTTTGTTTATAGCGCAAAAAGTAAAAATCACACAGGTGATCAAATACCACCAAAAGAAAGCTCTGTTTGCGGGAAAAAAAGGACATAAATATCGTTTGGGTACGGCGTTGCACGACCGTGCAATTGTCAGTTAAAGTCGCACAGTGCCGAATCGCAAAAAGTGGCCTGGACGTAAGACAGCAAAATCCTCCGGTGGTAAAGTGGTTAATGGAATTCAATTTCAAAAATACTGGAGCTGGATGGAAAATGGTAGGCTGAATGATGACTGATCCGGTCAGATGTAGACACTGTTGAAATATTTTGATGAATACAATAGCCCCTTGGGGTACAATCCCCCTTCCACACTGTTGAGCATGGATGGGGGAATTGAGTGATTTCATTCAGCTTAATGGGCTGAAGTTGTAGCTGGCCAGCTAGAACCTGTCCTAGGTTGCTAATATGACCTACATGCATATACAGCTAGACCTGTTAATAACCTCAATACAGTGCATATGTTTATATGTGAGAGACAAAAGCAGAGTTATTTAATGTGATTTCATGTTTGGATGTCACATAACAGTTGTATGTTGTGTTCACAGAAGCAAAATGAAATTTGCCTGTAAGATTCATTTATATGCCTGTAAGGTAAGCTCAGACACAGCAGAATTTAAACCAGAAAGCACAGAGTTAAACTTTATTACCCATAAGGAGTTTGTGGCCAATCACAGCCAATCTCACACTCAGCAACAGTCTTGGCCAATCACAGCCAGCCTTACACCCATTTTCTTTCTCTGAAGCCTCATGCTTCAGCCAGCCTTCTCATTCCACTACAGAGCAAGAGAACTGAATAGACACACAGATCCACAGAGCAGTTTTATGGAAGCAAGTGGCCAAAAATAGGTAATTAACAGTTATACATGTTCCTATTGTTAGTAATGTGATTAGAGCTGTATACTGAACTAGTTATGTGTTCACTTGTAGTTCCACCAGACAAACAAACAAACAAACAAACTATCAAACTTCAAAAGTTATATCGAATTCAAACTATCGAACAAACCCAAGGAAACAAACCCAAGGAAACAAACCCAAGCAAACAAACCCAAGGAAACAAACCCAAGGAAACAAACCCAAGCAAACAAACCCAAGGAAACAAACCCAAGCAAACAAACTCAAACAGCAAACAGCAATAGAGAGAGAAATATATCCACCATTTGTTATACTGTATTCAGCACATGTTGTAAATGGACTGTCTGCTGCAAAAGTGTCACTGTTATCTATGAAGAAAAGTTGAAGTTAATAAAGAAGATATCTTAAGCGTTTGGTGTGCTCTTTAAACCTACTGCTTTCCATAGAACGGTATTAGAGGAATTTATGTAGTAACAGACAGTCTGGTTAGACTGAAGTCAGAGAGATGAAGTTCTTCTAATGCCACAGCGCATAAGGCACTTTGTAGTGCTGCGCCTGCCACAGAAGTGTATGGCTAGCCTAAAAATTTGACGTGTTATTGCAATTCTACAGGCTGTACCAATGCTGTGCAAACAGGCAACATGGAATACAAATTGACTCAAGTCAGTGGGACTTGTCGTATCCTCCATCAACCTGCATATGGCAATGACCATGTACACGGCGGGTGCATTGCCCAGATCAGGAAATCTGTAGAAGCAATATCTCATGGGATTTGGTCTACACTGAAAGCAGCAATGCGAAATGAATGCAAAGCAAAATGCCTGATATTTGTTAGTTGTGATCTTATGCTACAAAAGTATAAACATTCTAAAATGATTTTAGAAAGAAGTCTGTAAACTCAATTAAGAAAAGTGTCAGTGAATATATAGTAAGCTCTGACAGGCTTGCTTGTAACTGAAGCCAAACTTTTCTCTTGCCTCTAGCTGCCTCTTGGAATTTCCATCGTTACGAATGGAAGGTGACACCACTGAAATAGATTTGAAAGTAACATATTTGTGAGATGATATAAATAGCATTACCCAAATGTTCTGTGAAGCAAGCTGCCAATAACAGTAGCTTTGGTAGCTTGTAGAGCAAATCTATTGGTGCAGGTAAAATGTTTACTATGTTGTTTAAGATCCTGCAGATTAACATTGAACGAATGACCGCTTATATTTTTATGTAAAATTTGAAGGCAAACACCCCTAGTTGACTAAACTAACCTCACAAACTCATAAATTATTGGTTGAGAACCAAGGCTGTAGAGATGGGGATAAGGTAAGCGGTCTCCGGTTCTTGAAGAGGAGCCGTACTAACGAAGCTGTGCCCAAGTGGTTTTAAAGCCTAAACATTTTTAGGCTTTTTAATGCATTCATTTTTTTACCTTAATGCATTTTTCAAATAAAAATAACAAACATGCCTATACTTACTTATACTTTTTGCATTGGTAGTGGATGTAAAAAAAAAAAAACGGATGAAAAATGGATGAAAAACGGATGAAAAATGGATGAAAAACAGATTAAAACGGACGTAAAACGGTTGAAAAATGGATGAAAAATGGATGGAAAACTGATACAATTTTGTCCGTTTACATCTGTTTTTCATCTGATCCGTTTTTTTGACGGATGAAAAATAGGGCATTCATCCGTTCCAAAAAAACGGACATTGACGGAAGCGGATGAAAACGTATGTTAACGGATGATCATCCATTGTCATCTGTTTTTACATAGAGATGCATTGATGTCCATTTTTCATCCGTCAACGGATGGATGAAAAACGGACAGGGGCCTAAAGCTTTGAAAATGAAAGCTGAAAGCTGATTGGTTATCATATACAGCTTCTCTAGATTCTGGCCTCGTCAGTAAATTCACCTCGTTGTATTGTCTTTCAGCTTTTCTTTTGCATCTTGCGGTGTTTTGAGAGAAGAAACTTTCTAACTGTACAATGAAAAAGTGGCTGACAGCATGCCACGCTGAATCCACAAATGTGCTCTATATGGATTTGCTTGGTTTATAAAGCTGGTCATGCTTGGTTGGCCATATCTCAAAAGTTAAGCAAGCTGGAGGGCACAATTGTAGTAGTGAGATGTTGTCAGATGCTGATTGGTAATGGATGTCTTGTTTGGTGAAGCAAAGCCTAGCAAGTCAAATCCAGAATGGACAGGCTATCTACCAAAGTGAAAAAAAAATTTGCAATAACTTTAAACATCCAATTATGTGCAGAAATCTTTCTTGTTAAAATTATACTGCACACGATTGGATGATTGAAATGAACGTAACTTCACTTAAGTAATAGATTGTTAAAAACAAAATACAACCATTGTACTGCAAATGCATGATTCTGACTTTATTTTAGTATCTTGTAAACCAATGTACAGTAGCAATCACACTTGAAAATGGATGGCAGTACGAGAGAACTGATCAGGCTCTGCTACTTGAGCATGTATCATGCTAACAGGAGGAGAGAGCAGAGATGACCTTTTCAGTCTATATCTGCTCCTTTACTTGCTAGTTATAGGCTGGGGGCATGTAGGTGGCCTTTCTGCATTGCTTAATTGCAGCAAACAAAATTCAGGTCACCAGGCTGGCTTTGCTGTGTAGCAGAGCTGTATAAATCTCAGGGCTGGATGGACAGAGATACACATTTTCTGACAGGCAAAACAACTCCCATATATCAATATAATCAATGTATTTAGCTGTTTGCCTTTTCAGCTTTAAATACTCTTGTTGTATTAGTGGTTTTAGTAGAAGTGTAAGCTTTTACATACTTTTCCATGATTTGAATTTTTTGAATTTTGCAATCATGGGAATATGAACCTCCATTATCTAATAGAAAATCCCTTACTGAAAAAGCGGGCTAAGATCTGCATCAGGTTTTCTTCTCTCCCAGCCAGTATAATTCGGATCATCTCTCATCTGTCATGTTTATTTAACAGGGACGTGAGCCTAGCCCAGATATGAGAATGTTATTTATCCTTCAGGACAAGGAGTTAATACTGAGCTACGGTTTTTATTACCTTTCCTGCAACTGAAAACCTTTGTAGTCATTGTATAATATGTCATATGATATACTTCTACATATATATTTTTACTGTTTTGTATTAGAATAACTACACACATTTATAATTTAAGTCTATGTTAGATGAAGTGGGGAAGAGTAAACATTTTTCTCAGGCTTTTATTTCTCTCTATAGAAAATGGAAAAATTGTATCTTGTACACCTTCACTAAAGATGGATAGCAGATAGGAAGCACAGGAGTGTTCATTAAAGGGATTGTAAAGTCAGAAGTTTTTTTATATTAATGAATATCCAGTGAGGTCTACGAGTGCCTCAGCCGCCTGGCTACTGTTGCTGTCAATCTAACTCATTTAGCCAATCAGGAGAGAGAGAGGGTGCGGGGCCGAATGGCAGCTCCGTGTCTGAATGGATACACGGAGCTGCAGCTCGGTTTCAGTGCCCCCATAGGAAGCTGCTTGCTGTGGGGGCACTCAACAGAAGGGAGGGGCCAGGAGTTCCAGCCAGGGACCTAAGAAGAGGAGTATCCGGGCTGCTCTGTGCAAAACTACTGCATAGAGGTGGTAAGTATAACATGTTTGTTATTTTAATAGAAAAAAAAACAAGACTTTACAATCACTTTAAACCCACATCATTAAAATGTATCAATAAATGGTGTATTACATGCTGTTCATACTCACTCAGTCAATATGAGATTTTTTTTTCTGTATTCTGCAAAAAATCCAGTTGATCCTGCTGTTATCTGTCTCCACCTTCTGTCCATGTCCCCACTGCAGTTGGTGACTTTGCAGAACAGTGATGGCAGCTCTGCACATGCTCAGTTTTCAGTTTATTTCTACTCTGAGCATTTCCCTCCTATCACATCTGAGCAGTTCATGTGACTGTAGAGTCACACATGTGGGTGTATACACAGTAGTAAATTAAAACCCACTCCCTCCCTCCTCCTCCATGTCCACTAACTCGCGAAGCACAATGGGGGGGGGGGGGGTATTACATCTTGATTGATGGAGGCTGCACCTCCATGTTTTTCTAAGACACAGGGTGGAGGGGCATGCCTCAGCCTGTGCCTGGCAGAAATCCACCCACACCATAATATTGACAACAAATTATAAAGATTTGATTCCAAATGTATATTTGTAACGCCTCACCGCCTCTCCAAATACCAGATGGACCGTAACCCATCATATTCTAGGTGTAACAAACCCAAAGGTACATTCTATCACTTGTTATAGTCCTGCCCCATATCCAAGGGTACTGGATGCAAGTGGTCAAATTTCTCCATGACCAAATGGGCTCCCCTTTGACCCTTTTCCCCAAACAAAGGCTGTTGGGTCTCCTCCCATTGTATAAGGAAGATAAAACACCGCCATATTTCAGTACAGGAGTCACTCTTTATGGCCAGAATGATGATTGCCATTGTCAACAGTGGATTAGGATTCTCAATGCCACCCTACCTTACAAAAACGTCTTACACATTCACAAAGGCTGCCCACATAAATACCATAGGATTTGGGGCAGTTGGTTGGACAATTCCTTGAAATGTATAGAGGAGGAATAGTTTACATTCCTCTACTCACTTGCAGGCAATGCATGTAAATCTCAGTATGTTCTTCACCCTATTTCCTCCCAGGGGGTACATTGATTTACACTTTCATCAGTGAATGCACACCATTAAATGCTATCAATAACAGTTAGAATATTATCGGTTATAACTATTGCATGTCTGCAACTTTTCTCATGGTATCGCAAATACAGTTTAATTGATATCCTAATTCTGTATAATGTTGTTACTATGTATATTGCATTAACAGTGCTTGTTGCACTGTTGTCTGTAAGTATCGTTCTCTTTCTTTTTAAGTTATTGTTCAAATATATATTTTTATGACAATTTAAAACAGTTTATTGATATTATTTGTTTGTTTTTACTCTATATTCCAAGGGCTGTTTTTTTTTATTTTGAACATGTGACCAGCAGCAGAGCACTAGAAAAGCTCCCCCTGCTTATGTTTCCCTGCAGACAGGCTGGGAAAGAGCTGGGTCATGTGACAGCTGTATATTATTTAGGAAAACAGTACAGGTTTTTCTCATTAAAATAATTACAGTGCCATCATCCAGCTACAGAAAGGGAAGGGACAATGGAAATTAAACAGTGTGTGTTTAGGATCACTTTAACATAGCTTAGGGGGGCATCCAACCTCAACTATAGAAAATAAGCAGATATATTATATAGAAAATCAGCGCACTCAAAAACACTCTAATGAAAAAGAGTATTGTTTTAAAATCGTAGAAAGATGAGTACAATACAATGGATATTGGACATACTGTATATAAGTGTGGTGTAACATAGGCTTGTGACGGTATCAGATTTTCATGCTGCGATTAATTGATTAAGGTTTTGCCACGGTATACGGTATTATCACGGTATTCTATTATTAAATTTAAATTATTAGATTTCCACCTCACTTCAATTTCATTGCTGAATTTAGGGGCTTTGGTTCACTTATGCACATTATTATATAGTCAGTCAGTACAGACTCTGTGAACCAGGCCTAAAATAGGTCATCAAGCAGTGTCTGGCCTAACTGGTGATAACTGGTCCTGGCGCTCGGCTCCGATCCGATGGCCTGGTCATTAAGAGGGCAAATCCTTGTGGTCAAGATGTGGTTAAACCTGAAGGAGGTGTTGTTTATAAATTACTTTACTATTGCTTTAGGCCTGGTTCGCATGTATGCGGGTTGGTGGTTCGCATGTATGCGGGTTGGTGGTTCACATGTATGCGGGTTGGCGGTTCACATGTATGCGGGTTGGCGGCCCACATTTGCACAGGCATAGCAGCCCATTGATTTGAACGGGCTGCTATGCCCTCATTTTCCGCAGAAAAAAGGTGCATGCAGCATTTTTTTTAAAATTCAGTGGCCTTGAAATCCATCCTGCTTTTGCACCATGCGACTAACCTGCAGTTCCTGCTCTGGCAAGCTTTCTGCATTTTTTGTATACGTGGGCACAGCATTTAAAAACAGTTTGCGTGTGCAGCAACGGCAGGTAAGTCGCATGGTGCAAAAGAAGGATGGATTTCATGGCCACTGCATTTTTTTAAATTCTGCATGCACCTTTTTTCAGCTGAAAACGCAGGCATAGCAGCTCAAGCCCATTCACATCAATGGGCTGCTATGCCTGTGCAAATGTGGGCCGCCAACCCGCATACATGTGAACCACCAACCCGCATACATGTGAACCACCAACCCGCATACATGTGAACCAGGCCTAAAGCAATAGTAAAGTCATTAATAGATAAAAACACCGGTCCTCCTGCAGGTTTAACCACTTTTGGATCGCAAGGATTTGCCCCTTTAAAGACCAGGCCATCGGATCAGAGCGCCAGGACCAGTCATCACCAGGTAGGCCAGACACTGCTTGATGGCTATATAATAATGTAATGTGGGCTGCTATGCGTGTGTGTGTGTGTGTATATATATATTAGAGCTGCACGATTCTGGCCAAAATGAGAATCACGATTTTTTAGCTTGGAATAAAGATCACGATTCTCTCACGATTCTCTGTGTAACAAAAAAAAAAATTGGGATAACTTTACTGTTACGTTTTTTTTTTTTTTTTTATTCATTAAAGTCTATTAATTGCGTTTGAAAGACTGCTGCGCAAATACAGTGTGCCATAAAATATTACAACAATCGCCATTTTTTTCTGTAGGGTCTCTGCTAAAAAAATATATAAAATGTTTGGGGGTTCCAAGTACTTTTCTAGCAAAAAAAAAAACTGATTTTAACTTGCAAGCAACAAGTGTCAGAAAAAGATCCAGTCTTTAAGAGGTTAAACTTCCTTTCTCCCTGGCAGAGGGAAGGAAAAAATACAATGTAATCATTTTTGTTTATAGTTACTGGGAGACTTTGCTGATAGGCATTAGCTGTGTGAGTGAATGAGTCATCCAGCTCACTGAAATGTATCAATTCACAAGTCAGGCAGACTTGACAGAGAAACTCGGTATTTTAAAAATGCCACAATAACAATACCGTGGCTATGCAATACCGCGATATATCAAATTACCGAAAACCGGCATATGTCTAGTGTAACATATATGAAAGAAAGTAGATGCTATACTCCATAATTTCTGCATCATAGTTATATAATATATGTCTGATATCCATTGTATTGCACTCAAATGTTTCTACCATTTTAATACAATCCTCTTTTTATTTATTTCTGTCTTTGATTCTTTTGGGGAGATTTTACCTCACTTCCTGTGCTTGTGGCACCAAGACAAAAAATGGGTGGACCAGTAGTCTCTGGCAGAGACAAAATAAATACATTGTTAGAAGTTCCAACCTCACCTTGCAGTGCATGAGACAGATGACCAGACTACCTAAACAGAGATTAAGGAGCCCTACAGAAGGGCCTTCATGAAAAAAGAACTGAGTGGGAAGGATGCAT
Source organism: Pelophylax lessonae (assembly GCF_965119305.1). NCBI lineage: Eukaryota > Metazoa > Chordata > Amphibia > Anura > Ranidae > Pelophylax > Pelophylax lessonae. The sequence goes on from NC_138768.1 coordinate 353,665,637, forward strand.
TGTCAATATGCATCTTAAAGTGGTTGTAAACCCTTACATATACCCAGTGAAGTGACTAGCTTCAGGTGATACACAGAGATTAAATAAGACCTTCTTCATAAGTTGTACCTATTTACCTGCAGTACTTTCTTCTCTACATTGTCTCAAACTGCAGAATTTACACAGCATTTCTGAACTTTCAGAGGCAGGGGGTGGGGATCTGACACGCTCTTCACAGCCCAGAGAGAAGAGCTGAGTGTAATCTGAGACCTAAATGGAGTGAAGGGACACACCCCCCTCTACACAATCTCATGGAAAGCATATAGAGCTGAGGCTGTCAATTACTGTCAATGTGCTGGAGCTCTCCTCCCCTGTCTGCCCCTATCTCTTGAAGTCAGCACAGCAGATATGCTTTCTTCATTATTCATGTCAGAGATTTACAACAACTTTAAGGTTCAAATTGTAAATAAAGGGTGTTCTAACAGTGGCAGTTTTATCTGTAACCGACCACTTTCCCAATTTGGCCTGGTTCATTTTTGCTGCAAACCAGGAGTGGTTATGTGTACCTTGCCCAGAAATGCTTGGAAGAGGTGGTCCTGGGTATGGTTCACTTGTGGTATTCTGTTCACTTCAGTGTAAGTGCAAACTGTACCCAAGCAAAAAACTCGCCCTACATCAGTGCACACGGAAGCAGAGATCAGTATGGTCTGGTTGGTAGTGGTGATGTTGTAAGTATGCCCAGGAATACTTCCTTTAAGGTACAGTCGGAGGGCAAACAGGGGGGGGGGGGGGCAATAGAACTTGGGAATGGTTCAGTTCAGCTGATGACTTTAGAGTTCCCTTCACTGGAACTAAGGGGCCAAGCCAAATCCCTGAAAAACAACCCCACCCCATAATCCCCCCTCCACCAAATGATTTGGACCAGTGCATAAAGCAAGGTCCATAAAGACATGGATGAGCGAGTTTGGGGTGGAGGAACTTGGTCTGAGTCCTGACCTCAACCTGATAAAACACCTTTGGGATGAATTAGAGCGGAGACTGCGAGCCAGGACTTCTCTCCGACATCAGTGCCTGACCTTTACAAATGCGCTTCTGGAAGAATGGTCAAACATTCCCAGAAGAGTTGAAGCTGTTATAGCTGCAAAGGGTGAGCCAACTCAATATTGAACCCTACCGACTAAGACTGGGATGCCATTAAAGTTCACGTGTGTACCAATACTTTTTACAATATAGTTGTGTGTGTATGTGAGTGTGTGTGTGTCTATATATATACATATATATATATATAAATAAAATCTATATAATATATATAGGTATATATATATATATATTTTTTTTTTTTAAATATGAAATATATATATATATATATATATATGTGCATGAATGTATATGATCTCAAAAGGGGATCAAATATAGCGCTTGCTTAAAAAATGTATTTTAAATTTTATATAAAATAGAGTCTATTCTTTTTCCCTATTTTATTAATACAAACCCCTTGGCGCGAGGAATATACTTTGTATATAACCTTTCAATATATATATATGCATGTATATAAAATATATTTATTATAATATATATATATATATATATATATATATATATATATATATATATATTATATTTATTATAATTATAATATATATATTTTTTGTTTTCTGTTTAACTCTTGTTAACAGTATTTTGTTTCTCTGTTTGCTATTTTACGCTTGATGGAGTGAAATAATAAAACAGCAGCTGTAGATATCTTATATCTCTTGATAAGATCTAGCAGGAATGCTGTGCAGCATCTGGAGGCTTTTTCAGTGGTGTGACTTCATAAAGTTATATACAGTAGTATACATTTCCAAACACCTTTGTGTTAAGTATAATACATCGATTTTTTTGCCCCATTTCATGTGCCTGGCTTTAATCGGAATCTCAGCTTCACTAAATATTACATTGACAGATATGCGCCTACATCAGTTTTCTTCTGCGGAAAAGGAAGAAGTTGATAGCGTGGCAGCGGATTGATTTTTGTTTCAGTAAGCCTATGTAGAGCTCATCCATTAATAATGGAATCATTAAAAATGCATCTTGGTTTCAGCAACTGGTTGGGAGTCAGAGATCTGACGGAAAGTGAGTACTGTGAGTTTCCTGTGTTCTGACCTGGGAATTCAGTATTGTTTTCATCTATGTCCTAAAAATAGGATCAGTGCTGCTAGTGTAGACTGATGGGCTAAACTGGAGAAAACAGCTTGAGGGTCACTGTACAGTCTTCGGAGAACGAATGGGATTGGCTTGAAAAGGAGGGCACTGCAGATAATAAATGAAAGGGGAACAGTGTCTTGGATGAAGCACTGAATGAGCTGGTTAGCATGGAGCTAGAATGATTGTATTGTCTTTTAAGGAATTTCTAGTATCTGAATAGCAAATCAATATATAATTTCTTATACATTAGATATTTAGGACTCCTGAAGTATATTCCATTACTGTGAAAACATTTAATTTTTTTTAAATTGCAAGATCTGTATTTTGATCTTAGTTAAAAAAAAAAGATTGATAGTTGTCATTATTTCGCACTGCATATAGCACTAGAAGGGATCTCTAGGATCCCATGTCACTTTTAGATTTATTCAATTGGGTCCCATTCACACCAGAAACTGGTGTTTACTGTGCTTTTCTATATGCGCAGTGACATGCATTTGATGTGTGATTTTTACATGTATTTGCATGCATTTGCGTTGCACTTTTCCTAAGCTTGCATCTCCTTTGAGGACACTTCTGTGTTCTTTCTTCTTTGGGCTTTTATGTGAACTGCGGTTAATTTTTATGTATTTACATGTAATTTGCACACACTTCTGTGCATTTTCAGTGCTGAAAAATGCAGCTTGCGTTTTTTTTTTTTCACTGCACTACAATAATGTGAACTGTGCCCAATTCGATAATCTGAATTTTGGTGTAAACGTAAACTTAAACCCGCGCTAAAAATTATATTATAAATAGAGATTAAAATAGTGCTACCTGAAGCTGCTGCCCACTTAGGTAAAAGACCAAGATAGAATGAAATATTATAAAACAGTGCTAACAGGAAAAAATAAAATGAATAAATACAATCCTTCAATAATAAACAATATAAAGTGCACTTGGTGATAAAAGTAATATATAAAAGATATATAAAAATGTAATCATCAAAAATACTTTGGTGCTAAAGTGAATTAGTGCAAAGTAAAGTGCAGTCCAAAATTATGAGTCCATTAAAATATTCATATAAAGTGCTGGACAGAAAGTGCTTGATGTGCTCCACGCAGTGATATAAGTGCTCCAAACGGCCCCTTTTGGGGATCCACTCACCAGATGCTAACGAGTAATCAAGCCTCAAGAAGCATTAACTCTCCAAAACAATCCTGGGAATGGATGGATCTGTATCCCACCAGACGAGCCTCCAAACTTTGCTAATGGTCTCTCTCAAAATAAAGAGGGGGAGCCAGACATAGTGAAGCCCGTAATGACTTTTATTAAATATATATAGGCAAAGATAACTACTCACAAATGTAGATAGAAATGACAGCGTTTAGATTAACCATATAGGAACGTATCGTGCCTCCACTTCTGGGATCGCTGGCCGGCTTGCATTCCACGAGATGGAGGAAGTGACGCCGTGTGGTATGCCGTCAACAGGAAGTGCGTCAACGCGTTTCGCCCGCCTTAATGGGCGTTTTCATAGACATGTCAAATTCACGTCCCTATGCATGCAAAAACATGCGGTAAATGCTCAGTTTCCGATGTGAATGGGCCCTCAAGGATTTTTTATTTATTTACTGCTGGTAAAGCCATAAGTGCTCCTTTTGCCCAAACTATGGACTTTAAAGCAATATTAACCCCCCCAAATACTTTAGATATTGCAGCTTAACAATTCATAGATGTGGTGGCTGCATTTGTTTTCTTTTTTTTCTTTCTTTTATTTTCACATGGCGACCTGGCCATTTAGGGCTTGTTCACACTATGTGCGGTGACCTGCATTTTTCTCACTGAATAAATGCAGGTCACCACTAGGGCACATAGAAAACAATTGTTTTTTTATATGCCCTGTTCACACTACAACACCGGTGTAGTATGGAAACATGCAGCATGCTTATATTTTCCTGTAGGAGACCTAATGGCACTGTATGTGTGTTCACACTGCTGTACCATCCAGTACAGAAAATGTAGGCATGCTGTGTGCTTTCCGCACTGCACCAGACTTGTGGTGTGAACGGGGCACATGTAAAACAATTTCTACGTGCCCTATCGGCACCAGCATTTATCCTGTGTGGAAAATTGCTGTGCACAGTGCTGCTGTGCAGGGACATGAATGAAATGTCACCATAAAGTTAAGTGAAAAATAAGCAGTGGAATCCACAGTGAAATGAACATCACAATGCTCCCTGCCACAGCTCACACTGACAGCTGCCTGCAGCACTGGGGTTGATTTACTGAAGGCAAATAGGCTGTGCACTTTGCAAGGGGAGCTGCACTCTGCAAGTACAGTTGCTTTAAAGCTTAGGAAATGTGGGGAAGCTCTACTGACTTCCATCATTCAATCATGTGCAAGCAAAAATGCTGTTTTTTTATTTTTCTTGCATGTAATTGAGTATTCCTTGCAGTGTGAAGCTTCGCCTCATTTACTAAGTTCAGGCGCAACTGCACGTCCAGAGTGAACAGTCTATTTGCCTTTACTAAATCAATACATGTAGGGACTTGATAGTATGCCAGCAATCTAATGCAAACACCAGGTTCTGAAACAAGCTTGAAACCCATTAAAAACAAACTTTAGTGTCTTTTGTGAACTTTAAGAACAAATTACTCCACAGCACCTGAAGTTTCAATGGTCAGGAACGGCTTTGAAAGCTCATTTACTACTTGTTAAAAATTAACATGGGCAAAGATAGACTTTAAAGTATTTAAAAAAATAACAAACATTTTATACTTACCTGCTTTGTACAGTGGTTTTGCACAAAGCAAACTGATCCTCCTATTATCGGGTCCCCTCCCCCTCCCCGCTAGTTCCCCCCATCGCAAGCCACTTGCAATGGGGGCACTCGTGTGTGCTCACTTATGAGCTGGCTCTGTGTGTCCATAAGACACACAGAGCCCTGCTTAGCCCCTCCCTCTCTCCCTCCTCATTGGCTGTGATTGACATAGCCAGTGGCTCCCACTGCTGTGTCTGAGCAAATGAGGAGTAAGAGAGACGAGAGGGCCTCTGCTCTCATGCACATCGCTGGATCGAGATCGGGTTTAGGTAAGTATTTAGGGAGAGAATGCATTAAGGGGAAAAAACCTCCTGCCTATAGGACCACTTTAAGTGCTGTATCAGTATTCATTTTATAGATAGACTGGTGTGAATTATGGTTGGTTAGTGTGGGTTACTAGTAAAACTATTGCATGTAAAATCCACTGACAGGCAGGGTGGCAGTGGGAAATGTGATCTGAGTCATACATGCGCAGTTCAGATCACATTTACGGCCCGCTCTGTGTGCCGCGGTGATGTGACCCCCGTGTGCATGCTCGGGATCTACCTCACCACAGCTGGGCCATTTAAGCGGCTGAAGATGGAAGAGCCCGGAGAGCTGTAAAAAACGCTGTGCTGGAGGGCTCCGTTTGCAAGTAAGTCTATCATAATGTACTAGTATGCGGAGCATACTAGTACATTATGACTTAGACCTCAGAGGGACCAGCTTTTTTATTTTAACCACTGAAAAGTGAAGTATGGCTTTGAGTTTTTTCCAGATACATACTTACCTAGGTGGATGCAGCATCGATTTGATGCTGCATCAGTCCCCTGGCGCATCTGCACTGAGAATGGAGCTATCGAACACCACTGATCACTCGGTTCTGACAGCTCCCCGAGCTGAGAGCTGCTGACTGTCAGTCACAGCCCTCTGCTCTGTCCCCTCCTCCCTCATTGGAATGCTGGGCTGTGGGGAGGCGGGGAGCGGCTGGCTCAGGCTCTCCGTGGCTCGCTGAGAGGCTGAGCCGGGTGTCAGTCCAGGCACGTGGCAGATCCCGACTTCCATTGTCTTGATGACGCGGTGCCTGGACCAACATCTGTGACGTCAGTAGAGAGTGGACTTCAGCCCGCTCTCTGTTGAAAACGGGTCACAGAAGTGCAGAACAAACTGCACTCCTGTGATCCATAGGATATGTACAGCAAAACAAGCTTTGGTTATATTTCTCCTTTAAAGACCAGGCCTATTTCTGACATATGTTGCTTACAAGTTAAAATCTGTATTTCCAAACATTATATATATTTTTTTAGCAGAGACTCTGGAGAATACAGCCATTACAATATTTTATGTCACACAGTATTTGTGCAGCGGTCTTTCAAACGCAATATTTTTTTGTAAAAAATACACTTCAGTGAATTTAAAAAAAGTTAGCCCAATTTTTTTGTATATTGTGAAAGATGATGTTACGCCAAGTAAATACCTAACATGTTACACAAAATTCTCCATTCTCCCAATCTCAATAATCTAAAGTTATTGCTCTCGCTCTTTGAACACTGTTTACATTTGCGGGCGCGACTTACGCATGAGTTTTCTTTGGCTCGCAAGCACATGTGGACTGGGCGCTTTAAAAAGACATTTTTCTTCCTTATTTATTTATTTCTTTTTTTACATTGTCCCTTTAAAAATAAAATCTGATTACTTTTATTACTGTCACAAGGAATGTAAACATCCCTTGTAACAGTAATAGTGACAGGTACTGTTTATGGAAGGATCTGGGGTCTAAAAGACCCCAGACCCCTCCACTGCACTTCAAAGTATTCAAAACGCCAAAATCCGCATTACTGATTACTTATTTTTTAAAATCGGAGCTGTTGGCTGCCACCTAAACCTGAAGTGACGTTGTGACGCCGCCTAAACCGGAAGTGACGTTGTGACGCCGCCTAAACCTGAAGTGACGTTGTGACGCCGCCTAAACCAGAAGTGACGTTGTGACATCGCTTCCGGGTTACTACATGTATAAATATGGCATTGGTTGGGACTCCAGCTGGTAGGAACGGGAGACCCGGGCAGAGTGGCAGGGGGGGATGCCCCCTCCCGCTGCTTGTGATAACGGCCGAGCGACTGTTGTTATCACATGAAAGACCATCAGCTTTAAAAGACATGACTGGGGTGATGCCTCTAGCTAGGCATCTAGGCATCACTCCGGTAAAACCACTTCCTCCAAATGACAGACAGGTACATGATTTTGTGGGAAGTGGTTAAAGACACGACTTTACTACCCTTTTAATATGGCCCTGTCATTAGACAGAAAAATCTAACTAGATGCAACAGATGTAAAAGGTCCTTAGTAATAATTACCAGTCCTTCGGGTGGTGACTTCAGTTTTCATTCTCTTGCAGAGTTACTGTATGGCTATTTTGTTTTTAATCTAGTGATGGGCTGCCTTTAAAAAGTAGCATGTATGAACTTTTTATTCAATAACTCCACCTATGCAGGTTTAAAGTGGCAATTGTCTATTTTGTTTCTTGCATTTTTAGTTATTTTTCAGCATTAACATGTTTAACTTGTTTGGTTAGAACTGAATACAGTAAATGCCTTAAAGCGGTTGTATACTGCTGAAATAAACAAACAAACAAACCCTGCAGGACAAAGGCATAATGAGCTAGTATGCATCGCATACTAGCTCATTATGAAATACCTTAAAACGAAGCCCCAACACAGACGCCCGGACACCGCTGTGGGAGCGGTCATGCTCCCTCTGCGTCTCTTCCGGATTCGGCGGCTCCGGCGCTGTGAGTGGCCGGTGCCGCAATTACTTCACTCCAGTGCATGCGCGCGGGAGTCACTTTCCGGCAAGTAGCCGGCAAGGAACTCTGAAGGTCCGCCGGACCTTTAGAGCGCATGCGCCGCTAGCGCCAGCGGCTGCATGCAGGGCAAATATCTCCTAAACTGTGCAGGTTTAGGAGATATTAATTGTACCTACAGGTAAGCCTTATTATAGACTTACCTGTAGGTAAAAGTAAAAAAAATTGAGTATACTACCGCTTTAAGCAGAGTGTAGCAACATGGAACCTTTGGGTAATAATCAATGATACATTTTGAATATAGTTTCACATTCTTTCCAACTGCAGTCTTTGTAGCAAAGCAGTAAATTGCTTGATTCATGTTCTTTTACAAATAATGCCACTGAAGGATACATTGTACATAGGCTTTAACACAAGAGCTGGCAAACTTTCAGAGCTGGCAAAGCTGATCATTAAAATGGGTAGACACTAAAAAGTAGGGGGAAAAAAGACATTGGTGTAGATTAGTAGGCATGGCCGAAGGGCATAAGTTTATTTAGTAAATGATGAATAATGAACAAGGGTTATGTGCTTTTCAGAAGTGTAAATATAGAATTTTAACGATTCTAATTAAATTGAAAATTGTTATGTTCAGCTATTTGTATTACCTATACCACAGCACTGTCTTATGGTCAAATAAATAAAATATCACTCTGTGAAAATGTAAATATCTCAATACAAAAACCAAATACTATAACAATGTAAAACAACTGTCCCGCAATCCTCAACAATTCATCTCAAATTATGTTCTTCCAATGTAAAGTGCTCCATTGTGGAAATAAAGTGTTCCTGTGCTTAAAGCTGAGTTCCACCCTGGATTTTTTTTTTTTTTTTTTAATACCCCCGGGACAGTCAGGGCTAGTGCATTCCACAATGGCTAGCCTCTAATCTGTCCCGGGTTGCACTTGCCTGTTAGGACAAATACTTACCTTGCAAACGTCTTGTCCAGCGCTGCCATCTCAGATGTGGGCAGCTTGAAGCCAGCGCGTCCTCTTCGGCGTCTTCTTCCGCCTTCTTTGGTCCCACGATGCTCTGCGCCGGCCCCGACGTCACTTCCGGGTCGCGCGCGTCATCCCTCCACAGCTTCTGGGCATGCCCAGAAGCTGTTTAGAAGGGGATGACGCGCGCGACCCGGAACTGACGTCGGGGCCGGTGCAGGCGCAATGATTCCTGGGAGCTATGACGTCCAGCTCCCAGGAATCATTGCAGAGCCAGGAAGTGACGACGGGCCGCGGCCGAGGAAGGAGGAAGAAGGAAGTAAGGTAAGTATATTTTCTTCGCTACGAGGTAAGTAAAAAAAAAAAAAATATGCGATTATCCATTTCTTTTTCAGGTGACCCGGAGCGAGAAGATGGAGGTAAGTATAAAAATAGGGTGGAACTCCACTTTAAGTAACTTCTCAGTGCTTCAAAGTGCTTCATGCAAAACTCTGTGGTCCTTCTAGAGAGAGAGAGAGAGAGAGAGAGAGAGAGAAAGGTCCCAGAAAGCTGCGGGACCAATCAAATAGCGCAGCTTGGTTTGCGCATGTGCAGTGAGCAGCCTACTGTGGGCCCACAAGCAGTTACAGCTGGCTGCCCACAGTTTGCTGGTGCCAGGGACTGAAGCCCGGTGAAGAAACCGGCTGGGTGAGGACATTGCTAGATTCTTGGGCAGGTGAGGGTCCTATTATTAAAAGTCAACAGCTACAGTTCTTGTAGCTGCTGACTTTTTATTTTTTAACTTTTGACTGGACAGCTGCTTTAAAGTGAACGTCCATAGACAGGTGGTGAGGGCTGTCATAGTTGAAGGCTGTCAACATTGAAGTCTTCAATAGGGTAAAACAATCCCAGTCCCACCAGTTTCTTATTTTTGTAAAATAAATCCTAGAACTTTGTCTCACCTCACACTGTAATAAATCTGTTGAAGTAAATCAGGACATTTATTAGAGAACCTACATAATATCAGGTTGTGTTGTTTAGGATAGGTTTCCTTTTTTAACCACTTTACCACCGGAGGATTTTCCTGCTTTACGTCCAGGCCACTTTTTGCAACTTGGCACTGTGCAACTTTAACTGACAATTACGCGGTCATGCAACGCTGTACCCAAACGAAATTTACGTCCTTTTTTTCCCCACAAACAGAGCTTTCTTTTGGTGGTATTTGATCACCTCTGCGCTTTTCATTTTTTTGCGATAGTAATAGAAAAAGAGCGAAAATTTTGCGAAATAATTTACATTTTCTACTTTGACAGTTAAAAAATATCCAATATATTCCATTTTTGTCATATATTTAGGCCAAAATGTATTTAGCTACATGTCTTTGACAAAAAAATTCTCAATGAGCGTATTTTTAACCACTTTAAGACCGGAAGATTTTACCCCATTCCTGACCAGCCATTTTTGGGATTCGGCACTGCGTTACTTTAACGGACAATTGCGCGGTCGGGCGACGCTGTACCCAAATTAAAGTTATGTTCTTTTTTCCCCACAAATAGAGCTTTCTTTTGGTGGTATTTAATCACCTGTGCGATTTTTAATTTTTGCGCTATAAACAAAAAAAGAGCGACAATTTTAAAAAAATAACAATATTTTTCACGTTTTTTTATATGAAATTCCCCCCCAAAAAAAAAGTAAAAATCTAAATTTTTTAACATTTTAGGCCAATTTTTTTTCTGCTACATATGTTTGGTAAGAAAAATCGCAATAAGCATATTTTGATTGGTTTGCGCAAAAGTTATCGCAGCTACTAACTACGGGAAATTTATGTCATTTTTATTGTTTTTTTTAACTAGTAATGGCGGCGATCTGCGATTTTATTTGCGGGACTGCGACATTGCGGCGGACAGATCGGACCCCTAGCTGACATTTTTGACACTTTTGGGGGTACCAGTGACATTACTACAGTAATCAGTGCTATAAATATGCACTGTTACTGTAATAATAACAATGGCAGGGAAGGGGTTAACTTTATTGGTGATCAAGGGGTTAAATGTATGCCTGGTGCTTACTGACCTGTGTGGGAGGAGGGGATTGAGTGACACAGGCACAGATCGCAGGTTCAGCTATGCTGAATCCTGTAATCTGTCCCTGCCTGTCACGTAGGAGATCCGCCCGCTTTGTTTACACAAGTGGGCGGATTTCCTCACTCGATCCCCGACGATTGGGCAAGAGCGGCGGTGATCACCTCCTCTCCTCCCCTGGCCCGACTCCCACTGTGTCTGAATACAGCGGGAGTGAGCGTGCCGCCGAGAAGGGGAGGAGACCGCTAAGCGATAACGAGCCACTTTGCTGCAGTACCCTCAACGTGAGCGGTCGGCAAGTGGTTAAACGTGAGCTACATCATTACATAATATGAATGATTACTTCTTAAATCAGGTTTCCTGTCTGGATAAGGAAAGGAGTGGCTGTCGGATGTCATTGCATTTTGTGAAATGGCATTTTTTTTTTTTCATTAGTAACCTAGAGAAGCAAGATGTTACTTAAGGCGTACTTTACTTACTGCTTTTAGTCCAAAAGTTTGGTGAACATTACTTTTTCTTTTAGTGGATCTAAAAAGAAAAATTAGACTGGAATAGTTGCCGGATCTCTCACTGGATTTTGTTTTTGTTGGGAAGTTCTTCTTTAATACGTATACATTTTAGTAAGTATAGTAGAGAAATAGAGAAATGATCGGCTTGTGTGTGTTTAGTGTTAGGACTTGTACAGAGATATGAGCTCTGCAACAGTCAACTCCCATGTCCGGCATTTTGTATACAAACCTCTTTTACATTCTATTGCTGTGCTTTTTATACACAAGTGAAATGCTGGAAATAGTTCTGTGTTGCCTTGACAACAGAGGCAAGCATTCATATTTTGCCCAGCCGCTACCAACAAAGCTATCAATACATTATAAAATAATCATCTTTAAATTGTAATTGCTGTGCTATAAACGGCTAAGGTAAATAACAGTATACCAGCAGTATATTTCAAGGAAAGCTCCACTTACACAAAAAAAAAAAAAAAATTATATGACAAATATAATTGCAAATTTTTTATTTTAGTAAAATCTCCTTTCAAAGGGCCTGTAATGTGTAAAGGGACAAGCTTTATATTACAACAAAGACTAATGAAATGGTAGTAGGGTTATCACTTAGCAGTCCCTTTGATAAATGCGCTGGCATGACATGCATTAGTATCTTCAGAAAAAAACAAAAATCCTGAAATGAAATTTGCTGAAATGTTCGCAGTGATATAGTTTACCTGGAGGGAACTGCTTTTGCTGTCAACAAAACTGTTTCACTCATGGACATGCGTCATAACGTCACTCTTCACTGAAAACTTGTCTTAGTGTCTAGCAGGGTAAATAATTGACTTGTGTTCTGCAATCTTAGTGCAAGTGAAGCTTGTGTTTTTTTATTTGAAGAAGAAGCCTCCCCTTTCCGCTAAGTTGTCCTGGTTCCTGGAAAATGACAACAATGATTAGGTGACTGAATTACAAAACGATCTATCAAGTTGATTCTATTAAAGGAGTTCCAGCATAAAATATTAAAATCTGCATGCTTAGATCACCCAAATAGTATGGTTTAACATAAGTACTTGCAAACCAAATGTAAGCATGTTTTGAACCTCAACTTTCCATAAGCCTATAAGCTGGAAAATAATGGCACCCCCCTGGATGTTGTAAAATATAATTAAAGAAAACCAATGCTATCTAAATATAAATAAACTACAAACATACATGTGAAAAAACGTGCAGTAAAAAGTCCACACACACGTTCACCAAACAATCCAGTGAGATGACTCTTAAAAGTTAATATATAAAGTCCAACAGGTATCACAATCTAAAAAATTATAATGATCTCCACTTCTTTGCCCAGTGCCCTAAGTTTATATAAAGGCTCACCAGATTTGCACGATCTCTTATTTCTAAGCAGGTCATGAAACACTCCCTACCTCCAGCAGGACTTCTTCAATCTCCAATGCTCATTAGGTAAGTACTGTATTTATCGGCGTAAAACACTCACCGGCATAAAACACGCACCTCAATTTTAGCAGGGAAATTTTAGGAAAAAAACTTAAATTGGAAATAAAACACCTTTGAACTCAGAATTTTTTCAAATGCAGCCTCACCAGTGCCCATGAATGTACTCTCATCAATGCCGTGTCCAGCAATGCAGCCTTGCCAGCACAGTGTCCAGCAGTGCAGCCTCACCTGTGCCCATGAATGTAGTCTCATCAGCGCAGTGTCCAGCAATGCAGCCTCACCAGCACAGTGTCCAGCAATGCAGCCTTGCCAGCACAGTGTCCAGCAATGCAGCCTCACCACTGCCCATGAATGCAGTCTCATCAGCGCAGTGTCCAGCAATGCAGCCTCGCCAGAACAGTGTCCAGCAATGCAGCCTCATTATTGCCCAAGAATTCAGTATCATCAGTGAAGTGTCCAGCAATGCAGCCTCTCCAGCACAGTGTCCAGCAATGCAGCCTTGTCAGTGCAGTGTCCAGCAATGCAGCGCAGTGTCCTGTATTGCCTCGGCAGCGCAGTGTCCTGTATTGTCTTGCCAGCGCAGTGTCCTGTATTGCCTCACCAGCGCAGTGTCCTGTATGGCCTTGCCAGCGCCATTGCACAGAGCGGGAGCGGGTCAGGCCGAGGAAAAGGGAGGACGAGCGGCCGCTGTCATCTGAAGTCCCGGCGCCTATGATAGACGTCACACGTCCTGGCATTGGACCACTGTGCTGTCTATCATAGGAGGCAGGACTTCCTATGACAGCGACCCCCCTCTGCCTCTCCAGCGCTGCCTTGCCTTTTTTTTTTTTTTTAATATATCGGCCTATAACACGCACTGCTGTTTTGCCCTCCATTTCTAGGAGGAAAAAGTGAGCGTTATACACCTATAAATACAGTAAATATATCTCCAACTCCTCTCTTTCTCTTTTGGTTACACCAGTACTGTACATCAAAGAAAAGTTCTGGAATCGCTGCACTCCTTAAAATCCTTTATTGTGTATGATAAAAACATCACAGACACCATGGGGATATCACAGATGGAACATGTTTCATGCTAATAATAGTGCTTCCCCATCCCATACACTAGTACTGTACCCCTTGCTCCTCCACTCACCACCATAGTTCAGACATTAAAACAGAAATAACTCCATAGTGTAATAATATATGGAAAAGGTGCTTTCGTTACAGTATTATATTCACATAAAAAACTCCACAAATAAGTAAAATATAAGTGTTGACTCCCGCATGTAAGAAGTCCCGGTAACTCCAGGTGTCCCCAGGGGGAGACGTCACTTTCACGCAGCGCTTTTTATCACAAAGGACTTTCTCAGTTTTACATATTACTGTATATACAGCTATGACGTTGTCTCTGTCTTAATGCCTGAACAATAGTGGTGAGTGGAAGAGCGAGGGGTACAGTACTGGTGTAACGGGAGGAGAGAGGAGTTGGGGCATGCTTTTTCTTACCCTATGAGCATTGGAGAGTGAGGAGTGCAGTAGAAGTCTTGGTGGAGGTGGAGAGAAGGGGAGAGAGACTGGATGTTCCCACATTTACCTGCATAAAGTGTTTCATTACCTGCTTGGAAATAGGAGTCATTTAAATCTGGTAAGCCTTTCTCTAAACTTAGGGCACTGAACACAGACGTGGAAGAGTTTGCTTCATTAGAATTATTTGGGATGTGACGCTTGTTGGACTTTTTTTTTACCAAAATGTCTTTTGTTTGGTGCACGTGTTTGAGCTTATTATTGCACGTTTTTTCACATACTAATTTTATCATACAGGATTTATATAGTGCCAACAGTTTGCACAGTGCTTTACGTTATAAAATAAAACAGTACAATTACAATACAGTTCAATACATAAGGAATAGGAGGGCCCTGCTCACGGAGCTTGCAATCAAAAGGAAGGGGAGGTGGTACAAAAGGTATGATCTGATGGAGGTGACCAAAGTACAGATATAAGTGAAAGTGTGGTAAGCTTCCCTGAATAAATTAGTTTTCAAGGATCGCAAAAAAGGTTGACAGGGTAGGGGCTAACCCACATGTGTCAAACACAAGGCCCGTGGGCCGAATTTGGCCCTCCAGGCCATTTTATGTGGCCCTCGCACCTCTCCTAGAGCGGCAGTAGAGCTCCAGCCCTCCTTTGGGCCACCTCCAGACCCCGCACTTTCTGCTTCCTCGCTCTGCCCCCAGCTTCTTCCCAGCAACAACACAAGGTAAGAGGTTGCGCTTTGATGTAAGGGAGGGTTGGGGGGACTCTTGACATCTGATGTAAGGGGGTTGGGATACTCTGGACATCTAGTATTACAGATACAACTGGCCCTTTGAGGACAATCATAATGCTGATGCGGCCCTAGATGAAGTTGAGTTTGACACCCCTGGGCTAACCTGTCATACTGGAGTAGGGAGTTCCAGAGGATGGGAGAGGTTTATAGTTTATTTTTGTTTATATAGCACTGGTTTTCTTTATTTATACAACACAGTGTGCAGTGTACTGAATGGGAAAGTGTGGTGTGCCCAAGATGGACCTCATGTGCATTGTCATTGGTTTGTGCCTGAACTGCTTTCTATTACCATTCTAGTAACTGCGAATGCAAAAGTAATGCAGAAGTAACTCGGAGCAAACTAAAGGACAGCTGCACCTCAGTATCACAAAGAGCCTAGCACACTTATGAAATCAGCTGTATAAATGCTTTTACAGCTGAGGGTGAGGGATATACAGTATATCAAGGTACTTGAATGGCTGTTTATAGGGGGACTGGAGCTACGGATGGATAGAAATGAGATATTGGTTGGACACGTTTTGGCTAAAATTACAATAAAGTCCTTTTGCTGGACAAATATAAGTGCATTACACCAAGGCACCTGATTGGCTGCTTAGGAAGAATCAGCCTGTTGTCACATTTCCCCTTTCACTTTGTGAATACCATTCTTAAATTAAGGAAAGGGTTCATTTATAAATTTGCCAGGTAAGGATCAGCTCACAATATGCAGTGGATATAAAAAGTTTATATACCCTTGTTAAAATGTCAGGTTTCTGTGATTTTAAAATATGAGACAAAGATAAAATACTTAAGAACTTTTTCCTCCTTTAATGTGACCTATAAACTGTATAACTCAGTTGAACAAAAAAACTGAAATCTTTTAGGTGGAGGGAGGTAAAAATCAAAAACTAAAATGTTATGGTTGCATTAGTGTGCACACCCTTAAACTATTACTTTGTTGAAGCACCTTTTGATTTTATTACTGCACTCGGTCTTTTTGGGTATGCTTTTGGAAATTCTTATGTACCCCTCTCCTGACTGATACCTTTTAACAGTGAGATTCCTCTGATGCTTTGGAAGATCTCTGCAGACCGTGGCTTTTGCTGTAGGATGTGACTAAGAAAATGTCAGGAAAGACCTACTAGCACAGCTGAACTTTATTTGGGGATAAGCAGAGGCACTTAAATGATGGCAGGTGTTAACTGACTCCTATTTAACATGAGTTTGAATGTGATTGCTTAATTCTGAGAGGGTGTGCACATTTATGCAACCACATTATTTTAGTTTTTTATTTTCACTGCCCCCCCCCCCCCCTAAAATATTTCATTTTTTTTTTTTTTTTAATTAAGTTGTATATAGATCACATTGAAGGTTGAAAACATTCTCAAAATTATTTATCTTTTTCTAATTTTTTACATAACAGAAACCTGACATTTTAACAGGGGTGTGTAGACGTTTTATATCCACTGTCCATGTAATTCCAGTGTTCTAACTTGTACACCATACCACCGACTTTTTATACATAGTACTGTATTTGTAATTTTACAGGATTCCATCATTACATAACGGCAATTTCTCAATGGGGAAATGCAGGTAGAGAACACCCTATACTCTTCTGTCAAATAAAAGCTAAAGGTTTTCTAGCTGTTGCTGCTGTTCAGCGTATTTCTTATTGAATCTGTCATGACCTGCAGGCATTCACTGTACCAAAAAGAATACTTGATTGAAAGATCTTAATTTAAATCTTCAGCTTCTGCTGCTTTGCAGCCTGATAGGAAAAAAATGATTTTTTTCTGTGCTCACTCAGCTTTAATAGACAAATTGACGCACCAAAAACTCTCAGGAAAAGGATCATTTATTGGATTCTTGAACTTGAGAATAAGAGACATGGATGAATTTTTTTTATTTTGTGTTATCTTGTACATGCCACAGCTACTGGTGTAAGTGGAGTTTAAAGCAACTGCAATGTAATAAAATTATGCTCACTGTTAAATAAGAATCCCACAAATGTTGTGGTTTTTGCAAAGAGTAAGGCCCCTTTCACACATGCGGACC
This sequence comes from Pelophylax lessonae, assembly GCF_965119305.1. Taxonomy (NCBI): domain Eukaryota; kingdom Metazoa; phylum Chordata; class Amphibia; order Anura; family Ranidae; genus Pelophylax; species Pelophylax lessonae. The sequence goes on from NC_138768.1 coordinate 353,682,704, forward strand.
CTTTGTTTCATCAGTTCAGTCACATTTTTTCAATGGGTGAAGTTTTCATCAGTTTGTCTGTTTTCATCCATTTTTACATCTGCCAGCTAGAGTCCTTAACCAGTTCCCGACCTCTTACGTTATATTTACTGCGGCAGGCTGGCTCATACAGGCAAAACGACGTAGGTCTACGTCGCTTGCCTGGGAGGAGCTATGGGGCGAGCGAGCGCTGTCAGCGGGGAAGCAGATGCGTGTGTCGGGCGGCTCCGATTGCTGCCTGACACCCGCAATTGCTCCCCGAGAGAGGACGGTTGGCTGTTGTACACACAACAGCTGTGTCATCAACGTCATATGACGGTGCCCCAGAACTGGAGCTCTCGTGCACCCACAGGGGGCATCGCCGCATGGTGTTCCTAGGACACTGCGTGCCCAAAATGTTAACCACCCCCATGGGCGTGCAAGAGCACCAGTTCTAGGGCGCCGTCATATGATGTCATCCCAGAACGACAGTGCATCCCGCTCGCCGTCATTTTACTATATGGCGAGGAGGAAGTGGTAAAATGACTGTTACTTTTTTTTTTTAAATAAGTACCCTCATCTTGGAGTGTTAACTTTGTTAATTGAGCCTCATATAACTAGTTTACTAGGTGACATTGGAATAGGGTAATTATAGCCACAGACCTGCCTGCTTATTAATAATACATTATCAGAGATTCTTTAGAATAGGTGCACTTGTGGTACATAATATTTTACTTGCCAATTCTTGCTTTGCCGAACATGTTTGTAACACCTAAACTGCAGGTTCCTGGAGATCTTTGCTTTGCTTTACAATCATATCAGTCTCTCACTTGGCCTCCATTGCATGGGCAGTTTGAATTCCATCTTCTTCAATAGAAAGCCTAACCTCAGCCTATCAATCTGTTAATGGGCCTTCCATTGAAGTCTATGAAAAATGGGCTGTGCATGAGGGTATAGTGCAGAACTGGGAAGAATGTGTAACAAGTCTGTGCAGCAGTTTTTGAAAATACCTAACCAGTTTTCCCCACTCCTATTGATGCTGAACCTGGATAGTGCCTAAACAAAAATGGCATAGGAAAGCAAAGAAGGTAAATGCATTGTCAAGTATAGTATCATAAAGTATGAGAGGTAATAAGTAGGATCAAGAGATACTAAACACACACTGTTTAATTTACATTGTCCCTTCTATTTCTGAATGTGGATGATGGCACAGTAATCATTCTAATAAAAAAAAAAAAAGTGAAGTTTTCCTAATTTATATATAGCTGTCACATGACTCTGCTGTTTCCCAGCCTTTCTGCAGGGAAACACAAGCAGGAGGAGCTTCTAGTCCTCTGCTGCTGGTCACATTTGAAAAAAAAATAGCCTTTGAAATATGAGGTAAAAATAAATATTTAATATCAATAAACTGTTTTAATTTGCCATACAAATATATATATTTGAAATCAAATATTTATTATTTTTTGGCAGTACCATGGTGTGGGTGGATTTCTGCTTGTCACAGGCTGTGTTACCCCCTCCAGCTTATGTCTTAGAATAAGAGGGAGATGAAGCCACCATCAACCTACATGTCATATCCCGCCCCCCACTGTGTTTAGCTGGTTAGAGGGCATTGAGGAGGAGAGAGGAGGTGGGCTGTCATTTACCACTGTGTATATGCCCACATGTGTGACTCTATAGTCTGATGGTCTGCTCAGATGGGATAGGGAGGAAATGCTCAGGGTAGAAACACACTGAAAACTGAGCATGTGCAGAGCTGTCACCACAGCTCTACAAAATCCCTAGCTGCATTGAGGTCTTGGACAGAAGGAATAGAGAGCAGCAGGATCAACCAGAATACAGAAAATGAATGTCATAGTGACGGAGTAATAACTTTACTTATTATATGTATGTTGAGCTCAGAAAAGTTTCTTGCACTTACGTTGCCTGAAAATTGAAAGTCTAATTTCAGCTTCTAGGTTGGTAGCCCTAATTCATGGATCGACCAGTTGCAGCTCCCTGAAGAACTGCCAAGGAAAGACACAGCAGACTCATAACCCATTCGAATTCTGGGGTTTTCTGACATGTCTTTCAGGCACTAAATCATACCGTGGTATGGGTGAAAAAAGTGTACTTAATTACCGCTACCAGGATAAAGCGAAACCGCAGGGGCTCTAGGCACTACTGCAGTCAAAGTGTCTGCTACAAGATGTACTTTTATCACTTTAATTTATGCAGTTTCCTTACATTTTATCTGCAGAATTTCAGCCATAATATATATTTTTCTGTTTCTTATAACTTGCCTCTGGTTTTTTCTTATTATCTTCTGCAAATTATTCTGCTTGATATATAATCTGGTAACTCACTAGTTATCTAAAATGTCACAGAAGAAAACTGTGCCCACTGGTCATATGTTTAATTGCCAGTATCAGCTTCTAGGGCACCAAGCAGTACGGCTGTAGATGCAATTGTCCTAAGAAAAGGGATCCCTCTAAGCAAGTATGTTCTAGCTGGTACCATAATTGACTGAAAGATGGGACTGAGATATGTTTCACTGGCCTTTAGAAAATAATTTATACTCTGCTTTACAGAATCTTTTTTATAAATCTTGTTTTATAATACACACATCAAATATCTATTTAGAAAATTGCTGTTCAGGTAGTCCTTAAATTTTAGCTAATTTACAGTGTACAAGGTTGTCTTGGGCTGAATACAAATATCTTACACTGCTTATACCCTTTTCTGTAGACTCTTACACTTGCTGCAGAGTTAGCCCCCATTCGCACAGGGGTTTAGAGTATTTTATGGGATTTGAAGCAGTTTTTGCTTGTTTTTTTTTTTGCACATTTTTAGGAGCAAAGGGTTATACAGGAGCTTATTCAGGGCAGGATTGCACATTTTGGCCCCATAGACTTTTAATATGGGAGCACCTGAAAAAATGCACGAAATTTGGGTTTTTATGTGTGTAGCAAGGTTTCCAGGCCCGTGGCCTGATGTGGGTCTGCCATTGTTACCGGTTACCTCTCCAGCCCATGTGAACTGCGACCCTGGGTGTGAGAACTGAGACATTGACAACTCCGGCATCTTTGTTTTGTTGTTTTATTGGATTTAAGGGGATGGGAGAAGGGAATGAGTGGGATACTCCTTTAACCTTCCTGGCGGTATGATTCTTTTGGATTTTAGGTGCTGAAAGCGGTACCATTATTTTGCATGTAATTTTTGTGAATGAGCAGCCCAAACCAACTGTATACATTTATTATATATATATTATATATATATATATATGTATGTATACATATATTATGTATACACATATTATATATTATATATATATATATATATATATATATATATATAAAATGTATACAGTTGGTTTGGGCTGCTCATTCACAAGAATTATGTATATATATATATATATATATATATATATATACACATGTGTATATGTGTATATATATATATTTATATATATATATATATATATATATATATATATATATATATATATATGTATTGTGAGGGATTAGCTCGGTGGTAGGCGTGGATGACCCCTTTGGGGGTGCGTTTTCACAGAGAGATAGCCGAGCAGTGGTTGCAAACAACACTGTTTTATTCATGCAATTTACTTCACACAATTGCAAGCCTCAAAACAGCCAAAATAAAATAAAACAAAATAAATCCTTGCCACTGTGGGCGGCTACCTTCTCACACACTGGAACCTACCTAAGAGTCTGTCCCCAACCTACTGTTGGGCAGACTTGGCTGATCACACAGCAGACTCTCAATAGTCCATGTTTTATCTCTTCACATTGAACATGTCCCTTTTCCTCTTCACATTGAACATGTCCCTTTTCTCTTCACATTGCACAGTTCATCTATTTCTTCCCACATAGAAATAGTTCATTTAACATGTCCCTTTTCCTCTTCATATGGAACATGTCCCTTTGTTCTTCACACTCTTCACATTGAACACAGTTCATGTCCTCACCTTTGAGAAGTCTTCACACTTGTTTTACCCTCCTTAGCGCACATCACTTCAGGGGGTCTTCTCCCATGCTCACCAGCTTGTCGGGAGGCACTCATCTGTCTGTCCTTCTCTCCCAGCCCACACGGCGACGGGAGGCAGCAGTCCTTCTCCCATGCCCACATGGCGTCGGGAGGCACACGTATGTCTGTCCTCCTCTTCCCAGCTCACACAGCGACAGGAGGCAGCAATCAATAGGACTTCCTTTGGACAAATTATAGAGGCCTTCATTTCCTCATTCCGAACAGCTGAAGGCCTTTCAACTTCCTTAGACAGTTCTGGCTACCTTTGCAGCCGACACCCTATAGTAATTAGTGAACTTTCCAATCCAGGTGGGAATGTGTCTCCTCTCTGTGACTACACTCCCAGATTTACCTGACTTCCTGTCACAGTATATATATATATATATATATACTGTATATATATATATATATTTACATAAAAAGTACAGTAAAACTGCAGGAAAGGGCACTGGGGGGCAATGTAGTATGATTTTTTTTATTTTGAATGGGTATCAGTGTGTTTGGTGTATTTTACATTCGAATTTGCCGCCGGTTCCACCCCCCGGCGGACGTCACGTCGCCGGAGACGGAAGCCGGGGCTCGCAGACGATCGGGAGGAAGCTCCGCCGCCGCACACCGCCCGCATTCTTCGCTGGATCCCGGAGAAAAGGTAAGTAAAACCTCTTCCAGCATCCAGCGATCTTCCTAGCGCTACCCCGAGTGTGACTCGGGGTTACCGCTTTTGGCTCTAAAATCTTACCCCAAGTCACACTCGGGAATACCGCTAGGAAGGTTAAGCTCAACTAATTACACTTGGGACTTAATCCTAGAAAATTGCCCGTTGGCGCTTCCTTGACGCCACCCGACGCCAGCCAACGCTCCTTAACACTGAGAACACACTGTAGCTTGCTAGAAGTGCTAGATCCTCGACTCTAAGTCCAGAAGACCCAAGACTGTGAATTGTAGAATTACTGACACTGCTGCACTGCAAAGTCGCTGAATACTCCCCTCCCACCTTGCACTGGCTTGCGTTAGTACACTGTAGGTTTCTGTGAAGCTGCAACTGTTAACTGACACACACTGTACACTTCAGGGCCAACTGCAGGTGCCCCCTTTAACTTGAATTCTTCGGGGTTCACTGACTATGTACCCCCCTCTGTAACTTCAGGGTCCTCAATCTAGGTATCCCTTTCAGCTAGCTGGCACTGGATCCCAGAACCTCCTCCGGAATGGTCCCTTCTGACTCTGGCAGACCCCCAGGGGCAATTCGCAGTACTCACGACTAGGGATGCACCGAAATGAAAATTTTGGGCCGAAACCGAAACCGAAAATGCAGGATGCCCTTGGCCGAAAACCGAAACCAAAACCGAAAATGACTTTTTCCCCCAAAAAAATTTGAAATGGATAGAACAGGGACATAAACCAAAAACAGGCAGCGACGTACACCTACACCTGTCGCTGCCACCCTGTCACAGTATATGTACTGTGATGGGTTGGCAAGAGGTTAATTTAATTACCAATGGTATTTGTATTATGAGGCATGAGGGGTTAATGTATTGTCACTGCTGGTCACTCATCTATTAGTGACTGACCAGTGGCAGGTAATTAACCCCTTTGTGCTGCATTAGTGCAACCAGTGTTAATTAACACTGACACTGGTTGCACTAATGCAGCACAAAAGGGGTTAATTAACTGCCACTGGTCAGTCACTAATAGATGAGTGACCAGCAGTGACAATACATTAACCCCTCATGCCTCATAATACTAATAGCATTGGTAAGCTGCCTCAGCTCCCCTCCCCCCTCCCCCACTGCCTCAGCGTCCTCCTCCTCGGGTGTCCTCTCCTGCATTCAAAAGTCCCGCCTCTGGCCGGCGGCACCGCCTCTCAATGATGTCCCTACTACTCTGTGCATTATGAATGGACATACTAGGCGGGGGGCGGGGCGAGCGGCCGCTATAGAGAGAACTATTGTGATCCTTCACTGTCAGCTCCTCACGTCTATGTATGAATGAGAACTGAACTGAGCTGACACCGGGCGGGGGGGCGGGCGGAGCGGCCGCTATTAGCTGTGACTATGTGAGAGCTTCTCTTCCTTGTCAGCGGAGATACGTGCCTGTCAGGGAAGTGAAACTCTCACATAGTCACAGCTAATAGCGGCCGCTCCGCCCGCCCCCCCGCCCGGTGTCAGCTCAGTTCAGTTCTCATTCATACATAGACGTGAGGAGCTGACAGTGAAGGATCACAATAGTTCTCTCTATAGCGGCCGCTCTCCCCGCCCCCCGCCTAGTATGTCCATTCATAATGCACAGAGTAGTAGGGACATTATTAAGAGGCGGACGGCCGGCCAGAGGCGGGACTTTTGAAACCTGCCCTGCGCTGCGCTGCGCCCTCCTCCTTCCCCACGGCGGCCATTTTTATTTTCGGCACTGTTAACCCATTATCGGCCGAAATGAGAGAGGCTCATTTTCGGCCGATAATTTCGGTGGCCGAAATTTCGGTGCATCCCTACTCACGACCTGTGTAGGCTTTCCTGGGACTGGACCCCTCTCACACTCCACAGGCTCTCTGCACACCGGATCCCCTCAGCTCAGCTCAACACTCTCTGGATCCTCAGGCGACACCCCGAGATATCCTCTTCCTCAGACAGGAAGAGAGACAGCCACATTCTCACGCACTTCCCTCAAACTTATACCCACTCCCAGAATAAATGATTATTCTGGCAAATGAAATTAATTAACGCTCAAGCGCTTGATGCCTGTAAATGTGCCTAAATGCTTGTAAAAGCGTTAGACACTTTTACACACGTCAAGCGTATTTTCTGCCAAAAAAGCTTTACTATATCAATCACTATTTCATGAATTATTATTATTGTTATGCATTATAATTGTATGCTCTAAGATTGATTTTTACATATTTATTATTGGAATCAGCGCCGGTTTATATGTTTTAGATTTCTTATTTGGTGGTGATACTACACAGATCGGCAGCTTTTTCTTTATTTGTTATTACACATACACTTTACTTAGATTTTTTCCGCAGGTAGCCAATTGGTTCTCTTCACTTTATCTGCCAAAATGCTGCTGCCAGGAGAAAAGGCTTCTAGGAAAGTTTGAAAAATTTCCTGTGTGCTAGGGGCCTGATACTGGCTTTTAAAAATAAGATGTAGTCATTTAGTGGTTGTATGAAAAGATTAGTGTAATACAGAACGATAGTTAAATTGTGTATTTATATAGTGCTATATACAGAGCGCGACTACAGGAGTGTGCAACTGAAGATTTTGTTTTCAAAAAAGGGATAGTCCTTCTAGTTGAGGGACAGGAGTTAAGATGGAGTCCTCAAGACTTATGAGAATACAGTGGGCAATTTTGTTCCTCGGTGTAATATATGGAATCATTAGATATGGCTTATAACAGGGGTCTCCAGACTTTCTAAACAAAGGGTCAGTCTACTGTCCTTCAGACTTGAGGGGAGCCAGACTGTGGCCAGGGGGAGTCGAAATTGTCCTGGCTTCAATGGGGGTAAAAAATACATCTTTGGTATTAGTGGGAGGACTAGTGCCCCATCGTTAATGTCAGTGAGAGAAATAGTGCCCCATTGTTGGTGTCAGTGGGAAAAATAGTGCCCTATTGATGGTGTCAGTGGGAGAAATAGTGCCCCATTATTGGTGTTAGTTTGAGAAATGGTGCTTCATCATTGGTGTCAATGGGAGAAGTAGTGTCCTATTACTGATGTCAGTAGCATAAATTATGCCCCACTTTTGGTGTCATTGGGAGGAATAGTGTCTTGTATCATTGGGAGGAAAAGTGCCTCAAAAGCCCGATAACGCAGTTTGGAGACCACTAGCATATAAGATTACCTTAGTCGTAAACTTTATTAATTTTTTTTGTAAACATAAAAAACTGTTCCGTGTATCCAAGCTGTAGGTGCACTTAAATTGTATTTAGTAAATCATAATCTCCCTTTTTAGACTGATGATCTTGATCTGATGATGCTTCAGGGATATATACAGAGTAGGGTGTCTCTATGTTCCACATACATGTGTATATGATATGTACTCACATCTCAGTCTAGGAATACAAATGAATGAATACAAATTTCATCACTCAGATCCAGGACTGTAACTGCTTGTTTCCAAGCATGTATCTCCTTGCTTCACGGGGGCAAGGCTAGCAGGGATTTTTCAACTGAATAAAACTCTTGGTGAGCGTGAACATATGCCCAGAGGAGCTCACAGCCAGCTATCTTGGAAATATTTTAAATCCCACAATGCATTCACTGTGCCATGTTTGCCCTAGCTATGCTGTTTAATAAGCCCGTGCTCCCACAACATGCCCGCCAGCCATTTTTAGCAGGTGTTTTTTGATAATTATAGGAAGTGAATGTGGATCACCAACACATCATATGTACGTTCCTTCAAAATTCTTTATTGGACACATACAGTAAATACAACAATGTTTCAGAGCTTGTTCCTGTTTGGTTATAAAGGGGCTGCAATGAGAGGTCCGGCATATTGTTGTAATTGTGTGATCTATGCAACCCATGCATCAGACCACGCTGTGGCCAGTAGAACCTAAAAGGGAACTATACTCACCTCCACTTCATCGATGTGGTCCCTCGCCAGATACTGACATGTTCAGCCAGTCGTCTTCTGGATTCCAATCTTCGGTAATTTATACTGGCCAGGCCTGGCGATCCATGAAAATCCATCTCTTCAGGGAAGCCTATCCGGCCTCCAGCTAACAATTGAATCTTTTCTTTTTCCTATAAGCTCATCCCTCATAGTAAATACCTTTTGTTCCTCTTTCCCTTCCCTATAAGATTGTAAGCTCAGGAGCAAGGCCCTTTTGTATTGAATTTTGTTGTTCCTGTACTCCCTCCCTTTATATTATAAAACGCTGCGTAAACTGTTGGCGCTATATAAATCCTGTATATTAATAATAATAAATGTCGTTCTCATGCATGCGTGGGAGTTCATTCTTCTCGGCAGATGCCGAAAATGTACACTAGTAGACGCTCAGTTTACAGTACAAAACAGGCAGGTAAGAATACATTAATGCAGAAGAGAAATTGTATGTATCTTCTGCTATAAAATCCTGCCTGTTTGCAAATTTTAATTTAGTAATTAAAGTGATATTAAAGTTTTGTTTTTTATTTTTTTGTTAAATATCAAACATGTCATACTCACCTGCTCTGTGCAATGATTTTGCACAGAGCAGTCCAGATCCTCCTCTTCTTGTGTCCTTTACCAGCACTTCTGGCCCCTTCCTCCTGCTGAGTGCCCCCACAGCAAGCAGCTTGCTATGGGGGCACCTGAGCCTAGCCACTGCTCTGTGTGTCCATTCAGACATGAAGCCGCAGCTTGGCCCTGTCCCCCCTCCCTCCTAATTGGCTCCCTGACTTTGATTGACAGCAGCAGGAGCCAATTTCACCCACTGCTGTGTCTCAGCCAATCAGGGGCGAGAGTTCTGGGAGTCTCTTATGCAACATCGCTGGATCGAGATGGGCTTAGGTAAATATTAGGGGGTGCTGGGAAGGCTGCTGCACACAGAAGGTTTTTTTATCTTAATGCATAGAATGCATTATGATTAAAAACCTTCTGCATTATACTATATATAGTATATAGTATGCCTTCATACTATATGAACTCATATACAGGGTGTAACATGTTAGTGTTGCAGCTGACCCCCCCCCCCCCCAATCCTTGCTGTGACAGCAGATCAGGGATCTTCTCCCCGTGTCTGCTGCCGCAAGTCCAAAAAGATGCTCCACCCACCCAGACGTGTCACTCATTCACAGTAATCTGTGAATGGGAAACTACAACTAACGACAGCTTTTGCAGTTGTCAGGTTGCAGTTCTCAGTGAACTACCATGACGCTGTTGAGCACTATGGTAGTTCATTAAAAGTTCCTATTAATGTGTAACTGAAAAAAAATTGTACATGTACAGTTTTTTTATCTGCACAAGATGTGCATTTATTATTGTTTTTCAAAAAGTTCTACTTTAATGAAGCATCATTTGTGACAATTTCTAACAAAAAGAAATATTTTTGGTGCACCAGCACTATTCCTTCCCAGGGCACACCGGCTACCATGCAATCATTTTGCCTAGCAGGGGATAAAATAGGGGCATAATTGTATTCCTTGCTCCCAAACACTTCTTCCATACTGCAACAACAGTCTCCCAAAGCTGCTTCCCTTTGGTTGCAGACTTCTGACCTCATCCGATACAATGCAGGACCAACAGTCCCACTTTGCACATGAAGTCGTCCGCAACCAAAAACTTCTGACAGTGGAGAAGAACACTGGTTGCTGGGGAGCAAAGAACAATGTAAGTATGTTACCTTATTCATCATCCCTTTCTCAAAACCTATGCAGAGGGGGACCTACTGCAAAGAGTAACTTTGTTTCCCCCCCCGGGTTCAGCTATAAAGCAAGCCTATACCTTGTCCATTCTGAGAAAAGTGACACCATTGCTCAATAGCAGACAATGTAAGGAGCCTTTAAAACAATGATATGGTGTCCTCGAAGCTGATGTCAGAATTCCCTCTCGCTCCTAGCTGCTAGCACCTTTGCGATTCACTGCGCAAAATTTAAACCTTTGATTTTATTTATTTTCCTTTCAGTTTTGTAGGTACGTTCCTTGCACTCCCTTTGTTTGAAACATGAAAGGCAGACTCAGTAGCCAGTAGGTATGCGGTTAAGGGGATTTGGCAATTGTTTTTTAAAGCAGAGTTTACATTTTCTTAGGATTGCTCTGGGTTAAAAGTGCTGGACAAGGCTTTCAATACTACAGTTGCCTTAGTATGCCTGCCATTCAGTGATATTTACTCATGCTTCTCAATAGGAAGGGTTGGTTTAAGTGAAATGTTGTACAATGCTGCAAAGAAAATATTCAGAGGTCAGCTTTGATAACTATAAATACACATTTTGAATCATTTTCCTTGTTTAACAGCATTTGTTTGGCTTTACTTTGGAGCATCTGTATTTTTGGGGGGTAAAAAAACAAAAAAGGGCAGATTTATTCAGCCTACAGCAACAAGCATGCTTTAGATGTTGGTGAGAAGCCTACTGTTTCTATGGCAACAAACTACTATCGTGCAACCAGTGATACATGACCAAATACACCATGCACAGGAATTCTAATAAGAATTAACTGTGTCTAGGGAAGAATATATTAAATACAATATGCTGAAATGCAGTTTATCTATCAACAGGGTGGAAAAAAATAAAAGCAAATGTAATATTCCACTGCGTATTTATACGCTGTATACATGCAGAGGTTTTCTACTTAACCTGCTAAATTTTCAAGTTTAAATCTTTAGATAAATTACACTATCACTTATTAAAAGGTAAAGAATAATGCACAAATTGAAAAAACCCAAATGGTTGCTATGGGTTACAGGAGCTTTTATTATTGCTTTATATAATAAAAGTGATGATCCCCCATGGTATAAAAACCCTCAAAATATAATAAAAAAACAATAATGAAATAAATGCTTGTGCTTGAAATATAAAAACAACAAAATAAGTGAAATACAAACATATGAAATGATCGCGTATAAGTGCATCACCAGTAGCGCAATAGCATCACCAAATAATACTAACAGTGATCCAAAAAAATCAAAAACAAAAAATAAAAATTATATATTTGTCCCATAAACTGTCTTCTTTAGTGATATATTCAAATCAAAAAGATGTGGTGAAATCTAATTAGAGTTAAGTCACCACAAAACGCCACCAACGTTATGTGTCATCACCGACCCACTCCCATCAGATGGTAACTCACCAAATGATATTGCCCCCCATTATCATGGTTAGGCAAATAAGCTTGAAGCCTAGTACACACGCAACGATTTTCCGCCGACCGGTCGTCCGTCTTTTGTCCAGAGTGGTGTTTTGTTGGTTGGAATGTGCCTAGACTGCACTGGACTTTTGTCGACCGACAAAATTCTACTTCAGAAGTGATGTCATGTGTTGGTTTGCTTTCTTTGTGTTATTTCTTCTCTGAGCATGTCCAGTCTTGCTCATAAGATTTTTCCCTGTCGAAATCTGTACTGACTGCACGAAAATCGGACGTGTTTTGACGGAGGACAAAAATTTTATAGCCTGCACACCAAATCGGAGTCGGTTGTCGGAAGCATCGTACTGACAAGCCGAAAATCGGCAGATCGGTCGCCGGACGAAAATTCCCTGCCGAATTTCGACGCGTGTGTACGAGGCTTTAGGCAAAAGGGCTGTTGAAAAGTCCTTTAGTAAGCCAGTTCCCTTCTTCACCCCTTTTGCAGTAAAAAACACTCTGTGGGTGTACATAGAAAAGAAAGGCTCCACTAGTATAATATTGTCAAAAGCTCAAGCATTTATTAAAATCAAAATTCAATTCACTCACATATTAAAAACCTTGTAACAGACATTGTAAAACTGATGTCAAACACAAACGATTGGATCCCCATTGATCTCACCACCTCTATGCTGGCTAACGACCATCCAAGGACCAGCATGCACACTGTTACTGCAATGCTTACGGCTGCCGTACAGTCATGCCCCATAAGGGGTGGAGACGTGAACTGGTTTACTAAAGTGAACTGGCTTACTAAAGGACTTTTCAACAGCCGTTTCGCTGTTGAAAAAGCTTATTTGCTTAACCATGATAATGAGGGGCAATATAATTTGGTGAGTTACCATCTGATGGGAGTGGGTCAGTGATGACACATAACGGTGGTGGTGTTTTGTGGTAAAAAACCCCATAAGAATAAGAATTCTCTGCAAAACTGCCTCTGGGGCAGCCTCTGGCAGCAATACCAATCCACCATCAGATGTTGTCAGTCTTGCACGTTCAGGGACAGTCAGTGTCATTGAACCCAGTTTCTCTGAGACCAGGCTGTCCCAGGATGTCCGAGATGAACCCATACCCTAGTGAATGTCATCATTCAGCCTTAGCAGAATTTTGCTGCATTGGATAATGCTTACACATCATTATTTAAATGCAGTGAAATAGTGATGGCTAGTAGGAGCCACTTGACTTCATTGGATCAGCCAAAAGAAGGGACCACAGGGGTAGAGCAGGAGAAAAGAGTTGACAAAAAAGTAGACTTTAAAAACGTTTGCACTAAAAGCAAGGTACACTTATTTACTGAGGGACCAAGAGTAATTGCTGCACCAAAATCATAAAAAGAAAAATGTGGGTACAAAAAAAAAAAATTGTAAAAATACCCGGCTACTGTACTTCTGGAGGTGATATCATCAACCTTGCAGCAAGATCCAGTGGATTGCTAAGTATCCTAAGTCTCACTGGATGGCTTTTCAGCTTCCTGGGTTCTCATTAAAGGATGATGATGTCATCTTCGCCTTGGCACCGCACACAGAAGTCTGGGGTACAGTAACTATCATTTTTAACTAGCCAAAGCAACGCCACTCCAGGTCTGCCTGCTAAAACAGATCCCAAAAAACTCCAGTCTCAGGTGCAAAGCCGAGCTTGTAAGATGGATCAGTAAGAACAAGAGGAAGTCCGGGTGGCTGCACTCCGATAAAGGAACATGTTTATTGTAGTATCAAAACCGCATAAAAAAAGGCAACCAAATTATGATGGGGATCAGAAGAAAGTCAATGGGTTTCAAGCTGCTCAGGACCAAGCACTAAAGCAAGGGGAAACCTGTTGAATTTCCTTTGATCCGCCATCATGATTTGGTTGCGGTTTTGATGCTACAATAAAGATGTTCCTTTATCGGAGTGCAGCCATCCGACTTTCTCTTGTTTTTATCTATATTAAAACATTTTAATAACTATTTTTACCTGCGGTTTTTTTTTTTTTGTGTAGTAGTTTGTGCAGTGTTATGACATGGGGGAAGGAGTCATTGGATAAATAGGTGAACCTTGCATTTTTAGTTTAAGATTCAGCTTTAAAGCTGAACTCCTGGAAAACTAAAAATCCTACCCTGCAGTGGGGTTGCGCCCACACTGCAAGGGTTAACTGCAGTGGCGGCTGGTGCTCAAAATTTTTGGGGGGGCGCAAAAAGAAAAATGTAATAGGTATTGCTTCGCGGCAAAAAACGCGCTAAAAAATTGCGTGATTTTGAGGTCATGGTACAGGCATGGCACAGGTGATGGCATAGGCATGTCACAGGTCATGGTACAGGAGATGTTATAGGCATGGCACAGGTCATGGTAAGGGCATGGCACAGGTGATGGTACAGGCATGGCACAGGTGATGGTACAGGCATGGCACAGGTGATGGTACAGGCATTGCACAGGTGATGTTATAGGCATGTCACAGGTCATGGTACAGGAGATGTTATAGGCATGGCACAGGTGATGGTACAGGCATGGCACAGGTGATGGTACAGGCATGGCACAGGTGATGGTACAGGCATTGCACAGGTCATGGTACAGGCATTGCACAGGTCATGGTACAGGAGATGTTATAGGCATGGCACAGGTGATGGTATAGGCATGGCACAGGTGATGGTATAGGCATGGCACAGGTGATGGTATAGGCATGGCACAGGTGATGGTACAGGCATGGCACAGGTGATGGTACAGGCATGGCACAGGTGATGGTACAGGCATTGCACAGGTGATGGTATAGGCATGTCACAGGTCATGGTACAGGAGATGTTATAGGCATGGCACAGGTGATGGTATAGGCATGGCACAGGTGATGGTATAGGCATGGCACAGGTGATGGTATAGGCATGGCACAGGTGATGGTATAGGCATGGCACAGGTGATGGTACAGGCATGGCACAGATGATGGTATAGGCATTGCACAGGTGATGGTATAGGCATGGCACAGGTCATGGCACAGGTGATGTTATAGGCATGGCACAGGTGATGGTATAGGCATGGCACAGGTGATGGTACAGGCATGGCACAGATGATGGTACAGGCATGGCACAGATGATGGTACAGGCATGGCACAGGTCATGGCACAGGTCATGGTACAGGCATGTCACAGGTCATGGTACAGGAGATGTTATAGGCATGGCACAGGTCATGGTATAGGCATGGCACAGGTGATGGTATAGGCATGGCACAGGTGATGGTATAGGCATGGCACAGGTGATGGTACAGGCATGGCACAGGTCATGGTAAGGGCATGGCACAGGTCATGGCACAGGTGATGGTACAGGCATGTCACAGGTCATGGTAAGGGCATGGCTCAGGTCATGGCACAGGTCATGGCACAGGCATGTCACAGGTCATGGTACAGGAGGTGGGCAGAGGGACAGGTGGGGGGCAGCGTCACAGAAGATGGGCAGCATCACAGGAGGTGGGCTGAGAGACAGGACAGTGGAGAACCTCTCCAGCATCAGGTCATTAGGCAGTGGTGGGTAGTGGGGCTCGTGCAGTCCCAGTTAGGAAGGTGAGCATGGGGGGGGGGGGTGAGGATAGATAGGCCAGGGGTGCAGTGGTCAGGAGGTGGAGGGTTTCAGGCAGATGTCTGACCGTTGCTGCGCTCCTCCTGCCTGTCTTCTCTCAGTGAGAAAGCTGACCCACATCATACCGCTTGAAAGAATGAGCCCTCTGCTCACCTCTGATCCCAGATCCCCCCTCCTCCTCCCCGCTGCCTCCAGTCCCGGCGGACTCCCATTCGGTCACTCTGTCCAGGGCTGGGCTGGGCTCCCCACTTCTCAAACTAGGAGCGCTCCGCTCCTATTGTAGGGCCGGCCCTGCGCACACAGGAGAGAGAGGAGGCACTGAGGCTGCTTCCAGTTATCACTTACCTGCTTGTCTTGGGCTGGCTCTTTCACGACCGGGACCGGGCCGACTTCACTGGCGTCTGCTGCTGCTGCAGAGGTGACGGGACTCCGGAGAGACTTCTCCACCGACAGCGGCTCTGAAGGCGGGCGGGAAGGTGACGGCCGGGACGGTGAGTGATTGACGCACCGCCCCCATGCGACGTCACCCAGGATGTCCTGTATGATTGGTCCAGGCTGGAGACTGGACCAATCACAGCCAGGAATCCACGAAGTGGGGGTGTCCAAGAAATGTGCCCTGCACCCAGGTTACGCCCCCAAAAGGCAGCCAATCGGCGCCTCTTGTGGGTCGTAACCACCCCACCCCCCCACCCCCAGCCTCCACATAGGCCGGCGGCGGCGAGGTTTGCGAACGCAATTTTTTTTTTTTTTGAAAACTTTATTGTTCATTTTGTATTTTTTTTTTCTTTTTTTAGGGGGGGCGGCGCCCTGGCGCCCCCTATGCACGGGCCGCCACTGGAACTGCTAACGTATGTTTATAGGGACAGGGTACAGCAATTTTACTTACCTGACCCTGCACTCTTGCAGGCTGCTCCTTGCTTCATGACCAGCCCTTGCCCCTCTTCTCCCCTACGCTCTGACTTTCTAATGTCCTTTGCACGTGCAGATTCTGAGGGACAGTCCACTGCTAGAGCATGGGAGGGGGGAGAGCTGTCTGCTGGGGGAGTGGAGAATCAGGTAAGTAAAAGTGTTTTTCCTGTACCTGTACAGTTTATTCTTTGCTTTCCCAGAGTTGGGCGTTAGGTAATATTTTATTTAATGACTTATGTGTGTTATACTGTTACTCATTGATCTTACTTATAGCAGCTTTGCGCTGGACTGTTCCCCACAGAAATTAACATGATTCCCTGCTGCATTCGGTTGCTGTGTGCAGCTGCTCCAGTTTTGCAACCCCAGTACGTTGAAGTTTTCCTCAACACATCATAACTATGAGTAATTTTTGCAGCTATCCATTTATTCTCATAGATATCTGTTCGATTACCTGTTTAATGATGTCTTCAAATACATTTTTTTTGTAATTCCAGGGTATTTATTCCCATAATGCCAAAAATTAAACACAAACATTTTTAGATATTGGGTTTAGTAAAGAGGGCACCAGGGCTGGTTGCAGAGGCAGCCCAGATGGTCAGCTAAGATCCTCTTTTCCTTTAGCGGATTACCATCTGCCAAAATAAAATGCATTTAGCTGGCAAATGTAGCTAGATAGAACATTTTACTTTTTTTCCTAAGATTTCCTTAATCATTTTCCTGCATCTGCTATGTCAGTAAATTTCCCTGCTCTGAACTGCGTAAGTGCTGACATGTAATACATGGTAATAACAATATTTCATAGCTTTTATTCTATAATAACCTTCTCTATTACTTTGAAAAAAAGGCAATTTTTGATGGTGATCCATTTAAAACGTTTAACCACTTAAGCCCCGGAAGATTTTAGCCCCTTCCTGACCAGGCCCTATTTTGCGATTCGGCACTGCATGAATTTAACAGACAATTGCGCGGACGTGCGACGCTGTACCTAAACGAATTTGACGTCCTTTTTTTTCCCACAAACAGAGCTTTCTTTTGGTGGTATTTGATCACCTGTGCGATTTTTTGATCATGCGCTATAAACAAAAAAACAGCGACAATTTTGCAAAAATAACAATATTTTTCACATTTTTTTATATGAAATTCCCCAAAAAAATGTAAAAATCAAAATTTTTTAACATTTTTGGCCAATTTGTTTTCTGCTACATATGTTTGGTAAAAAAAATCACAATAAGCGTATTTTGATTGGTTTGCGCAATAGTTATTGCGTTTACTAACTAAGGGAAAGATTTTTGTCATTTTTGTTGTTTTTTTTTTTTTTTTTAATGAGTAATATACATATGCACTGTTACTGTAAAAATTACACTGGCAGGGAAGGGGTTAACTTTATTGGAGAAGGAGGGGTTAAGTGTGTCCCTAGGGGCGTGTTTCTAACTGTGCAGGGATGTGGCTTTACATGTAACAGCAGAGATTTACGGTCCTACATAGCAGGACTGTTAGATCCCTGCTGTTACACAGAATGACAGGCGGCTTTGTTTACATTAGCCACCTGCCTTTCTCCCTTCACAGCGGACGATCGCGAGTGACCGGCAGACCACCTTCTTCCCAAGCCTATTCTGACACTTCGCTCCTACATGTAAAAATCTACTTTTCCATCCGTCTGGAGGATCGGATGAACACAGACAGGCGGTCCGTTTTCATCTGATCTCCCATAGAGCAGAGCGGGGATTTGACAGCTTCGTCTCTGCAAAGTAAACGGAGATGGAGCTGTCATCCGCCTGGTCTGCGGGGATCGGCGGATCGATTCCCTCTGAGCAAAATGAAGTCTGCCGGGTGGAAAGCCCGTGTGAGAGAACCCTTAGAGAACCTTAGTGAACAAACATCATGAAGGCCAAGGAACACACCAGACAGGTCAGGAATGAAGTTGTGGAGAAGTTTAAAGCAGGGTTAGGTTATAAAAAAATATCCAAAGCTTTGAGCATCTCACAGAGCACTGTTCAATCCATCATTCGAAAATGGAAAGAGTATAGCACAACTAAAAACCTACCAAGACATGGCTATCCACCTAAACTGACAGGCCAGGCAAGGAGAGCATTAATCAGAAAAACAGCCAAGAGGCCCATGGTCCCATGGTAACTCTGAAGGTGAGAGAATCTGTCCACAAGACAACTATTAGTCATGCACTCCACAAATCTGGCCTTTATGGAAGAGTGGCAAGAAGAAAGCCATTGTTGAAAGAAGGTCATAAGAAGTCCCTTTTGCAGTTTGCAAGAAGCCATGTGGGAGACAAAGCAAACATGTGGAAGAAGGTGCTCTGGTCAGATGAGACCAAAATTGAACTTTTTGGCCTGAAAGCAAAACCCTATGTGTGGCAGAAAACTAACACTGCACATCACCCTGAACACACCACCCCCACCGTGAAACATGGTGGTGGGAGCATCATGTTGTGGGGATGTTTTTCTTCAGCAGGGACAGGGAAGCTGGTCAGAGTTGATGGAAAGATAGATGGAGCCAAATACAGGGCAATTGTACCAGAAAAGCTGTTAGAGTCTGCAAAAGAATTGAGACTGGAGCAGAGGTTCACCTTCCAGCAGGACAATGACCCTAAACATACAGCCAGAGCTACAATGGAATGGTTTAGATCAAAGCATATTCATGTGTTAGAATGGCCCCCAATCAAAGTCCAGACCTAAATCCAACTGACAATCTGTAGCAAGGCTTGAAAATTGCTGTTCACAGACACTCTCCATCCAATCTGATAGAGCTTAACCACTTCCATACAGAGCAGTTACACCCCCTTCCTGCCCAGACCAATTTTCAGCTTTCGGTGCTCTCACACTTTGTGTGTGTTAATTACTCAACAAATGTAAAATGTTCAACATTGGTGTACATGGCAAGTTAATTTAATTGATTATTATCATGATTATAATGATTGTAGTTACATGTAAGGTTCATTTTCCCACACTCTCCCTTCCTCTCAAACAGCAAGAATCTTGGGGGATTGGGCTGCTGGGAGCTAAGGGTAAAGATTTCAGGAAGTAAATAACAGGGAAATTGTGTTTTTGATCCTATTAGTCCATAAGTTTGATTCTCCCAGGGCTAAAGCTAGGGGGCTTAATGTGCATGTTTTTTTGGAGAATGTTTAGACCACTGGTGTCAAACACAAGGCCCGCGGGCTAAATGCAGCCCTCCAGGCTATTTCATGTGACCCTCGCTCCTCTCCTGCAGCTACCCCCTCATCTCTATCCCTACCATGTCTCAGCAGTAGGCAGCAGAGAGGAGGACAGAACTCCTCATACAGATTCTGTACCTCTCTGTTCAGCTGTAGCACCACCATTTCTGCCTCTCCTGGTCTCAGCATTCAGCAAACTCCATCCCTCTTCTTGTCCTCCTCCAGACCCTGCACTTTCTGCTTCCCAGCTCCATCCCCAGCTTCTTCCAGGAAGCAGCACAAGGTAAAGAGGGTGCACTGTGATGGAAGGGAGGGTGGGGGACTTTTTCACTTCTTAAAGTGGGGGGCTCTTGACATCTGATGTAAGGGGAAGTGGGCTGCTCTGGACATATAGTCTTACAGATACAACCGGCCCTTTGAGGGCAACCATAAAGCTGATGCGGCGCGCAATGAAATTGGGTTTGACACCCCTGGTCTAGACATTACTTTGGTGGTAGTTAGCCATGGAAGATGAAAAGAATGATGGTGCAGATCAATGGCACACTGACAGCAATCACATGTAGTGACAGGGAGGGACATATTTACTATAAGAAGGGCCAAAATCAACATATAAAGTCAGTTTTGTCCATTAATTGAATAGATTTATCTTGTTTTTTCAGTGTGTAAATAAATAGTTGGTTAAGCTGTTTTCCTTCTTACCTCTCCCCGGCTATGTTGTGATTGATACTGTTGTGTTATCTTATTGCATTTGAATTGCTTTGACCTAAGTGGAAATTCTGAACGTGTTGTGTCTTGTGTGATCCTCAGGAGGGGGACACTAATGGAAGTCACAGGTGTCCTCAGACACTGTTAGCTCTGTAACAATCAGTGAGAAGAATTGACTAAGACTGGAACACACAGAATCCGGAGCAGTAATGCATGGCAACCAATCAGCGGCTGTCTTTCATTTTTTAAAGTGGAACTTTAAGCCATAATTAAAGATGGGTGAAGAGGCAGGAATTTTAATGCTTTGTCTCTTCTGCATTACATTTATTTACCTACCTGTCCGCCGCGCTACAGCAAGCCACGCACGCACAGCTCACTGTACAGATTTGGCAGTTCCGAATCTTACTGAACTCCCATGCATGCGCAGGAGTGCTATCATCCTGCCCAGCCAATGACAGCAGCCAGAAAATGAGATGTCAGGGGGGAACTCATGGATTATTGGAGCTGAGGTGAATATATATATATATATTCTGCTTTAACTGAACAAACTTAACCACTTAAGGACCGGAAAGGATTTGGCTGCTCAATGACCAGGCCCTATTTTGCGATTCGGCACTGCGTTACTTTAACGGACAATTGCGCAGTCGTGCCCAAACAAAATTGATGTCCTTTTTTTCCCACAAATAGAGATTTATTTTGGTGGTATTTGATCACCTGTGCGACTTTTATTTTTTGCGCTATAAACAAAAAAAGATCGACAATTTTGAAAAAAATTACAATATTTTTCACAGTTTCTTATATGAAATTCTCAAAAAAAAATGTAAGAAAAATGTTTTTTTAACATTTTAGGCCAATTTGTTTTCGGCTACATATGTTTGGTAAAAAAAATTGCAATAAGCGTATTTTGATTGGTTTGCGCAAAAGTTATTGCGTTTGCTAACTATGGGAAAGATTTATGTCATTTTTATTGGGTTTTTTTTTACTAGTAAAGGCGGCGATCTGCGATTTTTTTTTGCGGGACTGCGACATTGCGACGGACAGATTGGACCCCGAACTGACATTTTTGACACTTTTGGGGGTACCAGTGACATTACTACAGTAATCAGTGCTAAAAATATGCACTGTTACTGTTACTGTGTTTACATCAGCTGTCTGTCTTTCTCTCTCAGCTGCAGGAGATTGTGAGTGGGCGGCGGCCATCGGATCCTTTGGTCACATGCACTGGCTCCCCAGCTGACGAGCGGGGGCGGGAGCGCTCCGCCGGCGGCGCACGCTCGCCCCCTAGAGTCTCCTGGGAGAGCGAGGTAGCATAACGTCGCTTTGCCCAGAAGCGGCAGTAAAACTGCGGTGGGCGGTCGTTATGTGGTTAAGATAGAACGGCTGATTGGTTGGACCAAGATGGTAACATTCTACAATGCACTGTATGTATGGTGGTAACAAGGAAACTGTTATTTTACATGTGCCTTTACATATAGCCTGCATTGTTCAAAGATAATCAAGCACAGCTCACCTGGTGCAAATGAGCACTTTAGTCTAGGCTGGCCATATTTTATACAATTTTCTGTACAATTTTCTTGAAATTTACCTTCAACTATGTAGTACAAAGGCCTACCTAATTAGATACAAGTGAAAGTGCTGTTTAGCTTTGACCTCATATTATGTGGTTTGTGGTAAATCTAACAGAAAATTGTGCAAGAAAATTGAACATGTACGGCCAGCCTTAGCTATAAGGAACCAAATGACTGGAACGTGGCCTGGCATGTACTGCTCTCCTAATGGAAAACACCTTTAGATGCAAATGTTCATAGGACTTTTATCAGCTTTATGAGAGATCTTTTAGTTATGCTATAATGTAATAATCATTCTTTCGGAGTCAAATAATGTATAGTTACACTTCTGCCTACAAGATATGTAGTTGATTCTTTGCCATCTCTTCAGAGTCTTTAAAATGGTATCAAAAACAAACATGTAATCTATTGAAGCTTTCCAATGATCAGATATGGTGGTTGCATTTAGGAATGCACCGATACAATTTTTTACCAGTACCAATACTTTTTTTTTAGTACTCACCGATACCTACCGCAACTATTTTGTTTACTCTTCAGCCGTCAGCAATGGTACAAAGCATTGAAAAGCCATTTACAAATGAAATACATTTTATCTTTTTTTTTTTTTTTCATTTTGCCCTATTTTCAATGTGAAACGTCTAAATATATGTTAAAGGTTTAAAAATATTATTAAACGTAGCAAACAAAAGAAAAGTTTTAATTATTAATATTAATAGTTTATACAAGTGATAGTTTATAAAAGTGAACAAAAAAAGCAAAACAGTAGGAATGTAATAACTACATGGAAGAGAAGTGGAAGTTAATTAAAGTGGACTTAAACCCCATTCATGAAATCTGACCTGGGCACATATATCTGTAGTGTTTACCTATCTCTCTCCAAAGCCCTTAGTCCGGTGTCTTTCTGCTGCTCTGTTCCTCTGAACAGCGTGATAACTTTTGACAAGTTCTCCAAATACAAGAGATAAAAGCAGCTGATGTTTGTGTCGCGATGGGCGCATAGATATAGATTAGCAGAGAGCTGGTCTATTCACAGCACAGCTCTGCATGTTTCTTTCTTCCTCTGCCTATGTGGAGGTGTATGCCTTTCCTCCAATTAGCTGCCACACAGTGGATGCTAAGACTCCACGCCCAGTGCTGGAACTGGAAGAAAAAATTCTAACACAATGTTCACTTTATAAACAGTGTAGAAAGCTGAAGACAGCAGATATACAAATAAAACGTATGTATGCTATTCACTTCACTGGGTATATTTGAGGGTTTACATCCACTTTAAGGCTGATTAGAGTAAATTAAGGGTTAAAAGGGGTTAAACAGAGGAACATTTAATAAAAAAAGACATTTTTTTTTATCCTTTTGATCTGTAGATAAATTTACAGTGTTTCCACAGCTGAGCAATGTTGTTCATAAACATTGCCCAGCTGCTTTTTTTTTTATTTTATTTCTGACAGTTCTTCTTTAACACTTTAGTTGTCAACAGGGGAACCCCTCTGACAGCTGAATAAGTCATTGGTTGTTAAGGGCGCAGCAGCCCTGCCACTTAATCGTTTAATTGCCATTTTTTTTTTTAAGATTTCAGCTGTCAATGGGGGAATCCTACTGACAGCTAAAAGATCCGACCCTGAAAGTATTGGTTTCAGGTACAGGTGAATTTTACATGAGTACTGATACTCAAAATAACTCTTAACCTCTGGCAACAAAAGTGAGTACACCTCTAAGGGAAAATGTCCACATTGGGCCCAATTCACCATTTTGCCTCCTCGTACCATGTAATTTGTTAGGGTTGCAAGGTTTTAGGTGTGAATGGGGAGCAGGTGTGTCAATTTGGTGTTATCGCTCTTACTCTCTCATACTGGTCACTGGAAGTTCAACATGGCACCTCATGACAAAGAACTCTCTGAAGATCTGAAAAAAAGAATTGCTCTACATAAAGATGGCCTAGGCTATAAGAAGATTGCCAAGACCCTGAAACTGAGCTGCAGCACAGTGGTCAAGACCATACAGAGGTTTAACAGGACAGGTTCCACTTAGAACAGGCTTTGCCATTGTCGACCAAAGAAGTTGAGTGCACATGCTCAGCGCCATATGCAGAGGTTGTCTTTGGGAAATAGTCGTATGAGTGCTGCCAGCATTGCTGCAGAGGTTGAAGGGGTGGGAGGTCAGCCTGTCAGTGCTCAGACCATACGCCGCACACTGCATCAAATTGGTCTGCATGGCTGTCGTCCCAGAAGAAAGCCTCTTCTAAAGATGATGCACAAGAAATGATGAGACCAAGATAAACTTATTTGGTTCAGATGGTGTCAAGCGTGTGTGGTGGCAACCAGGTGAGGAGTACAAAGACAAGTGTGTCTTGCCTACAGTCAAGCATGGTGGTGGGAGTGTCATGGTTTGGGGCTGCATGAGTGCTGCCAGCACTGGGGAGCTACAGTTCATTGAGGGGACCATGAATGCCAACATGTACTGTGACATACTGAAGCACAGCCTGATCCCCTCCCTTCGGAGACTGGGCTGCAGGGCAGTATTCCAACATAAGGACCCCATACACACCTTCAAGATGACCTCTACCTTGCTAAAGAAGCTGAGGGTAAAGATGATGGACTGGCCAAGCATGTCTCCAGACCTAAACCCTATAGAGCATCTGTGGGGCATCCTCAAACCGAAGGTGGAGGAGCGCAAGGTCTCTAACATCCACCAGCTCCATGATGTCGTCATGGAGGAGTGGAAGAGGACTCCTGTGGCAACCTGTGAAGCTCTGGTGAACTCCATGCCCAAGAAGGTTAAGGCAGTGCTGGAAAATAATGGTGGCCTCACAAAATATTGACACTTTGGGCCCAATTTGCACATTGTCACTCACTTTTGTTGCCAGCGGTTTAGACATTAATAGCTGCGTGTTGAGTTATTTTGAGAGGACAGCAAATTTACACTGTTATACATGCTGTACACTCACTACTTTACATTGTACATTGTGTATTGTACATTGTAGCAAAAGTGTAATTTCTTAAGTGTTGATATACAGTGGGTTCGGAAAGTATTCAGACCCCCTTAAATTTTTCACTCTTTGTTATATTGCAGCCATTTGCTAAAATCATATAGGTTCATTCTTCTTCCTCATGAATGTACACATGAATGCACCCCATACTGACAGAAAAACACAGAATTGTTGCAGATTTATTAAAAAAGAAAAACTGAAATATCACATGGTCCTAAGTATTCAGACCCTTTGCTGTGACACTCATATATTTAACTCAGGTGCTTTCCATTTCTTCTGATCATCCTTGAGATGGTTCTACACCTTCATTTGAGTCCAGCTGTGTTTGATTATACTGATTGGACTTGATTAGGAAAGTCACACACCTGTCTATATAAGACCTTCCAGATCACAATGCATGTCAGAGCAAATGAGAATCATGAGGTCAAAGGAACTGCCTGAAGAGCTCAGAGACAGAATTGTGGCAAGGCACAGATCTGGCCAAGGTTACAAAAAGATTTCTGCTGCACTTAAGGTTCCTAAGAGCACAGTGGCCTCCATAATCCTCAAATGGAAGACGTTTGGGACGACCAGAACCCTTCCTAGAGCTGGCCGTCCGGCCAAACTGAGCTATCGTGGGAGAAGAGCCTTGGTGAGAGAGGTAAAGAAGAACCCAAAGATCACTGTGGCTGAGCTCCAGAGATGCAGTCAGGAGATGGGAGAAAGTTGTAGAAAGTAAACCATCACTGCAGCCCTCCACCAGCCGGGGCTTTATGGCAGAGTGGCCCGACGGAAGCCTCTCCTCAGTGTAAGACACATGAAAGCCCGCATGGAGTTTGCTAAAAAACACCTGAAGGACTCCAAGATGGTGAGAAATAAGATTCTCTGGTCTGATGAGACCAAAATAGAACTTTTTGGCCTTAATTCTAAGCGGTATATGTGGAGAAAACCAGGCACAGCTCATCACCTGTCCAATACAGTCCCAACAGTGAAGCATGGTGGTGGCAGCATCATGCTGTGGGGGTGTTTTTCAGCTGCAGGGACAGGACGACTGGTTGCAATCGAGGGAAAGGTGAATATGGCCAAGTACAGGGATATCCTGGACAAAAACCTTTTTCAGAGTGCTCTGGACCTCAGACTGGGCCGAAGGTTTACCTTCCAACAAGACAATGACCCTAAGCACACAGCTAAAATAACGAAGGAGTGGCTTCACAACAACTCCGTGACTGTTCTTGAATGGCCCAGTCAGAGCCCTGACTTAAACCCAATTGAGCATCTCTGGAGAGACCTAAAAATGGCTGTCCACCAACGTTTACCATCCAACCTGACAGAACTGGAGAGGATCTGCAAGGAGGAATGGCAGAGGATCCCCAAATCCAGGTGTGAAAGACTTGTTGCATCTTTCCCAAAAAGACTCCTGGCTGTATTAGATCAAAAGGGGGCTTCTACTAAATACTGAGCAAAGGGTCTGAATACTTAGGACCATGTGATATTTCAGTTTTTCTTTTTTAATAAATCTGCAACAATGTCAACAATTCTGTGTTTTTCTGTCAGTATGGGGTGCTATGTGTACATTCATGAGGAAGAAGAATGAACTTAAATGATTTTAGCAAATGGCTGCAATATAACAAAGAGTGAAAAATTTAAGGGGGTCTGAATACTTTCCGTACCCACTGTATATATATAGTAAAATATTTACAAAAAAATGTGAGGGATGTACTCCCTTTTGTGAGATACTGTATTGTGCCTAATGTTGGAACCAATCGTTGTAATACGGTCATGAAGTTTTCTTTTTTAAAAACTCCCCTTGCATTTGCCATAATGTACAAAAGAAGCCTTCAGAGCTCGATTTGTTATGGCTGAATTTTCCTTGCTTTCCTTGCTTTTAGCAACGTAGTAGCTGGTTATTTGAGAACTAGAATACATGCCTGTTAATATTCTGCACAGAAAAAGGTTTTATACTTTTCACATCAATGGGTGTAAGTTGCACAGAAAGCAAATGTCACCACATGCCTGATTAACTTTGGTTTTGATACACCAATGTTTTCTCAACTACCCCTTAAGGCTACTAACATGTTTTTCAGTCGCTGTCAAAGGTGAAATAGTATGTTTGTTTTAGGACTTGTACATTCTCTGCAGGTCCTATGCAGCTTGTGATCCATGTAACAGCATTGTAATGGTTAATAAAACATTTTTATTGTTATGATCTTTCCAGTGTGATACATGCTTCTCGACCTCCTTTTGAGATCACTTACCAAAAGTCTATAGATACTGTATCCACCTTATATAATATACTGTATACACACATTGGGGTTCATTTACTAAAACTGGAGAGTGCAAAATCTGGTGCCAGTGGGCATGGTAGCCATTCAGCTTCTAACTTTAGCTTGTTCAATTAAAGTGTTACTAAAGCCACAACAGTATAATCAGTCTGTATATGCAGTAAAACATGCTTGTTATATTCACTGTGGCACTTAAGGGGTTAATCCTGGGTAAAAAAAAGATGTTTGATCCTGTCTTATCTGATCCTCCCCTACTTCTACTGTCCCTGAACCATCTCTGGATAGAACAGGGGCGATCAAAGGGTTAATGTGTGCCTAGGGGGTGCTTTCTAACTGTGTGGGGGATGGGCTCACTGGATGAACACTGAGACCTGTGTTCCTAAATAAGAGGAACACAGGATCCATGTTTTATAATTTACAGAACAATGGTCTGCTGTGTTTACATCGTTAGACCACTGTTCTGTCTCAATGGGGAGCGATCGTGGATGCAGTGTTAATTTCGTCGACTAAAACCGACTAAAACCTTTTCGTCGACTAAATTAATACAATTTTAGTCTACTAAAATATGACTAAAACTAAAACAATTCAGATGACTAAAATACGACTAAAACTAAAATGGCATTTTAGTCTTAAGACTAAAATACGGATAAAAGTAAAATGGCATTTTAGTCAAAAGACTATAACTAAAACTAAATCGAAATTTGCTGCCAAAATTAACACTGGTGCATGCTCAAAGCTTAATAGCATAAATAATAACATATTAGATTTTTCACTCCAGGACCAGCAGTAGTATATAATGAGTTTGAAAATTGTAGAGAAATGCTTAAATAATGCATTACAAATTACAATCGAACTACACCCATTCGATTATAGATGACTAAAACTAGTTATAGTCGACTAAAATGTAGGACGTTTTAGTCGACTAAAATGTACTGGAGTTTTAGTCGACTAAATACGACTAAAACTAAAACACTTGCAGAAGACTAAAATGGGAGTAAAACTAAAATGCCATTTTAGTCCTAAGACTAAGACTAAAACTAAATTGAAATTTGCTGCCAAAATTTACACTGCGTGGATGACATTGCAGCCGCCAGACCTGCCGACTGGCTTCCCCTCTAGCAAATCGGCACACGCGGTCAGGGTCGGGACCAGGGGTGGGCAGGAGGGGTGGTTGCCCTGGGCACAATGGTTTATTGCAGGGATGTGGGGGCGCCTTGACCCTAACACTAAGGTAAGGGGGGGCGCAGTTTGGCATCCTTGCCCTGGGCGCTTGTCCCGGCACTGCATGCAGCCACGCTAACTGCTACACGAAGTGACGTACATGTATGTCGTTTTGTGTAACAGAGCCGACCTGCCGCAGTATAACTATGGCGGCTGGTCGGCAAGTGGTTTAAGATGTGTACGGGTAGAAGATAAGCGAAGGGGAGGAGATTAAACCAGTAGGGGATAAGTAAAAGAATAAATGGGGGAAGGAAGGGAAGAGACTAGTTGGGTTGGTGGGATATGTAGGTTCTTCTTGAAGCTTTGAGAGGCAACCAAACTCAGGAATCAGCATTAGAGCCCTCCCTTCATTCCAGAAAATGAAATCAATCCAATAAAACCATGTTTACTGTATATGTCATGCTTGTTTAAGGAGGAGAACGTAAGGTCCTCTATTTCCTTGAACTTCTCCACTTTACATATCCGCATAGATACCGAAGTGGGAGGGGGGTCCCTCTACCTCAATAGGATGCAGGCTTTGGCGGTATTGAGGCGTCAGAGGATATATATGTGGTAAGTGATAGGGATATGAGAGATGTGTAGGAGAAAGAAGGAACGTGTTTGTTTTAACATGTTTGACACATGCAGTATGAGAATTATAATATTGGATTCTGACAGCCAAATTGCATTCTGTGATTCAACACGCATATGTCTGACTGCAGAGGCATTATACTGAAATATGTAGTAAATGCATGCAAAAAAAATCTATCTACTGCCTACCGAGCATTTTCTTGTAATGTTATTGTAGACCCTTTCTATTTTTATATATATATATATATATATATATATATTCATATTATATTCATTTTTCCATAATCATATACATTTTACATAATGATGTGACCCTTTCTATTTCAAAGCTCAGCTCAAGACAGACTTTTTTTTTTTTTTGTAAAGCATGGGGAAGGGTTTACCTGGCCATGCACTAGTAGAATTTCCTTGGGCATTTTTTAATTCAAGAATGTTCATTCCTTTTTCTAAAGATTAGTGGGGTCAAATCAGGATTTGTTTTTGACCGCGGTGATGAGAAAACGTGGGATGGACAATTTTTCTTGAACAAATGCTTATCTAACAGTGTATGTGGTTTTATTTCAGTAAAGTCCATCTATTTCAAAATCGAATGTTAGTGCCGGTTCACACTATAGACCAGGGGTGGGGAACCTTTTTTCTGCCAAGGGCCATTTGGATATTTATAAAATCCTTTGGGGGCCGTAAAAAATTATCAACTTAAAAATGTGCCTGTTATATTTGTTCAAACATTTAATTAACTCACTCCTAATGTGATGGCTGCAACTGCTTCTCTTTGGTGAGGTGTGTGATGTTAACTGGTATTGATGATGTTGCTACTCGCAACTGGTTTTCCAGGTTTGCGTCGGTCAGTCTGGAGCGCAGTCGACTCTTTGTGGGGGTAAGTTTTGAAAAGAACTGCTGATGGGTACTGCTGGTGGGTATAGCTGGCTGGTACTGCTGGTGGGTACTGCTGGCTGGTACTGCTGTGAGTACTGCTGGCTCAGGCTGGTACTGCTGGCTTGTACTGTGCTGTGGGTACTGCTGGCTCAGGCTGGTACTGCTGTGGGTACTGCTGATTCAGGCTGGTACTGTGGGTACTGCTGGCTGGTACTGCTGTGGGTACTGCTGGCTTAGGCTGGTACTGCTGGCTGGTACTGTGCTGTGGGTACTGCTGGCTGGTACTGCTGGATGGTACTGCGGGCTCAGGCTGGTACTACTGGCTAGTACTGCTGGCTGGTACTGCTGTGGGTACTGTTGGCTCAGGGAGGTACTGCTGTGGGTACTGCTGGCTCAGGCTAGTACTGCTGTGGGTACTGCTGGCTCTGGCTGGTACTGCTGTGGGTACTGCTGGCTCTGGCTGGTACTGCTGGTTCTGGCTGGTACTTCTGTCTCTGGCTGGTACTGCTGGTTCTGGCTAGTACTGCTGGTTCTGGCTAGTACTGTTGGCTCTGGCAGGTACTTCTGGCACTGGCTGGCACTGCTGGTTCTGGCAGGTACTGCTGGCTCTGGCTGGTACTGCTGGCTCTGGCTGGTACTGCTGTGTGTGCAGGAAATGCTGGCTAGGATAAGTGTAGTGTGCCGTGGTGCCACGCTGCAGGAAGAGGCGATGTTTCCTGTATTGGTCACAGGCAGAGTGCAGGGAGGTACTGCTGTGGGTACTGCTGGCTCAGGCTAGTACTGCTGTGGGTACTGCTGGCTGGTATTGCTGTGGGTACTGCTGGCTCTGGCTGGTACTGCTGTGGGTACTGCTGGTTCTGGCTAGTACTGCTGTGAGTACTTCTGGCTCTGGCTGGTACTGCTGTGGGTACTGCTGATTCTGGCTGGTACTGCTGGCTGGTACTGCTGGCTCTGGGTGGTACTGCTGGTTCTGGCTGGTACTGCTGGCTCTGGCTGGTACTGCTGGTTCTGGCTAGTACTGTTGGCTCTGGCAGGTACTGCTGGCACTGGCTGACACTTATGGTTCTGGCAGGTACTGCTGGCTCTGGCTGGTACTGCTGGCTCTGGCTGGTACTGCTGTGTGTGCAGGAAATGCTGGCTAGGAGAAGTGTAGTGTGCAGCGGCGCCGCGCTGGAGGAAGAGGCGATGTTTCCTGTATTGGTCACAGGCGGAGTGCATTTGTTATCACTCCACCTGTGACTCACTCAGACTGTCAGAACGGAGCTGGAACTATACAGGAAGCATCGGCTCAGTTCTGACAGATCAGCTGAGAGACACAGACAGACACAGGGCCGGACCAGATGACCGTAGGTTCCCCACCCCTGCTATAGACCGCACTGCTCTGCAAATCACATGCGATGTCTGTGAGATGCAAATTCAGCCATACAGAATGTATGGCTGAATTTGCACCGCATGCGGACCAAAGTCGTGCAGGACCCTTTTTTTGGGTCCGCACCAGAATCAGATTGCATGGGTGTTCACACCTATGTGATCCGATTCCTGTCTGAATTGACAGTTCGCACTGCGATATGAGAACTAATCTGGGGGTGTCGTTAATTTTGTATTGACACTCCCAGCGGTTCGCATATGGCAGTTTGAACTGCCTGCGAGTCAAGTGCGATGGGGGAACCCGCAGTGGATTCGCAGGGTTCCCGCATCGCACCAATGTGAACCGGCACTAAAAAGTAAACAGCATTTGAAGTACTTTTGAATGACATTTGTCAAGTTGTCAAATGTACTAAGAACTTTTGTATGAGCCTACTAGTGTATGGCCAAGCAGGCTATTTTTCCTGTCTGTGATTCCAAAAGGGAAGATTTCCCTGCTCTGTTTGTCTGTCTGGCCCTACAAATCAAATGTAGGGAAAGAGGAAAACTGCTCCGGTGTGTAAATGTCCAGACAATCAAATAGCGTGCAGGTTAGGTCCGCAATCCCGGCAGCTGTACAGATAGAAGTTAGGCATCCGCACTCCAACTTGAGAGTTTAAGATGAATAAAATCAGTTTATTGAAGATTCAAAAAATCCATAGTGACAAAAATCAGAGACAGGGGACAAACACAGTTGACGCGTTTCACGAAATCATATTCACTTAGTCATAACCAGGTTATGGACAGCTGTGTCTGAAGTTGAGCCTTAAATTGTTTGTAAATTCTTACACATACCCAGTGAAGTGGCTGGCTTCAGGTGATACACATTATTAAACATTATTATTGTTTATCTTCAGTCATATCTACTCTACATCTATTCAAAGTTCTGAATTTTTAAAGCTTGTCTGAGAGTTTAGATAAAAGAGGCGGAGAGCTGAAGTTATGATCAGCAAAGTTTAGCGAGGAAGCTCTGAGAGCTGATTGGAGGGAAGGGACACACCCCCTTCACACAGCACACAGGAACAGAGCTGTGACTGTCAATCAGCTGGAGATCCCTCCCCTGTCACTATTTTTCTCTTGGTGTCAGGAAAACTTGTCAGAGGCGACTCATGCTGATAACAGAAGAATAAAGCAGCAGACAAAAAAATGACACTTGATTAAGACAAGTATACACTATAGAGAGATAAGCTTAGTTCTTATTTCATGTCTGAGGTTTACAACCACTTTAAGGATGTACAGTCTGTTTTTTGGTTCAGTCTCTCTTGAGCCAAAAAAGCTCGATAGCAAAGTAGTCTGAACTTTACACTGGAGATGTTACAGAAGATTTACATCTCACATGGAAATGGCACTGGAAATGTTACATCTATCTCTATATATATTTCATAAAATGATCACTTTCATAAGTCAGCTTGTGTTTTAGCTTTAGTGAATACTGCACTAAAACAAGCCTTCGGGTCATTTTCTACTTTTCTACTTTTTATTTTTTTTATTTAGCATTTCAGCAACAGCCCGACATGAGTGGAATTAAGCAAAGAGTGGAAAGTGGATGTGGTTCAACCTTAGTTGGTTCCATTAGAGTCCGGCCCTGTAAGAGCCTTTGAAGCATGAATTTTTAGGAAATGAATAATTCAAACATCATTTCTAATCTTTTATTAAACAGAAATTATTCAAAGCAAAAAGGAAGAGATCTTTGCTTTCTTTTCCAGAAGATTTTATACTCTTTCATTTTTTTGCCTCCACGCGATCCATTATAGCATCATTCAGCAAATTAACTTTTTTGTTTTCCTAATGTAATCAGGTTAGCAGAATTTGCTGGAACATTTGTGTGTATTTTAAAGCTCAACTCCACACCTCATGGGTTAAATGCTTGTTTAAGTATAGGGCAGGGAGATGCAAACTGTGGCCCTCCAGTTGTTTCAGAACTACAAGTCCCATGAGGCATTGCAAGACTCTGACAGCCACAATCATGACACCCAGAGGCAGAGGCATGATGGGATTTGTAGTTTTGCAACAGCTGGGGGGCCACAGTTTGCATATCCGTGGTATAGGGGAACAAGAAAAGCGGTTTATTTATCCAATTCTCCGTTCCCACAGGCTCCTCTGCCTCAAGACCTGTCCAGCCTCTTCTTTCCTATGCTCATGTCACAGGTCCTCTTATGTCATCAAGTCCAGTGCAGGGTCCATAGCCCTACACTGGATGTGAGGCCGCCAAGGAAGAGTCTGCCTCTGGAACATAGAGGAGTGTCCATTATTATGGTAAGTTGAACTGCTTTTCCTGTTCGTTAGACCTAATTGATTACTTGCAATAGGGTAACTGGCAGGATCAAGAGAAATAAGGATCTCAATAAAGAACAGGCTAAATGTGCCTATACCAACATAGTTAAACAGACACATACATGTGATTTTAATTTTGAAAGTACCATACACAAAGAATATAAACACTGTTGCAGTCTGCTGCTACCACTGGAGGTAAGTATGCACCAGGGTGAGGGGGTTCTTGGTTAGATTTGTTTAAGGGGCTGGGGTGGGAGAGGGGTGCTAGAAAAGTGTAGTTCTGCTTTAAATAACTTTGAAGTATATGTGAACCTTTTCTTTGTAAAGCATCCAGTTCAGTTTAAGTGCCGGTTCACACTTCTGCGATGACAGACATCGCATGTGATTCGGAGTGCACTGCTCCTGAAATCACATGCGATGTCTGTGCGATGCGAACTCAGCCATACAGATTGTATAGCTGAATTTGCATCTGAATCAGACTGAAGTTGCACGGGACCCTTTTTGGGTCTGCAGCAGAATCGGATCACACCAATGCGATCCAATTCATGTGCGAACTGTCAGTTCGCACTGCGATATGCGAGCTCATCTGGGAGTGCCGTTAACTTTGCATGACACCCCCAGTGATTCGCATATGGCAGTGTGAACTGCCATGCGAGTTCAATACAATGCGGGAACCCGCAGTGGATTCGTAGGGTTCCCGCATCGCAGAAGTGTGAACCGGCTCTAAAATATGTTATACATATCTTTCTTTCTTTTTTCACATGACCTCTATTCACAGCTGTATAAGGCGCTTATGCCTCTTTTCCACTGAGCGGATCGGTTTGGTACGGTACGCTAATTTGAGTGTTTCCATTATGAAAGTGGCCCATACAACCGAACCAAACCGCACCATTCCTGGTCCTGCTTCAGATGTAGGGACATAGGAAATGGTACGGTACGGTTAGGGCGGAGCTACTGGCGTCACACGATAGATTCCACTGATTGGCGGACAGAAAACTTCAATGCTCACGTCAAATGAAAGAGCAAAACAAACACCTCATTTGGCGTAAACCCCGCATGGTCCCTGGTGGCCCGACTTGCAGTGGAAACGCTCACCTGAATAGACCGGACCATTCTAACCCTTCCAAACTGTACTGACCCGAACCGTTCTGCTCAGTGGAAACGAGGCATTATAGAGGTGAGGTGGAGACTGCAGGGGGCCAATAAGCAGGAGGCAGGGAAACAGCAGCACACTGATCTTCCCAGTGCAGAGGGCGCGCCAAGTCTGAGCACTGAAGTACAGACTGTGCTCCCAAGTAGAATACAAAGAACAAAACTGACCATGCTGGGATGGATGCCCTGGCGTGGTCAGTTTGAAATAGGAAAGCAGAGGGACTGGCAGGAACACCAGGGATTTCACAAAAAGGAAGCATTACAAGTAGAACAGGATATTTTCTTATGCAAGTACATGGTACAGCAGGCATATATCAGGAATATAAATGTTGGGGTAACTGACACTTTAAATGGCTTGTGTATCATTATGTATTTTTTCATAGCTGGAGATTCCTGTTAAATGAGTTTTTTACTCATAGCTTTAGGCACTGCTGATAAGCCAAACAATTTTGCTCACATGCTTACATTTGAGGCAGGGCTTGTACGCCTTGGATATTTGGATGATCAGCAGACACATTCTTAGTGTTTCAGCATTTACTAAATGAGCGGAGGGTGGAATCAGACTTTTGCACAAAAACTTAGCAAGGGATTGATTTTAAATATTTTAATGACTTTACAAAGCAAAGTGGCCTGTTACATTGTTATGTTGTATTAAAAGATCTTTTTGAACCTTTTCATCGTACTGGATAGGGTATTTTTCTCTCATATAGGAAGCAGGACATCTTTTACTTGTTTCAGCATTTGGCTTCCTATGTTTATTTTCAGGCAGAAGAGTAGAACATGGTGTGTAGACAGCAGTCACAATCTGAAAGTGATGAATTAGAGCTTGAGCAATGCGGTGGGAGTCTGCACATTCCTCCCCACTATCGGAGCATGTTTAGCACTGGACAGCGCCTGTTTATTAATATCATTAATGTATGCCAGGCTGGCACTTGGTCAGTGCGTACACATTGGTATGCAAGTAGGATTTCTAATAGGCTGTGGGCAGCAGAGAGGACACTGTGCTCTGTGTGCTGAATACAAATGCCAGCCCCAGAATGCCTTCACTTTGCTGTCTGCGTCTTGTGACTTTGTTGTCATTCTTCCCCCTCATGACGTTTTCTTCATGACGGTCGCTCAGGGTTTCCTCTGTATTTTATTTACAAAGCTTTCTAAAAGTGACAGTCTTCGTTATCCAGCACACTGAACCAATATAAACATTGTATGTAGAGGGCTAACAATGTACAATCACACCATCACTGCTTGTCAGACAAAGACGGCTGTATTTTCAAGACAACGCCTCATCTAAAAAGATGGATTAGTCTGCTGAGCCACTGACTAAAACATTTACACTTATTCTGCACGGACAGTTATTACTAATGAGAGAATTCGTAGGTCACAGTTTATATGAAATATGGAAGAAATACAACACACGGGGGTTGATTTACTGCTTGCACGAGGTTGTAAGGACTAAGCCATGATCCCATTCTCCTCACCCAGTTGGAAGCACCTGACCCCCCCCCCCCCATGCACCCTTAGCGTAGTGGGTCCTCCTTCTCCATAGGACATCCATTTCTCCTAATAACCAATTTTCTAGTATTTTACCCTAGGGTTAAGTGTTGGACCCACTGGGCCAACGCTCACTGACTTTCAGAACACACTGTAACTTGATAGAAGTGCTGAATCCTCGACATTAAATCCAGAAGATCCAGATCTGTTCATTATAGAACTACTGACACTGCGGTACTGCAAAGTCACTGGCTACTTCCTTCCCCAGCTTTGCACCGGCTTGAGGTAGTTTGTTGTAGGATCCTGTATGGCTGCAACTCTCTACTGACACTCTGTACACTTCAGGGCCCAAACCGCCGGTGCCCCCTTTAACCTTGAACTCTTCAGGGTTCACTGACTATGTACCCCCTCAGTAACTTCAGGGTCCTCAACCTATTTACCCCCTTTTCTCAGCTAGCTGGCACTGGATCATGAACCTCTTCCGGAGCGGTCCCCTCTGACTCTAGGCAGACCCCCAGGGGCAATCCTCAGTACTCATGACCTTTGTATGCTTTCCTGGGACAGAACCCCTCTCGCTCTCCGCAGGTTCTCAACACACCGGATCCCCTCAGCTCAATTCAGCTCTCTGGATTCCCAGGTGACACCCTGGGACATCCACTTCCTCAGACAGGAGGGGAGACAGCCGTACTCTCCCTCCTGGGACTCTGCTCTCATCAACACGGTGTCACGCTCTTCCCCCAAACTTATATCCACTCCCAGAATCCTTTGCAGCATAATCTGCCTCCTGGGGTAGCTACAAGCTTGAATGTGTCCCCTGATTGGGCTTCCTCCACTACCCTATGAGAAGTCTCTCACAGGAGCCAATGGGGAGACTTCCCCTTCAGCAAACACATCTGGAACCCATGACACCCTAACTAACAGAAATCATGGCTCTGCTGTTAGGCAGGCAAGGCCCACTATACATTTACCTAGCACCTACCTGTAGGGTGCTACATACAGTTCTCGTATGGGGACAAGGTTCTAATTGATCTAGTGTAACCCGACATAGGTGTGTTGTCTATTTTCCATACCTGGGTTTGATTCATCCTCATTTGTTGATACTGTACTCTTTTTATGTTGGAAAATTCAGAACCTTTATTTAAGAGTGCAAATCTAGTACAGCTGTGCATGGTAGCCAATCAGCTTCTAACTATAGCTTGTTCAAGTAAGCTTTGACAAAAAAACCTGGAAGCTGATTGGTCTCTGTGCTGAGCTGCACCAGATTTTTAACTCTCCAGTTTTAGTAAATCAACCCCCAGTTTTAACATGACACTTAGGTAGACAAATATTAGTAGGGTCTCTCTGTGATTTTGTTTGTTTACAATGTTTCCCCCTAGAAAATCAAAAAACATAATGATAGGTTAGTTGATGTCTGACAAAGGGTGGCCCTAGGGCATTTATGAGAGTGAATGCAGTTGAAAAATTGGGAGAAATTGATAGTCTTGTAGCCACTCTTTAGAATCTCCTTGCACCTCCACCCTGAAATTGTGTTTGCAAGATTCATGTACATGTCGGGAGCAGGTACATCATTGTGTCCTAGGAGGTGGCTGCAATGAGCCTGGAATGTCCATACAAGCATATTCTCGGCCACTGGCACATGGCGGAGGAGTTTTGTGGTAGGGGGGCAGAATTCGGTGGGGAGCTGATATACTAATACCCCATTAGGTCCGCATTATGGGTATTGCCATTTTTAAGTAATGATGTCACTCATTATCCCTGTCCCTTGGTTTATTTTCATCTTTCAGCTGGGAAATGGAGCTAGGGGTGAGTCATCAGTTGCTAGGAAGCTAGCAGCCACTGGTGTTCTAGCAACAATAAGCCCTGAGTGGGAATCTGTCACATTCATGACAGCTTCCCAGCACTAAATGTCCTACTTTGAGCACTGGAAGCCAGCTCAGAGTTGTTTTTAATTACTGCCAGTTTTCTAATCTGTAAACTGGTGGTAATTTATTTTCAAATCTGTCACAGGCACAGCATAAGGTTCTTAAAGTGGTGGTAGTAAGAACTACTCAAACTTGTTGCACTTGTCAGTACTGTCACAAATGGCTGCCTAAACTAGGTGCAGGCAGTTTTAAAGGGAGCTACCGCCAGAATACAGTAGTGTCATAAATGTTTTATTGAATTCCCCGGATTATCTTTTAAAGAGAAGTATGTGGTTTCCTTTTTTTCCACATTTATAATTACTTAGGTGGATGCAGCAACGGTCCGATGCTGCATCTGTCCCCCAGCGCCTCTGCATTGAGAACCCGAGCGATTGAACACTGCCGATCACTTGGTTCTGACAGCCCCTAGCAGAGAGCTGATGACTGTCAGTCACAGCTTGCTGCTCTGCTCCCCGCCTCGCTCACTGGAGCGCTGAGCTGCGGAGGGGCGGAGAGTGGCCGGCTCAGGCTCTCAGCAGCTCGCTGAGAGGCTGAGCCGAGTTTCGGTCCAGGCACCTGGGGGATCCCGACTCCGTGGTCGTGATGACGTGGTACCTGGACTGACTTCCGTGACAGACAAACTGGTCTCGAACTTCAGCCCGCTCTGTGCTGAAAATGGGTCACAGGAGTGCAGAACGAACTGCACTCCTGTGATCCATGGGAGATCTATAGCCAAACAAGCTTTGGCTGTACATCTTCTTTAATGTGATCCAGTACTTTTCCCGTAAAAGTCAAAGTAACATCTAAGCAGCACAACAGTCAAAACAGTATGCCTGTGCTTACCATTCCTGCTAGCTTTCACTACTCTATTGACAGTCCCGAAAAAACCTGGTAGTCCCTGGTGTGGAGCACATGTGACACTCCTTCCAGCCTATGTGCCTTAGTAGCCAATCGCCAAAGTGAAAGCGCTGTCATTAGGGTTGGAGTCCTGCTTAGCCCTAAACACATTTTAAATTTCAGAAAGTTAAAATTTGCAGAACGACAGATCATAGCATTGGGGCAGTGTAAAAAGACATTACTATGTGGACAAAGGTTTATGGAAATCCCACCTTTACACCTACGCCTATCAAAATATGAAAGCCTATCTCTGGAAAAAACTGAAAATCCTCCCTTGCAATTTGGCTGTCCACTCACTGCACGAATTAAATGCTTATTTATGTCTAGGGCACCACAAAAGAACATTTTTACTTACCAGATCCCCTGCACCCTTTTCACCCCTACTCTCCGGCTTGTTCATTGCCCCCCCCCCCCCAGAGTCCTCACATCCAGTACAGGGCTAAGGGCCCTCCATCATTCGCTGGAGCATAGGGCAGTAGAGTCTTTGGACACCAGTCTGCAGGGAGCTTGTAGATTCCAGGGGATCAGGTAAGAAAAAGTTTTTTTTCCTGTACCCTAGACCTAGACATAAACAAGTATCTAACTAAGTGCAGAGGCAGCTGAGGATTTTTGCTTTCCCTGGAGTTCAGCTTTATGGTCAGTTGTTTCCATTGAAGAGTACTGCTTATGCTACACTACACAAGGTATTTTAAAAGATTGTTTGGGGAAGGCCCATTTCTGTTCCAGCATGACTTTTGCAGAAATCCAGATCCATAAAGACTCAGTTTGAGAAGTTTGATATGGAGAAATTAGAGTGGCCTGCACGAAGCCCTGGCCTGAAACCCACTGAACACCTTTAAGGTGAATTGAAATTGTGAGTCAGGGTTCTTCATTCAAAATCAGTGTCTAACTTCACAAATGCTGAATGAACACAATTTATCACAGTCACACTCCAAATTCTTGGAAAGCCTTTCCAGAAGAGTGAAGGCTGTTATAGCTAAAAATGGGGGGCCAACTTTACATATTAATAGCTATGAAATGGGATAGCAAACTGGTATAGGTGTGATGGTCAGGTAATAAAGGCAGCTTTTGGTGTCTGCTATTCAGTAAATCTTTTACTTGCTATGACTCATAAGTGGTATTCCTAAAATAATTAATACTGTAAGCAAAAGAAATAAGGTAACATGAGTGCATGTAACAATTATTTGGCCTTCTGCCTATACCATTCTAAACTGCTTATGAATACACAAAGTCTCTATTTCTTAAAGGTGAACTCTGGGCTGGAAAAGAGACCCCACACTGTATAGTTACATAGTCTGGTTGAAAAAAGACCTAGTCCATTGAGTTCAACCAATTGAAGGGGGGGAAAATCATGCAATCCTATATACACAATCCTATAACCGCAGTTGATCCAGAGGAGGGCAAAAAAGCCCAAAAAAGCATTATCCAGTTTTCTCCAGCAGGGGAAAAATTCCTTCCTGATCCCCCAAGAGGCAATTGGATATTCCCTGGATCAACTTTACATATAAATGTTAGTGCATTTATAACCTATAACAGCAAAGGTTAAATGCTCATCAAGTCTAGAGGATACAGGAATTAAGAATAATACTTACCGTATATACTTGAGTATATACTTGAGTATAAGCCGAGTTTTTCAGCACATTTTTTTGTGCTGAAAACGTCCCCCTCAGCTTATACTCGAGTCATAAACATGTCCTCGGCCGGCCCAACGTGCTCCTGAGGCGTCTTAGATTTAAAAATGGCGCCGCCCGGCGCCAACATGTCACCGCGCATGCGCTGCCGCCGCTCAGGAGAGGCCGTGCGTGTTCGGCTTTTCCCAGGAATAGCCGAACGTATACGAGCTTTCCTGAGCGGCGGCGGCGGCGCATAAGCAGTGACGTGTTGGCGCCGGGCGGCGCCATTTTTAAATCTGACGCTCCTCAGGAACAGGTGAGTGAGACTCCTCCACAGCCGCACTACCTGCCATTATGCAAGGCTGTGGGCATACTACAAGAGATGTAGTGCTTCAGGCATGATACACCTGTACCATGCCCGCAACACTGCATCTCCTGTAGTATGCCCGCAGCCCTGCATTCTCCCGTAACATGCCCACAGCCCTGCATTCTCCTGTACAATGCCTGCAGCCGTGCATTCTCCTGTACAATGCCCACAGCCCTGCATTCTCCTGTACAATGCCCACAGCCCTGCATTCTCCTGTAAAATGCCCACAGCCCTGCATTCTCCTGTACCATGCCCACAGCCCTGCATTCTCCTGTACCATGCCCACAGCCCTGCATTCTCCTGTACCATGTCCGCAGCCCTGCATTCTCCTGTACCATGTCCGCAGCCCTGCATTCTCCTGTACCATGTCCGCAGCCCTGCATTCTCCTGTACCATGTCCCCAGCACTGCATTATCCTGTACCATGCCCAGAGCCCTGCATTCTCCTGTACCATGCCCGCAGCCTCTGTTTTGGGTTTCGTGGTGGTCCAGTTGGGTCCAGTAGCTGCTGCATTTCCCACCCTAGGCTTATACTCAAGTCAATCATTTTTCCAATTTTTTTGTGGTAAAATTAGGGGCCTCGGCTTATATTCGGGTAGGCTTATACTCGAGTATATACGGTACCTTGTTCCTGGCTCCAGCAAGCTACCATCTACAGTATGTAACTTCTTAACATACAATGCAGAGTTAATGGCTCCTTATTGTATGTGATGATGCTGAGGGACGACCCACAGTCCAGAAATCCAGTGAAAAGAGGAGAGCTGGAGCAAGGAGTACAGTCAATAATATTCCCCTTTCCGATACCCCAAGAAATATTGAACATTACCCTTGCAGTGTGGGGAGACGCCATTGCAGGGTTTTTTTTTTCTCCAAATTTTGGTTTAGGAGACACACATTTAAAAAAGTGTAGAAACCAAGGCTCAATCCTTGAGTTCAGCTTTAAGGTGCACACAAAAAATGTAAAGGACTCATTTTATGGGTTATTTAGGCTTTTCAAAATCTAGGTTAATAACAAGAAAGCATTACAGCTAAGCAGAAATACAGCAATTAGGTGGGTTAATAGAATAGCTTAGCGGAATTTTAATCATAACTGAAAAATTAAAAACCTTATGTAATATT
Source organism: Pelophylax lessonae (assembly GCF_965119305.1). NCBI lineage: Eukaryota > Metazoa > Chordata > Amphibia > Anura > Ranidae > Pelophylax > Pelophylax lessonae. The sequence continues at coordinate 353,724,561 of NC_138768.1, forward strand.
TTCCTGCTGTTGCCATATGCAGTAAAATACCCTTGGAAAAGACTTCATTAAGAATAACAAGGCTGGGGAAAGCCGGCAACCTGTTTAATTTAAGCACTTTCTTGTATTCTCTGGTAAAACACAGATTGTTTCTGTTGCTGCTTGCCAATCAGTAAGATTTTGCTCTATTTCCATGACAACTGAAGTCGTAGTATATTGGGACACTCTGTGTGCCAGTCTGTTCTCAGTGCTCCCGGTGATAAGTTGGGAGCAGTGCACAGGGAAAGCAAAGAAGTCTTGTTTGCACTGGAAAAAGAACACCCATGTAAAAGCCACACAAATAACAGGCCTAAAAATAAGGTAATGTAACAGAAATTGCAGGATACTTTAAAGCAAAGCTTTGCGGAAAAAGCCCACAGTTTTAAAAGAAGGAGCGATGGTCTGATTTACACAAAAGGCTGCTTTGATTTAAAATTAGATGCTATAAATATTTAAAAATATATTGGCGCAATATTAAATATGTTTGATTATGTTGCCAAACTGCATACACAAGAAGACACTAAACAGCAATATATTGTTTATTAAAAACTCAGCAGCTATGATTTAACCAAATTTAACTTCACACATTATTCTAATCTTGCATACAGAATGACATTTTTGGAGCTGGACCAAACCAGAAAAAAGAAAAAAAAATCTATATATAATATCTACTTTCTAAATGTGCTTGGAAAATGACAGGGTTGTTCCAATGCAAAAAAAAAAAAAATACCATTACACCTGCACATTAAAGAGGTTCTTTTAACAAAAACTGCAGCTTCCGACTTTTAATATAAGGACACTTACCTGTCCATGGATCCAGCACTGTCCTCGCCCGCACTAGTTCTTTACTAGTCATCGGGTTCCTGGCGCCGGCATCTTTAGTGTGGGAAACTGGCTGTGACAGCTTGTGGCTTCACAGCCGGCTTCCTACTGTGCATGCGCAAGTCACACTTTGTAAATGGTCTCGTAGCCTTCTGCAACATGTGACGTGTCCCAGAAAGCTGTGAGGGAAGAGGAGGGCTAAACTTCTTCTCAGATCACCTAGGACAGTGATGGCGAACCTTGGCACCCCAGATGTTTTGGAACTACATTTCCCATGATGCTCAACTACACTGCAGAGTGCATGAGCATCATGGGAAATGTAATTCCAAAACATTTGGGGTGCCAAAGTTCGCCATCACTTGCCTAGGCAATCTGAGTGGAAGTGGGAAAAGGTACCTGTCAAAATTAGGTACCTGCTCCCCCCCCCAAAAAAAAATGAAATGTCAAAAGTGGTAGAGAAGGAAGAGAAGGACCTAAAGTGGGGCTTTCTCTTTTGGGTGAAATTGCGCTTTAAAGTTTGAAGCTCCAAAATTCTCAACATCCAAACTCCCACAGTTGTCAGTTACACCTGTTCACACCTGAAGATAGTGTTGCTCATAGCTTAAAAAAGAACAGGAGCTTCTTTTTGGCTACAAGGTTCAAGCATTTTTGGCCTCAATAGATTTCACTGGGAGTGCTTGAAAAAAACATGCAAAAAAAAAAACCACTAAGGCCTTATTCACACCTGCACATTTTGTAACTCAGAGCTCCAAATTGCTCAACATTCTAAATCCTACGGTTTTCAATTTTGCCTGCTCACACCTGAGAAAAGCGTCAGTTGCAGCTTGTAGCTTGAAAAAGTACATGCGCTTCTTTTAAGCTACAAGCTTCAAGCATTTTTGGCCCCAAGAGATTTCAATGGAAGCTCATGAAAAAAATGCGAAAAAATGAAAGAAAACACAAAAATCACACATTTTTTACCCTAGTAACAAGCTTTCCATTGGCCAATAGTTAAGGAAAAAATGCTAAAGCCTCAGAAACCTGCAAAAACGTGCAAAAATGCCCATACAGAAGCTCACAAAAAAGAAAAAAAAAAAAAAAAACAAAGACACTCAGCTCAAGTGTGAATGCAGTAGGGCTGCCACGACGCGTCGACTACAAAAATCGTCAACGTGCGTTAAAGACGTCGACGCGTCAACATGTGACATCACATGCCCCCTGGCTGGCCGCAGCGCCGCTTGAAGCATTGCTGGCCGAGTGAAATCCCCCCCCCCCCCGGCTCCGTCCACACCGATGTCGGAGACAAGAGGTGAGCGCTGACCGTCTCCAGCACCCCCGTACTCTGCCACAGCTTCTCCCGCAACACCTTCGCCATCCTCCCCGATCACCCAGGTACTTAGAGATGTCACATGTGCGGCGCTACACCGGCTTGTACTGTACTGTGGCGGCTTGTAATGGTCTGTACTAGGTGGGAGGGCTTACTGAGGGGTCTGTACTGGGAGGGGGGCTTACTAAGTGGTCTGTACTAGGTGGGAGGGCTTACTGAGGGGTCTGTACTGGGAGGGGGGCTTACTAAGTGGTCTGTACTAGGTGGGAGGGCTTACTGAGGGGTCTGTACTAGGTGGGAGGGCTTACTGAGGGGTCTGTACTGGGAGGGGGCTTACTGAGGGGTCTGTACTGGGAGGGGGGCTTACTAAGTGGTCTGTACTAGGTGGGAGGGCTTACTGTGGGGTCTGTACTGGGAGGGGGCTTACTGAGGGGTCTGTATTAATTACAGGATTAATTAGCTAATCAAAAAAAACACTCAATTAAGCAAAAAAAATAAAAATAATCGTTAGATTAGTCGACTAATCATAAAAATAATCGATAGATTAGACGACAGACAAATTAATCGTTAGTTGCAGCCCTAGAATGTAGCCAGGAAATGGTAGTGACCTAAAGTAGCATTGAGGGTGGGTTCACACCTAATGCAGATGCGGCTCACAGCAGCGGTCGGGTGAGTCCCTGTTCTCCGTTTCAGGGATGAATCAGGCCTGAGTTTTTGCCAGAATTCAGACCTGAAACTGAGCCAAAGATCCACAGGACCCCTGTGCAATCTGCTCCGCAGCGTCCACAGAGATGTGTGAAACGGCTCCATTGAGAAACCTGCATCCAATTTGCGTAAGTGGGAACCCAGCCTAACAATTTTTGGCTCCAAGAAAACCATTATTGAGAGAAATAGAATGGATTCCATTGCTGACCTCCATGCAGAATGCTAGTTGCATGACTTGTTCTGGATCCATTACTTTCTAAGTCACTGACTAAGTACAAGCTTAAACCATGAAAAGTCAGAGGGAACTCAAAATTTTGGATCTGTATACTGACTCAGGGACAGTGACTCCGAAAGTATATAGCCAGTTGGATCAGCATAATATCCAGTTTGTATAACTGATGGTACCGCGCTCCACACTTTCAAACAAATAATATTACCAAAACGTGAATACTATTACTTTATACATATTTTGTAGACGTATTGTTGGGAGTGTGTTAAGGGTTGTGCGATTGACCATTGAATTTTAATAGTATTTTTTGATAGGGGCGGTCAGGATTAACGGAGACGGCAGTTCCTCCGCAGGAACACTGGATGCTGTGATTGTCTGAATGCCTGTTTTTAACTTCGTTCTTTTAAGTATTATTTTTTTATTAATAAAACCTGCTTTTATGGACGTTGCGCAATGAGCCTGTTCCTTCCTCTTTCTATCAGCATCATGCCCCTTCTATGGGACACGGAGTGGGAGTTAGAGGAGACGAGGAGAGCTCAGCTGTATAGATATATATATAGAGTTGCCAGTGGAATACCAACACATACCTGAGGGTGGTTTGTTTGCAAATAGGAGTTTTTGGACCTGCAAGGGTCAGATATTCTGGTAAGAGGCTGATTCCTTTGGTTTGTAGTGAAGCACGAGGTGATGATCGTTTCCCTACTTTGGAACATATCTGGAGGATACTATGCACTTCAATTAATCAACTGTTGGGACTATTATTAATTGCACTCCTTGCTGCATGGAACTTTACACTGTTTCATCTCTATATACCAGCACTGAATAATGTATATATAATACACATGGGTAAAGTGTATTTATTGGAATGTTTTTGCACTTTTTTTTTTCTATATTGTTTGCACTGTGATTATCAATTGAAGTACTATTTTGTATTTTAATAATTTACACATAAAAATGTGTTATATCTATTGTGTATGGACAGCACATTAGTTTTATTTTTATATTTTTTTATAGTTTAGCATAGTATGATATCCAGTTTGGATGTTGTGGAAAACCAAAGTGTATGCATCGTCAGTTTTCTGTACTGAATTCTCATGTATGGATTGAATGTTTGCTGAAAGAATGTAATGTACAGCATGAGACCAATTAAATGCCATTACATACTCTTAAAATCGGTGGTGCTTTTGCAAAACATGCAGAAAATACTCTATCAGGTTAATTGAGCTAGTTGCTGGGTTGTAAAACAACTAGGTCACTTATTGAAAAGTTTACCAGCACGCATAAAAGGCAAGTACTGTGAAACCTAATGAGTCTATAAGTCTTCATGTCTGGGTTTGTGTTCCAGGATCCATTACTCGCTTTCATGGGCCTGTGTTCTAAAGTTATCTTCCCCCAAGCAGAGTATTAGACACTGCTGGTTGAAGTCAATTAGGTCGCAGATCAATGGAAAATAAATTAGTCTGTGTCATTATCCTTGCATGTGATGCAGAAATTCTGGGTATTGTGCTGGTGGAGGGGAATGAAGAATCAGCAATATGGAGAAGAGCAGTTTTAATGGATAATGGTTTCAATGAGTCACCAGACACATAGTGGCATATTAACACCATACATTTTTTAAAAGAGGCATGTCAAGGCTGAAGCAAGAGTTGGGGCTCAAAAATTACCAACTAAAAGCTGCCCATTCCACCCAAACTAGAGTGAACTTTTGCTTACGACACGTCTGTGCTTTAAAACAAGCACTAGCTGCTAGAGAATAGAAGTGCTAAGCCATTGCAGCATCCAGAGGCTGACTGGCAACTTTCGGCCCATGGGGCAAGTACAAACCAGAGGCCAATAGTGCAGTGACTTGGCCCCCCTCCCACTCTCCCTCTTCCCGTCCTCCCCCTGACCCCCATTCCAGGATGAAGCTCTGCTCCAGGAATTCTCTACTGAATCCGGGTTCCTAACCTGCCCAGCAGGGGGCCGTTGGGGGGGAGCTGGGCCAGCTCAGTTTGGGCTGGTCAGGGGAGGAGAGTCACCAGTGGGGCATGGAACCGGCCTCTGGTCAGACACAGTTTACACCGTCCATGCCGGGGGGGGGGGCTTCGCTCTGTCCTTGTCTTCATCCCGCACTCAGTAGGTCAGCGGTGGGGACTTTTTACTTCTCTTCACCAGGAATACTTTAACCATGTCTGTGGCAGAAGCGGTGCAGCTTTTTTACAGGATACCAGAGTGGCCCAGGGGGCAACTGCCCCCTGGCCCAGTCCTCCCCTAGACTCAGTAGGTCAGCAGTGGGGACTTTTTACTCCTCTTCACCAGGAATCCTTTAGGCATGTCATTGGTAGAAGCGGTGCAGCCTTTTTACAGGGCATCAGAGTGGCCCGGAGGCAATTGTCCCCCTGCTCCCTGGCCCAGTCCTCCCCTGGACTCAGTAGGTCAGTGGCAGAGACTTTTTACTTCTCTTCACCAGGAATCCTTTAGGCATGTCTGTGGCAGAAGCGGTGCAGCCTTTATACAGGGCATCAGAGGGGCCCAGGAGGCAATTACCCCCCTGCCCCCTGGCCCAGTCCTCCCCTGGACTCAGTAGGTCAGGGGCAGAGACTTTTTACTTCTCATCACCAGGAATCCTTTAGGCATGTCTGTGGCAGAAGCGGCGCAGCCTTTTTACAGGACATCAGAGCGGCCCGGGGGGCAACTGCCCCCCTGCCCCCTGGCCCAGTCCTCCCCTGGCAGCATCTTGGCAGACTACTGGAAGCATTAGCTATCACTGTAAATCACAGGGCCCTATAGCAACATTTTGATTAGCAGCCCCTTTATGTGGGACTTGGCATTTTGCTTTAAAGGCTAGTGGTCTATTGAATATCTCTAAAAATAGTTACTTGTTAAAACCGGTGGCCAGTAGCCTACATCGCAGACCATTAACATATTATCCCGAATATTAACCCCCATAAAAATATGGTGGTCATTGGCTTATTTAGCACCCTTAAAAATAACCATTATCATTGGTGTCAAGTCTTTCACTAACAGTAATGGTCATACCTGGAAACTATTAGGAACCTAAAAGCCTGAGATTCCCAGCAGGGAGGTTGGGCATGGGGTCCAGGGAGCAAAGTAGTATCAAATCATAAGGCTTATTTGCAGCTCATATAGTGTGCCAAGGGGAAATATGCGGATAGTAGTCATCAGGTTTGTTAGTGATAGGCCTGCAGTATGTAAATGGAAACGTAAACCAACAGCATTAACTTGACATTATATAAAATAATGCAATCCTGAAAATACGCAGGCTACAAACTGGTAATCGTATACAATACAGAGAAAGCAAATAGGTAATACATGGGCAACAAATAGGCAATTATTTCAATACATGGCCATTGACAATAACTGTGACAATAGTGACCAAAAAAGTGACTATAACTAAAGCCCAGTGAGCCTCTCATCTCTTTTTCTTCATGCTTACTGCATGGAAGGCTAGTAGTAGTTAGCCAAATTAAACTGGACTTGTTCTCTTATGTTGTATCCGGGCCACTTCTTCAGCATTTATAGTCTGACAGGTAGCACAGACATCTTTGTCCAATCACCACAAAATGTGTCAAGGCAGATGTTGATTGTCCAAGAACAGGATTGGAGGTTTAAATGTTGTAGAACCACCCTGCTCTAGCTGCATACCCCATCCTTAGTGCCAGGTTTGCATTGGTATTATAAAATTTGATTTACAAGCCTGGAGGTCTGAATGGTTGCCAAATTGCCAGCATAGAGATTTTATAATGGCATTGAATGAGGAAGACACATGGTGTTTGAAGGCCCCCAACTCTTTTCAGGAATGGTTCCAGTTTGATGTAGATGCCCTCTTTTATGCCTCTTGTGAACAGGTTGTCTTCTCTGTCTTAAATGTGCACCTCACTGTCCTCGAAAAAATTGTCTCTTTTCTTTAAGATGTATGAAAGGTGCTGAGTTTGGCCTTTTTGTTCCTTTGGTTAAAGTATGTTATGTTTCCCCAATGTGCAGATCATCTGGTTCTCACTATGCTGAATATCCTGCATATGGCATATTACATCGCCTGTTTGGATGTTGGGTCTTTTGGATGTACAAGCTTCTGTCCCAGTGTATTGGTGGGTTTTTAAAAATATAGAAACACAATATTTGTTAAAGAGCTTTCTGAGTTTTTCTGATACTCGAGCTACATACACGATGGCTATTTCACTCTGTGTTCTGTTTCTCCCTCCTATTCATTGGTCCTATGTGTTTTGCTTGACCTTGTGACTAATTTATTAAAGCCCTAATTAGATAACCACAAACATTTAATGCACTCCTGAGATGTCTATGTTCGTTGTCTTTAGACACTATTGTTATTATCTCAACCTGATGTTGTAGACAGTGTTCATTTTGACATCAAATTTTGATTTAGTTTTTGTCATAGTCTCTTCTATTTTAGTTTTACTCATATTTTAGTCACCCGAATTGTTTTAGTTTTACTCATATTTTAGTCAACTAAATTCTCCAGTACATTAGATTTTAGTCAACTAAAATCTCCTACTTTTTAGACGACTAAAATCATTTTGGTCGACTAAAAGTGAATGGGTTTAGTTTAATCGTAATGCATTATTTAAGCGTTTCTCTAGAATTTCCAAACTCATTATATACTCTTGGAGTGAAAATCCAATATCTAATATTTTATTTATGGTATTAAGGTTTGAAAATGCACTACATACACAGATTTAGCCATTGTGATAACTAACCAGTGTTAATTTTGATGTCAAATTTCAATTTAGTTTTAGTCATAGTCTTTTGACTAAAATGTCATTTTAGTTTTAGTCGTATTTTATACATCTGAATTGTTTTAACTTTACTTTAGTTGACTAAAATAGTATTAATTTCATCGCTAAAAATATTTTCATAAAAAAAAAAAAAAAATGAACACTCTTTGCAGAGTTCTGATAATCCCACATTTGTGTCCATTGGGGGGTGGAAGTCAAAAAGCACATATCAGTCTGCATAGGTAGGCTTCCTGTAGACTTTAGTGTCCAAGTCACTCCTTGACATGTAAGGCACAGTTCCAAAGGGTTAATTTGTTTTTCTGTGCCTCTCCCTGTGTAAACTTGATGTTTTTGTCTGCAGAGTTTGTGTTCACTAAAAGTTACATTTACAATGTTCTAATCTTGACCCATGTACGATCCACATACCTGAACTAATGAGAACATATTTGCTCCAGGAAGTCACATTCAGTGATCCCCATCTCTCTCTATCCACACAAGTCTTCAGTAGCTAGAAGAAGGGGCTGGAGAAAAGGACAGCACAGTGCACACCTTCTCCTGGCTCTCTCCTCTCCAGCAGTGGCTTGCCACTCTGACCACTGTGCGACTGGAGGGGTGGCCCTAAAGTCACTATTACTGTCATCCTAATGGTGGCAGGGCTGGTGGAAGTTCTTGTTGGTCCTAAGACTCAGCAATCGAATTGATAATTCTGAGTGTTTCGGGAAACCTGGAAAGTTCTCAGCTATGTTGATAATAATACCATCATGCACAAGCCTGCCTGACAAAGCTGCTTGAATGACTGAAAAATCCATGAGCCTCTGCTTTCTTCTCTACATAGCACCTATTGCTGCCTATGTCATGTGCTCATGCTCCTCACTCCTTCTTCTTATATATAGCTACCCCCCCCAGCCCCGGTTCCCTAAATATTTACCTGAGATCAATTTTAATCCAGTGCCCAAGAGCAGTGGCCCTGCTCTTTCTCTCCCATTGGCTCCTACTTCTGTCAATAAAATCCAGTGACGAGAAAGTGGGGGAGGGGGAAAGGGGCTGAGTTGCACTGTGTGTGTCAATAGACACACACACACACAGTGCGACCCGGGATTGAGCCGACACTTGTGCCACCATAGAAAGCAGCTTAGTATGGGGGCAGACGGAGAAAAACAATACAATAACTTTAAGATGCGTTGCAAAGCTATGTAGCTATAGTGGCTATTGTTACGGCCTATAATGTGAGTGCATTTATTAGGATATAGTAGTGCTTTAATAATACCATTCATTTTAAAAAGATGAGCTGCTGTGCCATTTCTCTCAGGCAATGGTGCCATGGCTGCCATAGAAAAAAGAGTATGTGTGATGGAGGTAAATTTAAAAAAATCTTTTATATAGTTGAAGGCTAGTGGCAAGCTACAATTTATATATTAATAATAACCTATATTCAACAATTATAAGTGGGGAAAGGCCTTTTCATTATATGAATTTGTTTTTAATGAAAGAAAATAATTAGTGAAAGTTCCATAAAAACTAATTTCCAATGTTTTTATATTTCTAATGCTATGTTAAAAAATAAGTGGTTTCACAATGACAAGATTTGGCATTGATCTATGAAACTTATATTCAAGACTCTTTTACTAAGAAGGTCATTGTGAAATGAAGAATTAGTTATCTGGCTAATTAGTTTTTCAAACATTCTTTTTCTAATTAATTATGGAGTGTAGCTATTAATTACATCCAATAAAATAATTTGATTTGTACTAAATTTACTAAAAGTTAAATGTGATTAATTAAGGTAGATGCTGAAGTATGTTACTTTTTACCTTAGGAATACGTTTGTTCCAATTCTCTGTGATTATCAGTCTTAAAATGTCCGTGCTCATGTAAACAGTCTCTGAGATAAATGCAGCTTGCAACAAGGATTGATATATAAATAATCCTTCTCAAATGATATAAAACCCAGTTGCAGTGCCAAGAGTTAGACCTCCCTTAAATACGCTTCAATTTATATAGCAATTCAACTTCAATGTATTTTGTAGTGCCACCACTCCAGATATCTACCTCAAGATATAAAATAGATCAAATGAGCATATTATAATAGATGTTCTTTATTTGTAAAAGGTCACCACCGTCAAAAGGTAATCCAAATGCACACTCACCAAAATGTAGGACCTCACTGCATTTATAGAGGTTAATATGCACTAAATCTCTCAGCAAACTAGATTCGCAATACAATTTTCAGTGCAAGATAATCCACCCAAAGATATAATAAAAGAGAGAAACACTCTAATAGTGCAACAAAGTGCAACAATGTTATTTCATTTAACCACTTGCCTACTGTGCACTTAAACACCCTTCCCATCCAGGCCAATTTTCAGCTTTCAGCGCTGTCACACTTTGACTGACAATTGCGCGGTCATGCTACACTGTACCCATATGAAATTATTATCATATTTTTCACACAAATAGAGCTTTCTTTTGGTGGTATTTAATCATCTCTGGGTTTTTTATTTTTTACAAAAAAAAAGAATAAAGACAGAAAATTTTGAAAAAAAAAAAAGTTTTTCTTATTTTCTGCGAGTAAATTTTGAAAATAAATTTTTCTCCTTCACTGATGTGCGCTGATGAGGCTGCACTGATGGGCACTGATAGGCTGCACTGATGGGCACTGATAGGCTGCACTGATGGGCACTGATGAGGTGGCACTTATGGGCACTGATGAGGTGGCACTTATGGGCACTGATGAGGAGGTACTAATATGCCGCACTGATGAGCACTGATAGGCGGCACTGATAGGCGGCACTGATGAGCACTGATAGGCGGCACTGCTGGGCACTGAGAGGTGGCACTGCTGGGCACTGAGTGGTGGCACTGAGAGGTGGCACGCTGGGCACTGAGAGGCGGCACTGACGGGCGGCACTGATGGGCACTGAGAGGCGGCACTGATGGGCACTGGCGGATGGCACTGATGGACACTGATGGGCGGCACTGATGAGCACTGATGGGCAGCACCATCAGTGCCCACACTCAGTGCCCATAGTGCTGCCAGTCAGTGCTCATCAGTGCCTAGATGAGCAGGCACTGATGGGCACTGACTGGCAGCACTATGGGCACTGATTGTGGGCATTGATGGGGGACACTGATGGCGGGCACTGTTGGGGGCAATTTGTGTATTTTTTTTACCTTTTAGTAATCAGGGCACTGGTGATCAGTGCCCTGATTACATGTCTCTGTGTCCCCAGCGCTGTGAGGCTCCCCCTCCTTCCTCACACTGCAGGCTCCGTGTGAGGAAGGAGCGCCGGCGATGAGAGATGATCTCATATGTTTACATATGAGATCATCTCTCATTGGATGGTCCGATCACGTGGTGAATGGCCGCTGTGATTGGCCATTCACCACGATCTGTGATCGGCCGTGTCCAAGGGACACGGCCGACACAGATTCTCCCCGATGCGCGCTCGCGGGAGCGCGCGGGGGGCGTGTCACTGGGAGGCCGTTTAAAAACGGCCTCCCGAAAATTCGAGTCCGCGCTGCAGCCGTATATAGGCTGTAGCGCGGATGGGAACAAGTTAAAGAGATCTCCAAAGAATAAAAATAGTTTAAAGCTGGCAACAAGACTTACATAAAACGCTCTCACCTGAAAACGACTCATGGAAAATCTTTTTTGGGCAACATTGTTTTATGTAAATCTTGTGTTTTATACTGTTTGAAAAGAATTCCTAAGAATAAAAGCATGTATACAAGTATGAAACAAAAAGCAAAAAAGTTCAAGGTTGACTTAAAGAGACATGTTCTAAACATAAATTAATTTATTTTATGCTTGCTTGAATTGAATATTTCATATATATTGATCCTTGTGGTAAAAATTGTGTTATCATTCAGCACCTAGAGTTAAAATGATTCCAAAGGTTATTAAAAAAAACCCCAAAAAACAAACATATGTACCTGCTCTGTGCAATGGTTTTGCACAGAAAAGCCCTTATCCTCTTCTTTTTGGGTCCCCCACCGGTGGTCCTGGCTCCTCCTCACTGTCAACAGCCCCTGATAGCAAGCCTCTTGCTAATGGGCACTTGAACAGGCTTGCTTCTGAGCCACACTCCTGTGAATGGACATTGTGCATTTATACACAGAGCAAGGCTCAGCTTTGCCCCCTGCTGTCTCCTCATTGGCTGTGACCCTGCAGAACCATTGCTCTCATGCACATTGCTGGATTGAGAATGGGGCTCGGGTAAAAATAAGTGGGGGGATGGGGGGAACTGCACCTAGAAGCTTTCTAACCTTAATGCATAGAATGCAATAAGGTAAAAAACCTTCTGCCTTTTAGAACAACTTTAAGGACTGAATCCTATGTGACAGCACTCAGGCTCGAAGATTGATATCCCACCTTACCGGGAGGTAGAGGGAAGGGTTATCTGTGCCTGCATAACTGGAAGTAAGTTTTTCTTCTGCTCCACAGAGAACAGGGTTGCAAAGAAGAAAGTAGGCATGTGCTTCTTACCCATGTTCCAAAACTGTAAAGAAGGGAAGCATACGCAGACCTCGGATAATATCGCTTTAATAGGGGACAATACAAAACAGTTAAAGCGGTTGTAAACCCGAAAATGAAAAAAAAAAAAAACCTGCAAGACAAAGCCATAATGAGCTAGTATGCATCGCACACTAGCTCATTATGCATTACTTACCTTAGAACGAAGCCCCGACGCGGACCCCCGGACATCGCTGCGGGCGCCGCCATGATCCGGAAGCGTCTCTTCTGGGTTCGGCGGCTCCGGCTCTGTGATTGGCCGGAGCCGCGATGACGTCACTCCCGCGCATGCGCGCGGGAGTGATTTTCCGGCAAGCTGCCGGCTAGGAAAACTGAAGGTCCCCCCGGACCTTCAGAGCGCATGCGCCGCTCGCGTGAGCGGCTGCATGCACTGCAAATATCTCCTAAACCGTGCCGGTTTAGGAGATATTAATTATACCTACAGGTAAGCCTTATTATAGGCTTACCTGTAGGTAAAAGTGTCAAAAAGCGGGATACTACCGCTTTAAGTTGCACTCACATTTCCATCCTTATAGGACAAGCACTTCAGCACATAAACAGAAGCTTCTCGCTCCTCCCGTCCCTCCGGGTAGTCCTCTGGTCTCCTCTATCGCAGCAACCGCCGCTACCAGCCCGCTCTCTATTGCTTCCTGCTTTCGGCTCCCCCCCACCAGGTCACTACATGCCGATACTAGTGCGCCTGCGCACCAGTCCGCCGTCATACACCGCCGGGAAGGTTAGCCTTAGCCTCGGCCGAGGCTATACACAGTATGGGGCTACGGAGTGGAGAGATCCAAGGGGGTATGCTGCTTCTGCTGGTTGCTCCGGACAACGCGTTTCAGAGGCGGAGTCTTCTTCTTCAGGTGCTTCTTACCCATGCTGCTCCTAAACAAACCTGTTACCTTGCATAATAGGAAAATTATGTATTACATTGAGCATAGTTAGTGAAAGCCGGAACTTCTTTCAGTTTTATATTGTATTTTTTGTTTGAAGCCTTGGCCTTGAGAATGGTTAGCACAAATACAGTATGTCGAAAACTCCTAGCAGACAAAAAGCAAAAGTAAAAAAAAGGACTTGTAGGTGTTAGGGGCTCATACAATCAACAATACTAGTATGACTCTCTTTCAGACTATTGTAAATATACTATCATATAGGATATGAGGAAAATAGTTATTTGATCCCCTGCAGATTTTTTAAGTTTGCCAACTTACAAAGAAATGAAGGGTCTATAATTGTAATCATAGGTGTATTTTAAATGATAGAGACAGAATATCAACCCCCTGGGTGCACCCCTATAACCCTACCTCTCCCTAAGAGACCAAGGTTTTGCCGTTCTTTATATATCAGGGGGCTAGATCCTGAGTCAGGAGGTAGCCAACAATGAGCATAGAAGGAAACCAAGGTCACATATGGAGTCAAATTGCTTAGAGCAGCAGCGTGATCTCCCTGCAAGTGGGTCTGATACTTTTCTGTGACGCTTGTCATCCTTGGGTGAATATCTGCCCATCTCTGGCTATCACGAGGCCCATGGTAAATATGTTGCTGGCCACACCTTGAGGTGCAGCTGCCACTCCACCTAATAGAAGTTGCTCCCTTGCTGGCCAATATGCTGCATAATCATGTAGTAATGGGGTAACATCTTGTTGGTTTGGCTTACAAGGCAGGGGCACAAAAGAAGAGGGTTAGTGGATGTGGCAGAATTGCTAGTGTGACATGGGTCCAAGTCTTTTCTCTATATATTTAATATTGGCACATGCCAGATGTTCTTCAGCAATATATAAGGAGGGTTCAGGACTGGGAGAATAAAAGTAAATATGGTGTAAACAATTCCATTATCTCTAGTACATCGCTTAGAGGTTGGCTGCAGACTCTTATGTACCCAACCTTGGATGTGGATGAGCGTCTTTGGCTGTTATGTACCCAACCTTGGATGTGGATGAGCGTCTTTGGCTGTTATGTACCCAACCCTGGATGTAGATGAGCGTCTTTGGCTTTTATGTACCCAACCTTGGATGTGGATGAGCGTCTTTGGCTGTTATGTACCCAACCTTGGATGTGGATGAGCGTCTTTGGCTGTTATGTATCCAACCTTGGATGTGGATGAGCGTCTTTGGCTGTTATGTACCCAACCTTGGATGTGGATGAGCGTCTTTGGCTGTTATGTACCCAACCTTGGATGTGGATGAGCGTCTTTGGCCGTTATGTACCCAACCTTGAATGTGGATGAGCGTCTTTGGCCGTTATGTACCCAACCTTGGATGTGGATGAGCGTCTTTGGCCGTTATGTACCCAACCTTGAATGTGGATGAGCGTCTTCGGCTGTTATGTACCCAACCTTGGATGTGGATGAGCGTCTTTGGCTGTTATGTACCCAACCTTGGATGTGGATGAGCTTCTTTGGCTGTTATGTACCCAACCTTGGATGTGGATGAGCGTCTTTGGCCGTTATGTACCCAACCTTGGATGTGGATGAGCGTCTTTGGCCGTTATGTACCCAACCTTGAATGTGGATGAGCGTCTTCGGCTGTTATGTACCCAACCTTGGATGTGGATGAGCGTTTTTGGCTGTTATATACCCAACCTTGGATGTGGATGAGCGTCTTTGGCTGTTATGTACCCAACCTTGGATGTGGATGAGCGTCTTTGGCTGTTATGTACCCAACCTTGGATGTGAATGAGCGTCATTGGCTGTTAGGATTCATCTGGATCAGAGGCTGTGTGATCCTCTTTTAATCACTCAATGTGCATTAGACCATTGTGGAAATATTGGTCCACAGCATGCGGTAAGAGTCAGTGTGTTTATTGGTGATGGTGGAGGATCGTGTTTACACCTTTATATGAATTATACACTGTGGTGGAAGATTCTGAGATGAATTACTACTTTGGGACTTTTTATACACCTGATATTTCATTTCATCTATTTTGAAGCGCTGCATTTTGTTTTTATAGCTAGTACATCTCTATTTGTACTTTACAGGTGGGAATTTTGAGAGATAGTTATTCTGCTTTTTGGACTTGACCTGGTAGTTTCGTTTGTTTCTAACATTTGGCTAGCATCTATAACAAAGAATGGGACGAATCTCTGAGCTAGATAGCCAGTGTTTAAAAAAAATAAAAAATACAACCTCCCTCTTTTCTATTGCTATCAATGGAAACCACTATTTCCAGGCTTTTTCCCAGCATTTGAATTTTACAATTATATGTCCATTGTTGATTTTAGGTGTACTTGAATCCAAAAAGAATTGTATATGTTGCAGATTACCAGTCCTTATGTATTGGCTACATTTGTTTTTTTTCTGGCCTTTTCCTTTATTTTTACCTTGTGATCTTGCCAATAACCATCCAGGGTGACAACGCTCACTCACTGTAGTGTATCTATAGGAGCAGCGTTGTCACTCACAGGATTTGTATATGAACTACAGAACACACCCTGTTCTTCTCCTCTCCATAATGTAGGGGTGGAGGGTGTTCTTTTGCCCACAGATGGTAACTAGACAGGGTTGATAATGTTTGCTGAGAAATTTAAATTTCTAACAAGCAATTTGTCTTGTAAAGCAGAACATTGTTTTTGTTATCCTTACTTCTGTTGGACTGCTGAAATATTTGCGCAAACGGTATTTTTGAAAATGTTATAAGTGGCTTTAATATAGGCCAGATTATAATATATGTTTACCTTTAAGAAATGTGTGTTTTATGGGTTTAGTAGTAGATGTTACGCACTGCAGAAGTGAAATTATAGCTTCCTCTGTGCCAAGCTTGCTATCAAAGGGATTTCGACTTTTATACCACATTTCATCACTCAGTATAAGTCGGTGTTTATTTGGGAATCGTAGCTTTTTAATTGCCTAAGAAATCCTGTAAATACCAAAGCACAAAACAAACGGCAAAATCCTTTTAATTCACTCACCATATGCCTGCTCTATGCTTAAGGGATTTGTGAGATGACTTCAGCTGTACATTATATGCGAGCCATTAATCAGGCAGCAGATGAGGTGGACTCTTCTGCTGATCTGCTTTCCCTGTTTTCTCTGGTGAGGTTATGCCTGGCAAATCCACGTGCTTTCCTCCACATTTCCTCATGAATGCACCTGCATGCTAATTTATGAGTAAATATTTCCTGTCTGTTGTCAATTACAAAATATGTTTAACATCATTAAGAATAAAATAAAAACTATGCTTTATGTGGCTTCTGGCAAGTTAAAGCGGAGTTCCGGCCTATTTTGCAACTTTAGTGATTCCTGGAGTGCTCGCTATGCTGATCCACAATTGGGCATTTTCAATTTTTCTCGGGGGTCCCTTGCGTTATTTTCAGGGCATTTTTGATTGTACTTCCTCCTTCTTCCCCCCTCTGTGGCCGCGGCCACCGACATCACTTCCACCTTTGCATTGCATCCTGGGAGCTGTTTGTCATCACTCCCAGGAGGCTGGAAATCAGGAAGAACTCCCAGAACACTCCCTGGAATCAGGAAGAAGGACACAGCAGATTACACTGCGGCATCAGATGCCCACATCCAAGATGGCCACGCCCAGACAGCGTTTTTAAAAGTAAGATTTTGACTAAAATCCAATACTCTACACCTTGTAAGTATGAGAATAGCGGTTCTGTAAAGGGCAATGGGTTAGTATTATAGGGGTATTTTTAGTTAAAAAAGGTATTTGAGGTCGAAACTCCGCTTTAAAGTTGTGGTCTAGGTACTAGAATAAAGACATTCTGGGCAACTCAATAAAACATTTCAATTCATTAAGTTTGTGGTGGCTGTTCCTTTTAAAACTACCTGCACCGAATTCAAGAATTTGTACCAGTTTTGGTAACGGTATTGTGACATGCCGCAAATTTAGTTTGTTTTTACTACTGTCACTTTAAGAACCTGTGACCAGGGATGTGACAAGGGGTGGGCAGGAGGGGGCAACTGCACTGGGCTATCATGTGAGGTGGGGGTGGAGGGGGCGCGGCGAGGAGATGGGAGGGGGGATTTGTGTTGGGAGGGGGAAGTCAGAGGGTGGCAAAAAATAAGAGGATTTGCACTAGTAGGGGACTTTTTTTTTGGGGGGGGGAGCAATTTGTGCTAGTAGAGATGCTTGGAGATGATTTGTGCTAAGAGGGAAATTTGGGGGAGGCTGATTTGTGCTAGAAGGGGGGAGCAGGAGTGGGGGGGGGAGAGGATTTGTGCTTGGAGGGGAAATTTGAGGGGTAGAGGATTTTTGCTAGGAGGGGAGACTTGTTTGGGGGGGGGGGGGATTGTGCTTGGCGGATTTGGTGAGAGAGAGGATTTGGGCTTGGTGGGGAAATGGGGGGGATAAAGATTTGTGCTGGCAGGGGGGGTTTCAGTGGGGGGGCAGATTTGTACTGGGAGGAGGGGGGAATTTATGCTTAGGGGGTAAGTATATAGATAAGTGCTCAATTTTTTTTTTTTTTTTTTCTGTTTGACATGTTTGCCCTAGGCTCTAGATGAACTTGTCCCGGCACTGTCTGTGACACTGCCTATTTGCAGGTCAGGAAATAGCAAATGAGATCAGCTCTCAGCGGTGTACAGAGATGCCAGTGTTTAGAGTTGGGCATGTCTTTTCTGGGAAGCAATCATGAATGTGACAACTTCTCGCACAAAGCTTCTTTGCTGACTCCTGGTCCCATTCAACTGTTGGCTGTTGGAGATTCCCTGGCCAAATTTTGAATGTACACAGAGGGGACAGAGATACTAGTGATGTCATTACCCAAATATGCCAGTGCTCATATTTAGAAAATCATAAGTCACCTTTGAGGAGGACCTGATAAAGAGCTAGCATCCTTGGCTGCAATGCCTGTTGGATGGGTGGAGCAAAGGCTGCCAATAAGGCAGTATTCCCGGCACCCCTGTTTAGGGCATGGGCATCATCAGTTAAACAGTGGTGCCCGGGCACCTGACAAGCAGGAGGGGGGTGATCACAGTCCCTAAAACAGATACATTTATGGCTCCTCCAGCAGTGCAGATGGCTTCTCCTCCTCTCCCTCCCACCAGCTTTCAGCTGCTGTGTAAACTGTGTTTACAATGTTTCAGTTTATAAATGAACAGAAAGCCTCTGTAGAGAGTGATTTCTGTTCATTCAGTCTTTAGTGCAGCTGAGGCCCCAGAGAAAAGATTGAGAAATCTATGCCCTCAATACTTTTATCTGTCTCAAACATGAGATATCAGGGGTCTGTTTATCAACTTCAGCTCTGGAAGGTTTACCCCCTTAATGACCAGGGAATTTTTTTGCAATACAGCACTGCGTTACTTTAACCACTTCTGGACTGGAAGGTTTTACCCCCTTAATGACCAGGCCTTTTTTTGCGATACGGCACTGCGTTACTTTACCGGCAATTGTGCGGTCATGCGATGCTGTACCCAAATAAAATTGATGTCATTTTTTTCCCCACAAATAGAGCTTTCTTTTGCTGGTATTTGATTACCTCTTTGGTTCTTATTGTTTGCACTATAAACAAAAAAAATAGCGACAATTCTGAAAAATATATATATATATATTTTACTTTCTGCTATAAGACAGAACCAATAAAAAGATGTAAAAAATCTAACTTCTTTATCAGTTTAGGCCAATATGTATTCTGCTACATGTTTTTTGGTAAAATAATTCCCAATAAGCATCTACAAACTATGAGATATTTTTATGGAATTTTTATTTATTTATTTATTTTTACTAGTAATGCCGGCGATTACTGCGACATTGCAGACACATAGTGACACTTTTTGGAGACCAGTGACAGCAATACAGTGATCAGTGCTAGAAAAATATGCACTGTCACTGTACTAATGACACTTGCAGGGAAGGGGTTAACATCAGGGGTGATCAAAGGGTTAAATGAGTCCCTAGGGAGTGTTTTCTAACTGTGTGGGGGAGGTGCTTGTACTGTGAAAAGACAGAGATCTGTGTTCCTGCTTAACAGGAACACAGGATCTCTGTCTTCCCTTGTCACTTAAAGGCAATCTGCCTTGTTTACATAGGCAGAGAGCCATTCTGCCTCTCTCTCGGGAATGATCGGCGGGACACACTGATTGGCTCCCACTGTGTCCAATCACAAACATGGAAATAACAAGCGACGTACAGGTACGTGATTTCACCTGTAGGAGCTGCCGCCCCATAGTATATGTATGTGGGGTGGTCGGCAACTGGTTAAGCATATAATATTTCACCAAAGCACCCCAAGAGGGCTGTTAAAAAGATATAAAAATTATTTTTTTTTTTAAATAATTAAAAATTATATTTAAGGGCTCGTTCACACATGCTTTGCTCTCTGAACAGCATTCAGCAACCAGCCTTCAGATCACTCTTCAAAATATTTGAGAGGCAGTGAGGAGGCCTTGTATTGTCTGCTCACTGCCTGCTTTATCCTCTTTAATCCAGCACTAGCGAAGCCGTGCCATTCATTTGAATGGGTTGCATTTGACAGGGAGTATAATTCCTGCTGTGGCCGCAAAGCAAGCCATCGCAGCTGCCAGCCACTGCCTCTGCAGCTAAGGAGGGTAGCGGTTGGGGGGCAGTAGAAGCATAGCTCAACCACTGGGTTTTACTACCCCCCAACCTTGCATAAGCAGGCAGCACACAGGTACTCTGGCTGTGTGAATAAGTGGTGTGTTAAAATGGCTGGAGCTGCCTATTACTATATGGGAACTCAGCGGCTGTACAAACACATCTGCAGGTCCTAATTTGACAGGTGTGCAGATGTGGGTGAGTGGCCCCGAAATGCATGCTATGTGTCTTCAGGGCCGTACACCTGCACCCACAAGGCTTTAATATTAGGACCTGTGGCTGTGTTCCAGCTGCTGCGTCCCCATAGCGTAACATAGGCAGCCTGCACTTGGTTTCAGCCACATATACAAACTACTGATTCATAGTGTATAGGCCCCAGCGCCCATGTGAATGAGAACTAAAAGACTAGTTTCCCATCAGTCCGCCTTGCTTTTGTGTAAAAGAAAACTGATTAGGGATAAGGATTGTTACAGATAGAAAAAAAAACACCTCAAATGATTGTATTTTGCTGGATTCCCTATTATGTAGAAGAAACAAATGACGAATCCTGTTGTGACTCAATCTTTGTTGTCTTCTGAGACACAGACACAAAGTATTGCAGAAAAAAATTGATGATACTGGAGTCTCCAAGATATATAGAAAGCAAGCAGATGATTAATTTCACCACTGCCCAACCAAATCAGAAATGCCAGTTTTGGACAGAGTAGACTTCTAAAAATACACTCAAGCCACAACAGCTTTGCATTTAAAGTCTGGGGACACAGCCTATCCTACATTTATTGTGTGCCAAACATTACATTCCCATGAATGCAGCGAAGTGAAGCGAACAGCCTCAGATTATACATAGAGATTAAACAAATCCTCCTACATATATTTTACTTGTTTATCTGCAGTCTTCTCTTCCCTACACCCCTTCAAAAGTGCAAATTGTGTTAAAATATGCCTTCATCTATCAGTAGCACAGAGGAGGGGGCAGATAGACTGCAGTTAGAGTGTGTGGGAGATGATTAGAGGAAAGGAACACCCCCCCCCCTTCACACTAGAAAAGAACTGTGTTATGAATAAACAAACTCTGATCTGAGCTCCCACCCACACACACACACAAACTTATCTCAAGTGTTGGGAAAACTTCTCAGAAGTGACTTATGCTGAAACAGAGGAACAAATCAACAGAGAGAAACAACACCTAGAGCTTTGGAGAGAGATAAGTAATTACTGCAGATATACACTGTACATGCTTTGCTCAGATACCATAACTGAAGTTTACAATCACTTTAAAAGAGAAGTATTTTTTTTTTTTTGCAGATTCATACTTACCTGGGTATCTGGAGGTGTGATGAGAGTGGAGGGATCGGGGGGGGGGGGGAGAATCTGGAGGTGTGATCAGAGGAGTAGAGGGATGGGGGACCTGGGGGTGTGATCAGAGTGGAGGGATCTGGTGGGGGATCTTGGGGTGTGAGAAGAGTAGTGAAGGGAATTTGAGGGTGTGATCAGAGTGGAGTAATGGGGGGGGGGGGGTATAATCAGGGGGTTTGATTAGAGTGGGGGGTATCTCTGGGTGTGATCAGGGTGGGGGTATCAGTGGGGTGTGATCAGAGTGGGGGCGGGTATCTGGGGATGTGATCAGGGTGGGGGTATGAACAGAGTGGGGGGTGTATCTAAAAGTCCACGGGTTAGGGGATGCAAATTACTCGCCTTGCCCCAGGTGCTGACAAAATGCTACGCCACTGGTCTGATACCAAAATGGTTACTCAAGTTAAACAACAAATGGCTTGGTACCTGGTCAGTGAGAAGTTTGCAGCTTTTTTCCATGACAATGTGAGCACATTTAAAAAGATTTCGAACCCTTTGGATCACATGACTTGAAAGTACACCCCGACTCGGGGACATGAGCCTGGATGTCGAACCCTCTTTTCTCACCGCTAATGCTCCCTTTTCCTACTCCTTTCCTACTGCTCTTTCCCTTCTTCCATTATTTCTGGATCCCACCTTACCTCTTCATCCCCCTCTCTTTCACCTTCCCCCTTTTCGTTCTCTCTGTTATCTCTTTTTCTTTTTTCCTTTTCTTTTTTCTTTTCTTTTCTTTTCTTTTCTTTTTTGATTGAATGTTCTAAAGCCTGTCACTAAGCATCTAATGACAGAGGACCGCGGTTGGTCCGCAGTTGCTGTGGACCAAGGCCTTTGCCCTGATTGAATACACAGAAAGGATTCTAGCGCACTGACAGTTGGTGGACGCCTCCCCTGGTCAAGTGTGCGACATTGGGGTTGGGGATCGGGGGACCGCCTTCCTTCCGGGGCGCAGTAAATTCCCATAGGGGCGACAGAGGGGGGGGCTGGGCCAGCCGACCTTGAAAGTGGAGGATTGGGGGCTCTACTTACATTACGATTTAAGACAGTATTCCACTTATATTTTTATACTTAATGTTTTGAAGATGCTGTACCATTTCTTATTGTATGGTAGTGCCTTGACGGTACATTTTGCACTGTTGTGACTTGTTTTTCCATGAAAACGTAATAAAAATATTGAAATATAAAAAGATTTCGAATCCATGGATAACCCACCATGATGAAGGCTTTATTAATGTCCTGTAGACCATCTGATACCCTCTGTGGACAAAGGAGTGTGCTATTTGGAATGATGGTACTTGGGTGGGACTCACCTCATTCACTTGTAACTTCTTTCTGTATTTCTCTTCTTATTCATCTCCTTTATTGGTCTGGTTGGAGTTCCTGAGTAAAGCTCCCCCCAGCTTGTTCAGAAAGTTACCTGAGGTGCAAATACACTTCCAGCCAACCAGCCAATCCATTACAACATTGGGGACCTTTCTGTTCGTAGGTTACATTCAACCATACAGATAAAAAAAAAACATTGGAATGCTTTTCAAATGTCTACTATCACGAACCTGTTGCATTATACAGTATATGTAATTCTCGAATAATCATAAACTAGCTATGCATTTGTTTACAGAATACATTGTTATGTACCTAAAACATTCTGTCCTTTGTTTTAAAAAAAATGATCTAAACAATTAACCACTTAACCCCCGGAAGATTTTACCCCCTTCCTGACCAGGGCCTATTTTGCGATTCGGCACTGCGTGACTTTAACGGACAATTGCGCGGTCGTGCGATGCTGTACCTAAACAAATGTGGCGTCCTTTTTTCCCCACAAACAGAGCTTTCTTTTGGTGGTATTTGATCACCTGTGCGATTTTTTGATCATGCGCTATAAACAAAAAAAGAGCGTCAATTTTGCAAAAATAACAATATTTTTCACATTTTTTTATATGAAATTTCCCCCCCAAAAAAAGTAAAAATCAAAATTTTTTAACATTTTAGGCCAATTTTTTTTTTACCATATGGTAAAAAAAAATCGCAAAAAGCGTATTTTGATTGGTTTGCGCAAAAGTTATTGCGTTTACTAACAAAGGGAAAGATTTTTGTCATTTTTTTTTTAACGCATAATGGCGGCGATCTGCAATTTTTTTTGCGGGACTGCGACATTGGGGCGGACAGATCGGACCCTTGACTGACATTTTTGACACTTTTGGGGTTACCAGTGACATTACTACAGTAATCAGTGCTATACATATGCACTGTTACTGTAAAAATGACACTGGCAGTGAAGGGGTTAACTTTTTTGAGAGGGAGGGGTTATGTGTGTCCCTAGGGGCGTGTTTCTAACTGTGATTGGCTGTGGCTTGATGTGTAAGAACAGTGATCAACGGGGAGAATGACAGGAGGCTGTGTTTACATTAGCCGCCTGCCTTTCTCCCGCTGTCACGGACGATCGCGAGTGCCCAGCGGACATCGGGCCCGCTGGGCACACGCGCTGAGCGGGTCTGTGACCGAGCAGGGGGCAGGAGAGCGCATCCGGCGGCGCGTGCTTGCTCCCAAAACCCTTACAGGCTAGCGACGTAGCCCTACGTCACTCTGCCTGTGAGGGGCTGACTGCCAACGTAAATAGTCGTGCGGCAGTTGGCAAGTGGTTAAATATTTCACCAGGATTGATAAGGTCTAATAGCATGGACAGAGATATGTGCTTAGCTCTTTAGTTGCAGAATAATAATTGAAAAACATGTTAAAAAACCTGTTATGGATCCATGCCTTCCTGTGTATGTTTAGTGTATTGAAAATAAAATATTTGATCATAAAACGAAATAAAAATTGTGCACATGTAATGTTTGCTTAAATACACCCCTATCCAGTTTCCACATAAACTGCAGCAATCTTTTCCTATCTAATCTGAATCCTCTGATATGTTCCATCTGATTCCTCTGATATGTTCCCATTCCATCTGATATGTTGTTATTAGGGTTACTTTACTTTGCACAGTTTTTTGCTTGTTAAATAATATGTGCTATCCCTCTTGTACTGTGGCTAGGCAGCTGCATTCTATAACTCATATTCGTCCTTTAAGGCTTTTCATAGTCATTTATTTCTATGCATTACTAATCTGACCTAATAAACTTCAGAGTGTGTTCTTGTAATTAATAAGTACATTTTCTTTTCCAGAAAGAGACCAAAGGCCAATTTCTTATTGACTATATCTACAACCACTACAACTTGTTAGAAAAGGACTACTTTGGAATTCGCTTTGTTGACCCAGAAAAACAGCGGGTATGTACAATATAAAAATAGGAACCTGCATTATGCTGCATAAATTGAAACCGTGATTCTTAATGATGTCACCTTATAGTTTATGAATCAGTCTTGTTTTAGTGTGTTGTAATGTGGATATTTCAGTGCCTTTTTCAGATGGTATTGATATTTTTCAGCTTATGTGCCACATAAGGAGTGGCAAGCTTTGATGGATCACACAAGATATGTAACTCTGAAGACAAATTGACAGCTTTAAACATATCTTGTGGAATTGTAGGCCACACTCCCGCATAATCTCACTTAACTTAACTAGAATAATAACACTGACCCCAGTTTTGGCAAAGAAAAGGCCGCGGCACTCTTTATTGGTTTAAATAAATAAATTAAATCATAACAATTACTTGAATAGTTGAATCATTCAATTCAATTGAATCATCAATTACTTGCTTGTAAAAACACTCAAACCGAAATAACTTATAATTGCTCAGTTATAAAACAACTCGAGCAACAATAAACATAAAATACCATACGAAATACAATGTCCCCCCTAGTATACTAGGGTGACCCAACCACACAAAGGTGCACGCGACAAAGGGAGGGGGGGCAGGGAACTTTCTTCTTTGTGCTCTTCGGTGCAAAAGGAAGCACCCCAGCCCAAACCAAGCTTATAAAGCCTCTGCCCCAGCTTGCTAGAACCTTCCCTGCACAACGATTGGCCGATACCTGCTGTATGCTCAGGTAAAATTAACCTCCTACTAGCCTAAACCTGTAAACCTATACCCCTATGCTTACCTGACAGAACTGCTAATGGTGGCCACAATCCCACACAAGTGGCCACATAATGTGCCCCCTTTTATTTGGAATTGTAGGCCACACTCCCGCATAATCTCACTTAACTTAACTAGAATAATAACACTGACCCCAGTTTTGGCAAAGAAAAGGCCGCGGCACTCTTTATTGGTTTAAATAAATAAATTAAATCATAACAATTACTTGAATAGTTGAATCATTCAATTCAATTGAATCATCAATTACTTGCTTGTAAAAACACTCAAACCGAAATAACCTATAATTGCTCAGTTATAAAACAACTCGAGCAACAATAAACATAAAATACCATACGAAATACAATGTCCCCACCAGCCGGGCTTGAGCAACAAGGACGGCCCTACCCCACCACCGCGGCCCTTTCAATGCTACACTGCAGCCCTAGATTTAAAATATCAATCCCACATCCGAAAGGTGAATGCCATCCTGGCGATAGAGCCCCTGGATGCCACCCTCCAGATCCACATGCCTATAGGACAAGCCGCCAATAGACGGCATAAACTTTTCCATTGCCCTATTTACCCTTTTCCTCATCTTCTCTATGACTTTCCTCTGCGATGAGGAAAGCCAAGGAAGCCGAGGAACTATTTCAGAAAATACCACCACTGTCCCTGGAGACGAGAGGGAAAATAAATGCAAATCTCTCTTAATCTTATATAGTAAGTCCAAAGTTTTAATATTACCAAGGTCATTACCCCCAGCGTGAATAACCACGATGGACGGAGGAGGCCAAACTTGGAACAATCTAGACAAATTAAAGTACAGCTGGTGCCACTGCAAGCCTCTAATTCTTTTCCAAAATATGAGTGGCCCAAGATCCAGACTGTTTGCTGAAAACCTGAAGGATTCAAATAAACAAGTTAGTCCTTACATACACTTTAAAACATTTCAATTTCCACCTTCCCATACTTTGTATTACCCTGTCCGAAAATCCCCTACTAGCTGCCTCTGATGCTTCCCCTATCCTGAATGAATGTGAGGAAAACCTAAAATTTTTTAAGCCCAGCCGCTCTAAGCATTTCCGTAAAACAAAATCGAATTGATATTTTGTGAGTGGAGTGGAATCCATGTGGACCAAAAAAACGCCCACCACCAACCGGTCTTACTTCCAAAAATTGATTGACCATGCCCAACGGGCAAACACCCTGATTATGCTGAGCCTTAATAATAATTGCCACACCTCTCCCCAGAGTGTCCGACTTTGAGCGACGTAACCAAATCTGGACATCTTCCCTGCCTACCACTACCTGATCATATAAAAGGCCTCCCTCAGTCTTCTTTGACAAAGGTAGCAGCTCAGAGATGCGGAGCGCCTCAAAAAAGGTCAATACAAAAGCCATTCTGAACAACAGTGCTTCATAGTCAGAATTACACACTAATGAGGTCATACCGCAGATATCCCCCAATAACTCAATAGAAATAGGTCTCCTGTCATCTGTTACCGCCACCTTCCTCCTATAACCTTTCAATGCTTGCTGTACCGAAAAATAGGTCGTACAAGCCGGAAAACCTTTCAGGCGGCAGAAAAAAGAGATGCCCGCCAATGTCTTACGTAAATAACTATAAGAAAGTTTCCGCTGCATCAAAGAACCCATAAACTCCAGAACCAGACATTCCTCCGGTCGACCCTCCAACTTGCCTTTTGCCTCCATGAAAGCCAATCAACTCCTCCAGGCAGCAGAATAACTCGCCCATGTTCTCGGGGCCACTGATCCCTCGATCGACCTCTCGACTAAATCCCAACAACTGTCCAAACTCGGCTCGGAATCTCCGTACCTTTTTCGTCCGCCTCCGGCAGCAGCTGGTGAAAACGGTCCATCTGAAAACCGAGATAGAGCATCGGCCAGATTATTCAAGACACCCGGTGTGCGTTTCGCCTTAAGCCATACATTGAGCTGTAAACACAAAAGGACAATCCTCCTGAGCACTCTAATCACACAAATGGACTTGGATGAGAGGCAGTTCACCGCGAACAAGACCCCTTTGTTGTCAGTTTCCACCAGAATCCTTCTATTCGTGAAACATGCACCCCACAGTTCCAACGCCAATAAGTTCGGGAACAGCTCCAACAAAACCACGTTTTTTGTCAGCTTTCCACTTTTCCATGACTCCGGCCATCCTGCACAACACCAATGCGTCTGTCATATGGCCCCAAAGCCTCTAGAGCCCGCCGCATCTGTAAACAAACGAAAGTCAGGGGCAAAAATGAAATCCTCCTGAAAAAATGAACGACCATTATACACCTTGAGAAATTCCGCCCAAACAGCCAAATCCTCCCGAAGGTCACTAGTCAATCTGATGTGGGAAAAGGGGGCCTTCAAGCCTGAACACCCTACCCATGGGCATAATTCTGCATGCAAACGCTAACAAACCCAAGAAAGACTGCATCTCCTTCAATAGGACCTTCCTCCTCGACATAAACAACCGTACCAGAGATTTCAGCTTTGCCACCTTATCCACAGGTAAACAGAACTCCATACGATCTGTATCAATGTGAATGCCCAAAAAAATTATTTTTGTAGTATTCAAGCAAGTTTTTTCCTCCGCCAGAGGAACCCCAAAATCTTCCGCCACTCCCCTAAAGATTTGCAACAAACTAAGACAATCCACAGAATCTGGTGGGCCCACGAACAAAAAATCGTCCAGGTAATGCAAAACTCCCACACTACCCGACTTAGCCGCTACCACCCAGTGCAAAAAAGAAGAAAACGCCTCAAAGTAGGCACATGACACAGAACATCTCATAGGGAGGCTTTTGTCAAAGAAGTACATACCTTCCAGCTTAAAGCCCAAAGAATTAAATGCCACAGGTGATATAGGCAAAAGACGAAACGCGGACTTAATGTCCTCCTTCGCTAACAATGCCCCTTGGCCAAACAGCCTTATCTTAGCAATGGCTTCTTCAAACGTGGCATATGACACTGAAGACAAATCTCCATCAATGTCGTCATTCAGTGAGCTTCCTTTCGGGTAAGAGAGGTGGTGTATGACACGGAATTCATTCAGCTCTTTTTTGGGGACCACTCCAAGCGGAGAAACACGAAAACTATCAAAAGGCGGATGCTCAAAAGGACCTGCCACCCTACCCAGCTCGATTTCCTTAAAAATCTTGCCCCTAACTACCTGTGGGAAGTTTTCCACCGACTTCAGATTGCCAAGCTCTATACATCCTTTCCCTACAAATGGGGGCAAAGGGAAACCCTTCTCAAAACCTTCAATGAGAATACTGGCCCTCTCCCTGTTTTGGTATCTGTCCAACCACGGAAGCATTCTTTCCAGCCTCACAAGCGTGCAGGCTTTTTGGAAAAAATATCCTTTGGAACTTGCCCTGACCCTACCGTAGCATTTTTCCTAAAGCACTTACTCACTGGATGTGGGCCAGAGCAAAATGAACATTCGTGCTTATAACGGCAAGCCGCATTCCAACGACATTGACTTTCGTTGAATGCGAAACAACAACCTTTGCGATAAGCTGCATTCTGAGTGTTCACCACCGGCTGCCTAGCAGGATTCTGCCTCTGCGGGGACATCAAGTTCAGCCAAAGGCCGACATCCTTCATACCCCATCTTAAAGAGGGGTGGACTGACAGCTTCTGATGAAAAGATTTGTCGTAATAGTACCAGCCCAGCCCCCCAAAGCTCTTGTAAGCTTCCAAGATATAATCGAGGTGCCGAAATAGGCCCCCACACCCCTCAGGGTGCTTCTCAGCCATCACCCCCGCGAATATACAAAATGCCTGCAACCAGTTATGGAATGACCTAGGGGCCCCCCTGCACCGCTCCTCATCCTGTTTGGTGTCTCTTTTATCAGTCCTTACCGACAGCTCCTTATGAGCAGGTAACAGTGATAACAAGTCGACAAACTCGCCCTTCCATATTTTTTCCTTAACCCCAACACTCAAGTGGTAGCCCAGAGGTGACATCTCACATGGCATCGCGCCCTTCATACACACCTCAGGCACACCGCTACCTCCCAGCAATGGTGCATGCGCGGACAAAACATTATTTTCCTTAGATAAACTTTGACTAATATTACTATGAGCGAAATTATCACCATAAGGAATGGAGACAGTAGATACTGCAGGTGAGAAATTAAGTTCACAGCTTGGCTGCTGCTTTTTTAACAGACATGGCTTAACAGGCACAGGAGAAACAGCAGGGGAGACACGAGAAAAAAGATTGCACCAAAGAAGATAAAGAGTTAATTAATATAGACAGATTCTGTACATTGCACAACTCACCAGCTGCTGGGGGGAGAACAGGCTGCTGCTCAGCTTCCTCCAGCAGCACACTGGCAGATGCTCCTGTTGTCTCATGCTGCGCTGTAGCCACTCCCACAGCAGGTGTTCTTGAAACTACAGGGATAATTCTCTGTGGAGATGGCAGACGCCCTTTCTCCCTCTCTGGGTCCGCCTGTTAGTTTTCAGCCCGCCCTCCGCCGCCCCTTCTTGGAGACAGGGAGGCTTCTTCTTTTAGATGCTTGGCACATGTGCGCCTGGGACGTCTTCACCGCCATGACAACGCATGGTGGCTCGCCTGCAGGTACACACGCCGGCTTCTCAGGCGTCTTCTCTCTCTCTGCAGGCGCTTCTGCCTGTGAAGGAGCAGGGTGAACTTCAACCGCAACTTGCTCTGTAATTCCAGACATAGAGAGACAATGCCGCAGCCAGGCTTCTCCCCCCGCACTCTCTGCCTTCTCAATCAGCTGCTTCAACAAGGCCACCATGACAGCAGGTAAGAAAAAACCTCCTGGACTACTTCTGCTGAACTTTCTTCTTTGTGCTCTTCGGTGCAAAAGGAAGCACCCCAGCCCAAACCAAGCTTATAAAGCCTCTGCCCCAGCTTGCTAGAACCTTCCCTGCACAACGATTGGCCGATACCTGCTGTATGCTCAGGTAAAATTAACCTCCTACTAGCCTAAACCTGTAAACCTATACCCCTATGCTTACCTGACAGAACTGCTAATGGTGGCCACAATCCCACACAAGTGGCCACATAATGTGCCCCCTTTTATTTTCTGAAAGTACAGTATCCACCCTCACATAAACTTTTAACTTTAAATGGGCAAATTCCTACAAACTGTAGAATACAGTACCTGAGGAAAGTGTATATTCACTCATACCAGACACTGTATCTAGCAAATTACCTTCCCGTATTCCAAACCCCTTAGATATTCACTATCCTGGCAAAGCACAATCAGGGGAATTCAAAACGGCTCAATTAAAGTTTTCTGGATGTAGTTCCCCTAAGAAGTACCTGCACCTAATTCAGGGAAACATTTTCTTTTTGAGCACATCTTGTTTGACGAACCTCTCTCCCCTAAGAAAATTATCATCATTTATTCTCAATTTAATTGCCTGCCCACACATACACTATATTACCAAAAGTATTGGGACGCCTGCCTTTACACGCACATGGACTTTAATGGCATCCCAGTCTTAGTCTGTAGGGTTTAATATTGAGTTGGCCCACCCTTTGCAGCTATTACAGCTTCAGTTATTCTCGGAAGGCTGTCCACAATGTTTAGGAGCGTGTCTATGGCAGTGATGGTGAACCTTGGCACCCGAGATGTTTTGGAACTACATTTCCCATGATGCTCACGCACTGTGCAATGTAGTTGAGCATCATGGAAAATATCTGGGGTGCTAAAGTTCACCATCACTGGTCTATGGGAATGTTTGACCATTCTTCCAGAACTGCATTTGTGAGATAAGGCACTGATGTTGGACGAGAAGGCCTGGCTCACAGTCTCCGCATTAATTCATTCAAAAAGTGTTCTATCGGGTTGAGGTTAGGACTCTGTGCAGGCCAGTCAAGTTCCTTCACCCCAAACTCGCTCATTCATGTCTTTATGAACCTTGCTTTGTGCACTGGTCCAAATCATTTGGTGGAGGGGGGATTATGGGGTGGGGTTGTTTTTTTAGAGGTTGGGCTTGGCTCCTTATTTCCAGTTAAGGGGACACTTAAGGAGTCTGCATTACCAAGATATTTTGGACAATTTCATGCTCCCAGCTTTGTGGGAACAGTTTGGGGATGGTCCCTTCATGTTCTAACATGACTGCGCACCAGTGCACAAAGCAAGGACCATAAAGACATGAATGAGCAAGTTTGGGGTGGAGGAACTTGACTGGCCTGTACAGAGCCCTGACCTCAACCCGATAAAACAGCTTTGGGATGAATTATCGCGGAGACTGCAAGCCAGGCCTTAGACACAATCATAAACCTTGTGGACAGCCTTCCCAGAAGAGTTGAAGCTGTTATAGCTGCAAAGGGTGGGCCAACTCAATATTGAACCCTACAGATCAAGACCGGGATGCCATTAAAGGTCATGTGTGTGTAAAGGCAGGCGTCCTAATACTTTTGGTAATATAGTGTATGTCTCACTCTTATGTTTCTAAGTGGGAGGGCGAGCTCACAAATTCATAGAAGATTGACAACTGATTTGGTCCAGGGTTGCCATCTGGCCAATAAGTGTAACTTCTGTTCAGTGTGCCACTAATGTGCTCCGATGGTACATGGTGGCAACCAGATAAACACACTCCTCCCCTCACATTACCTGCTCTGCTTTAGTGGCAGCTAGCTGTAAATTCAACTGCACAAAGTTCCTGTAAGAGTTTGGACTTAAAGGCATTATAAACCTTTCAACCTGCACCTTTCGTGTTTTTTGCCTGCATAATAAGGTTTACATTGATTATTTAGTTTCATGGTGTAAATTGATGGCCTGTACACAAAACCTATAATAGAGTAAATCTTCACATTCTGGTGTTAGATGTGTCTGTTTGTGTTGAAACACGAGGCATGCGGCATGGCACTGCACAGATTATCGCATGACCTGTGTGTGTGGTCTGAGAACTGATATTTTCTGTGAAGAAACAACATATTCTACAATTCCTGGAACTCTCAGTCTGGTGCTCTTCAGGTGAGAACTAAACAGTAATGAGATCTGACAGACCAAGCAGGCAGAGCAATTATTGCTGGCCATACACTTTACGAAAAATCGCTCTAACTCCTTTTCGAAAAATTAACACTGGGCCTAGAGAGCAGATGATCGTGCGATCATGTAATGACGGACTTTAGATCGATAAATTGTTCAATGGACATAAATGAATCAGTTTTTCTTTAATTTTGTCTCATATGCCTAGTGCAAACAGTTCAGGCAAGAAACACATTAACCTTTCAATTTCGTTAGTTCGGCAGAATTTGCCTTCAATTTTTCAGCTCTGAAAAGTTAAAACCGATTTTCTATTTGTGCCAATTAACTGGACGAAAAACAAATGAACGGATCAAATGACAGATTTTCAAATGATTTTTCGGCTAGTGTATGGCCAGCAAAACAGATAGTTTACCATATAGTCTTTCGTCTTGTTAGCACTCCCACATTTGTGATGCAACACAGTGGAAATGGTGAGGCATGGATTGTGACCTGGGATAAGAAGTTGCCTGTCCTTTTAGGGAATAGGGACAGGCTGGGTAAAGGAATACATGACATAGGGGGATCGGTCAGCCATGACACTACAAACTGCAGCACATATAAGCCCATCATTGCAAGGTAAGAAAAAAAATGACACTGGGAATATAACTACACTAATACCTAAAACAACAAAAACATTTGAAAGTGCACAATGCTTTTAAAGAAGACTTTACATTACAACTCACCAAAGGAACACTAGGGATTCCGTCTTCAAACTGTGGTAAACTTAATATCTTGTAGGTGCCACCAGTGCTGTTTAAAGCCTATTTCAACCCAAAACCAAACATTTAATATATTGCAGTTTATCAGACCAGCTCAATTAAACAGTTCAGTCCATAGATGTAGTGGCTGCATTCGATTTCTGTTTTTATTTTTTCCCCCTTTATATTTGCCTGGTGATCTAGCCAGTAACACACTTCCTGTGTTAGGGTGGCTACTCTATCAATGGAGGAGTCACAGAGACAGCCTTGGAGAGTGGCTTTGTCTGGAGAGCGTAATGTTAGATGGACTACTAGATTTGGATTGACTTCACATAAGTGACTAACAAATGAATGCCTAACTCCAGCGAACACATTTTAAGCAGTTACAAAAATTGTTTATTTAACCAAACGAATAAACGCTGATCGTTGTAAGCACCTCTGTCAGTGTTAAATGGTTTGTTTCAGAGGGGGAGGGAGAAAGTTCTCCTCAAAGATTGTTAATGATATTCACTGATGATTGTTTTGGGGAGTGTAGGAGGGAGGAATAGACAATGGCTTATAGAGTTGGAAATGCCAGAAATGTCAATTTCCTTTTTGTTTTTTATGTCCCCCCCCCCCTTTTTTTTTCCTTCCCTTCTATTTGTATTTAGTTTGTATATGTTACGAAAAATGTAATAAAAAATATGTAATATAAAAAAAAAGGTTTGTTTCAACCCTCCAGCTTCCACTTTTGTTGTACAGCTTCGTTAAGTGAATATAAATTTGAAGCAAGTATTAAATGTTTACCTCAGTGAAAAAAAAAAAAACGCTTTTAACTCCTTCCCACTGAGTGTACACATATATGCGGGATCATGGAAGTCGGTCTGTATCCATGGGGCTGCATATATGCACACCTGTGTTTGTACTGGGAACACACTTCATAGCACGCTCCCAGCACAGAAACTGGGCTCTCACTGAGAACCACAGGCCTTGTACTAACAAATGACAACTGGGAGGCCCAGTAGATTACCTGATTACTGATCACTCACTGCACAGCCCATTCCTGTGTTTATTTCTCTTCTTGAATGGAGAAAGAATTTGCCTTTTTCTCCTTGGTAGAGGAGAAAAATGAAAACAAATAAAAAGATAAAATCTAGGTCTAGGTCAGTGACAGAGTTAGGGTTAAAGCTCATGGTCAAAGGTTAAGGTCAAATGTTAGGGTCAGTGTATTTTAATTGGATAAAAACATTTAGTATTAGTGTTAGTATGTTTTATGTTATGTTTTTATGTTAGTATAAAAAAAAAAACAACAAAATGTACACTATTGTTTCTGGGCTGGACTACTGTTTCTGGTTTATGGATACAAGCAACAAATGACATACACATATGTGATATCACTGTGATCGCCAGGAGAAGGAGAACTTATTTTGGGTTGTTCTGTGGCAGTAGGTTATTCTAATAGCAAGAAATATACAGATACAATTTTTTTTTTTTTTTTTTACTATTTTGTTTAAATTTTCCTTTGAAAATAACAAAAAAAAAAATCAGGAGAAACCCATTACCATTTACCACCAAATGAAAGCCCAATTTGACCTGACAAAAACACATGGTATAATCCACCTGGATACACTAAGTAATTGTAATGATACAGTGAGTAAAATAAGTATTGAACACATCACCATTTTTCTAGGTAAATATATTTCTAAAGGTGCTATTGACATTAAATTTTCACCACATGTCAGTAACAACCTGTACAATCCATACATACAAGGAAACAAAAACAAATGAGTTCAGAATTTAAGTTATGTGTAATAAAATAGAATGACACAGGGAAAAGGTATTGAACACGTGAACTGACATTTATTGAATATTTCATACAAAATGCCTCCTGTATGGAGAATAGGATGATTGCGCACAAGGGTAAAACAGTAAAAATCGCAGATCGCCGCCAGTACTACCAGTAAAAAAAAAAAAAACAATAAAAATGACAAAAATCATTCCCTTAGTAAAAGCAATAACTTTTGCGCAAACCAATCAAAATACGCTTATTGCGATTTTTTTTTACCAAACATATGTAGCAGAAAACAAATTGGCCTAAAATGTTAAAAAATTTTGATTTTTTAATTTGTTTTTGGGGAATTTCATATAAAAAATGTGGAAATTATTGTTATTTTTTCAAAATTGTCGCTCTTTTTTTGTTTATAGCGCAAAAAGTAAAAATCGCACAGGTGATCAAATACCACCAAAAGAAAGCTCTGTTTGTGGGGAAAAAAAGGCCATCAATTTCATTTGGGTACAGCGTAGCACGACCGCGCAATTGTCCATTAAACTTACGCAGTGCCGAATCGCAAAATAGGGCCTGGTCTTTGAGCAGACAAATCCTCTGGGGCTTAAGTGGTTAAGACCGTAAGGATTTGCCCCCTTAATGACCGGGCCCTATTTTGCGATTCAGCACTGTGTTATTTTAATGGACAATTGCGCAGACGTGCAACGCTGTACCCAAATAAAATGTATGTCCTTTTTTTTTCCCCACACATAGAGCTTTCTTTTGGTGGTATTTGATCACCTGTGCGATTTTTATTTTATGTGCTATAAACAAAAAAAGAGCGACAATTTTGAGAGAAAAAAAACAATATTTTTCACATTCTGCTATATGACATTCTCAAAATTAAAAAAAATGTAAAAATCTAAATTTTTTAACATTTTAGGCCAATTTGTTTTCTGCTACATATTTTTGGTAAAAAAAAAAAAAAAATCGCAATAAGCGTATTTTTATTGGATTGCGCAAAAGCTATCACGTCTACTAACTACGGGAAAGATTTATGTAATTTTTATTGATTTTTTTTTTTTTTTTTTACTAGTAATGGCGGCAACAAAGAAAATGGTCTCTGCCCCCACCTATAACTGGCCTTCATAGCAAAGAACACATGGAAGGGCAACGCACATAAGACAAATACAGATAACAATTTCCTAGTTCAATTTGCTAACCAGTTTGCCAACTAAATTAACCTGTCTAACAGTTTGCTTCAAAACAGGGGTTTAGTTAGCACACATTTGCAAATGCATGTGTAAGCTGCAGGGCCACTCCATGGCACCCTGTATTATCTGCAGTCCTAACTCTTGTAGATTTATGAGAGTCTCCACAGTGGAAGCACATGCAAGCTAATGGATAGATAGGGTGCAGGTGAGCTTGGAGGTGGCCCAACCCTCCTAAAGGAACTTGGGGTCACAATAGATGCCCAGCCAATAGTACAACAGCAAAGGCATCTAGTGTGTCCGCTCACCAGTATACATGAACAACAAAGAAAATGGCCTCTGCCCCCACCTATAACTGGCCTTCATAGCAAAGAACACATGGAAGGGCAACGCACATGACACAAATACAGATAAAAATTTCCCAGTTCAATTTGTTAACCAGTTTGCTTACCAATTTTTTGCGGGACTGCGACATTGCGACAGATCGGACCCCTGACTGATATTTTTGACACTTTTGGGGGGACCAGTGACATTACTACAGAAATCAGTGCTAAAAATATGCACTGTTACTGTAATAACGACACTGGCAGGGAAGGGGTTAACATTATGGGTGATCAAGGGGTTAAATGTGAGCCTGATTCTAACTGTGGGGGGCGGGGCTTCTAAAATGACCATAGAGACATGTGATCCTATATAGAAGGATCACATGGGCACTATGATCATTGCAGAGAGAAGAACAGTCAGCTGTATTTCTTGCCTCTAGGATTCTTACCTGCATCAAGGATGCTTACCTGCTTACCTGCACATTCCAATGTGTGCTCCACTCCATCCAGTTTGCTGTAGGAGAAGAGCAGTATCAGTTTGTGCTACGTCAGCGGCGGATTGCGGTACTGGGCTATCTGGGCGACCTCCTTTTGTGAATGGAGTCTTCTGCTGCCTTGATGGACGATGTGGAGATCAATATACTGACCCTGAAGGAGTTTGGTTGGCTTCTAAATTACCAGAAATCTGCTCTGATTCCATCCAGAAAATTGGATTATCTGGGTCTGACTCTAGATTCAGCTCTATCTACCTTTGAGGCAGTTCCGTTTGCACAGTTCCATACGAGATCCCTTCAAAGGGAGATCCTGGTAAAATGGGACAAGTGTCCGTCCGAAGTCTCTGGACAATCAGATAAGGCTGAGCCGGGAAACCAAGGGGTCTCTGGTCTGGTGGCTTTACTCTCTGGCTCTTCAGCAAGGCAAATCCTTTCTCCCGTTGTACTGTATTGGACAGTGGTCACCATGGATGCCAGTCTGTTCGGGGTGGGGAGGTGTCCTGGGACTGAGCTCCGCTCAGGGTTGTTGGACGCTGGAGGAATACAGACTTCCGGTCAATGTCTTGAAACTTAATGCCATAAGGATGTGCTTAGATCACTTGACGGATTGACTCCGGCGGCTCCTGGTATGGATCCAGTCAGACAATGCTACAGCAGTGGCCTAGGTCAATCACCAGGGCGGAACAAAGAGTGTGTTGGCAGCCCTGGAAGTAGCGGCACCCTCTGGTGGGCAAAATGCTTATTTCCGGCCCTCTCCGCCGTTCACATTCCAGGACTGGAAAACTGGCAGGCGGACTATCTCAGTCGCCAGGCGTTGGACCAAGGGGAATAGTCCTTTCACCCGGACATATTTCATCAGATATGTTTACAGTGGGGCACCCCCAAGGTGGATCCGTTTGCATTCCGGCTCAACAGAGAGGTACAGAGGTTTGTGGCAAGGTTACGGGATCCTATGGCGGACGCCACAGACGCTGTGGTGGCTCTTTGAGTCCAGTATCTTCTGATCTATGCTTTCCCTCCTCTCAAGCTTCTGCTGCAGGTTTTGCGCAGAATCGAGACTGAGGGGATTGCGGTCATTATAGTGGCCCCAGACTGGCCTCGCAAGTCTTGGTACGCCGACCTGGTGCGGCTCGTCGCTGATGTCCTTTGGAGACTGCCTCTCAGGGAGAATCTCTTGTCCCAAGGGCCAATCTTCCATCCTGCTTTACAGTAGCTGGCAGTGACAGCCTGGCTGTTGAAAGCCAGGTGCTGAAGGATAGAGGTTTGCCTGGGTCGATGACACTGCTGAAGGCTAGGACGTCTACCTCTAGGAAGATCTACCATCATTATACGTGGAAAGCATGCATTTCGTGGTGTCGATTGGTGTTCACCCTCATTCTTTTTCAGTGGCTCGGATTTTGACCTTCCTTCAACGGGGTGTCGAGCAGAAATTGGCCTAGAGTACCATCAAGGGCCAGGTGTCGGCCTTGGTGTCTTCTTTCAGCGACCCTTGGTCATGCACTCTCTAGTGCATACCTTTGTTCAAAGGGCTCAACATCTGACTCCACCGGTGCGGTCTCCTTTTCCACCATGGGATCTGAACTTGGTGCTTTCAGTTCTCCTGAAGCCTCCCTTTGAGAACATTTAGGAGATTCCCCTGCTTACCCTGTCCCAGAAGGTGGCCTTTTTGGTGGCTATAAATTCTGCTTGCAGGGTGTCGGAGCTGGCAGCGTTATCTTGTCGGTACCCCCTACTTGGTGGTCCACAAAGATAAAGTAGTTCTTCGCCCATGTCCGTCGTTCCTTCCTAAGGTAGTCTCTGATTTCCATTTGAATGAAGACATTGTGTTGCCTTCCCTCTGCCCCAGGCCCAAACATCCTAAGGAATTTGCTTTGCATGTCTTGGATGGGGTTTGGGCGATTTGGGGCTTTTTGGTGGCCACAGGGTCTTTTCTGAGGTCACACTCACTGTTTGTGATCATGGACGGGCCAAGAAAAGGGCTGTCCGTTCCTTTTGCAACCATTTACAGATGGATCAGACAGACAGTGACTCAGGCCTATTCTATCAAGTGTCAGGTTCCTCCTTTCCCTGTAACGGCATACTTTACTCGGGTGCTTAGTGCTTCTTGGGCCTTCCCTCATCAGGCGTCAGTGGTGCAGGTTTGCAATGTGGCCACTTGGTCGTCGGTGCACACTTTCAATAAATTCTACAAAGTGGACGTGTTGGCATCTGCGGATGCTTCCTTTGGCTGCAACATTTTGTGTTTAGCCTTGGGATTTTTTTGTTGTCCCTCCCCTCATGTTTGCCACTGCTTGGGGACGTCCCAATGGTTCAGAATACTAGAGAGCTCTGTCCGTCAATGAATGAAAGAGAAAATTGGATTTTTGACTTACTGTAAAATCCATTTCTCTGAGTTCATTGGCAGACACAGCATCCACCCCTCTGTTGAGTTGTATTGCATCTGACACTGCTTGTTACAAAAATGAAGACCTATGGCAGAGAGGGGGAGTATACCACCTAGGACTGCCCATAGGCTTAGCCAAGTTATTTTTTCTACCTAGTGTCCTACTCATGAAGGGGGAAATATAACAGTGGTTCAGAATACTGGAGAGTTGTGTGCATCAATGAACTCAGAGAAATGGATTTTACGGTAAGTGAAAAATCCCCATTTTTAAAATTCCTAGGCTCAATCGGGCAATCGGGCAAAACTCCTAGTTCCAGTACGTAGCCTTGTTACGCTCATAAGTTATCCTATTGTGGATTACCTAGAAGATCGCTTACTGAGAGGAGAGTCTGCACAAACTTTGTTGGAACTGTCCAGACCCTGGTTCGGATTCAGTTAGAACATTTGGTTTTGGAACATTTCGGTTAGAACCGAACAAAAAGTTTGATTAAAACATTCAATACTACAAAACCAACGGCTAATGGATGTGGACTCAACCCCTCCCCTATTTATCAA
Source organism: Pelophylax lessonae (assembly GCF_965119305.1). Classification (NCBI taxonomy): domain Eukaryota; kingdom Metazoa; phylum Chordata; class Amphibia; order Anura; family Ranidae; genus Pelophylax; species Pelophylax lessonae. The sequence goes on from NC_138768.1 coordinate 353,764,201, forward strand.
TGTAATTTATCTCTAAGGAAACATTACCCAGGAAGAAAAACACGTAACCTAATAAATATGACAGTTCCCAATTATAACAGTTACCAATGTCTTTATTACATATGTTAAAATACACTAATCAATATATTTAAACAACAAGACATACAGAATTATAAATTAAAAAAACATCCTGCTGCCCCAGATCTTCTCAGATAGCTCAACACTATGTGTATAGTACTCCACAATGTGTGCACATTACATATTAATAACTGTAAAGTGGCCACCAAAAAACTATCAGATAATGTGATGGGAGAGTTAACCAGTACACATTCAAAATGTGATTGGAGACGTTGTAGTTCCACATTAGGAGCATAGACCCATCTTGAATCCAGATTTGAGCCTACCGTCCCCCTCATACGCATTGATCCATAAATGGATATATGATTATAAATCTTTAAATTATTTGTTCACAGTAAACATGACTGTATTTATCCTGTACTGTGTCCTGTATTTATCCTATACTCCTGTTGGCAATTTGTGTATAAGTCCTTGACTTTGCTGTATTGGAACATACATGGAATGTCTTATAGTGAACTGCATTCATAATTTCATTCCAAGCATCACACTTGAACACTGGGCTTATAGATGGAATGGACCCTCAGACTATGATCTAAAGGAGGCAACATAAAGGGGATCCAACCCATAGATATTGAAGTATGTTTGTATTCATATGTATTTGCCACCTCCCTCTAACAGATATGTGTGACAAGGTGTTTCAAACATGCAAGTGGAATACTCCTGGTCCAGAGGAGGTTGTAAGGCAGTGATGGCAAACATTAGCACCCCAGATGTTTTGGAACTACATTTCCCATAATGCTCATGTACTCTGCAGTGTAGTTGAGCATTATGGGAAATGTAGTTCCAAAACATCTGGGGTGCCAAAGATCGCCATCACTGTTGTAAGGTATACACACTGTCAGATTGTGGGCAACCATTGAGAGGTGGAGATCTAACAGAACAATATGGAAGTGTTTAAAATCACCAGCATGCAGTCCCAGCTTTTTCTTTATAGGAACTAATCTAGCAAGGCCCCAATAAATAGTAATACAAGTTTGAAAAGTTCAGGGATCATTATTAATCAGTGCAAAGTTCAGGGGTCAGTAGTGATTAAAGCAGAGTTCAGGTCAGTAGTAAGTACCAAAAAGTTCTGGAGTCAGTAGACTTTAGGCAGAGTGCAGGGGTCAGGATTTACACAGATTTAAGAGATTAGTACTTTGTAAGGCAGGGGTCAGAGTAAGGAATGCAGGGTGCAGCAGTAACAGAGGTCAGCAGTAACAGAGGGGTCTGTAGAATGTAATGAGGAGTACAGGATTCAGGAGTAAATAATGAAGAGGTCAGTAGTTTGTAATGGAGAGCAGGATATTGCAATATCCTGTAGGGATGAAAAGTAAGTAATGCAGAGTACAGGGTACATGTGTAAGTATCGCAGAGTGCAGGGGCAAGCAGTAATTAACACAGAGTTTGGAGGTCAAACAACAGACCATAGTAGAGACGTGTGAGCTGTGCCTCCTATCAGGAATAACCAAGGTGGGGTGGTAGCTGTAGATCAGTGGTTCTCAATTCTGGTCCTCGGGACCCACTAACAGGCCAGATTTTAAGTATTACCTTGGGGGATGCAGACTAGAATACTGCAATCACTGAGCAGCAAATGAGATCACCTGTGATGTAATTTAGTTATCTTGCAAACCTGGCCTGTTGGTGGGTCCCGAGGACCGGAGTTGAGAACCACTGCTGTAGATAACCTGCATCTGGGGTAAGGTGTCGGGTAGAATATAAAAGCCCAGGCAGTTGAGGGGATGGAGTCTATCACCTTCAAACAGCCACACACAAGGGAGGAGTTCTTGGATATTGGTAGAACAGTGGTTTGTTACTGGATTTTGACCGCAAAGTTTAGCGCTTATGTACTGCAGTCAGTAGAGAGGGGGGCACCTGGAATAGCAACTTTGGCTTGTGAGCTGAGGGAGGGTGAGTCTGTGACTCCTTTTTTTTTTTCACAATAGATCACCGTGATTCCTACCCGTCACATCAACATGACTGACAGATAGCGATGGGTTAAGCCCCGTACACACGTACCGATCGTCGGCGAACGATCGGCCGTCTTTTGTCCCCGGGCTGTCGGTGTCTGTTGAAAAGTGCAAAGACAGCACAAGAATTTTGTCAGCCGACTACAGCCGACTGCAGAAGTGATGTCATGTAATGGTTAACTTTCCCTGTGTTTTTTCTTTTCTGAGCATGCCCAGTCTTGCAAATCTTCGGTCTGTCGGCCGAATTCTGTACTGACTGGCGAACAATCGGCCGCTCTGGTGTCGGCATACAAAAATTTTAATGCTTGCATGACAGATTCTTGTCGGCAGAATGTGCGCTGACGGCTGTCGGAGGCATCATACTAACAAGCGTACAATCGGCAGATCGTTCATCGGCCGACGCTTGTCTGCCGACGATCGGTACGTGTGTACGGGCCTTTACTGACCACTGCTTAATTAACATAGTAGAGCTCCGAGCTGTTTGCCTGTATTTTCAACATTGAACTCATCAAACGCATGGTAATCAGATCAGTATTCAGGCAGACAAGGCCATTTCAGTGTTGTGCATCAATCAGGTAGGTTAACAGAGGTCTTGTAGTGAAAAGAGAAACCAGAATAAATTCTGGCATCAGCGCATGGACTTGGCAAAAAAAGGTCTCTTGACACAGAGGTGTTTTAGAACCCGTGTTTCAAGTGGGGGATGCCAGATAAGGACCTTAAGGTTTGTCTCCAGATGCAGGGATTCACAGCAGCGGATGCCCTGGTGGCTCTGTTGGGATCATTACAACCTGATGTACGTCTTTCCTTCTCTGACGTTCCTGTTCTGTAGGATCATAATAGATTCTATCCTGAAGTCCAGTTTACCACTCTGCTTCACAGTCACTGACTTCAACAGTTCACCCAGATCCTAAGTGATAGGGGTCTTTTTGAACTAGTCATATCTCTGCTCCTGAAAAAACACATCACATAAGGTCTATAATCACACATGGAATGGCTACTTTGCCTTACAGGGAGGGGGAAATTTTATCCCAGGAAATACTGTGGGACAGGCCCTGACATTTCTATAATCTGGACTGGTTTACATGTATTTATAATTATTGATTGGTTTGTTTTGTGACTTTAGCAGCTTTTCATTTTAAAGGAAACCTGCAGTAGCAGAAAAACGGGGTCTTCTATTGTTGACCTTCCTAATTGCTAATTGCCTTCCTGTCTCTGGAATTAGTACTTTGTTAATTATTACCCTGGAACAAGCTTGCAGCCATTGAATTCAGAACTCCTGATCGGCATAACTATTCCATGTCATTGAGTTTGAAAGTATTGACACTTGGATTGCATGACAACCAGACATCTAAAATACTCACAAGAAAGTCACAAGTGGCAGACTATACATTTCTCTCCATATTGGTTCCTGTTTTCTAATTATTCTAAAGTTCTACTTTAAGTGTATAAATAGAAACATTGAATTAACCTAGACCTAGATGTTTTACTTTGATAGAGGCATGATTAGTTTTTTAAAATGAGAAACAATAAAGGATGCATTGTTATACAATAAATGAGGGAGCTTTAGGATTCATTCACAAAGAAACATGCAAAGGATAAGCAATAAAGTTTCTCCAGTTCAGGGTTCCTGTGGTATGAATGCATGAAAACCACATAACAAGTACAAAACACTCATTTATGTTATAGTGTTATAACTACAGCTAACTAAATAACACAGTACAGCTTGCGGTGTATTTAATGTGGTTTCCTTAAATACAGTGTAAAGAGTGTTTTTACCAAGCCATGTTTTAAAATGTTGGATGCACTTAGAAAATGTTTCCTATCTATGCAAAAATGATATCCCTGCAACTGGAGAGCAGTGCACTGACAGTACATCTGACAGTTGATCTTATTGTGTCTGAGTCCCTGTTCACACTGGTGCGATGCGGGAAAACTTGCTATTCAGTGCTGGTTCCCGCATCCCACTTGAATTGCACACTGGCTGACACTGACATCTGCGAACCACTGGGGATGGCAATGTAAAGTTAATGACAACCCCTGACTGGTTCGCAGATCGCTGTCTGATGGTGCAGGAATTGGATTGCATAGGTGTGAACACCCGTGTGATCCGATTCCAGTGCGGACCAAAAAAATAGTCCTGCACCATTTTGGTGCGAATGCAATGCGACTTCAGTCATACAGTTTGTTTTGCATTGCACAGACATTGCATGTGATCTGCACAGCAATGCGGGGCAAAACACATGCGATGTCTGTGATCGCACAAGTGGGAACCCAGCCTGAGAGGGAGATGAAAGAAGGTAGGTTTCTTACATCAACTTCAAGCCCCTTCTTACTCACACCTTTCATTTAATGGGTGAAAAATGCAGTTGAAGGAGAAGTACAGCCAAGGTTCGTTTGGCTGTACTTCTCCTGTGGACCACAGGAGTGCAGTTTCTTTTGTAGACAGTGGGCTGAGCTGGTCCAGGCTTGGGCAAGATTGCGACTATATTGTTGAGATCCGCCCACATGCCTGGACTGGCTCAACCTCTCTCAGTGAACGGCAGGGGGGTGGCAAAGCAGAGAGCATGTGCCCAGGGAGCTGTGAGAACCGAGCGATTGGTGGTGTTTGATTACTCAATTCTTAGTGTTAGAGCCAGCGGGGCACAGATACAGCATTAGACCTTTGCACAGGCTAACCCAGTTCTTTATATTGCCCGGAGTGTATAGGACCCCAGAGTTTCTGTGTGCTATTGGCTTAAGAGCCGACTCAGCTTGTCCTAGATGTGGCAATCCTGGGTTCCTAATACACCTATTATGGCGTTGCCCAAAAACTCCAGAGGTATTGGGCAGAGGTTGTGGGCACATTCAGTGGTTTCTTGGATGTGAACCTTCTAGTGGATCCTCTGACATGTTTACTGGGCTATGTTGATTGTTCATTGCTTAAGTCACCAAAGCAGATTACTGTCATACGTGCACTGTTTGTGGTGCGGAGACAAATTGCCATTAAAGTGTTACTAAAGCCTCACATTTTTTTTTAAAACAAACATGTCTATACTTACCTGCCCTGTGCAATGGTTTTGCACAGAGCAGCCCCAATTTTCCTCACCTGGAGTCACCCGTCTGTGCTCCAGGACCCTCCTCTTCTGCAGGTGCCCCCATAGAAAGCCACTTTGACAAAGACAGCAGGATTTGGCTCCGCTCCCGTGTCACCGCATTTAATTGACATCAGTGGGAGCCAGTTGCTCCCGCTGCTATCAGTCTGTTCAATGAGGTGAGAGACAGCGGCGGGAGCCTCTGGCATTGCTGGATCAAATGGGCTCAGGTAAGGAAAAGTGAAGGTCTGGGGGGAAGCTGCAGCAGAGAAGGTTTTTTCCCCATATGCATAGAAAAAAACCCCAAAAACCTAAAAGACAAAGGCATAATGAGGCAGTATGCATCGCATACTAGCTCATTATGAAATACTTACTTTAAACTAAGCTCCCCGCAGTGCCACCCACTCACCATTCACACGGCATCCATCTATACCCAGTCTTCCTTCCGGGTTTGCATGCTCTGACCATCTGATTGGCTGGAGCCGCGACGTCGTCACTCACACGCATGCGCGCGGGATCCACCGTTTACAGCATAGGGCTCTGAAGGAATGGCACGGGCGTCACTGGCTGGATGTCACTGGCTGCATGCAAAGTAAATATCTCCTAAACGATGAATGTTTAGGAGATATTTACAGTATCTTTTTTTTTTTTATTGATGTTTCAAACAACATGAACAGCACAGTACACATATGAATTCTATATCAAAACAGGCGGGGTACAAATCATAAACCAATATTGCACAGTAACCAAGTACAAACAGTCAAAAATAGGAAAATGACCGGCAAGGGAACACATCATAAATAACCCGTATGGTCTCCAACCCATGGAAACTGTAAGGCACATTGTCCAAGAAAAAGGGACCTCCAGTGGGTAAGCAAGAGGGCACTAGGCAGAAGGAATAGAGAAGCCGTGAAAACAAAACAGGAGATGGAGGGGCCAAAGAGAGGAAAGCAGCAGGAACGCCAGCTGGCAATAGAATGGGACAGCGTAAAAGTAGATCCCAGCCAAGGACCCCAAGCCTTGTTACACTTCTGTGGACAACCCCTGCCCATGTAGGTGAGTTTATACAGAGGCAGAACAGAGTCGACCAATGTTTTCCAACAGGAGACCCGGGGAGGGTCCGCCGATTTCCACCCCATCAGTATCGTTTTCCTAGCATAAAATAAAAGGTAAAAAACAAACAGTTGCACGTGTACCTGGGTGGAGACTGACTCACAGATGCCCAGCAGTAACACCTTGGGGTCGAGGGTCACAGAGGAAATCCCCAAGCCCCGCATCTCAGCCACCACTGCCTGCCAGAAGGCCCGGACCGCCGGGCAAGACCACACCATATGAACGAAGGTGCCAACCTGACCACAGCCCCTAGGGCACACATCCGAGCTGCCGGGGTAGATTCTGGCCACCCTCTGAGGGGTGTAATACACCCTGTGGAGGAACTTGAGCTGGATAAAACGGTCCCTAGCCGAGATCATCCTAGACACATATTCGCCCAGCCCCTCCTCCTAGTCATCTTCATCAAGAGAAGGAATATCTGCTCTCCAGCAGCCATTTACAGTAGCTTTAGGTAAGCCTTATCATAGGCTTACCTATTGGTAAAAGTTACAGAGGAAGCTTTGCTTCCTCTTTAAGGCTTTAGAACCACTTTAAGTGGACGTCCCCACATCCCTGACCATATCTAACTGGATATTTGATCTTAATAAGTGCATTTCCTATGAGAGACATATTTTCGTTCTCAGAAATTCATCTAAGGTGATTCAATTCAATTTGGTCACCGTGGCTAGCCCACATGAGTTTGGTATCGAGCTAGGGTACAAGCCTTTTTAGACAAAGTTGTATTGTTGAAAAAAAAGGTCCCAACTGCAATGTTTGATATATGCTGATCATTATACTAATTTTTTTTCTGTGTATTTGATGACTTTTTGTAAAACTATGCTTTCTCCATTTATGTGTTCATAAAAAAAAAGTAAAACAAAATCTGAATTAAAAAAAGTAATACTGTTCAGTAAAGCAAAAAGAACAATAGGTTCTAGGCCACTCGGTATGATCCTGGGGATTAGAAAAGAATGGCAGATTTAACCTCAAAATTTATAGTAATATGAATTTTTAGAGGAACAAGAGTCACAGTGTCAGATTTTGCTCACACAGCCCCCAGCATATAAAACCTAAAAGTGTAACTCAGCCATCCGAGCATAACAACTCTCTTTGAAGATTCTGATGTTTCTTATAAGACTTGTGTGGAAGCAGAAATATAACTCAAAATATAGAGAGAGCATATCTTGCAAATCAATTGTAACATTAGGCCCTAGGAATTTTTTTGCTTCTGGGCAGTAAAACCCAACGCCAGCTAAAACTTTTTATTTTCTGATTTGAAAAGCTCTTTCAAGTTTGTATTGCTGTTTGTGCCCCCACTGAGAACATTTGCCCTCACTTACTGTTTGGGTAATGGAAATTCAAAGCAACAAGGAATAAGGGTAATTTTTTTTTCCAGTGGAGGTGCAGTCAGCGAGAAACATAAATGTTACTGGAGTCAAAAATGGTAGATTTAGATGTATATCCCCAGATGAATCCTCCAGACACCATATCCCAAGTAAACTTCTCCAGAGAAAGTACACAAATGGTGAATTGTTGAGGTGTCAGTATGTCTTATATCAAGCAATCAATCTCTAGAGATATAATCACATCACTTTATTTCGAATTTGATATAAACCATGATGCCATAAAATCTTGTTGAGACATATACAACAGACATAAAGCATGTCAAAGTATATGTGATATTCCTATGCATATGCCTATTCTGATCTACCTATTGTTTTACAATCTTTATTAGCCAGACAGAATTTTTCTTGTAAAGTACATAGATGGTTCAACAGTAGAATGGTGGCAATAATCGTAACACATTTCACAGAAGAGCTTTTCCTGACAATATGGAAATAACAACTATATTGTGTATATATATATACAGTATATATATACCTATAATGTTAGGGCGTGGAAATCACAAGTCAAGGCCTCGCTCATATATAGTTACATAGTTAGTAAGGTTGAAAAAAGACACAAGTCCATCTGACTCAACCAATAAAAAACAAAAAAACAGTAAAGAACACCGCAGTTGATCCAGAGGAAGGCGAAAAAACCCCAGCAAAGCATGATCCAATTTGCTACAGCAGGGGAAAAAAATTCTTCCTGATCCCCCGAGAGGCAATCGGATATTCCCTGGATCAACTTTACCTATAAATATTAGAATAAAATAAATAAATTGGCGCTAATCTATCACACATAAGAAATAATATATTAGAGCACTAAAAATAAATAGAAATTGTGATAAATGAATATCTATCTACTCTCCATTTACTACATCTTGTTCTATGGTTAGTGCTTAGGCTTTCTACCTTTATACCTATTAATATTAGTACCCACTTATATTAAGTACACCCAGGAAAGAATCCAGGCCTTTTTTAACCACTTGCCTACAGTGCACTTTCACCCCCTTCCTGCCCAGACTGATTTTCAGCTTTCAGCGCTCTCACAATTTGAATGACAATTACTCAGTCATGCAACACTGTACCCATAAAAAATTTGCGTCCTTTTTTTCACACAAATAGAGCTTTCTTTTGATGGTATTTAATCACTACTGGGTTTTTTATTTTTTGTGCTTTAAATAAAAAAAGACTGAAAATATTGTGAAAAAACGCATTTTTCTTTGTTTCTGTCATAAAATTTAGCAAATGAGTAATTTTTCTTCACAAATTTTGGCCAAAATTTATACTGGTACTTATCTTTGGTAAAAATAACCCAAATAAGTGTATATTATTTGGTCTTTGTGAAAGTTATAGAGTCCACAAGTTATGGTGCTATTCATTGAAAATTGATCACACTTGACCACACCTGATGTACTGAAGGCCTATCTAATTTCTTGAGACACTAAAAAGTCAGGAAAGTACAAATACCCCCCAAATGACCCCTTTTTGGAAAGTAGACATTCCAAGGTGTTTAATAAGGGGCATGGTGAGTTTTTTGAAGTTGTCATTTTTTCCCACAACTCTTTGCAAAATGAAGATTTTTTTTTTTTTTTTTTTTACAAATTGACGTATTAACAGGTTATTTCTCTCACACAGCATATGTATACTTGCAACTACACCCCAAAACACATTCTACTACTCCTCCTGAGTATGGCGATACCACATGTGTGAGACTTTTTCACAGCCTGGCCACATACAGAGACCTAACATCCAAGTAGTACCGTCCGGCATTCTAGGAGCACAAATTACACATATAATTTCCTGACAACCTATCGTACTTTTGAAGGCCCTGGAGCACCAGGACAATGGAAACCCCCATAAAATGACCCCATTTTGGAAAGCAAACAGCCCAACATATAATTTTTGAGGCATAATGAGTCTTTTGAATATGTTATTTTTTTCCACAAGTTTATGGAAAATGTGGAAAGAAAATGAAAACACATTTTTTTTACACAAAGCTGTCCATTTATGCAATATTTCTAACACATAGCATGTACATAGCAAAAATTGCACCCCAAAATACATTCTGCTATTCCTCCTGAGTATGGCGATACCACATGTGTAACACTTTTTCACAGCCTGGCCACATACATAGGCCTAACATCCAAGTAGCGCTTTACACAAAGTTGTCCATTTATCCACTTTAAGACTGGGCCTATTTTTGACACTTGGTGTTTACAAGCTAAAATCATTTTTTTTGCTAGAAAACTACTTGGAACCCCCAAACATTATATATTTTTTTTTAGCAGAGACCCTAGAGAATAAAATGGAGATCGTTGCAATATTTTTTATCACACCATATTTGTGCAGCAGTCTTCCAAATGCGATTTTTTTTGAAAAAAATTCACTTTTTTGAACTAAAAAATAAGAAAACAGTAAATTTAGCCCATTTTTTTTCCATAATGTGAAAGATAATGTTACGCCGAGTAATTAGATACCCAACATGTCATGCTTCAAAATTGCGCATGCTCACAGAATGGCGCCAAACATTGGTACTTAAAAATCCCCATAGGCAACATTTTAAAAATTTCTGCAGGTTACTAGCTTAGAGTTACAGAGGAGGTCTAGGGCTCAAATTATTGCTCTCGCTCTAACGATCGCGGCGATACCTCACATGTATGGTTTGAACACCGTTTATATACGTGGGCGGGACTTGCGTATGCATTTGCTTCTGCGCGCGAGCTAACGGGGACAGGGCGCTTTAATTTTATTTTATTTTTTTTCCTATTTATTTTATTTATTATTTTTTTATTTTTACATAGTTTAAAAAAAAAAATGTTTTGATCATTTTTATTCCTATTACAAGGAATGTAAACATCCCTTGTAATAGAAATAGGCATGACAGGTCCTCTTTATTTTGAGATCTGGGGTCAAAAAGACCTCACACCTCACAACTACACTAAAAAAGAAAAAAAAAAAAAATTGTTGAAAGAGGAAAAAAAAAAAAGAAAAAAAAAAGCGGCCCTTTAAACCGGTTGCTAGGCAAAGTCTTTTGACGTAGCTCCGGTCCTCCAAGACCATAGAGTCGAGTGAGGGCCATCTTGCCCTCACTTGACTTCCTGTCTCTGAGGATCCGGGACCGGATAGTTTTCCCCGCTGCCGGCGAGTCCTGTAAGCTGGGAAAACGTCTGGGACGCGGCAGGAGGGGGGGGGCACCTCTTCCCCTGCACCGTAAGGGTAATTCCGCGGCAAATCCGCCACTGGGACCACCCTTATCTGAAAGCCGACCGCCCGCCGTTTCAAAAAATACCGGGGTTATGGGGGCTATCTGCTGCCATAACCCCAGTATTTAGCTTTTAATGGCCGACGCATATAGTCGTTAGGCGGTCAGTAAGTGATTGCATGTATATGGCAAACAGGTGACGATGACTGATGGGGTGACAGGTGACGATGACTGATGGGGTGACAGGTGACAATGACTGATGGGGTGACAGGTGACGATGACTGATGGGGTGACAGGTGACGATGACTGATGGGGTGACGATGATTGATGAGGTGACAGGTGATGTTGATTGATGAGGTGACAGGTGATGATGATTGATGAGGTGACAAGTGACGATGATTGATGGGGTGACAGATGACAATCACTGATGGGGTGACATGTGACGATGATTGATGGGGTGACAAGTGACGATCACTGATGGGGTGACAAGTGACGATGATTGATGGGGTGACAGATGACGATGACTGATGGGGTGACAGGTGACGGTGATTGATGGGGTGACAGGTGACGGGCGATGGTCACTGATGGGTGACAGGTGACGGGCGATGGTGCACGGCGGTACTGATGGCAGTCTCTGGTGACCGGTGAACTTTAGGCTACGTTCACATGTGAGCGTAGCGATCGTGGGCAGATTCACTGCGATTCTGCCCGCGATCCAGAAATCATTGCAAATTGCGGGACGCCTGTGCGTTGCCTGTGATTTGCAATAGCACCCCAAACGCTGTGCGATGTTGCTGCGATTTCCGCCTGCCGAATCGAGGTAACATCACGCAAACAACGCATGGCGCCCCAAAGAAGCTCTTGTACCTTTTTTGGGCGTCATGCGATGTTTGCGTGATGTTACCGCGATTCGGCAGGCGGAAATGGCGGCAACATCGCACAGCGTTTGGGGTGCTATTGCAAAAAACGGGCAACGCACAGGCGTCCCGCAATTTGCAATGATTTCCGGATCGCGGGCAGAATCGCGGTGATTCTGCCTGCGATCGCTGCGCTCACATGTGAACGTAGCCTTATGGGTGTCAATTTCTGGGCACTGATGAGGTGACTGTTGGGTGACAGGTGACATTGGGGGGGGGCTGAGGACTGTGTGGGGGGACCTTTATTTGTGTGATTTTACTTTTTTACAGGTGTACAGAGCAGTAACTCACTATTTCTAGCTCTGCTCCCCTCATACTGGAACTTGTATGAGGGGAGAAGAGCTAGTAACAGTCAGTTACTGCTCTGTGTTTACATTTTGTGATCGGCTGTGAATGGATTCACAGCCGATCACTTAGTAAACAGTCACTGTCAGTGACTGTTTACTACCGTCGGTGACAGCTGTGTTCCTACGGAACACAGTGCCACCGACATGACCGCGCTGCGCGCTCCCGATCGCGCATGCGCGGTCATCTTCCGGGCTCCGCTATTGTGATCGGCTGTGTCATTGGAACACAGCCGATCACGTGGGAAACAGCCATGCCTATTGGCTGTTTCCCCCCTGCCGGTGACCGGCTGTGTCCCGGGGACACGCCGACACCGGCAGTGCACGGCGGCGCGTCCGCGATCGCGCGCCTGCCCTGCATTTCCTGCGGACGTCATATGACGTCCGCCCAGGATAATAGCCGCACCGTCCCGCCGTCATATGACGGCGGGCGGGCGGTAAGTGGTTAAAGCAATGTGAGCTAGCCAGAACCACCTCTGGAGGGAGTCTATTCCACATTTTCACAGCTCTTACAATGAAGAAATCTTTCCGTATTTCGAGACGAAATCGGTTTTCCTCTAGACGTAAAGAGTGCCCCCTTATCCTCTGTGTTGACCTTAAAGTGAATAACTCAAAACCAAGTTCTCTATATGGACCCCTTATGTATTTGAACATGTTGATCATATCCACATTAATCTCCTCTTCTCAAGAGAGAATAAATTCAGTTCCTCTAACCTTTCCTCATAGAAAGCTCCACCATGCCTCTTATCGGTTAGCCCTTTTCTGCACTTTCTCCAGTTCTCCGATATCCTTTTTTAAGAACTGGTGCCTAAAACCCCATAACTGGTGCCCCATGTGGAGGTACCTAAAGTGGAACTTTAGTCAGAAACCTGCTAAATCACTTCAGGCTGGCCCCTTTTGCATAAATAGTTATGTAAAACTCTAAAATATGTGTCTATACTTTATAAAATCGAGTAATACATTGTCTCACCCTGCTCTGCACATGCTTAGTTGCTCTCCATTTTTAGTAACTGCCAAATTTGTAGAGGCTGATCTGCTGATAGCCCCAAAGCAGAATAAAACCCTCCTATCCTTTACAGCCAAGAAAGCTGCTCCTGTTTTATCTGCAACTGCCATGGAGCTGCACATGTGATCAGTTACCATTCCAGACATTTGATGGTGTCACAGTTTGGTTGAGGACACAAGCAAATGTGACAGTTAGCAATCAAAGCATTCCAGGAATGTAGTTATAAAACAAATGCACTACCGCGCTCGGAGTCTTAAAATCAGAAGCAGCTGACACACGTTTGTGATAATCAAATGAACAGCAAAAAACGTATGTGTTGTGCTGGGCTGATCACAAAAACAGTGATATAATATAAATACAAATAAAGTTAAAATAAAAATGGTGATTAACACGGCACAACACGTGTATGTTTTTTGCTGTTCATTCAGGAATGTAACTGTTTGCTGTTCAGGAATGTAGCTGTTATTTGAAACCCTTAAATCGATCGGTTTAGTTCTGCTTTATGATTTACTGCTGTTTAGGGGCTCTGGGCTTCAGCAAAATGGCAGCCCCAAGCAAAAGGAAACAGGAGAAATGCTGGAGGCAAATCACTGATTTTGGTAGCATAATTATTAATGTGCAATGTATGTTCCTTGCTAAAGAACATTCTTTTTTATCAAGTTGTTATGGGTAAAGCTCCCCTTTTTAGTGTATATCAGTGTGAAGGGCAGTGTTTGCCCACAGAGAGATGCACAGGTGTTTCATGCATCCTTGTGCAGGCAGTCCCACATCTGTTGGGATGCAGTGGCTGCACAGACATAGCCACTGCTCCCAGTTTGACATCCGTGTGGTCACAGGTGCCTGTTCACTAAATGTGAGTTTGGGGACACACACTCGCCCGCACCTGCATGGTTTTCAAAGTGAGAGCAGCAGCTGTGTCCATGCAGCTTCTGCGTTCCAATAGACATGAATGGGACTGCGTGCACGCAAATTCACAGAACACCTGTGCATGCCATTCGCATAAATGTATGCTTAAGTATGCCCATGTGTATATCATTGCATATATTATACAAATTTCACAAACTCACTTACATAATGAGCATATGGAAGCTAAACCTTTATAGTACAAGTCGAGATGTACATATAATTTCCACTGCCTATGGACTTGTGTACACAGGCATTGGTTTGTGTCAGAATCTTTTTTCTCCTCATCAAGTCAATGGGAATGCTGCAGCTTTGAAAATACCGTACATTTAGAAAAAGACGCCCATTTGCATGTGTGAGTATTTGTTAGTGCTAGTGGTTATTCAATTATAGGGGGACAGCTTTTTCTGTAATGCATTCCTGTGGCCAAAGATACGCTGCAGCTGTGTTCTAGGTGTTACAGCAACAGCTGCATTTTATTCTGTGCGCCCATATGCTGTAAATTTTGGCCGTGTGCAAGAGCCCTCAAAAGCATTTGTCCTGGGTACAAAAATGGCAGGCAGAAGGGTAAAAAATTGGTCACCAGTGATTTTGTTTTGCTGCTTGTTGCTGATCTTTCCCTTTTATTGACACATCATGCAACATATTGGGGCTAATTTACTAAAACCGAAGAGTACAAAATCTGGTGCGGGTGTGCATAATAGCTATTCATCTTCTACTTCAGCTTGTTCAATTAACCACTTCAGCTCCAGAAGGTTTACCCCCCTCCATGACCAGGCTTTTTTTTTGCGATACGGCACTGCGTTACTTTAACTGACAATTGCGCGGTAGTGTGACGTTGTACCCAAAAAAAAAAATTATGTCCTTTTGATCACCCCCCTGGTTTTTATTTTTTGTGCTATAAACAAAGAACAAAGACCATTTTGAAAAAAAGAAAAACAACATTTTTGACTTGTAGAAAACATATTCCAAAAAAAACATACGAAAATAATAAATTTAGGCCAATATGTATTCTGCTACATGTTTTTGGTAAAAAAAAAAATACCTATAAGCGTATATTGATTGGTTTGCGTAATCGTTATAGCCAGGGCTTTTTTTCTCAGAAAATAGGTGCAGGAACTCAACCACGGTCCCCCCAAAACACCCTCCCCCCACATACACACCCCAAAAGCCGCATCAAATAGTGGCTGAGGTCAAATTTCATGAACACTGGAAGGGTCTTAAAGGGGTATTAAATACCAGGAGTGCATTACATACAGAGTGCAGAGTTCAAGGGTGCGCTATGTACAGTTTTCGAGGAAGCATTATGTACAGAGTGCAGAGTTCAGTTGTTCGCTGCATATAGATTGCAGTGTTTAGGCCGGGTGCGCAACACACAGAGTGCAGAGTTCAGCCTTGTTTCATAGCTGCTTACCTCTGCATTCCCTAACCAGATCTCACTTTCACCCCTCTTCAGCTATGACCTCTGCATGCAACCCCCCCTGCACTGCACCTATATTCTCCCCCCCCTCCTTAAAAGCTCCACCATCTTCCACCTTATAAAAAGATGTGTGTCAGCGCTGCTCAATAAAAATATTAAAGTGTTTGCGTGCTTTAAATTATACTCTAGTGCATATAAATAAGTATTACCTCATATACCATAAAGTGCAATATATTGTGCAAAATAAGCATATAATTCAACCAACATTAAACCATTCCTTTGAAAGGTTTATACATATGAAAAACAGTCTATTCAGATGCCAAGAAAGTGCTCAGTGCTTCGTGCTTGTTTTACAATAACTGGTTCCGGGTGCTCTTGTGTTCAGTATACAAATCCTCTTCACAATCAGTGCCAAGTGTTTCCACACAGTGCTCCCCTCTCAGTCCCTCACTCACCGGACATACAAGGGAAATGCACCTGTCACAGCATTTTAAGATGATTGTTATGGACTGCATACACTTCAGATGAGGTAGGATCGTGGCTCTGGAATCCTTAGGTGCCCTTTAAATGGCTCCCCCCATAAGTATAAAAGAGAAGATCTCCATAGTGAGGTACCTTCCAGTATTTATTATTAAAAATAAAGTTACACTTACAAAATAGAAGATAAATAAGACGCCTTGTATCTCTTCCTGGTAGTAGACACCGCTTCTGCATTCTGCGCTCCAACCACCGGATGTGACATCGTACGTACGGGCAACAGCTTGACGCATTTTGCTCCTCCAATCAGAGCATTATCAAAAGCTTTTCATAACGCTCTGATTAGAGGAGCGAAACGCGTCAAGCCGTTGCCCGTACGTACGACGTCACATCCTTGTATGTCCGGTGAGTGAGGGACTGAAAGGGGAGCACTGTGTGGAAACACTTGGCACTGATTGTGAAGAGGATTTGTATACTGAGCACAAGAGCACCCGGAACCAGTTATTGTAAAACAAGCACGAAGCACTGAGCACTTTCTTGGCATCTGAATAGACTGTCATATGTATAAACCTTTTAAAGGAATGGTTTAATGTTGGTTGAATTATTTGCTTATTTTGCACAATATATTGCACTTTATGGTATATGAGGTAATACTTATTTATATGCACTAGAGTATAATTTAAAGCACGCAAACACTTTAATATATTTATTGAGCAGCGCTGACACACATCTTTTTATATTAACTCAAGGTACACTCCTTTTTGTCTAGCTGCAGCTCATATTCATTGATTTATTTATTCATTTATTTATTCACTTATTCACATATTTATTTAAAATTCACCATAAGCGCAGGTACTCACACCACACATCTTCCACCTTACTTTTGTAAGCTGAAGCACCCAGCCAGCTCTAGTACCTCCCCGCACACTGTAGGTGGCTCCACCTCTCTCACTTGCAGGGAGATCATCCAGTGGGGGTGTCGGCATCCACACTGCACCACAGGCACCTGCATCTCCCTTGGCCCCATCCTGCACTTAGTGGGAGCCACTCAGGAGATCGGATCTATGGGAGCCATTTGGGAGACAAGTTGTCACTTGTAAACACAAAAGTAGGGTGAGTAGGGAACAAGAGGGCCTGTGCCAGAGGTGGTGCAACTGAGTTCCATCAAGTTCCAGCTGAAAAAAAGCCCTGGTTATAGCATCTACAAACTATGGAATTTTTTTTTTTACCTATTTATTTACTTTTTGGTAGTAATGGCGGCGCTCTGCGACTTATAGCGGGACTGCGATATTGCGGCGGACAAATGGGACACTAACTGACACATTTTTGGAACCAGTGACAATAATACAGTGATTATTGCTAAACATATGCACTGCCACTGTACTAATGACACTGGCTGGGAAGGGGTTAACATCAGGGGCGATCAAAGGATTAAATGTGTGCCTAAAAATGTGCTTACTAACTGTGGGGAAGGTGCTTGTACTATGGAAAGACAGAGATCTGTGTTCCTGCTTTGCAGAAACACAGGATCACCACCTTCCCTACTGACAGAAAGGCAATCTGCCTTGTTTACATAGGCAGACTGCCATTCTGCTTCTGTCCCAAATGATCGGTGGGTCCCAGGGGACGTTGAGTCCGCCAAACCCGCTGATTGGCTCCTACTGTGTCCAATCACAGCGGGAGCGGGTCTCCAGCGGTGCGGGTGCACGCCCCAGACCCAGAAGTGCAGGATCACGTACAGGTACGTGATCCTGCCCAGGAGAGCCGCCTTGCCGCCGTATATACATTATACGGTCGGCAAGCGTTTAAACTGGAAGCTGATTGGTTTCTATGCAGAGCTGCACCAGATTTTGCACTCTCTAATGTTAGTAAATCAACCCCATTGAGTCTCTGTGCGGAGACAGCCATTTTGGTAGAGGATACGGCTTTGCTTTCTCACGTTAGAGCTGATGTCTGGCAATTTAATGACTGGTTGGTAATGATCAAAAAGCAGCAGGATAGGCACAGAAAGTAAATAAGTAGAGAGATTCTTGCATTTCAGGTATTCTAGTACAGCTTCCTCTCCAGCAAGGAGATGATCAAGCAGCAGAGTAGTAACGTGACCAAATCTTGAGAGACCAGTACTCACGAGCAGTAGTGCCTCAGATGATCTTGTGTTGTAGATATACAGTACTGTACAGCTATAAGACTCAAGGAATACGGATGTCTAAGCACAGGAGATGCACTGCTTTTTTAGGAGTTTGAGAGAATGAAATAGGTAGGTGATGGAAAGAGAAAGGTTGTTGAATATGACACACAGCTTGTAAATGAAGGGGAGTCATGATAGAGCCATTTAACCTCACTTATTATTCAACAATAGCTTCCTCTGTATGCTCAGTGCTAACACACAGAGTGGTTCCAAGCATCCTTTAACCCAGATTTGAAATCTGAACAAAAAGAATGTTATGATGATTAACCAGTTTAAGTTTTCTTTGATTTTTATTATGAATGCTTTTCTCTGTCTGTGTATTCATGTCACAAGTCCCATACAGTTAGCATTGACCTCTGTGTTTCTTTTTCCTTTCCAGCACTGGCTTGATCCTAACAAACCCATTGTCAAGCAAATGAAATGTAAGTTTTCAAATCCTAAAAGAGTTTCAGCTTTGTACAGTATGGTATATTAAATATCCTAGAACCGCTGAATTAGCTTGTCAGACCTGGTTATGTGATTGTTGACACATCCAAAGATACAGAACTCCTAACACAATAAGCTGTGTGACTTTGCTGCAGGAGGTTTTGTAAAATAGCTCACTATTTCGTTTCCATCATGCCTTTGATATGATTCACATATTATTTAAAGGTCAGCCTTTTCATGCTGAGTATATGCTTTATTCTGCTATCAAGTTAAATGGGAACTCTTTTCAAGAAAACAAATGACTGAATTGCAGGAAATAAATCTTGGAGGTGCCTGTAACACTGATTAGACCTTTAATAAGAAGGTGGCCGCTTGTGTTATATTTGAAATGACTTAGGTACTGCTTCGGTTTCTTCTCCCTGCCTAGGTGTTACTTGCAGCTAGTACTACTACAAATAGTGTGGGCATTGTTATTTTCACATTCTGTCTCTTAGGTATTGACAACATATGATGCAGGAAAATTATCCTTGATATTCTATATTAGGTGTGTGTGGCAAAGAGGGTTCAGGGTTATACATATTAGAAATAACACTTTTAGTTGTTAACCTCCCTGGCGGTATGATTCTTTTGGATTTTAGGTGCTGAAAGCGGTACCATTATTTTGCATGTAATTCTTGTGAATGAGCAGCCCAAACCAACTGTATACATTTATTATATATATTATATATATATATATATATATATATATATATATATATATATTATGTATACATATATTATATATATATATATATATACGTATATATATATATATATATATATATATATATATATAATGTATACAGTTGGTTTGGGCTGCTCATTCACAAGAATTATGTATATATATATATATAAATATATATATATACATATATATATATATGTATATATGTATATTTATATATATATATATATATATATATATATATATATATATATATACTCTATATATATATATATATATATATATATATATATATATTTACATAAAAAGTACAGTAAAACTGCAGGAAAGGGCACTGGGGGGCAATGTAATGTGAATTTTTTTTATTTTGAATGATATCAGTGTGTTTGGTGTGTTTTTACATTTGAATTTGCCGCCGGTTCCACCCCCCTGCGAACGTCACGTCGCCAGAGACGGAAGCCAGAGACGATCGGGAGGAAGCTCCGCCGCCGCATACCACCCGCATACTTCGCTGGATCCCGGAGAAAAGGTCAGTAAAACCTCTACCTGGATCCAGCGATCTTCCTAGCGCTACCCCGAGTGTGACTCGGGGTTACCACTTTTGGCTCTAAAATCTAACCCCGAGTCACGCTCGGGAATACCGCTAAGAAGGTTAAAGGCCTGTTTCCACCTAAAAAAGATATTTCAGTTTTGGATAATTGCTTGCAGGCAAAATCACAAGAAGATTTCTTTCTTAGGCCTCATTTCTCAGGTGTACCTATGCTTACACCCATGCGAAAAGCCGTCATACTTTTAGTGTTTTTATTGCATTAAATGGTATTGCTGTGGGTTAGTTTGTGTTTTATGACTCTACCCCTCAGCTCACTCATTCAGTCTCTTCACGTATCACTAATTTACTAACAGACACAACAGCCTGGATGTCACATCACTTCCTCAAACTCAATCTATCCAAAACCGAGCTCATCATTTTTCCTCCCCCACATGCCTCTTCCCCTGATCAATAGCACTGCTATCAGCCCGTCTCCCCGCATGCCAAGGTTCTTGCTATAATCCTGGACTCTGAACTATCCTTTCAGCCCCATGTCCAATCACTGTCCAAATCTTGCCACCTCAACCTCTGAAACCTCTCCAAAATACGCCCCTTCCTGACCAATGACACCAGTTCACTCCCTGGTCATCTCTCACCTCAACTACTGCAACTCCCTCCACATGGGATTACCTTTACATTCTGTAGGCTTTCCCCCATTCAGTCCATCATAAATGCTTCTGCCTGGCTCATCCACCTTACCAACCATTCAGTGGTTGCTACTCCTATCTGTCAATTTCTCCACTGGCTTCCACTCCCCCAACTATTTACATTTAAAATACTAACAATAACTTTCAAAGCCATCCACAACTCGGTCCCCAGCTACATCACTAACCTAGTCTCAAAATACCAAACTACTTGCTCTCTTCGTTCTTCCCAAGACTTGCTGCTTTCTAGCTCCCTCATCACCTCCTCCAATGCTCACCTCCAGGACTTTTCCTGAGCCTCTCCTATCCTATGGAACTCCCTACCCCTGACTATCTCCTACTCTGTTTGCTTTTAGACAATCCCTTAAAACCCCCATCTTCAGAGAAGCCTATTCTGCCCCTACTTAACAACTGTACTTGTATTTTTTCCTTTAGATCATCCCCCATAGTTATTACCTTTTGTATCACTTGACCCTCCCTCCTAGATTGTAAGCTCTAACAAGCAGGGCCCTCTGATTCCTCCTGTATTGAATTGTGTTGTAACTGTACTGTCTGCCCTCATGTGGTAAAGTGCTGCGCAAACTGTCGGCGCTATATAAATCCTGAATAATAATAATAATGACTCTGACCTTCTATTCCACCATATCCTACCTTCATAACTAAACTTGTGATGGGATTCTGTATTTTGTATACTCACATAAAGTGCTTCCTGTTTCAGCTTGTTGACATCTCCTGGAGAGTTACATCTTGAGAATTCTGGGCCACTTGCAGCATCCCCCCGGCCCAACATCAGTATTTTTCTGGAAGTAAAAAATTCTAATTGTATTGGCACAGAAAACATTGCAAAGTTAATAATGACAGTAGGTTTACTAGCGGTGGGTTTCAGCGCCAATCTTCTGAGATTTTTCTTACATCCAGAAGAAATGCTATAATGTGGTAGCTGGGGAGAATTGGAAATCTTACAATCTGACACTCTAGGAAGTGTCAGTTTTTTGACTGATTTGCGGGCTGCATGTTGCAGAGTGCTTCTTTAAATATGCCTAACCGTACCACCGATAAAGGAGTACCACCGGTCTTCCTGTAGGGGGCTGGGGTCAGCAGAGGGGCCCAAGCAGCAGGGGGAATCGAATGTGGTAAGGTCAGTGTGGGGGGGGGGGTGTCAATAACTGGACCTGATCCCCTGTATGGCTCTCTCTGCAGCAAATAAAAGCATGGATAATATATTCCTCTACTGACAGTGACACGACTCTCCAGAAATTAAGGAATACGGATAATATTATAAGTACCTTAATAGATATATACAAGATATATGGGTTTCTGCACAGTAATACAACATTTTCTTAAGTTTGCTGTAGGACTACTGCACTACCAACTCGTGGCCCTGCTTTCGATTTGTCTTCTGCACCTCAGGTATTATACAAGGTGTTTGTTGGCTTTAGTGTTGGTTCTATTGTGTTCTCAGGTTATCCTCATGGTAGGATATTTGTAAATGACCCCCGGTTAAGGGGGCAGTCGGTGAGGGCTTTGTTGGACAATGTATCTCTGACTGTCCAGACATTACAGAGGTTTAGGTGTATGCTGAGATTTCAGAAATCCTCACTGCAACTGACTCATCACTTGGAATATCTGGGTCTGGTCTTGGACATGTCTCAGGGTGTTCCTTTCTTGGTATAAGTGTCAGATTCTACAGTCTCAAGTTTAAACTCTTTATTCCAGAAGCTGTCCAACTCTCTGCTTCTGCATGACAGTTTTGGGGCCGATGGTTGCCTCTTTCAAGGCAGTCCCTTTTGCCCCATTTCCCCCCAGACATCTGCAACACTTCATCCTGTTATTGTGAGACAAATGCATCCTGTTATTGTGAGACAGATTGGTCCTCTGTCATGACAGACCAATTTGGTGGATGCCAAAGACACGGCTATCCCTGGCATGATGGATCAGAAATCTGTTGCTGTGGTCAGGGAAGTCCTTTCTTTCTGTCTTTTGAAGGATTCTTAAGAAGGGTGCAAATCTTTTGGGGTGGGGGGAAACCCTAGGCTTGGGGGACTTAGACATCAGACAAGTCTCATCTCCCAATAAAGATATTGGATCTTCTGATGATTTGGATGATTTACTGTCCCTTCCATGTTGGAACAACCTGTTGGTGGGCCATCGATCCAGATTCAGTCAGGCAAGCCCACAGTGGTGGCATACATTAACCATCGGGGAGAAACCAGAAGTCTCACTATGGCAAAATAGGTAGAGCCAATTATGTCCTGGGCAGAACTTCACCTTGTCAGCCATGTACATTCTAGGCAAGCAGATTTCCCTAGCTGGCAGCAACATAACCAGAGACAGTGAATTCTACATCCAGAGGTGTTCCAAGATCTGTGTCATGGATGGGGTGAACAGGTTTGTAGCCAAGTGCAGGGGTCCACTGGATGTTTTGTTGGCTTAGTGGGAAAAGTACACCCTTTCCTAGGCTATTCGGCAGGATTGAGATGAAAGGCTTTCCAGTGATCTTCATTTGACAGCTGTGCAGAAGCAGGTGCATGACCCCAAATGCACACTGTCTGCATCTGAGGATGTGCAGGGCTCCCTTGCGGCTGTCAAATTTTATTAGAGGTAGAGTTTGCTTTCTCATTTGCTTCCAGCAAGGAGAACAGTAAGCACCACAATAGTGACATCATTAAAGGAGAAGTACAGCCAATGCTTGTTTGGCTGTAATTCTCCCATGGATCCCAGAAGTGCAGTTCGTTAATTTTCAGCAGACAGCGTCACTCTGCTGATGTCACAGCATCGGTCCAGACTCTGCGTCATCACTACCATGGAGTCGGGATCCGCCTGTATCCCTGGACCGACACCCGGCTAAGCCTCTCAGCCAGCCGCTGAGAGTCTGAGCCGGCCCCTTCCACAGCCCAGCGATCCAGTGAGCGAGGAGGGGGCAGAGCAGAGAGCTGTGACTGACAGTCAGCAGCTCTCTGCTCACAGAGCTGTGAGAACCGAGCGATCAGCAGAGTTTGATTGCTCGGTTCTCAGTGTAGAGGCGCGGGGGGGGGGGGGGGATGCAGTATTGGACTGATGCTGCATCCACCTAGGTAAGTATTAATCAAGGAAAAAAAAAACATACATTTCTTTTAAGTACACTAAATCCCTGAGACTAGCAGTCAGAGACTGCAGTGCTTTGCGCACTGCAGATATACAGCAATGAGGCAATAGGCACAAGATTACATAGGCAGCCTCACATACCAGGATGTGCAGTGCTATTTTTGCAGGATACTGCTTAGGCACAATTAATATTTTTTTTAATGTTCCCTATCACAAATCTTTTGCAAATCAAACTTTTTGAGTTCTGTCCACTATAAGCATTATTTTAAAAACAGATTTGAAGAACAAAGCCAAAGGACTTGCACAGTGTTAAACAGACTTATGGGTCTGCTTTTAGCATGGTATATAATTATAAATTAAATTGTAGGGGCAGACTCTAAATTTACACTTTGCTTATACAGAAAGTTAAGTGTACACTTATATGGTAAATATAGCATCTCTGTAATTATCTCTGCATAAACAGCATGCATGATACGTTGTAAGTGAATTGCTAGTTTTTTTTTTTGATCTGCAAAACCTAAATATAAATCCTACAAAACAATATAGTTATGTGCAGCTTTATTTAGAAAAAAATGTGCAATGTTTTGCTCAATAGTCTGCATTTTGTGCTGAAATATATTCAGGAGAACAATAAAGAAGTGCTTAAACTGTTCACTGGTGAAAAAAACAGCGTTATTTAAAACATAATTACTACGATGTGCAGCAAAACATCACCTGGAACAATAGCAATTTAGACGTTAGTAGATAAGATACAAGGTATATAACTACATGCATTTCTCCATAATTACCAATCCCTAATTAGGGGGTGATTTACTTACTATCTAACTGAAAAGTTGGACTTTGTCCTTAAAGTAAAAAAATAATATATAAGTTGGCATTTACTGTAAATAGCTGGCTCACTGTAAAACATCTTGGGAGCCTCAATACTTAGGGCAATCTGTAACTCAGTCACTGAGCTTTCAGGCCACTAGTGTTGTATCTGTGCTCTTTCACCTATATGCCTTACACTTGGTTGGTAGAGCCTCTCATTAAAGTGATTAGTCAATGGTAAAGCAATGGTAAAATGGAGTCGGACCAGTGACATTGGTCAATAATGCATAATGATCTAAGCTTTTACTGGTCCTTGAAAGCTCTATATGGGAGCAAAGGCAGCTTCAAACAATCTGGAGAAGTTTACTCTTTATACTTAGCCATTTTAAAAATTATTTCCCTTACAGGTTTTATTTAATGTTAGAGTGAAATATAATAGTTGTTGGTTAATTCTCCTTGGATTTTTTTAAGTCTATGTTTGCATGTTCATCAACTGATCTTTTACAATATATATCTTTCCATTATTTGAATAGGATTTAAACATAAAAATGAAATACAATATTTAAAAAAATTAAATACAAAGCAATACCATGACACTTTTTGTTAAAAAAGCCCAGCACTGTCTGATCTCTTGTTCACTGCTAGTTCATAAACATAAAAAACGTACAAATCTATATACCGGTAGTTTAAAAGAGAAGGGTTTGTGTCTCTCCTCTGAGTCATTCAGCTGTGTTTTTGATATCTTAGTATTCAGGTGTATTCACAGCAGAACTGCAGAATAATCTACAGCATTGACCTGCTGTATTAAAATGGTAAATATTAAAGTAGAACTATAGGCAAAACTTTTTTTTTTCATTTTGGATGGAGCAAGGGAGGGTTATAACCTGTCAAATGTATTTTTCGCTATCTGTGTTCCTATTTGCACCAAATAAATCAAATGTAATAGAAAATGAGTTTGTTAATATTTGGTGCTATTGAAGTGTGCATTAGTGCGCCAAGAGGATGATGGCACAAGACCAGTAACATTCTACTTTGCACCAAAAATTCTATATGTGCTGCAACATAAATGATAGTTTGACATGCGATGTGCCACTTGCATTGCTTAAAAGAGAAGTTTGGGATTCTTTTTTTATTTTTAGTTATTACTTACCTAGGTGGATGCAGCATCGGACTGATACTGCATCTGTCCCCCGGCACCTCTGCACTGAGAACCGAGCAATCGAACACTGTCGATCGCTCGGTTCTGACAGCTCCACGAGCAGAGAGCTGCTGACTGTCAGTCACAGCTCTCTGCTCTGCCCCTTCCTCGCTCACTGGATCGCTGGGCTGTGGAAGGGGCGGAAGGGGCCGGCTCAGACTCTCAGCGGCTCGCTGAGAGGCTTAGCTGGGTGTCAGTCCAGGGATACAGGCGGATCCTGCTCACTGGAGCGCTGGGCTGTGGAGGGGCGGAGAGTGGCTGGCTCTGGCTCTCAGCGGTTCACTGAGAGGCTGAGCTGGGTGACGGTCCAGCAGCTGGCCGATCCAGACTTCCGTTGTCGCAATGACGCGGGGCCTGGACTGACTTCTGTGACGTTAGCAGAGAGCGGACTTCAGCACGCTCTCTGCTGAAAATGGGTCACAGGAGTGCAAAACGAATTGCACTCCTGTGATCCATAGGAGATGTACAGCCAAACGAGCTTTGGCTGTTCATCTCCTTTACCAACTGCCAATCCTTTTTTTTGTTTTTTTTATGTGGCCCCATGTCTTTTATATTTTAATATAGAAATATATATCTATAACTTGACATGTACGGGATAAGACCTGATTTGGTGGTTTCATTTCTTCCTCGTTTTAAGCCTAACTATGGCCACCTAAAGTGGAACTTTAGTCAGAAAATGAAGTCCTGCTAGATCACTTCAGGCTGGTATAGCTATGTAAAACAATAAGTCCCTTCACTGTTTAAAATTCAGTAATACATTGTCTCACCCTGCTCTGCACATGCTCAGTTGCTCAATATTTTTAGGCACTGTGTAGAATTTGTTAAAGATTTACTACTGTTCAGGGGCTCTGGGCTTCAGCAAAATGGCAGCCTCCAGCAAGAATAAACAGGAGCAATGCTGGAGGCAATTTTGGTAGCATAACTAATAATGTGGAATGTATGTTCCTTGCTAAAAAAAACATTATTTAACCACTTAAGGTGGTTTTACCCCCTTAATTTTTTTTTGCAATTTGGCACTGCATAAATTTAACTGGTGATTGCGCAGTCTTGCATTGCTGTACCCAAATGAAAATTATTTATCTTTTTTTCCCCACAAGTAGAGCTTTCTTTTGGTGGTATTTGATCACCACTGGGATTTTTATTTTTTCGATATAAATGAAAAAGACCGAGATTTTTGAGAAAAAATTAAATTTTCTACTTTTTCTTATAAAAAAAATATCCAATAAACTCAATTTTTGTCATACGTTTAGGCCAAAATGTAGTTAGCTACATTTCTTTCAACAAAAGGACCGAGAAACAAACAAAAGCTTAAATCCCAATCACCCAGCACTCTGTACTCCACAATATAACGGTAAATTTAAATGTAAAAGCTGCCGCCTGAATAAATGCAATATAAACACAGATGTACATCAATAGAGCAAGTCCAACCAATATACATAAGCAGCGCTAATCCTATGACTAAAATCAAAATCAAATTGATTTTCTCTAAAATCACATAAATAGAGATAAAATTAGATAAAATATAGTCCCATAATGGAAAAGTCCTTCAATGGAAAAGGCTCTTGTAGGGTCCCAGTAAGGAATGTGACATAGGAATGGAACAGGAAGCAGCCACTGTATCCCTTCACCTCACCACATGGGGAATCTCCCCAGAGGAAGCACACTTACCAGATCCCACTATTAACAAGCATGTAAGATAATTCTCAATCCAATCCGGACCATCCAAAGTATACAGAGTCCCGAAGCCCTGTTTCTCAGCTGTGACAATATCTCAATCGCAATCGCAGTGCATGGGAGGGAGCAAAGAAAGGCACAGAGAGCAGTACCGCTAGATACAAATACACTTCTTTATTGAAAACACCCCCCCTCACCCATTGCACTTACATCATACAATTACAATTACAGCGTGAACACAACTGTGCTGGCATTGCGAGCGTCTGTGGCCGCTTACCTATCCTCTGTCCGCTCGTCAGCATTCCCGGAGGTTCACGGACATAGCCGAAGATGCCGCCCAGCGTCACGTTGCCTTGGTGACCGCACAAATCACCGCCCTAACGCGTTTCGTCAGAGGACTTCTACGGAGGCAACGTGACGCTGGGTGGCATCTTCTTCAGCTAAGTCAGTGAACTTCCGGGAACGCTGACGAGCGGACGGAGGATCGGTAAGCGGCCACAGACGCTCGCAATGCCAGCACAGTTGTGTTCACGCTGTAATTGTAATTGTATGATGTAAGTGCAATGGGTGAGGGGGGTGTTTTCAATAAAGAAGTGCATTTGTATCTAGCGATTACCGGCTGTAAAACACGATACCAAGATGATGCCTAATCCCGGTATGACCACTCAAAGTCCAGCGATGTACCAGTATGTTACTGGTCCTTGTTCAGGATGTATTGTAAGGTTCATTTTTTTTCATGTAGCCTGTCGGCTGATCGAAAAAAAAAAGAACCTAACAGATTCCTCCATTCACATCGATCAATGTGGATAAAGAAATCTCTGCCAGAAAGTGTGTGGTATGCCCACCATTAAAACCTCCCAGCATCCACCCATTTCTAATGATGGGCATGCATGCAATGTTCTTTTTTTTCATTCAGCCAAGAAAAGTGTAAAAAAATTTATGGCGAAGCATAGGGGAGATCTGCCCTCTGTGTCCACCCCTTCCCCTATGCTTCGCCATATATGCTCTTTTTTTTAACTGCGGTGTTGAAATCACCTCATACAGCGCTGCAATCATTGATTTACGTATATGCTGAAAGCAAACGCTGTTGCTTTCAGGATAAACAAATCAGTGTTGCAGCTGATAGGCTTATCTGCAAAGCAAATAATGGTTAACAATAAAACACAGTAGCAATAAAACAATAAATTATAATAGCATACAGTACAGTAAAACAGTAGAATGGCGGTATCTGCAAAGCAAACTGTGGTTAACAATGAATAACAGTAAAAATAAAACATTACAGTATAGCAGTATATTATAAAGTATAGTAAAACAGTGAGAAACGAAAATTAACTCAATAAAACGACAACTATTTTTGGCTTTTTTATTTATTTTTCTTACTTTTTATGGTTTTTATTTTTTTGTAACTGTAAAAAACTTTAAACCTTCCAGGCTAGGGTCTCTCAAATTGTGATAGC
Source organism: Pelophylax lessonae (assembly GCF_965119305.1). Taxonomy (NCBI): domain Eukaryota; kingdom Metazoa; phylum Chordata; class Amphibia; order Anura; family Ranidae; genus Pelophylax; species Pelophylax lessonae. The sequence continues at coordinate 353,792,878 of NC_138768.1, forward strand.
CATCTAACATCTTTAGAGACCCTGTGTTAAAGTGTGCCCTAGACTGTGCCCTACACTAATACTCCACTAGTGTGTGGTAGAGATTGAAACAGAACAGTCCCCGATGCACGAATGCGCAATTGTCTGTTAAAGTAACGCAGTGCCGAATCGCAAAATAGGGCCTGGTCATTGAGCAGCCAAATCCTCCGGGGCTAAAGTGGTTAAAAAACAGAAATGGCCCCCACCCCAACATTGTTTTTAAGTAATCTGTAGATCATTTTTCAAAATACATTTTCATCAACCACTAATATTACCCTATTTCATGGTCCTATGATCCAATTTTCAGCTGCTTCTGGGTGTGATGACCAGTCCACTGAAGCCACTCTTCATGCTGATCTTATTGCCCTCCCCTGTTGTCAACATCATCACACCTGCTCTTAAGTTGGTGTAGAACCAGCATCCATGTAATAGGGATAGAATGTGGCTTCTGCTAGAGCTACCTGCCCATGTTCCAGTCCTGCTGATTGGAGGCCTATCCCTGGCTAATATTTTTATGCAGGCTGTGGAGATAACTTGATTTCCAGTAGACACAAATCTTATGCATTATGATTACATAGATTAATCTGTTTAATTAAGAAATACAATAACTTTCATCGTATAGGCATGCCTTTTTCTGCTTAGTACATGTGTAGAAAGAGGGTGGTCCAATTATGCTATTTGAGTTTCCTTGTGCTGTTCCGTCTTTAGCTGTGCTGTCCCCCAGCAGGTAGGGGGTGCCAACCTACTTGCCCCAATGAGGGAATGGTAAGTTCCCATAAACCTCCCATGTTGGCAAACTCTCCTGGGCTGCTGGTATGCTAAAAACCCAGAGTCCTTCAATACAAGGGTGACTGAACATACTCCTCCAAGCCAGGAAAATAATATAATGGCATTGACAAGTTGGTGATGCTGATACAAGCAAAAATAAGAACCATAGAATTTTAGATGTTGAGCATTTTGGAGCTTCAAGCTACTAAACACTCAGGTGTACATGGGGCTGTGAGATGTAATAAAGCTGTCATGCAGGAGCCTCTGTTGCAAATTTGAGGATGAATTACTCCACAGTGCTTACATCTACAGAAGTCAGTATGAGTTTGTTTTAGCTCATTTTAAGCTGGTCAAGGATTTCAAAGATTCACAGATTCACTTTAAACAACCAAACCTTTTGCATATCCAGAGGGACATGTGGTGAGATCTTGAGTACTAAGGTCTGTGCCCCTTCTGTTACTATTTGAGGAATCTCACTCTCCCCTTTGAGATTTTTTCTATTGACTTTATATTATGAAGAATGTAAATGAAGTGTAAGAAAATAAAAAGGTGAAATGGAACACCCACGTTTCTAAGGTAGGTGGATGAGGAGTCAGAAACCATGTCTCAGGGGTCTTGGTACTGGACTCCCCAAGAGGTACGGGAAGACTTTGGAAGACTCAGCCCATAGGACCTCACTTGTAACTGGGGCATTATTTGTGGGTGGACCACTCATCAAGCCTGGATTCAATATAACCTACATAATCATATCCTCATATCTGCTTTTGACATTATGTAATGATCACTGACCATGTAAGCAAACATATTCAACTCTCCTAGCATGATGGCATGATTTGATTTACTACATTGGCTGGTACTGCAGATAAAACCATTTCACTAACTGTTAAGAGTCCTCTCCTGCATTTTCATCCTTCAGCTATACCCTGCGCTGTTCTCATACTTTTTTGTTTTTGTTTTATAACGTTTCAGCTCATCCACCATACACCATGTGCTTTAGAGTGAAATTCTACCCACATGAGCCTTTGAAGATAAAAGAAGAGCTTACCAGGTATTTTATATATGTATGTGTGTGACGCTAGTTCGTTATGAGGCAAGGTACTGTGTCAAGTTGGTAGTTCAGTGGTGTTGTCCTCAGTGATGTCAACTACAACATGAATATTTAGATTGGTCATACATTTCACGCTAAAATAAAACATTGATATTTTGTGTGATATTGTAGTTGGTACGTGTCCGTTGTAAACAGTATGTATGTATATTCTTGCTTTTTGTCTTTAATAATTCATTCATCCTGGTATATGTTTACAAGTGAATACAAGCATTCACTTAAGTATTTACCTGGTTTTTATTCTGAGAGAATAGAGACTTGTCCATTCCATAACCATGTTTCATCTTGCTTTACGTTGGAGATGAATGTTGCCTCAACCATGTATTCTTGTGGAGAATCCAGCAGCAGGTTGGTAACAGCAATACTTGAACTAAAGGCAATTATAACCACTTGAGCTCCGGAAGTTTTTACCCCCTTCATGACCCGGACATTTTTTGCTATTTGGCACTGCGCCATTTTAACTGGTAAATGCATGGTCATGCAACGCTGTACCCAAACATTTATATCATTTTTTTTCACACAAATAGAGCTTTCTTTTGGTGGTATTTGATCACCACTGAGTTTTTTTTTTTTTTGCAATATAAATGAAAAAATGCAGAATATTTTGGAAACAAATACCAATATTTTTTGCTTTCTGCTATAAAACATATCCAATAAAACAATAGAAAAATCTAATTTCTTCATAAATTATTGTCAAAACATATTCTGCTACGTTTTTGATAAAAAAAAAATCCCAATAAGTGTATATCAATTGGTTTGCATGAAAGTTATAGCATCTACAAACTATGGTATATGTACTAGAATTTTTATTTTTTAATTTTTTTTTTTTATACTGCAAATGGTGGCGATCAGTAACTTATAATGGGACTGCGATAGTGCAGCGGTCAATTTGACACTGACACTAGGGGGAACTGACTAACTGCCGCTGACATCACCAGTATCACTAATACAGTGATAATACTATACAGTGTCCCTAATGATGCTGGCTGGAAAGGGGTTAACATCAAGGGGTTAAAAGTGTGCCTAACTATGTGTAAGATGTGTAACGTGTGCTGCTTTTTGCTAAAGATCTTTCAATTTCTCATCCCCGCTTTGCAGGAATAAGAAACTGACAAATCACCCCCTCTGTTGTGATTGTACCCAGTGAAATGACAAACAAATACAAGGGCGCACCGGCCTAGTGCATTATCCTTAAAGCAGGTTTATTAAAATAATGGATTAAAAATACTCACAAACGAGTTCTTGATAAAAAGCACATCAAACAAGGTAAAAGATCCTCAGCATCGAGATCGGAATTCAATCGTCCCCCGAAGCTGTACAGGCTTACGCGTTTCGAGGCAGCACCTCTTCTTCAGAGCCGCTGCCTCGAAACACGTAAGCCTGTACAGCTTCGGGGGACGATTGAATTTCGATCTCGATGCTGAGGATCTTTTACCTTGTTTGATGTGCTTTTTATCAAGAACTCATTTGTGAGTATTTTTAATCCATTGTTTTAATAAACCTGCTTTAAGGATAATGCACTAGGCCGGTGCGCCCTTGTGTTTGTTTGTCGTTTCACAGTGTTCCCAGAGTGAGGGGCTGCAAGGCTGAAGCATTAGAAGGTTGCCGAATGATTTGTTCTCATCTGCAAGTTGAGCTGGATAGAGGATTGCACCACTCAGAGCGCAGGGAATAGGTGCACCGACAGTGTACCTACTTGTTTGTGATTGTACCCAGTCAGTAGGTCACGCCCCTGAGAATGCATTTACACCTCAGTGTTTTGAATCGCAGCCAGATTTGCTGCTATTCTGCCCGTGATTTCAAAGCGGTGTGAATGACAAATCTAAGAACACACATTTAAGATGCCATTCATTTGAATGAAATCACGGTGCGGTTCTGCCGCGATTGTTGTGTGATAAATTGCCCTGCATTTGCGACAACCCACATCACGTGAAGCTTGTCTTCCAAAAAAGGTTCAGGAGCTACTTTTTGGCGACATGCTTCATGCGATGTGGGTTAACGCTATTGCAGCGCGACTTATCGTGGAACAATCGCGGCAGAACCACACCGTGATTTTAAAAAACAAAACACAGAGCGCTAAGAAGACCTCCAGCATATGAAGGGTGGATAAACAAAACTAATAAGTAGCTGAATCCAGGGAAGGGAAGGGGGAGGGGGGGGAGGCTGAGGGGAAGGAAGGAAAAAAGAAAAAATAAGAAATAAAAAAGGAAAAAATAAACACAGGCAATAAAAGGGGGTGTAGCTGCAAATGGACATAAGCATAAAATGGTACCATACAATAGGGGACAATGGGATACCATAAATAGGTTGATGATCCTAAAAGGGATAGAGTCCGTAGGCACTGAGCTGCTCTTCCACAGATGAGGAGGAAGAATCTGTATAGACAAAAAGAAGAGGGGAGAAGCGCTCTAAGTGCGGACAATTTATTGCAGATAACAAGGCAGGTAATATACACTCACTAGACATGAAGACTGAAAAGCTGTATGTGTCAAAGCAATCCTGCAGCCATCCTCTGGAGGGTGTCCTCTGGTCACAGGAAGCCGTATGCAGTACTGTCACTGGCGGTGGGAGGGAAAAAAGCCGTCTGTCTCCCACAACATCAGCGGTGAGCGGTCAAGCGGCTTCGGATCTGCGACTCCGTGTTGCGAGTGATGGATGGAGGCACTCTCACCCACAGGGATGGTGGGATCTGTCCAATGTGTTACGGCATGCACGACGCGTTTCTGAGCATGCGCGGGGTCCTCTGCACCCGGCGCGCTCTTTCATCAGGTGCTAGAGTGCCGTAGTGGGTGAGAGTGCCTCCATCCATCACTCGCAACACGGAGCCGCAGATCCGAAGCCGCTTGACCGCTCACCGCTGATGTTGTGGGAGACAGCCGGCTTTTTTCCCTCCCACCGCCAACCGACATGTCTAGTGAGTGTATATTACCTGCCTTGTTATCTGCAATAAATTGTCTGCACTTAGAGCGCTTCTCCCCTCTTCTTTTTTTCACACCGTGATTTTAGGTGCCATTCAAATGAATGGTATCTCAAATGTGTGTTTTGCTACTGTATTTGTCATTCACACCTCTCTGCTCACGATTTCAAAGCGCAATCATGACAAATTTGCCCGCAATTTGAAATGCTGACATGTTAATGCAGTCTGAATCATTGGCTGGGGCTTGCTGACAGGCTCTCACTGTGTACAGTCACAGCGGGAGCTGGGCAGGGGGAGGAACATATGGGTATGTTTCTTGCCTACAGCTGCCGTTTGCCTGCAATACATGGTGGGGGGTCAGCAAGTAGTTAAAGGGTAACTTCACATTCGTGGGAAAAAGAAACATATAAAGAAAAAATAATATAGCGTTAATGAATGTTATTAAAAATTACCTTTCCTTTTCAAGCTACAACTGCTTTAATTTTCTGAAAATGCAATGCATTAGTGTTACCTTGAGGTGTTCTGTACATACAATTTGTACTGAACACACCCAGAAACATAAATTCCTGCTTGTGTGATTGGCTCACCAATTTTCCCAGATACAGTAAGATACAAGTCAGATTTCAGGCATCCCCTGCAACAAAAATGTAATTTTTGCTGAGCTACTTTCAATAGTAAATCACTGCTAAATGGATGCAGGCCCAGCAGCTTTCCCCATTGGAGCCTTGCAGGTGCACAGCTGATTGATAATTTTGAAACCACTCCCATTAGATTCACTTTTCCACATGGATACAGACAAACACACAGGGATTTCTTCAGAATAACAAAAGGTAGGAATCCGCAACAAAGTTTGTTAAAATCCTTGTAATGTACAGAGATCCCAGAGGGGAATGTTTTTTTCTCAACAAAAGAAGAGTTACGATTTAAACTTCCTGTCACCTTAGTGGTACGGCAGTTATCACTCCTTCACCCATGGGTGAAAGAATTTTTGATGCTTTTATAAAACATATTTTATAAACTTTCCTGCTGTCACTATTGGTCATTGTCATTGTCACTGGCCTATAGGGAGGCATGAGAAGCAAGAAGTGGTGACAGTGGAAGTGATTTAATAAAGACGTAGAGGCTCTTCACTCCCAGCTTAATGAGTAAGGTGAAGCTGTACTAACGTGCACGTCATTGGGTATTGTCTGCAGAGTGACATTTCACTTTAGTATAGTGCTCCTTTAGTATATCAAAATCAGTGACCACATGACATCTTCCATCAAGTTCCCCCATGCAGCTCCCTAGATTTTAAGGTTATCATGGCACCTTAAAGGATGCATGGTTGCCACAGTTTGCTTTTAAAAGGATTTACAGTTTACAATAAAATCCTGCATCTCCTGTTGTTGCAACATATACGTTTCTGGTCCCTCTGTTTTATTGGTAATGGAAGTACTACTGTTCATGTTAGTAGGTGGAATAGATAAGGTATATTTTCAACCAATTTATTCTGCCCGGAATCTCACCTGCAAAGTGCAAATCATAAAGCTGTGCAGTACTGGAAAATACCAATTTCTCTTTCGTTCATTGACAGGCAGAGCTCCTGATCTTCATTACAATTGGGATATACTGCCCCCTACAGGAGTAGGACACTAGGCAGAAAAATAATCTGTCTACACGATTGGGCAGTCCCAGGGGTATACTCCCTCTCTCTGCTATAGTTTTTTCTGCCAAGTCAGGTGTAGGGACTTAGTTCCTTGCTGGGATCTCTAGTCCTGAAAATTTTTTCTTTTTAGATATAAATTTTTCTCCTGTTTTTTTCCTTTGAGATCTGCAATCAACTGCCCGACGGGCTGGATAAGTTAGATCCAGTGGTCACCCCAGTTTGGCCAGTGAGCGCATGCAGACTTTAGCTCCGCGCTAGGTCGGCCGTGACATAGCCCCACTGGACAGGGGCTGGCCTGCGAGTTAAACGCCTTGCGAGGCCACATACGACTGGGTCTCGGCCCAAGTCGCAGCATTCCTCCTGGCTGACAGCCCCCCCATTTCGGTGGAGAGGAGGCTCTGTCTGAAGCAGTGCCCGCCTGGTTCCCCTGGAGGGTTTTGAAATGGACGTGGGCCCCTCCTTGGGACGGTCGGACCCCCAGGGTTCCCCTCCTTGCTGTCAGGCACCCCCCTTCATCTGGCCCCCCCATCCTTCCCCCCTTCACTTATGCTAGGGCTGTGTGGGTGGTCTGTTCCACCTCCTGGGGTGGGGCAGGGCGCTATACTGGCGATGGGGGCCGGGGGGGTGCACAACCGGCGACTGGACGATCGGCTGTGCGAGGGGGGTGGCACCCTTTGTTGTGGTGGTTTGCGTTTGAAAATAGCAGGGGCCATGACAGTGGAGCCCTGTGAGCAAAGATTTCGGCGGTGGGAGACCTTCTTCATCCCCTGGTGCTGACTCCTGGATTTTTTCACTTCCTGATCGCTGCCTGTTTCTGCTGGACGGGGAGTCTGGTGGAGTTCTCTCCCTTTCTGCTGAGGATCGCTTGGAGCTTTGGGCCTGGCGACGGGGTGGTGCTGCCAGCGCAGTGGGGGTTGTCTCTTTGCAGTGTTTTACACTTTTTGTGGGGTCCCCCTAGTGACTCATGGAGTCTTTGGAGCCCATCTCCCCACCTGATCGCCTGTCCTGCGGTCCTTTTTGTCCCAGGTGGAGGTGGTTTTCAGGCGACAGGCTAGGAAAAAGCCCCCCCCCCCCCGTCTTCCCCTGCCTCATCTGTCCCATCAGATCCTGAATTTGATTTGGCTTCTGTGGACGTGGGCTATCCTGCTGCTGAGGATAATTCCTCCACAGCTGCAACCACGCACGAAAAGGCACCCGTGGAAGCACTGATTGTATATGTGCGTGAGACCTTGAAGATGGAGGGCGCAGCTGCAGCTGCGACAAAGTCGCAGGTTTCCTTTGGCACTCATAAGCCCTCTCGGGCGGCAAAGGTGTTTTCTTTCCCCGCCTATTTTGAAAGAATTGTCGCTAAAGAGTGGGGACGACCAAAGTGTCCCCTTGGGGTCCCTAAGTGATTTACTAGGCGTTACCCCTATGAGGAGTCCCTTACTAAGAAATGAACTGTTCCACCAGTGGTGGACCCTCCGGTTTCCAGATTGAGCAAAGCAACCATGATTCTGGTTGAAGAGTCCCCAGCCTTTAAGGATCCAGCTGACAGGAAGGCGGAGGCTGTGGCCCGCAGTATGTACACTCTGGTTGGTTCGGCACTGAGGCCGTTATTTACCATTGCCCTGGTGCCGCATACTCTGACCGATTGGGCTAAGCTTTTACGCCGTGAACTGGAGGGAGAACAGCTCCCCTTGCCTTTGCTGAGCTGGCGGACCAGCTGATCCAGGGGCTGTAGTTTATCTATGATACCTCTTTGGATGTGGCTCCCCTAGTGGCTCGGCTCTCTGTTTTGGCAGTGTTTCTTAGACGTGTCTTTTAGCTTAAATGCTGGTCTGCAGACCAGACTTCTAAAAAGGCCTTGACTGACCGTGGGGTCAGTATTGTCTTGATTTATGCAGGATCGAGGCAGAAGGAATTATGGTCATCTTAGTGGCTCTGGACTGGCCTCGCTGGGCTTGAACGCCAGGTAGAGGTTTATCTGAGTCGGTGATTCCAACACTGTTAAAAGCTAGGAAATCGACTTCTAGGAAGATCTACCATCGTACGTGGAAGACGTACATTGCGTGGTGTTAGTCTCTTGAGGTTCATCCTCGCTCCTTCCCATGGCTCGGATGTTGACCTTCCTTTAACGGGGGGTTGCAAAGAAATTGGCCTTAAGTACCATCAAGGGCCAGGTGTCGGCTTTGGCGGTCTTCTTCCAACGACCCTTGGCCGCACACTCCCTGGTGCATACCTTTCTTCAGGGGGTCCGAAATTTGGTTCCTCCAGTGCGGTCTCCATTGCTGCCTTGGGACCTGCTTTCACCCCTCCAGAAGCCTCCCTTTTGAGACTCTTCGGGCGATTCCCTTGCTTACGCTGTCTCAGAAGGTGGCCCGCAGTATGTACACTCTGGTTGGTTCGGCACTGAGGCCGTTATTTACCATTGCCCTGGTGCCGCATACTCTGACCGATTGGGCTAAGCTTTTACGCCGTGAACTGGAGGGAGAACAGCTCCCTTTGCCTTTGCTGAGCTGGCGGACCAGCTGATCCAGGGGCTGTAGTTTATCTATGATACCTCTTTGGATGTGGCTCCCCTAGTGGCTCGGCTCTCTGTTTTGGCAGTGTTTCTTAGACGTGTCTTTTAGCTTAAATGCTGGTCTGCAGACCAGACTTCTAAAAAGGCCTTGACTGACCGTGGGGTCAGTATTGTCTTGATTTACGCAGGATGGAGGCAGAAGGAATTATGGTCATCTTAGTGGCTCTGGAATGGCCTAGCTGGGCTTGAACGCCAGGTAGAGGTTTATCTGAGTCGGTGATTCCAACACTGTTAAAAGCTAGGAAATCAACTTCTAGGAAGATCTACCATCGTACGTGGAAGACGTACATTGCGTGGTGTTAGTCTCTTGAGGTTCATCCTCGCTCCTTCCCGTGGCTCGGATGTTGACCTTCCTTTAACGGGGGGTTGCAAAGAAATTGGCCTTAAGTACCATCAAGGGCCAGGTGTCGGCTTTGGCGGTCTTCTTCCAACGACCCTTGGCCGCACACTCCCTGGTGCATACCTTTCTTCAGGGGGTCCGAAATTTGGTTCCTCCAGTGCGGTCTCCATTGCTGCCTTGGGACCTGCTTTCACCCCTCCAGAAGCCTCCCTTTTGAGACTCTTCGGGCGATTCCCTTGCTTACGCTGTCTCAGAAGGTGGCTTTTATTGTGGCTATCACCTCTGTGCACAGGGTGTCAGAATTGGCGGCGTTATCCTGTCGTGCACCTTACTTAGTGATTCACAGAGATAAGGTGGTGTCAGGGTGCCAGGAAACCAGATCACACAAAGTAATTTATAAAGCAATTTATTTATGCAACAATAATAATCGCACAGCAAGAGAGAGGAACAAAATCAAGAACAGCCGGGGTCAAATTCGGAAGTGGGTAGTCATCCAAGCCGGGATTGAGTCCAGGAACAGGTAGTCATCCAAGCCCATATAGAGTCCAAAAGCGGGTAGTCTGCCGAAGCTGGGTCGTTGTCTGATGCAGGGTCGTCTGCCGATGCAGAATCCAGAGCCAGAAAGGTCGTCAGCCAAGCCAAGTCATGCACGGAGAAACCACAGAGACCAGAGGACTGCTAGAAGTGATGCACCTTGGAGCACAAACGCAAGGGCAAGGTCTGAAAGCCATCAGATGATATATATAGTCAGGTGTGCAACATCATCACTGAGCGACGCCCAGGCAGCAGACAAGTGAAAATGCAAACAGAGTTTATAAGAGACAGCAGTCTGCACATGTCCAAGATGGCTGCCAACATTAAGGCAAGGTAAGACCTTGACAGGTGGTTCTTCACCCCTGTCCATCATTCCTCCCAGACATTGTGCTGCTTTCCCTGTGTCCCAGGCCAAAACATCTGAAGGAATTTGCCTTGGATATGGTCCGGGCAATTAGCGGGTACCTGGCAGCTACAAAGTCTTTTAGGAAGTCAGACTCACTATTTGTGCTCACAGATGGGCCTCGGAAAGGGTTGTCCGCTTCCTCTGCGACCATTTCCAGATGGAACAGACAGTTATTCAGGCCTATTCCATCAGGGGTCAGGTTCCTCCTTTCCCTAACAAGGCACACTCTACTCAGGCACTTAGTGCCTCCCAGGCCTTCTGTCATCAGGCAACGGTGACGCAGGTTTGCAAGGTGGCCACCTGGTCGTATAAAGTGAATATGTTGGCATCTGCGGATTCTACTTTTGGCTGCAAGGTTTTGCAGGCTGCTGTTTACAGGAGCTGATCCTCTTTGAGGGTGTATTCTTTTTTTCAGGTAGGCTGCAGTTGTTTATGGTTGAGCTCCTGTTGCCTGGTTGGCTACTGTTTAGCCTTGGGAATTTTTTTGCTGTTCCCACCCCTCATGTCTAACACTACTTTGGGACGTCCCAATGGTCATGAAGATCAGGAGCTGTGTCCGTCAATGAACGAAAGAGAAAGTGGGATTTCTGATTTACCGTAAAATCCATTTCTCTGATGTTCATTTAGGGACACAGCACCCACCCCTCTGTGGAGTTATAATTCTTCTGACACTGCTTGTAACAAAACTATAGCAGAAAGAGGGAGTAAACACCCCGGGACTGCCCACAGGTGTAGCCAGATTTGTTTCCTGCCTAATATCCTACTCCTGTAGGGGGCAGTATAACCCAATGGTCATGAAGATCAGGAGCTGTGTCCGTCAATGAGCATCAGAGAAATGGATTTTACGGTAAGTCAAAAATCCCATTATTTTTTATGTTTCTGGAGAGCATCAAAATGTAAACCAAAATACAAAATGGAGAAAAGAGAATGCTAGAAAGAGGCACATATTTCAGTTAATTGCAATTAATTGCAAAAAACATGAGCCATGCGTATTTAATGAGCGAAGTGTAGTAAGTAACCTATATGACATACAGTGCCTTAAAAAAGTATTCATACACCCATGAAATGTTCTACATTTTGTCATGTTACAACCAAAAACGTAAATTTATTTTATTGTGAGTTTATGTGATAGACAAACACAAAGTGGTACATATTTGTGAAGTGGAAGAAAAATGATAAATGGTTTTCAAATGTTCAAATATAAGTGTCTGAAAAGTGTGGCATGCATTTTTATTCAGCCCCCTTTACTATGATACCCCTAACTAAAATCGAATGGAACCAATTGCCTTCAGAAGTCACCTAATGAGTAAAAAGAGTCCACCTGTGTGTAATTTAATCTCAGTATAAATGACGCTGTTCTTTGAAGCCCTCAGAGGTTTGTTAGAGAACCTTATTGAACAAACAGCATCATAAAGGCCAAGTAACATACCAGACAGGTCAGAGATAAAGTTGTGAAAAAGTTTCACTGTAGGGATGACTCATTTCACTGTAGGAATGCCAAATAAAAACAGTACTGCCCATAATAATTTGCCAGATACCTTCTTAGATTTTCAAATTATTAGCAGTACAAAGTTGGAATGTGACTAGTTGCTCTAAGCATTAACATTGAGATCTGGGGACCAAGGCACACACTCCTGTGTAGCCACTTATACAAAATCACACCCCGATTTTTAACAGGCCCTGAAAAAAATTGGTCACAGACTTTTGAAGCAATAGGCAGACATTAGAGCAGGGGTCTCCAAACCTTCTAAGGGCCAATTTACTGTCCTTCAGGGTTTACGTTTGTTAGAGAACCTTAGTGAACAAACAGCATCATAAAGGCCAAGGAACACACCAGACAGGTCAGAGATAAAGTTATGAAAAAGTTTAACCACTTGCCGGCTGGTCCATAGCTGAACAACGACTACAGCGGTACAATCACGTCCTTCCAGAATCGCGCTGACCACGCACCCCCTGGGGCGCACACATGGAAGTGTCTGTGCTTGACACAGACCCGGCGCATCATGGATCATGTTAAAGGGCCAATGACAGCGACCCTTTACCACGTGATAGCTCTGTCCAATGACAGAATGATCAGTTATCAACAAACCGGTGCATGTCCGTTTCAGTTCTCTCCTCTCCTTGCACGATGTACATAGCGATTGGTACAGCGTGCAAGGAGAGGAGGGAGACTGCAGCACCGCTCACCCTGCCCAATCCGTGCCTCAATTGTGCCTTAATCATGCCTCAATTATGCCCATTTGTGCCTCATCCATGCCTCTATCATGCCAACCTGTGCCTCATCCATGCCTCAATCATGCCCATCCATGCCTCAGCCGTGCCTCATTCATGCCAATCTGTGCCTCACCCATGCCTCATTCATGCCCATCTTTTCCTCATTCATGCCCATCTGTGCCACACCCATGCCTCATCTGTGCCCACCCATGCCTTATCTGTGCTCACCCATGCCAAATCAGTGCTCATCCGTGCCTCTTCCATGCCACATCAGTGCTCATCTGTGCCACATCAGTGCTCACCCATGCCACGTCCGTGCCACATCAGTGATCATTCGTGCCACATCCTTTCCACATCAGTGCTCATCCGTGCCACATCAGTGCTCATCCATGCCACATCAGTGCTCATTTGTGCCACATCCATGCCACATCAGTGCTCATCCATGCCACATCCATGCGAAATCAGTGCTCATCTGTGCCACATCTGTGCCTCATCCATGCCACATCAGTGCTTATTTGTGCCACATCCAGGCCACATCAGTGCTCATCCATGCCACATCTGTGCCATATCAATGCTCATCCGTGCCACATTCATGCCACATCAGTGCTCATCTGTGCCACATCAGTGCTCATCCGTGCCACATCAGTGCTCATCCGTGCCACATCAGTGCTCACCCGTGTCACATCCGTGCCACATCAGTGCTCATCCGTGCCTTATCCATGCCACCTCAGTGCTCATCCCTCCCACATCAGTGCCACTACAGTGCTTATCAGTGCCCTACAGTACCTCACAAAAGTGTAATGGGTATTCAGGAAATTAGATTTGTAATTTTATGTCCCTAGAGAACCTGACGGTGCTCCCTGAATATCGGGCCTCTGTATGTGGCTAGGCTGTGTAAAAGTCTCACACATGTGGTATTGCCATACTCAGGGGGAGTAGCAGAATGTATTTTGGGGTGTAATTTTTGCTATGTACATGCTATGTGTTAGAAATATCTTATAAATGGACAACTTTGTGGAAAAAAAATGCGTTTTAATTTTCTTTCCACAGTTGGGGTGTTTGCTTTCCAAAATGGGGTCATTTTGTGGGTGTTTCCATTGTCCTGGTGCTCCAGGGCCTTCAAAAGTGTGAAAGATTGTCAGGAAATTATATGTGTAATTTATGCTCCTAGAACGCCTGGAGGTGCTACTTGGATGTTGGGCTTCTGTATATGGCCAGGCTGTGAAAAAGCCCCACACATGTGGTATCGTCATAGTCAGGAGGAGAAGAAGAATGTATTTTGGGGTGTAATTTCAAGTATGCCTATACAGTGTGTGAAAAATAACTTAGTAATATGACAATTTTGTGAAAAAAAAATAAATTATATAAAAAATCTTAAATTTGCAAAGAATTGTGGGGAAAAATTCCAATTTCAAAAAACTCACCATGTCTCTTACTAAATACCTTGAAATGTCTACTTTCCAAAATGGGGACATTTGGGGAGTATTTGTGCTTTCTTGGCTCTTTTGTGTCTCAAGAAATGAGATAGGCCGGCAGTACATCAGGTGTGATTAATTTTCAATGATTGGCACCATAGTTTGTAGATGCTACAACCTTCACAAAGACCAAATAATATATACTTATTTGGGTTATTTTTACCAAAGATATGTAGCAGTATACCTTTTTACCAAAATTTATGTTGAAAAAATACTAAATTTGCAAAATTTTAAAACCGAAACGAAGAAAAATGCATTTTCTCCAAATTTTCTGTCTTTTTTCTTTTATAGCGCAAAAAAATAAAAAACCCAGTGATGATAAAATACCACCAAAAGAAAGTTCTATTTGTGTAAAAAAAAAAGGACAAAAATGTCAAATGGGTACAGTGTTGCATGACTGAGTAATTGTCATTCAAAATATGAGAGCACAGAAAGCTGAAAATAGGTCTGGTTAGGAAGGGAGTATAAGTGCCCAGTGGGTAAGTGGTTAAAGCAGGGTTAAGTTATAAAAAAATATCCCAAGCTTTAAACATCTCACGAAGCACTGTTCAATCCATCATCCAAAAATGGAAAGAATATGGCATAACTGCAAACCTACCAAGACATGGCTGTCCACCTAAACAGACAGGCCGAGCAAGGAGATCATTGATCAGAGAAGCAGCCAAGAGGCCCATGGTAACTCTGGAAGAGCTGCAGAGATCCACAGCTCATGGATCTCATTTCACTGTAGGGATGACATATATAAACAGTAATAGGAGATAAAACGCTACTTAATACAACTATCAAATCATGTGCAAATTATGCATACAAATAAAGTGCATCCAATAAATATCTGCAAAAATGCAAAAAGGGTGCATGCAAATTGTTAACTAAGATAAAGTGAATTGGCAACAAACACCACTAAAGTGCAATATAGTGCTAAAAACTTGCAATACATTGTGAATAGAATACAAATCGTTGAAAAAAGTCCATAAATACAATCAAAAGTTCTTTGGTACTTTCTTCACATCCCAATGGTGCAAAATGATATAATAATAAAGTGCTCAGGTGTTCGTGATCCCTCCACCATGCAAAGGTGGCCTCTCACCTCAAGGTAAGACGTGTGTATTATCACAAGGTCATAAGCGCTATTCCCCTGAGGGGGTACAAATAGGGACCTCTCCACAGTTTCCAATGCTGCTCCTCCAGATCAGTGCCAATTAGATCAGCTTTACAGTATGGCTATCATCATCAGGTTCAAATAAGCTTGGAAGAAAGGAGGGGAGATCTAGCGCTCTCTGCTAAAACTCTTTGTTTATTCAAAAGTAAAACAATAGTAACAAACTCACGGCATTGGCACGTATAGCTGTGCGGGCTTACAAGCGTGTCATATCACTATGAAGCAAGTAACTTCAAGCTGGCCACCAAGTCCCGTCTATACGGAAGTCTCCTCCCCCTATA
Organism: Pelophylax lessonae; assembly: GCF_965119305.1. Taxonomy (NCBI): domain Eukaryota; kingdom Metazoa; phylum Chordata; class Amphibia; order Anura; family Ranidae; genus Pelophylax; species Pelophylax lessonae. The sequence continues at coordinate 353,808,303 of NC_138768.1, forward strand.
CGCGTTGCGTCACTCGTATCCTACGATTGACTTCTTCAGTAGAGGTCAGATGGGGGTTTTTTAACACGCCCTGAAAAAAATAGGTCACAGACTTTTGAAGCAACAAGTAGACATTAGAGCAGGGGTCTCCAAACTTTCTAAGGGCCAGTTTACTGTCCTTCAGGGTTTAGGGGGGCCTGGGCTGTGGCCAGTGGGAGTAGAAAATGCCCTGGCATCAGTGCCCATCATTGGTTTTAATGGGAGAAATAGTGCCCCATTGATGGTGTCAGTTGGGGAATGGTGCCCCATCATTGGTGTCAGTTGGTGGAATAGTGCCACAAGGGCCAGATAAAGGCAAGCAAGGGGCTACAGTTTGGAGACCACTGCATCAGAGTGTTACTAAACCCACAACAGTAAAATCAGTCTACATATGCAGCAAAGCATGCTTTTATACTCACTGTGGAACCTAAGAGGTTAGTCCTCCGAATTGTGTAAAAAGACTGTTTGATCCTATCTTTTCTGATCCTCCCCTTCTTCCACTGTACCCAAACCATCCTCTGATCCTCAGAGCCTTTGGAGTCACCCTGCACATGCTGTTTAGTGTGTATTGCTAGAGGTTTTTTTTCTTGGGAGAGTGTGTGTGATCAGCACAGGGCCAATCAACATTGTCAAGACAGAGGGTCAGGGGTCATGTAGCCTCATAGGACAGTCAGAGGAGAATGAAACTCCTCCTACAAGCTTTAATCAGACAATGATAGAAATCACAAGACTGCTATATGCTGCTGATGAGAAAAGGTATTTAGCAGTTTATATTTGCTAAAATAATTGCACTTCCATGTTCTGTGTACTGTGGGAGACCAGATTTGGTAAATACAGGCTCCTGGGTTTAGTAACACTTTAAAGGTATAAATGACAAAATGTGAATTATGGGTGTGGCCAAATTAGTGGGAGGAGCTTAAAGGGGCCATGCCTAAATAAAACCTATTCCAGTGTAGACACTCCTTCCTCAGTGCAGATTCAGCCAGATTCACTTACCTGTCTACGACACCCTTTATGAATTCCACCGATTATCTTCTAATCTGTATTTTCAGATATTCAGAGTTTTGGCTTCTGTTCAGCAGCATCCTGCATAACATTCCCCAGCCTAGAGTGTTAAAAATGAAAATGATGGTCTTCACAGTCTATTTTAGTCTAACCATATTCAAAAATGGAGCACAGGATGTCTGTTTGTTTAGCTTTGTAGAGCTGAACATTTTTACTGTTTCTGAATTTACGAAATTACTAAATGTTGAAGAAATGACGTTTTATCCTCAGACAGGCTAATTTAGCAATGCAGTATTTGCTGCTCACAGGGATTGAGCAACCTTATATTGCTTTATAGAAACAGAATCAAAGAGAATGTCATTTATTAGTACGTACTGTATAAAAAGTACGATAAACCTGCTAGTCAGCCTCTTCAAAAGAGCCAAGGCCCTGCGAGAAGAGTTTGCTTGCATAGTAGTGGAATTTATGATGACTGATCCAGTTTCCCTCTCATCTCAGTTCTATCTCTATAGGGCAGAGGTATTAATAGTTGATTAGATGGGGCTTCAAAGCCTACACTGTATATGTATTGTTAGTAGTCATGCTGGCTGTTATTTAACAGTGTGGTGGAAAGCGTTACAAAGTGCAGTAACTCCGTGGCTTTTTACTTTCCAAATACATAGAATGGTAAGATAAAGTATTGGGGCTCCATTACTGCTCCCTTTTTGAAAATCCTAGTTGTTTAGCTGTGAAGATGGCTTTTTAGCTTTATTACTCTGAGTTACCAACACAGAAAAGGTATACATATCAGGAAAATCAGAGGAACTTGTGTTCTTGGTCAATAAAGTAAAGTAGTGGCCTCCAAACTGCGACCCGTGGGCTGAATGCAGCCCTTTGCTAGCCTTAATCTGGCCCTTGGGGCTCTATTCCTCCCATGGACACCAGCAGTGGGGAATGATTGCTGCCACTGACACTAACCTTGGGGCACATTTCCTCCCACTGATACCAATTACTGGGCACTAATTCTCTTCCTACTGACAACTGGTGTGTATTTTTTTACTCCCACTTACCATCAAACATGAGACATTTGCTGGGAATCCAGCCCCCCTAAAGTCTAAAGGACAGTAAACTGGCCCTTTGTTTAGAAAGTTTGGAGAGCCCTGATTTAAAATGATTTACTTTTTATGCTGAAATAAAAAAGATGTTATACTTGCTTGCTCCGTGCAACAATATTGCACAGAACAGTCCCTCACCTCCTCTTTGGCTGTCCCCCACTGGTACTGTCCACTCATTCTTCCTCCGAATGTCCCTACAGCAAGCACGGTGCTAAGGGAGCTCCCGTGCAGATGTGCTCTCAAGCTGGGCTGTGTGCATCCCTAGATACACACAGTGGCTGTAAGCCACGCTCCTGCTCCCTCCTCAAAGAAGTTTGAATGATAGTAGCTGGAGAAAATGCAACCTCTGAGGGGGGGTCAACAAGTAGCTGGGTGTTTTTTACCTTAATGCAGAGAATGCATTAGGGTAATAAGCATTTAGACCTTAGAACCATTTTAAGTCGTTAGAGACTCATCAATAGCCAGGCATTTTAATAGGAGATGCCAGCAAGGGTAAACCTTTTGTTTTTCTCTGAACAAATTCCTTATAATGATTAATTACCAAAGGTTGGTGGACTTTGCATACTATTCTTAGTGTAAAGTAACCCATCTCATTGTCAGTGTTTATAGAAACATTGGCCGTCTATGAAATATTTTTATCAGGGAGTCAAAGGTTTGGTGTACTGTCCTTTAGACTCTTGGAGACCACTAATTTAGATTATAAACAACTCAACATTAATTAAGCAGTGTCACATTGGCATGGTTGGAGGATCCCCAAGCCCTGTGAAAGCTCCAACCCATTGAATCCAGAGTGCATGTTTGGTAAAAACACCATGCTTTTTGAGAGGCTCTGATGAACAAACTGCATGAAGGGAAACCTATTATCTTGCTCTAAATGGACAAACTATTGCCTGTAATCTGCGATTAATACCTGAAGTATTTACTCTGGAAAAAACAAATTGTCATAAAAAACATAACTTAGAAATATGACCATATACATGTCCACACCAACACTTTATATAGATCTGGGATCTTTTATCACCTCCAACAAAAAAGTCAAAGTTCTCCTTCATGGGCAGATGCTACTAAATGAGGCTTAGGCAGTACTGTGGGTTAGCTGAAGAGGGAGAACAACTACTAAATGAGGCTTAGGCAGTACTGTGGGTTAGCTGAAGAGGGAGAACAACTAATAAATGAGGCTTAGGCAGTACTGTGGGTTAGCTGAAGAGGGAGCACAACTAATAAATGAGGCTTAGGCAGTACTGTGGGTTAGCTGAAGAGGGAGCACAACTAATAAATGAGGCTTAGGCAGTACTGTGGGTTAGCTGAAGAGGGAGCACAACTACTAAATGAGGCTTAGGCAGTACTGTGGGTTAGCTGAAGAGGGAGAACAACTACTAAATGAGGCTTAGGCAGTACTGCGGGTTAGCTGAAGAGGGAGCACAACTACTAAATGAGGCTTAGGCAGTACTGTGGGTTAGCTGAAGAGGGAGAACAACTACTAAATGAGGCTTAGGCAGTACTGTGGGTTAGCTAAAGAGGGAGCACAACTACTAAATGAGGCTTAGGCAGTACTGTGGGTTAGCTAAAGAGGGAGCACAACTACTAAATGAGGCTTAGGCAGTACCGTGGGTTAGCTAAAGAGGGAGCACAACTACTAAATGAGGCTTAGGCAGTACTGTGGGTTAGCTAAAGAGGGAGCACAACTACTAAATGACGCTTAGGCAGTACTGTGGGTTAGCTGAAGAGGCAGTGGGAAGAAGAGGGAAATTTCAGACTGAGCCATTTCAGACAGCTATTAGCCAAATGATGAGTCACTGCTGAGAAGTCATCCATTTGTGTGTGTAAACAGCAGGCTTTACCAAATGGGGGCTTAAAAAACCCGAATAGTAACTTGAAACCCCATCTACTGGCTTGTGAAGAGTGTGTGCATATTATTGTTAGTTATTAAAGAAATAAAGTCATTATGTGCAAAACCACTATACATGCTTTTTAAGAACATCCTGAGCCTTTACATTTCCTTGTACATGTTATTGAAAATGAACAACTATGCAGTGGGAAAAATATTTTTTTGATCCCCTGCAGATTTTGTAAGTTTGCTCACTTATAAAATAATTTATTATCATAGGTGTATTTTAAATGATAGAGACCAAAAATTCAGAATAAAAACACATGATACAAATGTTTTAAATTGACTTGCAGTTTAGTGAGTAAAATAAGTATTTGATCCCCTGCCAACCAACAATAATTCTGGCTCCCAGACTGGCTACAGTATGTGCTCATGTGGTATACATATTAGTCCTGTCAATTTAACCACTTCCATACCGAGTCATAGTAATATGACGTCGGCAGGGTGGTTGTGCGGATCCGGGCGGGCGTCATATGACGTCCGCCCGCTCTAGCTGCCAGTGCGCGCCCCCGGCGGCGCGATCAGGGATGAGGCTCGTCCCTCGGACATAGCCCATCCCTGATCAAGGTAAACAGCCAATAGAAATTGGCTGTTTACCACGTGATCGGCTGTGTCAATCACAGCCGATCACATGAGCGGCTCAAGCACGAGCCGCTCGTTCTCTCTGCAATGCGCGCCCCCGGGGGCGCGCAGAGCAGTGATCGGGGACGAGGCTCGTCCCTTGGACAGAGCCAATCCCCGATCTTGGTAAAGAGCCAATGAAATTGGCTCTTTACCACGTCACCGGCTGTGTCCAATCACAGCCGGTCACAAATGTCAACAAAGATGAGGGTAACTCACTGTTGCCAGGCTCTTCTCCTCACACACCGATCCAGTGTGAGGAGATCAGCTAACAGTGAGTTACCAGTGAAAGTACTTGCTACAATTACTGTGCCCTGATTGCCTGATTGCCCCCATCAAATAAAGAGGACCTGCCCATCTGAGTACCTGTCACCTGCCCATCTGAGTACCTGTCACCTGCCCATCTGAGTACCTGTCACCTGCCCATCTGAGTACCTGTTACCTGCCCATCAACGTACCCGAGTACCTTTTCCCTGCCCATCAGGGTACCCGAGTACCTGTCACCTACCCATCAGCATACCCGTGTACCTTCCACCTACCCATCAGAGTACCCGAGTACCTTCCACCTACCCATCAGAGTACCCGAGTACCTTCCAACTGCTCATCAGAGTACCTGACGCCTGAAGTACCCGCCTGCTCATCAGTACCCATCAGTATCTATCAGTATCAGTACTGATCATCAGTACCCATCAGTAACACCTATCAGAATCAGTACTACTCATCAGTACCCATCAGTACCTATCACCTGCCCATCAGAGTACCCGAGTACCTTTCACCTGCCTATTGGAGTACCCGAGTACCTGCCACCTGCTCATCAGTACCTGTCACCTGCCTGTCACCTGCCCAGCAAAGTACCCGATTACCTGTCACCCTTCATCCACCATGTCACAGTCCAAAAGGGTTTTCACCGCCGAACAGGCCTGTGAAATGATATCCATGATGAGTGACGGCAGCGGGGAGCTCTCACCTTCCGACGCTGAAACAATTTCTGAATCCGGTTCAGAATTTGAGCCCTTTGAAGGCTTTACATCCGGCACTGAATCGGAGGAGGAAGAAGTTCGGCCTAGAAGACGCCGCACTGAAAATCAGGCAGACACCAGCAGCGCCAATGGCCAATCGGCAAACGCCAACGGTGCTGGACCCCAGGAGGAAATGCCCAGTACAAGTACTGGGATTTCACACCAGCCCCAAAGAAGAAGAGCCCAAATGCAGCTTCCGGATGCCTTGGCAAACCCATTGTGGCTGCCTTCTAGCTCTGGGTCAGCTACAATCCCCCCCTTCACAGCACAGCCAGGTTTGCAGGTCAACACCGAAAATTTTATTCTGATTGATTTTTTTAATTTATTTTTCCCTTTGGAGTTCCTTCAAAACATCGTGGACCAAACAAATCTTTTTGCCCAACAGTTTATCGAGAACAACCCCACCTCATATCATTCCCGTCCTTTTGAATGGAGACCCATAACAGTAGAAGAGTTCAAAGTTTTTTTGGGCCTTACAATCAATATGGGGGTTACAAAAAAAAATGAGCTGCATTCTTATTGGTCCACCAAACCCATCCACCACATGCCAATTTATTCTTCAGTCATGCCCAGGTCCCGCTATGATGCTATAATGCGCTTCCTGCATTTCAACGATAATTCCCAGTGCCCTCCCCGGAATGAACCCAATTACGATAAACTCTACAAAATTCGCCCCCTAATTGATTACTTTTCTAGACGGTTCCCTGAAGTCTATGTCCCTGACCAAAAGATCGCTGTGGACGAATCACTGGTCCACTTCACAGGCCGGCTGGCATTTAAGCAGTATATTCCCAGCAAGAGGGCTAGGTACGGCTTAAAACTAAACAAGCTCTGTGAAAGCCAAACGGGATATGTGTACGCCTTTCGCGTGTACGAAGGCAGAGACTCTGAGCTCCAGCCCCCTGAGTGCCCAACGTACATGGGAGTAAGTGGGAAGATTGTCTGGGACCTAGCCTTCCCATTGCTGCAAAAGGGGTACCATATTTATATGGACAACTATTATACCAGTTTGCCCCTTTTCCGCCACCTGTACCTGAAGAAAACCTTGGCCTGCGGTACAGTAAGAAAAAACCGGAAGGGCTTCCCGCAGAGTCTTATCACCACTCAATTACGAATTGGGGAATCCGCAAGCCTTAGGAACGAGGAGGTAATGGCTTTGAAGTGGAGGGATAGTAAGGACGTTTACCTCATGTCCACCATCCACAATGACACCTCAGTGGAAATTCGAAGACGACGCGGTTCCGTTCGAAGTTCCGTTCAAAAGCCTGCTTGCATCCACGAGTACAATAAGTACATGGGGGGGGTGGATTTAAACGATCAAATGCTGCAGCCCTATCTCCCGACACGAAAGACCCTCTTTTGGTACAAAAAGCTTGCAATGTACTTTTTCCATTTGGCCATGTACAATGCCTTTGTCACCTATAAAAAGTCCACAACAACACCAATCCCCTTCCTCCAGTTTATTGAAGACATTGCCACTGCCCTCATTTACCAGCAAGGATCCCCCCCAGAAATCATTCGTTCGGATTGTGTCAGCAGACTTCATGAGCGCCATTTCCCTTTCCATATCCCACCATCACAAACCGGAAGAAGACGCCAAAAAAAGTGTCGGGTGTGTAGCAAAAGAGGAATTAGGAAAGACACCAGTTTCCATTGTACCGATTGTCCCTCCCAACCTGGCCTTTGCATTGGAGAATGCTTCAAAATATATCACACTGCCCTAAACTTTTAGCCCATATTTCACTGCTGAATATTTTCCTGCTGCCTCAACCAACCATATCACTGCCTTCCTTGTGAACCGACCCTGGCCTGTATATCGACTATGTCTCTGCCTGCCGTCTGCATTGTTTATCCGCCATGTTTCTGCCTTTCAAGTGAACTGACCCTGGACTGTTTATCGACGATGCCTCTGCCTGCCGTCTGCATTGTTTATCCGCCATGTTTCTGCCTTTCAAGTGAACTGACCCTGGACTGTTTATCGATTTTGCCTTAGCCTACCGTCTATTTCTGCCTTTTACCTGCACTGACCTCGGCCTGTTACGACCATGTTTTTTGCCTGCCACTTAAACTGATCCTTCGCCCTGCTACTGTAGTAGTGGGATTCAAAATGACACAGGGGTCTCACTTTTGTGAGGGGCTTCAGAATATAGCGTTCTGATATGAGAAAACCAGTTTTTGGATTTCTCTGGGTTTGTAAACTCAGAACAGGGTCTGGAGTCCGGAGGCTTCAAAGCGATTTGGGTGGGAGAAGCCTCTACCCCTGTCCCCATTCTTTCCCGACCGAGGCCCTAAGCTTGATGGTCCTGCCTGCTGCCTGGACCAATACTTTGGCTGTGCTGATCATATCCCTGCCTGCACTGACCCAGGACTTTTTATGGAACATGTGCCTGTTGCCTGGACCAATAATTGGGCTGTACTGACCATATCTCTGCCTGCTGCCTGTACTAATTATGGACAGTATTCCTGCCTGCTGCATGGACAATCCTTTTTCTGCTGCTGACCTGCCTGCTACCTGGACCAATTCTTTGGCTGTGCTGACAATATCTGTGCCTGCTGCCTGTACTGACTATGGACAGTATTCCTGCCTGCTGCCTGGACAATCCTTTCCCTGTCGCTGTCTACGTTCCTGCCTGCTGCCTGAACCACTGCACTGCTAAAACCACAGGTATTTTTTTGTTTATCCTTTGCTCAGCAGAATGTATTTTGGTATGTATTATGCTATGTGTTAGGGGCCTTCAAAAATGTGATAGGTTGTCAGGAATTTGTGTGTGATTTATGTCCCTAGCCACTTGCCAACCGGCCAATGTATATATACGTTCTCGGTTTAAACCTAAAAACCGGTGTTATGGCAGCAGATAGCTGCCATAACCCTGGTATTTTTTTAAACGGTGGACAGTTGGCTTTCCGATAAGGGTGGTCCCAGCGGCGGATTCGCCGCGGGATCACCCTTCCGGGATGGCGGAAGAGGTGACCCCCCCCCCCCTCCCGCCGCGTCCCGGTCCTTTTCCCCGCTTACCGGACCCGCCGGCAGCGGGGAAAACGATCCGGTCCCGTATCCTCATGGACAGGATGTTGAGTGAGGGCAAGCTTGCCCTCACTCGACTCTATGGTCTTGGAGGACCGGAGCTACGGCAAACGTTGTTGCCTAGCAACCAGTTTAAAGGTCCCTTTTTTTTTTTTTCATTTTATTTTATTTATTTATTTATTTATTTATTCATTTATTTATTTTTTTCTATCTTTTAGTGTACTTGTGAGATCTGAGGACTTTTTGACCCCAGATCTTACAAAAAAGAGGTCCTGTCGTGCCTATTTCTATTACAAGAAATGTTTACATTCCTTGTAATAGAAATAAAAATGATCAATTTTTTTTTTTTTTTTAAACGGTGTAAAAATAAAAAATAATAAATAAAATAAATAGTAAAAAAAAAAAAATTAAAGCACCCTGTCCCCGTTAGCTCGCGCGCAGAAGCGGACGCATACAGAAACCCCGACCACATATGTAAACGGTGTTCAAACCACACATGTGAGGTATCACCGCGATCGTTAGAGCAAGAGCAATAATTTGAGCCCTAGACCTCCTCTGTAACTCTAAGATGGCAACCTGTAGAAATTTTTAAAATGTCGCCTATGGGGATTTTTAAGTACCGAAGTTTGTCGCCATTCCGTGAGCGTGCGCAATTTTGAAGCATGACATGTTGGGTATCTATTTACTAGGCATAACATTATCTTTCACATTATGGAAAAAAAATTAGCTAACTTTACTGGTTTCTTATTTTTTAATTAAAAAAAGTGAATTTTTTTTAAAAAAATTGCGTTTGGAAGACCGCTGCGCAAATACGGTGTGATAAAAAATATTGCAATAATCTCTATTTTATTCTCTAGGGTCTCTGCTAAAAAAAATATATAATGTTTGGGGGTTCTAAGTAGTTTTCTAGTAAAAACAACTGATTTTAGCTTGTAAATACCAAATGTCAAAAATAGGCCTAGGCAAGTGGCTAGGATGCATGATAGTGCTCCTTGAATGTTGTGCCCCTCTATATGGCTAGGCTGTGAAAAAGTCTCACACATGTGGTATTGCCATACTCAGGAGGAGTGGCAGAATGTATTTTGGGGTGTCATTTTTGCTGTATACATGCTATGTGTTAGGAATATCCAATAAATCGACAACGTTGTGTAAAAAAAAAAAGGTTTTAATTTTTTTCCCACATTTTCCAAAAACTTGTGGAAAAAAATGACACGTTCAAAAGACCCATAATGCCTCATAGAATATACGTTGGAGTGTTTGCTTTCCAAAATGGGGTCATTTTGTGGGTGTTTCCATTGTCTTGGTGCTCTAGGGCCTTCAGAAGTGTGATAGGTAGTCCGAAAATGATGCGTGTAATTTATGCTCCTAGAACGCCTGAAGATGCTAGTTGAATGTGGAGTCTCTTTATGTGGACAGGCTGTGTAAAAGTCTCACACATGTGGTATCGCCATACTCAGGAGGAGTAGCAGAATGTATTTTGGGGTGTAATTTTTGCTATTTTCATGCTATGTGTTAGAAATATCCTATAAATTGACAACTTTGTGTAAAAAAAAAAAGTTTTAATTTTTTTCCCACATTTTCCAAAAACTTGTGGAAAAAAATGACGCGCTCAAAAGACCCATAATGCCTCATAGAATATACGTTGGAGTGTTTGCTTTCCAAAATGGGGTCATTTTGTGGGTGTTTCCATTGTCTTGGTGCTCTAGGGCCTTCAGAAGTGTGATAGGTAGTCCGAAAATGATGTGTGTAATTTATGCTCCTAGAACGCCTGAAGATGCTAGTTGAATGTGGAGTCTCTTTATGTGGCCAGGCTGTGTAAAAGTCTCACACATGTGGTATCGCCATACTCAGGAGGAGTAGCAGAATGTATTTTGGGGTGTAATTTTTGCTATTTACATGCTATGTGTTAGAAATATCCTATAAATTGACAACTTTGTGTAAAAAAAAAAAGGTTTTCATTTGTTTCCCACATTTTCCAAAAACTTGTGGAAAAAAATGACACGTTCAAACGACCCATAATGCCTCATAGAATATACGTTGGAGTGTTTGCTTTCCAAAATGGGGTAATTTTGTGGACTTTTCCATTGTATTGGTGCTCTAGGGCCTTGAAAAGTGTGATAGGTAGTAAGAAAGTTTTATGTGTATTTATGCTCCTAGAACGCCTGAAGGTGCTTCTTGGACGTGGAGTCTCTTTTTGTGGCCAGGCTGTGTAAAAGTCTCACACATGTGGTATCGCCATACTCGGAAGGAGTAGCAGAATGTATTTTTGGGTGTAATTTTTGCTGTGTACATGCTATGTGTTAGAAATAGCTTATAAATTGACAACTTTGTGGGAAAAAAAAGAAAAAAAATTTTTTTCTTCATTTTCCCAAGAATTGTGGGAAAAAATTACAACTTCAAAAAACCCACTATGCCTCTTACTAAATACCTTGGACTGTCTACTTTACAAAAAGGGGTCATTTGGGGGGTATTTGTACTGTCCTGACATTTCAGGGCCTCAAGAAAGGAGATAGGCAGTCAGTACATCTGGTGTGATCAATTTTCAGTAATTGGTACCATAGCTTCTAGACTCAATAACTTTCACACAGACTAAATAATATACACTAATTTGAGTTAATTTTACCAGAGACATGTAGCAGTATACATTTTGGCCCAAATGTATGAAGAAAAATTAATTTTTTGCAAAATTTTATAATTGAAACTAAAAAAAAGTGTTTTTTTTTCAAAATTTTTGCTCTTTTTTTGCATATATCACGAAAAAAAAAAACCCCAGTTGTGATCAAATACCACCAAAAGAAAGCTCTATTTGTGTGAAAAAAATGATAAAAATTTTGTTTGGTTACAGTGTAGCATGACTGAGCAATTGTCATTCAAAGTGTGAGAGTGCTGAAAGCTGAAAATTGGTCTGGGCAGGAAGGGTGTCAAACTGCTCTGTATGGAAGTGGTTAAGAAGGTGCTCCTAATGACAACTTGTTATTTGTATAAAAGACACCTGTCCACAGAATCTCTTTATTCCATTCAAACTGTACCATCATGGCCAGAACCAAAGTACTGTCAAAGGACGTCAGGGACAAGATTGTAGATCTGCACAAGGCTGAAATGGGCTACAAGACCATCAGCAAGAAGCTTGGTGAGAAGGAGAAAACTGTCGGAGCGATTATTCGCAAATGGAAGCAATACAAAATAACCATGGGGTATGGATGATTATGAGAAAAGTGAGGGATCAGCTAACCACTACATAGGGGGAGCTTGTGAATAATCTCAAGGCAGTTGGGACCACAGTCACCAAACAAACCATTGTTAACAAAAAATGCGGCCATGGATTGAAATCCTGCAGCGTCCGCAAGGTCCCCCTCTTGCACATGTTGAGGCCGTCTGAAAGTTGCCAATGAACATCTAAATGATTCAGAGAAGGATTGGAAGAAAGTACTGTGGTCAGATGAGACCAAAATTTAGCTTCTTGGAATTACCTTGACTCATCATGTTTGAAGGAAGAAAAATGCTGACTATGACCCTAAGAACACCATCCCTACAGTCAAGCACAGGGGTGGAAACATTATGCTTTGGGGCTGTTTCTCTGCTAAAGGTACAGGCTGACCTTGCCGCTAGGGATGATCGAACTTTTGAAAAGTTCGGTTCGGCCAGAACATCCGAACTTCCCGAAAGTTCGGCCCGGATTTCAGAACCCCATTGAAATCAATGGGACCCGAACTGCAGTAATCAAAAAACACAATTTTTAAGCCCTAAAACCCAATAAATGCCCCTAAAAAGTCCCTAGGGTTCTGGGTCATGCCCCATTAACTATTAATCACACAAAAAAAAGTTCTTAAAAATTGTCATTTTTGATAAAAAAAGCCAATTATTGAAAAAAAAAAAAGAGAGATTTTTTGATTTTGACTTTAGACTTAGTATCTGGGGGGGGGGGGGGGGGGGTCTAAAAAGTGTACATGTGAAGTTTCAGCTCTGTAGCATGTCCAGAACCAGAAAAAAAAAAAAGATAAGTTTTCAGTAGAACAGGGATGTTGGACCCTCCTTTTACACCTATATGATCTTTTTTTCTGGTTCTGGACATGCTACAGAGCTGAAACTTCACAGGTACACATTTTAGACCCACCAGACACAAAATCACACAAAAAAAGTTCTTAAAAATTGTCATTTTTGATAAAAAAAGCCAATTATTGAAAAATTAAAAAAAAAAAAAGATTTTTTGATTTTTACTTTGGATTTCGTATCTGGGGGGTCTAAAAAGTGTACATGTGAAGTTTCAGCTCTGTAGCATGTCCAGAACCATAAAAAAAAGATTGTTTGTATTAGAACACTTTCAGCTCAGGGGGTTAGCTTCTCTTCTCGGTTTTCACACCTTGCCGGTTTCAAAGCAGGCATTTTTTGGGTTCTTTGCAGTCAGGAAAAACATCTAAACTTGTGTATAGTGGTACTGTGCACAAGTTCTGATGTTTTGTCTGCCTCCAAAAACCCCCAAAAAATGCCAGCAAAAACACACCTGGGCATTTTTTTGTTGACGCTAGCGTTTTTTTTTGGCATTTTTTGGGGTTCTTTTGAGGCAGGCAAAACATCTGAACTTGTGTATAGTGGTGTATATACACACATAATTATATGTATATAGACACCTAGCCATATATAGGTGTGATAGTAGCAGAAATATATTACTGTAAATGATTTCATTAGCGCAAGCATATATTTCTGCTACTATCACACCTATATATGTCTAGGTGTGTATATAAATATATGTATGTGTGTATATACACCACTATACACAAGTTCAGATGTTTTGCCTGCCTCCAAAACCCCCCAAAAAATGCCAGCAAAAACACACCTGGGCATTTTTTTTTTGACGCTAGCGTTTTTTTGGCATTTTTTTGGGTTCTTTTGAGGCAGGCAAAACATCTGAACTTGTGTATAGTGGTATATATACACACATAATTATATGTATATAGACACCTAGCCATATATAGGTGTGATAGTAGCAGAAATATATTACTGTAAATGATTTCATTAGCGCAAGCATATATTTCTGCTACTATCACACCTATATATGTCTAGGGGTATATATACAGACATATATGTGTATATATACCCCCTATACACATGTTCAGATGTCATGTCTGACATCAAACATGTCCTCAAAAAAGCACTGGCAGTGGCAGCCCCTGCAGCATGAAAAATGCTTGGCTGGTGAGAAGCCATATGCCTGTCCCGAAGCAACTCAGAGAAATGATCATTTCTCTATAGCGGTCACCCTGCTATGGAAGGGTTTTGTCACCCTTCCATAGCAGTCACTGTCAGTTAACCCTACACTACACTACGGTCCCTTTACACTTAACACTTTCCCTACAGAAACTAAATTTTTGAAGCTAACTTAAGTGTAAAGGAGCACTCTAACTACACTAGATATCCCTTTCCTCACACTATAAATAGCTAAATGACACTTTGTAACACATTAGAACAGAACAGCATTCCACTCTCTTCCATGTCCCGTACAAGAATGCTAGGAATTTGGCGGGGGCGATCTTATATACTGGGGGGCGTATTCACTAATGATTGGTCTAGGGACCCCCTAGTCACTCCAATCACATTCCTAGCATTCTCCTGCCCCCTCAATTGGCTTTTGCTAATGGTTCTGGTCCAATCACGGGCTTTCAAAGCCCATTTCCTGAAGCATTGCATTTTGGTCGGTTCTGGTTGCCGAATTCCGAACTTTTTGGGCAAAAAGTTCTAAATTCGGCCGAACCTCGAACACCCAATGTTCGGGCCGAACCGATGGTGGACCCGAACCGTTCAATCATCCCTACTTGCCGCACTGAGGAGCTAATGGCCCGGCTATGTATTGTAAAATGTTGGATGAGAACCTTCTTCCCTTATCCAGAACACTGAAGATGGGTCGTGGATGGGGCTTCCAGAATGTCAATGACCAAAAACATACCGCTAAGGCAACAAAGAAGTGGCTAAAGAAGAAGCACATTAAGGTCATGGAGTGGGCTAGCAGTCTCCAGACCTTAATCCTATAGATCATTTATGGAGGGAGCTGAAACTTCGAATTGCCAAGTGACAGCCAAGAAACCTTAAGCATTAAGAGAATATCTGTAGAGAAGGTGGACCAAAATCCTTCCTAAAATGTGGTAACCTACTACAAGAAACGTCCTACCTCTGTGCTTGCCAACAAGGGTTTCTCTTTGAAGTACTAAGCCATGTTTTGCTTGGTGATCAAATACTTATTTTACTCACTGAAATACAACTCAATTTATAACTTTTTTATCATGTGTTTTTCTGGATTTTTAGTTGATATTCTGTGTCTATCATTTAAAATATGCTAAAAGTTATAAACCCTTCATTTCTTTGTAAGTGGGCAAACTTACAAAATCTGCGGGGCATGAAATAATTATTTTCCCCACTGTATGTCCCTGATAACCTCTTGCCGACCACCCACCCCAGATATACTGCGGCAGGCTGGCTAGGCTGCGCGAACCAACGTATGTTTACATATGGGTACGCCCCCCCAGGCAGCGGGGATGCCCATCCATGGGGCCGGCGGCCGCGATTGCCCCTGGGCACCCGTGATCGCTCCCCGCTGAGAGAGAACGACGGTCAGCTGTTGTAAACTCTGTAGATCTCTGAAAATATCACAGAGTGCCTGTGATCTTCCTATTTAGGATCACAGGTCTCAGTGTTCATTTCACAAGTCCCTCCCCCATACAGTTAGAAAACACTCCCCTAGGCTCACAATTAACCCTTGGATCACCCCTGGGTTAACCTGTTCCCTGCCAGTATAATTATTACAGTAACAGTGCATATTATTAGCACTGATTACTGTAGTAATGTCACTGGTCCCCCTAAAGGTGTCAAAAATGTCAGTTAGGGGTTCGATCACAGATCGCCACCATTACTAGTAAATAAAAAATAAAAATAACATCTTCCCCCTAGTTTGTAGACGCAATAACTTTTGCACAAACCAATCAAAATATGCTTATTTACCAAAAATATGTGGCAGAATACAAATTGGCCTAAAAGGATGAAAAAAATTGATTTTTATTTTTTTTTTTGGGAATGTTATATAGCAGAAAGTGAAAATATTGTTTTTTTTTTTCAGAATTGACGCTTTTTTTGTTTATAGCGCAAAAAATAAAAATCGCAGAGGTGACCAAATACCACCCAAAGAAAGCTCTATTTGTGGGAAAAAAAAGGACATCAATTTTTTTTAGGTACAGTGTTGCACGACCGCACAATTGTCCGCTAAAGTAACGCAGTGCCCAATCGCAAAAAATGGCCTGGTCATTAAGGGGGCAAATCCTTCCAGTCCAGAAGTGGTTAACCAATAAAAATAGATTTGACGTATACCTTATTTCTTTATTTTCAGTATTCATAAATCATAAATGCTATATTACAGAGCTTACATAGACTATTAACATCTGTCCCTGTCCCTTACATGGGGTCATAGCCATGTGCCCATCATTGACTGAAATAATTTTCCTTTCACCGCTATGAATGTATGTTCGGTTGCCATACCAATGTATAGAACCTTACATTCAATTTTCTATTCTTTACAATAGTATACAAATATGATACAAAACGATTATTCTTTGACTGAGGTCAACATTAAAAGTTAGAATTTCAAAAATTCAAATAAAAAACTAGAACATTTTTACATTCTGAGCCTTCTATTTCCTCATGGATGAAACATGATTATCGATTAGTTCTCATTAACGATTAGAAAGTTGACACATTTTGGGGTTGATTTACTAAAACTGGAGAGTGCAAAATCTGGTGCAGCTGTGCATGGTAGCCAATCAGCTTCTAACTTCAGTTTGTGCAATTAGGCTTTGCCAAAAAAAAAAAAAAAACCTGGAAGCTGATTGGTTCTATGGAGAGCTACACCAGATTTTGCACTCTCTCATTTTTTGTAAATCCACCCCATTATTTATTTTTCTGTATTTATATAGCACTGTTATATCACACAGCTTACATCGAACATTCACATCTGTCCCGTAAAGGGGGTCATAGGCAAGTGCCCAAAAGTGACTCAAATAACTTTAGTTCAACTTCACATTTTCGCTCAGTTGCCATTCTAATGTATACAATTTTAATATTTAGTTTTCTATCCTTTACAATAGTATACAAATTTGATACAAACAATTATTCCTGACTGAGGACCCTATTCATACTTAGAATCTTGTTTATTCAGATAAGACACAAGAAAATATTTCCATCCTGAGCCTTTGAATTTTCTCGTAGTTCAAAAATGAACATCGATTTTTCCATTTTAATCATTAGAAAATCAATAAACGATTTGAAAACATTTTCAAACAAAATTCTATCATGCTAGATACCCTACCATACAAGCTAGTTTTTGGACTGTGGGAACAAACCAGAACAAAGCCAAACAAACACAAGAAGAGCCTAAAGTTAGTGGGGCAGGTTGGTTTCAAACCCTGGAACCAGAGCCTTTGGCCAAGAACTCCAACCACATAGCCACCATGCTGTTCGCTGATTTTATTGTATGCTACATGGTCCATGTACAATAACTCCATCATCCAGTGGCTGCAGAATTTGTTTAATTGAGATGTCTTTGAGTTTTGCCATTTGTACTTCAAAACATAACAAATGGACACAGAATTGCAACACGTACAACTGAGCAAATAAATGAGCGTGTTTACCAGTTTTTATAGAGGAAGGGCTAGAGTAAGCTTTGGCAACCTGTTTAGCGTTGATTAACAGAGGGGGGAATGTGCAGACTGGCAGACCTAATTAACGGCTGGCAACAATATGCCGTTCTCTTATGGTATAAAAGAACTGAAAAGCCTCCTTTCGGCTATATACTGTGTGTCCCATTTTAGACGTCCATCTGTTACATGCTTTTGAACTTGGAGATGAGCAGGCAAGATAACCTAATTGAAAATATTTCTTGACATGTACAATAGCATCTTTTTCAGATTAATTTACAAATGCTTATTACCATCATTGCCTTTTGCTGCGTGGGAGAAACATGCCTTGAATCTGCTATAGAAAGCAGTCTAATTATGTCCACATCTAACAGGAGATTAGGCTAGTAATAAAGATCTATATTTAATAGTGTGGTAGATCATACCATTTAAACACTGTATGAGGCAGAGTTCCATTTATAAAGGCAGTATTGCTATTGGACATGATGCTCATCTTGTAGACTTTCAGTCCCAGGAGGTAAAATGAAATATGAGTGGTAGGTTTCACTGGAATGGCAATGGTAATGAGAAAAATACTTTTTTTTATAGCTAAAATTGCCATAATATAAAATAGCATTCCCATATCATACACATAATATTCATTATTAATAAAAACCTCTTTTAGAAGCAGCAAGCTTTTTACCCCCCCCCCCCCGCAGCTTCTATTTACCATGACTTTGTGTATAGCAGCTCGAATTCCCATTCTGATACAGTATGATCTGGCCTCAGTTGGTTCATAGCACATTATAAACAAGGGTACCTGTTCTATCAATCAGCATTGTGTAGTAGAGGTTGTTGGGCAGACAGATATTAACCACTTAAGCCCCGGAAGTTTTTACCCCCTTCCTGACCAGGACCTATTTTACGATTCGGCACTGCGTGACTTTAACGGACAATTGCGCGGTCGTGCGAGGCTGTACCTAAACGAATTTGACGTCCTTTTTTTCCCACAAACAGAGCTTTCTTTTGGTGGTATTTGATCACCTGTGCGATTTTTACTTCTTGCGCTATAAACAAAAAAACAGCGTCAATTTTTCAAAAATAACAATATTTTTCACATTTTTTTATATGAAATTCCCCCCCAAAAAAAAGTAAAAATCAAAATTTTTTAACATTTTCGGCCAATTTGTTTTATGTTACCTATGTTTGGTAAAAAAAAATCGCAAAAAGCGTATTTTAATTGGTTTGCGCAAAAGTTATTGCGTTTACTAACAAAGGGAAAGATTTTTATAATTTTTGTTGTTTTTTTTTAACGCGTAATGGCGGCGATCTGCGATTTTTTTTGCAGGACTGCGACATTGCGGCGGACAGATCGGACCCCTGACTGACATTTTTGACACTTTTGGGGTTACTAGTGACATTTCTACAGTAATCAGTGCTATACATATGCACTGTTACTGTAAAATTACACTGGCAGTGAAGGGGTTAACTTTTTTGAGAGGGAGGGGTTATGTGTGTCCCTAGGGGCGTGATTCTAACTGTGATTGGCTGTGGCTTGAGGTGTAGGAACAGTGATCAACGGTCCTACATAGTAGAACCGTATGATCACCATTCCTACACAGGGGAGAATAACAGGCGGCTTGTTTACATCAGCCGCCTGCCTTTCTCCCTCTCCACCCGATGATCGCGAGTGACTGGCAGACATCGGGTCTGCCGGTCCCACGCGCGGGGGAGTCCGTGACCACGCGGGAGAGTGCCTCTGGCGGCGTGCGCTCGCTCCCTAGACCTTCACAGGCTAGCGACGTAGCCCTACATCGCTCTGCCTGTGAGGGGCTGACCGCCGACGTAAATAGTCGCGCGATGGTCGGCAAGTGGTTAAAGCGACACCATCACCTTGCCCTTGCATGGATAAGGGCATCCCTGGCCCCCTCATACTCACCTTAACTGTGCTCCCTAGCAGTTCTTTGCTCCTCCACAGCTGAGAATGCCTGGCACTTTTATGCTTGCTCCCCTTTTTTTACAGCATCTGGGCCCAGCAACCAATCGCTAGGCCTTGGGCTCCCCAAGGTCAAAATCCGATGCTGGTTGAAATGTCACTTCTCCCCTGGGTCTGTGATGTAGACAATTTCAGCTCTGGTTGTGGAATGCAAGGATGTGCAAAAGTGAGTATATGGGGAGTCAGGGAAAGGTTTATGTCTAACTTTATGTCTTTTTGATGTGCTTCAAATCAAAAACCTTTGTATGGCTATTCAAGTCTATAAGAGGGAAGGTTCACTTCCTGTCCAGGTTGTGGTCAAAACAGAAAGTGATAGTCAACTGCTTTAGGACCGCCCCATAGCTGATTTACTGCTACAGGGCGGCCGCTCTGTGCAGAATCACGTATATATACGTGATTTTGCTCTTCCTTATTTTGGGCGCGAGTGCGCACCATCGGCTGGAGCTGATCAGCGGGTCGTGTGGACCCGAGGTCTGCCATGACCCACCGATCACTCCTTATTCTGACAGAATGAGAGTCTGCCTATGTAAACAAGACAAGACTGTCATTCTGTGAGCACAGAAGACATGGATCCTTGTTTTCTACTAGTAAAAGCACCTCCCCCACTATACTGAAACTTTGGCCAGGCACACAACTAACCCATTGATTGCCCCTGGTGTTAACCCCTTCCCGGACAGTATCATTAGTACAGTGACAGTGCATATTTTTTTTAGCACTAATCACTGCATTAGTGTCACTGGTCCCCTAAAAAGTGTCAAAAGTGTCAGTTAGGTGTCCGATTTGTCCAGCGCAATATCAAAGTCCCGCTATAAGTTACTGATCCAATGCTATTACTAGTAAAAAAAAAAAAAAAATATCCTTTAGTTTGTAAATGCTGTAACTTTTGCACAAACCAATCAATATATGCTTATTGGGAGGTTTTTTACCAAAAGTATGTAGCAGAATACATATTGGCCTAATTTGAAGAAGAAATTGATTTTTTTAATTGTTATTGGATGTGTTTTAGAATAGAAAGTAAAAAATATTGTTTTTTTTTTTTTTCAAAATTGTTGGTCATTCTTTGTTTCTAGCGCAAATAATAATAACAACCGCAGAGGTGATCAAATACTACCAAAAGAAAGCTATATTTGTGGGAAAAAAGGACTGGAAGTGTGGTAAACCTTCCTGAGCTGAAGTGGTTAATATCCTCAGTGGGAGCCAATTTAAAACTTACCCCTACTACTAAAAACTTTTTGTTGAGCTTAAATAGAGAGAGGAATTAGATAATCTTTCAGGCTTTTATTGCTGTCTATGCCCCATTGGGAAGCTTTACCCTCTCTATTTGTCCTAGTTACCATTATCACAGAGAGAGTGAAGAGAAATCCCAAATTTAGGGTTGAAACTGGAACAGTAATAGAGGGGAAATCATCCAAAATCATCCAAAGGGCACACTAGTTCTGGTGACCATGGTGACAACCAGAAATTCTCTCACTTTGGAAGGATTTTCTCTCACTTCCTGTTTTGGCTACTGGACAGGAAGTGAAGGGAAATTTTACCAATTTTACAGATAGGAAAAAAATCTGTCAGGGGTTAGAATCCTCCCTTACTTTAGTTCTGCTTAAAAACAAGGAATCTTTGGCTAGCCATAGAAGAGGGCAGATTAATAAACTCACTGCCTCCAATGTTGTGTATTGCAGTCCAAGTAATAACAGTCATGTTGTTATCAAGCCAGTAAAAGCATGACTCATTTCTTTTTAATATGCTTTTGTTGAAGCATAAGCAATTTACAAATGTATGAGGCACAAGGTAATGGTGCTATTAGTCTGCCACCTGCTCATCATCTTTTCACTTTCAAACATTTGTTTTACATCTTAGATCTTTGATGCTCTTGATGCTCCTGTCAAAATGTTATTTTGTGCAAATTGTTTAGAATGGAAAAACACCTAATAATACAGGGCAACCAGGCAATTCTAGCAAATATTTTATTTATAATTTATATGCGTAGCAGTGAATCAGAGATAGAGGATGTGTATGCATATTATCTATTATTTTAAGATGGTGATAACTCCAAGGAGCCTATTAGGAAAAACTTAAAAAAAGGAAAGGAAATCTAAAAAGAGTTGTTGCCCATAGTGACCCATTAAAACTTCTCTTTTTTTTTTTTTTTTTTTTTTTTTTTTTTTAGAGAACAAAAAGGAAATCTGATTGTTCATTATTGTCTTCTTTTTATTCCCTGCTGTTTTCTTCAGGTGTTATAAATAGTCCCTAAGTACTCCCCTGCTAATGACTACCCACCATGTGCTTTATGGAGCAATGTCACACCTTTTTTTCTATTGGGCACTATAAGGAGGTTCACGACTATAGCATGTGGGTAGTCTGGAACGTTACAAAATGTAATCCTGTTCATCATTATGCATTGCTCACTGGAGCTGTTCCAAAAAAAAAAAAAAACATTTCTATTAAAATACATACATGCAAATGAATTATTTGCATCACTTGCAGTCACATGGAAGCATTGTGATACTTGTAGAAAATTGCAGTTACAGATTTAATATGTATTATTACATGCTATTGAAATCTGGTTCTGCTGCTTCTCAGTTATTTTTATATTATTATTATTATACAGGATTTATATAGCGCCGACAGTTTACACAGCGTTTTACAACTTGAGGGTAGACAGTACAACTACAATACACTTTAATACAGTAGGAATCAGAAGGCCCTGCTTGTTAGAACTTACAATCTACGAGGGAGGGTCAAGACAAGGTAATAATGTGGGGGGATGTGCTGATGGAGAAAATGAATGTACAGTTGTTAGGTGGGGGCCCGATAGGCTTATCCGAGGAGATGTGTTTTCAGGGATCGTCTGAATGTGGACAAAGTAGGAGATAGTCGGACAGATTGGGGTAGAGCATTTCAGAGGATTGGAGAGGCTCGGTAGAAGTCCGGGAGGCAAGCATGGGAAGAGGTTACAAGGGAGCTAGAGAGCAGGAGGTCCTGGGAGGAACGAAGAGAATGATTTGGTTTGTATTTTGAGACCAGGTTAGTGATGCTGCTGGGTGCCAAGTTATGGATGGCTTTGTAAGTTATGGTTAGTATCTTGAATTGAATTCATAGGTTGAGTGGCAGCCAATGGAGGGATTGGCAAAGAGGGGTAGCAGACACCCGAGCCGTTTGTAAGGTGGATGAGCCTGGCAGCAGCTTTCATGATGGACTGAAGGGAGGAAAGCCTATTTAAAGGTAAGCCGATGAGGAGGGAGTTGCAGTAATTGAGACAAGAGATTACCAGGGAGTGGATTAGAAGCTTTTTGGTGTCGTTGGATAAGAAAGGGTGTATCTTGGAGATGTTGCAGAGGTTGAGGGGGCAATCTTTGGACAGAGACTGGATGTGCAGCCGAAAGAATAGTTCAGAGTCCAGGATTACACCTAGAAACTTGGCATGGGAAGACGGGTTGATAGTTGAGCAATTGATTTTGACAGAGAAATCAGGGGAAGAGGAATGAGGGGTGAAGAGATAGATTTGGGTGTCGTCAGCGTAGAGATGATATTGAAAGCCATGGGAGGTCCAGGGAGGAGGTGTAGATTGAGAAAAGGAGAGGTTCAAGAACAGAACCTTGAGGGACCCAGTGGAGAAAGGAAGAGGAGAGGAAGTAGTAGAGTTGTAGGTAGCGCTGAAGGTGCGATGGGATAGGTAGGATGAGAACCAGTGAAGAGTCAGATTTCGGTCACGGAGACCGAGGGAATGGAGTTTTAAGAGGAGGAGGGGGTGGTCCACTTTGTTAAAGGCAGCAGAGAGGTCCAGGAGGAGTAGTACAGAATAGTGTCTGTTGGTGTTAGCCATTAGTAGGTCGTTTGTGACTTTAAAGCGTTCTGGCCTCGGGGTCAATTTTAGCTAAAAATACCCCCGGGACAGTCAAGGCTAGTACATTCCATAATGGGGTCGCACTTACCTGTAAAAATAAATACTTACCTTGAAAAGTTCTTCTCCAGCGCTGCCATCTCAGGTGTGGGCAGCTGAAGCCGCAGCGTCCCTCTTCGTGTCCTCTTCCGTGACGTCGGAGTCCCACAATGCACTGCACCGGCCCCGCTCGTCACGTCCGGGACAGGCGCGGCATCCCTGCACAGCTTCTGGGCATGCCCAGAAGCTGTATAGCAGGGAATGCTGCGCTTGCACCGGAAGTGACGAGCGGGGCCGGTGCAGGCGCATTGATTCCTGGGAGCGATGACGTTCAGCTCCCAGGAGTCATTGCAAACCGGAAGTGACAGCGTGGGCCGCGGCCGCACAGGGAGGAAGTGGAAGGAAGGTGAGTATATTTTCTTCTATAATAAGGTAAGTGATGTACTAATAGCCTATGGGTCCTTTCACATGGGCTTTCTGCCCGGCAGACTGCGTTTTGCTCAGCGGGGATTGATCCGCTGATCCTCGATGAGCAGGCGCATGACATCCATCTTCGCTTACTTTGTAGAAACATAGCTGTCAGATCCCCGCTCTCCTCTATGGGAGATCAGATGAAAACAGACCGCTTGTCGGTTTTCATCCAATCCTATCCGATCCAATCCTCCAGACGGTAGGGTTTCCATCCGTCTGGATTTCACAGACGGGATAGAATCGGAGAGCAGCGGGTGTCAGCGGACATGTCACCGCTGACATCCGCTGCTCCATAGGGCTGCATGGAGCATCCGATCAGGTCCGCCTGAAAAAACTGACAGGCGGACCTGATCGGAAAGCCCGTGTGAAAGGGGCCTATCTCATTTCTTGAGACACTCACAAGCCAGGGAAGTAAAAATAACCCCTTTTTGGAAAGTAGACATTCCAAGGTATTTAGTAAGATAGAATGGTGAGTTTTTTTGAAATTGTAATTTTTTCCCACAATTCTTTGCAAAATTAAGATTTTTTTTCACAATGTTGTCATATTACCAAATTATTTCTCACACACTGTATAGGCATACTTGAAACTACACCCCAAAATACATTTTGCTACTCCTCCTGAGTATGGAGATACCACATGTGTGAGACTTTTACACAGCCTGGCCACATACAGAGGCCCAACATCCAAGTAGCACCTCCAGGCATCCTTGGAGCATAAATTACACATACAATTTCCTGAAAATCTATCACACTTTTGAAGGCCCTGGAGCACCAGGACATTGGATACTCCCTAAAAATGAGCCTATTTTGGAAAGCAAACACCCCAACACATAATCTAGGAGGCATAATGAGTCTTTTGAACATGTCATTTTTTTCCCACAAGTTTTTCGAAAATGTGGAAAGAAAATGAAAATGCATTTTTTTTTTTTTTTTTACACAAAGTTTTCCAAGATATTTCTAACACATAGCTTGTACACAGCAAAAATTACACCCCAAAATACATTCTGCTACTCCTCCCGAGTATGGCAATACCACATGTGTGGGTCTTTTACACAGCCTAACCACATACAGAGGTCCAACATTCAGGGAGCACCGTGAGGTGCTCTAGGGAAATAAAATTACAAATCTAATTTCCTGACTACCCATTACACTTTTGTGAGGCACTGTAGGGCACTGATAAGCACTGTGGTGGCACTGATGTGGCATGGATGAGCACTGATGTGGCATGGATGTGGCATGGATGAGCACTGATATGGCATGGATGAGCACTCACGTGGCATGGATGTGGCATGGATGAGAACTGATGTGGCATGGATGTGGCACGAATGAGCACTGATGTGGCATGGATGAGCACAGATGTGGGACGGATCAGCATGGATGTGGGACGGATCAGCACTGATGTGGCATGGGTGGGCACAGATGAGCAATGGATGTGGCACAGATGGGCATGACTGAGGCACGGATAGGCATGATTGAGGCACAGATGGGCATGATTGAGGCATGGATGGGCATAATTGAGGCAAGGATGGGCATAATTGAGGCACCGGTGGACATGATTGAGGTATGATTAAGGCATGATTGAGGCACGGAGCAGGCACGGTTTAGGCAGTGAGTGGAACCCATTGCTGTGTACAGCATGCGAGGAAAGGAGAGAACTGAACCAGATATGTGCTGGTTTGTTGAAAACTGATCGCTCCATCATTGAACAGAGCGATCATGTGGTAAAGAGCTGCTGTTATTGGGCATTTACCACAATCTGTGATACGCCCGGTCTGAGCACGGACACTTCTGTGTGCACGCCCCAGGTGGTATGCGGGAAGCGCGATTCTGGGAGGACGTCGTACGCCCTCCCAGAATAAGCCAACCGCGCTGTAGTTGTTGTTTGGCTATGGCCCAGTTGGCAAGTGGTTAATAAAAGAAAGGATTTTGCTAATTTTTGAAACTGCAGCTTGGCCTTGGATACTATTGTTAAGCTTATGATCTACCAGAACACCCAGATCCTTCTCCACCAATGACTCCCCCAGCTGTTCTCCTAGTATGTAAGATGCATGCATGTTTTTAGCCCCCAAGTGCATATATTTATATTTATCAACATTAAACCTAATTCGCCACATAGTTGCCAAATTAAACAGTGCATTATTGGCTTGTAAGTTGGAGACATCTTGTAAGGACGTAATTCCACTGCATAGTCATCTGCAAAGATTGAAATGGTACCTTTAATCCCAGACCCTATATAATTTATAATGATAATAAAAAGTAAGGGTCCCAACTCTGAACTTTGGGGTACACTGGTAATAAACTTAGACCATTCAAAATAAGAATGAATAAGCATAACTCTCTGAATACAGTCTTTTAGCCATTTTTTTCTATTTACAACTGATTTTTCCAGGCCTCTAGACTTAATCTTAATAGTTGTCCAATTAAACAGTGCATTATTGTTGGCTTGTAAGTTGGAGACATCTTGTAAGGACGTTATTCCACTGCATAGTCATCTGTAAAGACTGAAATTGTACTTTTAATCCCAGACCCTATATCATTTAAAATTATAATAAAAAGTAAGGGTCCCAACTCTGAACTTTGGGGTACACTGGTAATAAACTTAGACCATTCAAAATAAGAATGAATAAGCATAACTCTCTGAATACAGTCTTTTAGCCAGTTGTTTCCATTTACAACTGATTTTTCCAGGCCTCTAGACTTAATCTTACACATTAGCCGTGTGTAAGGAACTGTGTCAAATGCTTTTGCAAAATCCAAGTATACTACATCCACAGCCACTTCTTTGTACAAGGTTTTACTTACCTTCTCATAAAAAGAAATCAGATTTGTTTGACAACTTCTGTCTTTCATGAATCCAGTCTGTTGTTTAGAGTACTTTTTTCTAGCAAGAACTCATCTATGTGGCCTTTTATTAAAGTCTCCAGTATCTTCCCGACTATAGAAGTTAAACTAACAGGTCTATAGTTACTTGGTAAAGACTTTGATCCCTTTTTAAATATAGGCACCACATTGGCCCTACGCCAATCCTGTGGTACTATTCCAATTATTAAAGAGTCACTAAAAATTAGAAACAAAGGCTTTGAAATGACAGAGTTCAATTCTTTTAGAACATGTGATCCAGGTGCTTTATTCACCTTTATGCTGTCTATTTACTGATGACCGACTCGTCTTCAGGTCCCAGGAAACATTGTTTAAGAGAGGACCATATATCGTTCCCCTTACTGGGTGTCTGCAACCTTTAGTTTTCTATTTTTCTTCTTTCCTTTCTGGTTTTCTTTTACCCCCTGTGCCTTCATTTCTGCTAAGATTTACCCTTTTGACCCATTATATAAGTCTTCCATTCCATTGCAAGGAAATTCCCATTTATGTTTCTGTTAGGTCAAGTCATTTCAACTGGCAGTTGACTATAAGCTACAATGATATTTATACCATGCACTCAGGGAACGGTACATTTAACACTATAGGGATGAATAAGACACTTGATTTAATGTTAGTTTCTCTGTACGGCTAACTTCTGTGAGTTGTTC
Organism: Pelophylax lessonae; assembly: GCF_965119305.1. Taxonomy (NCBI): domain Eukaryota; kingdom Metazoa; phylum Chordata; class Amphibia; order Anura; family Ranidae; genus Pelophylax; species Pelophylax lessonae. The sequence continues at coordinate 353,835,498 of NC_138768.1, forward strand.
TCTCTCAGGATTACCTTTGAACAAAATATGTGTAACACTGTCATTGTGAGTCCTTGATGTTTATGTTACAATTTGTATACCAACTTATGACCTGTTATATTTCGATGTCGCTTCATTGTTGGAAATTCTGGAAGGAAAATTTTAAATAAAGTATGCAAAAAAAACAAAAACCTACAGGTAAATAAATACAGTTGCATACATAAGAGTAGCTCACTGTTTATATCAGCACTAACAGCTTACAGTACTGTAATCCAGAAGCACTTATAAATATGGATATCAAATTCATATTTGAAAAGAGAATAGATAGACTTTATTGCTCACCCTAAATGGAAGAATAATTTATCTGTAAATGCATTACCAAACTGAATGAGCATCCAGGCCAAGCATTAAAAACTGTGCTGAAATAGTTGAACTTGACAAGAAACACAAGAACTAATCATGTCTGCAGCTCACATAGTAGCACAGTGGCAGGAGGGGCTTGTCAAATGGATTGGCCGTGGAGGTGCTTAGAATCCTCACTGTCAAGTTTTCAAGTTAATATGCATGCTGTCGTGTCATCTAGGGATGTGCCGATACCAGTATTGGTATCAGCGCTAATACCAAGTATTTTTACGAGTACTCATACTCGTGAAAATGCTCCCGATACCTGAAACTGATACTTTGCAGTGTGATTTGCACCCATAGAAAATGAATGGGCGCAAATAGCACTGCAAAGGATTTCATGTGATTTAAACAGGAATGTGGTACGATTCCTGTCCGAATTCCGCACTGCTCCTGTGTGAGCCAAGGCTTGTCATAGTGACTTTGAGCCTGAGTTTACACAGGAGCAATGCAGGAAACCTCCCTGCATAATAGGTTCCACCAGATCCGACTGTGGACATCTGCAGTTTGGGCTCCTCCTGCCTTTCTCATGGCTTTGTTACCCACATTTCCAGAGGCTCTCTCCCCCCAGCCTCCAGTGGCTCTCTCCAACCAGCCTCGAGTGATTCGATGCATCTACTGGACCCCCTCCCTATCCCCCCTTCCCGTCCCGCTTTACCAGATTGCCGCAATCCTCGGCTGTCAGACTCCAAAAAGCCGATTCACCAGTCCAGGAATTTGAAATCCTCATGGCTTTCTCTCCTCTCCTTGCAGTGCTGACAGTACAGACTACAGGGATTCTAATCAGGTCAGCACCATTACATGGACGGCGCTGACCAATCTAAAGCAGCCTAGCTCATACTCTCAGCACTGCAAGGAGAGGAGAGAAAGCCACAGGGATTTCAAATCCCTGGACCGGTGAAGCGGCTTTTTGATGTCTGATAGCAGAGGATCACATCAGTCTGGGACAAACTGGGGTTGGGGGGGCACTGGATGGCTCAAACTGCTAGAGGCTAGGGGGAGAGACCCGCTGGAGGTTTGGGGGAGAGACCCGCTGGAGGCTTGGGGGAGAGACCTGCTGGAGGCTAGGGGGAGAGACCCACTGGAGGCTTGGGGGAAAGACCCACTGGAGGCTGGGGGGAGAGACCCGCTGGAGGCTAGGGGGGGAGACCCACTGGAGGCTTGGGGGAGAGACCAGCTGGAGGCTTGGGGTAATACCCGCTGGAGGCTAGGGGGAGAGACCGTTGGAGGCTTGGGGGGAGAAACCCACTGGAGGCTTGGGGGAGAGAGCCGCTGGAGGCTTGGGGGAGAGACCCACTGGAGGCTAGGGGGAGAGACCCGCTGGAGGCTTGGGGGAAAGACCCACTGGAGGCTTGGGGGACAGAGCCACTAGAGATGCAGGGAACAAAGCCAGGCAGGAGGGTCCCTAACCACAGCTAGTAGAACCCTTCATGCAGGCTCAGGCTCAAAGTCACTATGACAAGTGTGGGCTCACAAAGGAGCGGTGTGGGAAGCCGCATTTGATTCGGACAGGAATTGCGTCGCATTTCTGTTCAAATAACATGCAATTCTTTGCAGTGCGATTTGTGCCCATTCATTTTGTATGGATGCATATGGCACCGCAAAGTACTAGTGCTCGTTATCAGTGAGTACTTGACTGAAAGTATCGGTACTCGCCGATAAAAAAATAAGGGTATTGGTGTATCCCTAATATATATACAGGAATAGATAGATAGATAGATAGATAGATAGATAGATAGATAGATAGATAGATAGATAGATAGATAGATAGATAGATAGATAGATAGATAGATAGATAGATAGATAGATAGATAGATAGATAGATAGATAGCTACTGAGGTGCTATTTTCCCCAGTCATTTGCAACCTATTTCTTGCACCTTTTAAAACAAATTCACAGATGTGTTCTACCTCATAGGCAAAATGGTGCAACTATTACAACTGATACTATGCTTATACAGTAGTTGTAACCTGCCCAGTAACAAATCTGAAGAATTTGTAAACCCGCATCTAGATGCAGCACCAGCACTTCTCTAATATTGAAACCCTTCATGTTTTCTATTGCATTTTACAGCTGGCTTTCCTCACAGTTCTTTTTTTATTTTTTTTTATAAGCAACAATTTGTATTCGTTTTTTCAACATACAATGACTTGCACAGTTCTGTAGTACAGAAAAAGATAAGGAATTTGTTTTACAGAGGAAATATTACCATGAAAGGGTAACTCGACTTTTGTGGGTAAAAAAAATAGCAAATAAGGAAAAAACAATATAGCGTATACAATTGCGACAAAAATCATGTTGTAATTGAATGTTATTAAAAATGACCTTTCCTTTTCAATCTGCAGTTGTTGTAATTTTCTGAAATTGCAATGCAATATGGCTACCTTGAGCTGTTCTGTACACAGAATGCATACTGACCACACCCCAGAAACATCATTTTCTGCTTGTGTGATTGGCTCACCAATTTTCCCAGAAGTCTGCCTAAGATACAAGTCAGATTTTTGGCATCCCCTGCAACAAAAATGTCATTTTTGGTGAGATACTCCCAATAGGAACACGTCTAAAGGGATGCAGGTCCAGCAGCTTCTCTTATTAGTGCTCTGCAGCTGCCACAGCTGATAGATAATTATGAAACCACTCCCATTAGACTCACACAGCACAGAGGCACCAAGGAACAAACAATGATTTCTTCAGAATAACAAAAGGCAGGAATCTACAACAATGTTTGTTAAAATCCTTGTAATGTACAGAGATCACCCAGTGGGGAATGTTTTTTTTTTTCTCAGCAAAAGTGGCGTTACGCTTTAAAGCTTTAAGATAATCACTGGTGTCTTCTCATTGTGTTTTATTGTATAATGCATTGTATTATAGGGGAAGGGTACCTGTAGAAAAACCTTACAGCAGAAGAATTAGAATAGTAATAAAACATACATAACACACGGTGGGCTATAAATACACTGCTAGAGTGCAGTTGGTGAAATTATATAAAATGTCTGCTATAGGCAATTCCTATATTAAACACATTGCCACCTTGTTGAAAATACAATTGAATGAAGTAGCAGCTACTTTTCTACTAAAAGCAGACCACTGATTGTGACTGACAATTAGCTACATAGTTAAATACAAGATGGGAGGTATCTAATTCACAAGTAACAAGTAAAACAGCAAGCATTTCTATGCTTTCAAAACCCCAGGTTTAAAAGGAAACTATTATGTTTTACTTTAGTTTTTTGCTAAATGAGAACTCCAGCCTGGCTTCATAAAGCTTCATAAGCTCCCCTTTGATAATGAATCTACTGACTGCACAAAAGCATGGTTCTTTAGAGTCCCCCCGCCCCCCATCTTTCCCACTGTAAGCCTTCAACCCTTTCCTGCAACATAAATGGAAAAACTTCTAGACCAGGGGTGTGAAACTCAATTTCATCACGGGGTGCAACAAAATTATGGTTTACCTTAAGGGGCTGGTTGTATCTGTAAGACTAGATGTCCAGAGATCCCCAACTATCCCCCCCCCCCCCTTATATTAGTTGTTATAAGACCCTCACCATCAGAAGTCAAGAGTCACCCACCTTCCCTTACATCATGGTAACTTCTGCTGGGAAAAAGCTGGGGCAGAGCTGGGAAGCATAAAGTGCAGGGTTTGGATGGGACTAGAGGAGGGCTGAAGTCAGCTGATGGAGACTGCTGAATAATAAGACAAAGATGAGGAGGTGCTGTGGCTGCACAGAGAGGTACAGGATCTGCAGGAGGAATTCTGTCCTTCCTCCACTCTGCTACCAACTTCTGAGACAGAGGGGGCAGAGACGAACCTCAATGTGGCTGCACGAAGATGCGCTGGATCTGGGGGAGGAGTTCTGTCCTCTCTGCTGCTGAATCCTGAGAAAAGTAGGGGTGCAAACAAGGGGAGTGCTGCAGCTGCAGGAAAGGTACAAGGGCCACAGGAAATGATCTGTGTGCCTCATTCGGCCCGTGGGACTTGTGTTTGACACGTGTTCTAGACTGTGTAAGGCTCAGCCCATGCAGGTTGCTAGGGTATCAAACACAAACCCAATGGTTCTCCGGACTTCAAGAGGGGTCATCATCAATTTGCTTTTCCAATATGTATTGTCTAAGGGAGGAAAGAGTGCTTCTCTTAGAGATAAACAAAACCTTTTTATGCCCATGCATGCTACCTCTACCCACCTTCACCATCAGGTAGCTGTAATATCTTTTGAAACACTTTATCCCACCATGGAAGTGCGTCTCCCTGCTGTGTGATGTTCAATAGCCGCTTCATCACTCTCAATAGCTGAGCAATTAAGAGAACAACAAATAGCAAAAAAAGTATAAAGATAAACTACAGGCAGGAGGTAACTGGATTGCTTAATTAGCATGTGCCCTGAAATGCTTAAAAAGCTGATCTCCAGAGGGGATATATTTTGCATACTTACTCCGGGCCAGCTGGGTACATTGCAAGTATCCATATCTCATACCTGATCAGTCTCTATGGAAGTTGTAAATCACTGTAGTAGCCTGAGCTACTACATTGATGGCCGCTGTGTTCTAGGTGCTGGGCCTGCTGCAGAGATTGTGACAATCGTGGCAATCTCTCAATGGTCAGTGGCCCCCTGTGATTAGTATGCAGAATGGGAGCCACTCAGCACAGCACCCAGAAGATTGCGGTCATCGCTGTAGTAGCTTGGGTTAGTGCAGTTCCACAGAGGTTGATCTGGTAATACATTTGCATACTTATGGTCTACCAAGCTTACCCAAGCAAGTATGCAAAATATATTGAAAAAAGGGGATTGGTGTGGGACACCGAAACAACCTGCGCTAAGGAATAATTTAAATTAATATATAAAAGATTATTTGATTCTTGTGTTTTTATATGTGGTATTTCTTTCCAACTGTGAGCTGCAACATAAACGTAATAAACGTGAATGATATTTATGCAAGGGGGGGTACGGCGCTCAAATAATCCATAATTGTGAATCAATTGTGATATGTGAAAGGTTAATATAAATGTATCATCAACAAATAAACACGGTTTTACATAAGTTTATTTGTTGATGATACATTTATATTAACCTTTCACATATCACAATTATGGTTTGTTTGAGCGCTGTACCCCCCCCCCCCCTTGCATAATTATGCAAAATATATTATCCCTGGAGTTCAGCTTGAAGTTTTTTAACTGTGTAAACACACATACATCCTTTGTGTTACATACAGACATTTAACATATCACAAATGATTACCAGAGCACTATGGCTTAGCTGAAGAGACAGCACAGAAACTGTTCAGGGTGGTCCTTTCTAACTGAACTTAGGACTAAGGAGTCAATTCACTAAGAGATAAATACTGCATTAATTTTTTAGTTAAAATAACTCATGCGGTATTTCACTCAAAAGTAGTCAATTCACTAAAAAATATGCATTATTTCCCATTTTGCCATTTACCGTTATTTATGCTTTGCGATATTTGTCACTTAAATTTAGTGTTATTTTTGGCGTTTATTTCACAATTTCTGTTTTTTTTTTTTTTTTTTTTACACGCTAACTGCAGCAGAGGAAGATAGTTCTATATAAAAAATGCTCATAGAAATATTGAATGATCTCCCTCTGGTGAAATGTTACAATTTATTTTCATTCCTGAGCTCAGGGCAGAACATTGCCACATGGATACATTGTATATGTTTAACTTACTGGTCAGTGCAGTTTCCCTCATTGTTATTTTGTACATTGCTAAAACTCAGTGTCGGTTCACACTGATCCGACTCAAAGTCACCTCGACTTCGGGCGACTAATGAAGTCGCCCGTGCACCGCGACTTCGGCGCGGCTTGCAACGACTTCGCATAATGGAAGTCAATGCAAGTTGCTCCGACTTTGCAAAAAAATAGTGCAGGAACCTTTTTCTAAGTCGGAGCGACTTGAGTCGCTCTGATTAGAACGGTTCCATTGCACACCAAGTCGCCTGACAAGTCGGATCAGTGTGAACCGGCACTAAGACTTCCTACTGGCAGGCAATGAATAACGAATGAGTGTGTTCTTATGTGACAATGTCTTCATATGACCTGTTCCTAGCTGAAAAACCTGCCCAATTACTGGTACAGCTAGTCATACTGTTGTGCTTACCCACCACTAAGATATCTAGTAAATACCAAATACTTCCAAAGCTTGCTACTCGCCGAGAGTCTATTTTCAACCTGCTTGCAACCCTGAGCAATCCTAGCCATGTGTGAAGGAATCCTGATTCAGAATCCTTGCAATAATTGGGTCTCTTTAGGGAATGAGTGAAGAAATCAAGCATTCACTTGCTGAACATGAGGAACAACCATGAATGGCAACTCTTATGGCCCATACACACGATCCGAAAATCTGATGAAAAATACAGATTTCAAAGCGAAAATCATAGTACAGAGCTTTCGAGAGCCGATCACGACAGTTCATCCGATATTATCTGATCGGACAAGCACGAAAATGTTTCTCGTACGATACCAGGTTGTATGATTTTCGTTTAATCAGTACAGTTGTCGTCTGAAAATACAATATAAATATATTACAACACATGACATCACTTCTGAATTTTTATCCTGTCATGCGAGAATTTTTGTAACTTTAGTAACTTCTCCATTTTCGATATTCGACTAGCATGCAAGAAAAAACTGATGATCTGTCGTCCGATTTTCGGATCGTGTGTACGGGCCATAACACTGTCCTTGTTATCAATACAGTGAATATTTCTGCAATTGTATTTACCTTTATATAATTGGAAAACCCAAATGTTGAGTGTATGTTGCCTGATGAGGTAGGGTAATATACTGTTCGAAAAAACGAAGAGATTTCCAGTCACAACTTACCAACCAGCCAGCGACCAACCGAATTGACCTGTCTAACAGTCTGCGTTAAAAACAGGGGTATGTTTGCACACATTTGCAAATACATGCATAAGCTGCAGGCCCACGGCAAGGCACCCTGCAATCTGCAGACCTTAACTCTACAATTTAAAGAGTCTCTACAATGAGAGCACATGCATTTAATAAGATAGATGGAGGACAGGTGACTAGAGGGAGCCCACCCCTCCTTAAAAGGCACAGGGTCACACTGAACACCCAGCACATCGCACAATGGCGGCAAAGGTGTCAGTGCGTTGCCTGACCAATATAGATATCAACGATAATGCAAAAAGTGGTCACCGCCTCCACCTATAACTGGTTTTAATGGTAAGGAGCACTGGAAGAGCGGACTCAGATTAAAAAAACAAAGAGATTTCCAGTCACAATTTACCAACCAGCCAGCGACCAGGGTAATATACTGTTGTATAAATGTTTTATACATTTTTATGTTTTATACATTTTTTCTCTAGCATGGTTAAAAAAATGAGTCATCATTTACGCCTTTATGTATACATCTCCCACTGTGCATGTAGATGGGAGACACTGATACATATATTTTACATGTCTTATACTGTACATGCCCTACTTTTAATACAGCACATGTATTAATACTCTGGGAGGACAAAATGTTTGTTTTCTGGTACTGTGGCTCCACCTGTAGATCTAAAAGTAACATTTCTATCCTCATCTAGATAATTTGTCTGTATATTAACAAACCAGCAAATTCAATATGCACAATATAGTCTTTTGTATTTTTGATCATTTTTAATTAGAGCACTGACATTTATATTGTTTTAGCTGGTGTAATTAAATGGTGATTAGTTTAAGCCTTGCATTTTCTAATTTATTACAAAAGCTCCTGTACATCGCCTAGGAGTAGCAGTGTTTGATAGCTGGCTGGTTGGATTAGGGATTAGGATAGCAAAGAAAAGTGATTGTTTTATTTGATAAGCCATTGCTCTCCTGCTTTTTAATAAATTAAGTGAAGCATCTCCTTTGGAAAAAGCAAAGCAAATAAATAAATAAATAAATAAGCAGGGAAATATATTGGTCTACATTCATGTTCAAGTGTTTTATTTTAGAAAGGTAAGCCCTTCAGCCATGTTAATGCGCACTAAGCGTATTTTGGTTTTAAAAACATGAAAGCAGCACTTTCTCGCTCGCTTTTTTTTTTTCCATGTTCACTATCTCTCTTCACTTCTTTGCAGCTCCGCTCTAATAACCTGATAGATATCCCTTCACTGCTCCATTAATGAGACACATACTTTAGTTGCATAGGCCTTTAATTTTCTCTGATGCTTAACGTTTAGATGCTGGTTCAATCACAAATGTACAATCTTACAGACAGAAAGGGCTACTGCTTGAGGGTAACTCAAGTACAAATGTGAATTAGCCGTCACATGTGCACAATGAACGCACCAGCTCACTTAGCTGAGAACAAGCTTTGTCATTGTTCTGTGTTTAGAATCCCCTTGATTCCTGCTTCCCATTGCAGAGTAATGTGAATTTGCTTTGAAAGGATGATTAGAGATACAATGGCTCATTCTGTTGATATCCAGCTTTGTATTGGTAATGCTTCCAGTTTGGCAGGTAATAGAAGGTCAAATCTTCCAAGTACTAACAGTGAAGCTTCCTCCATAGAGATGTTTTATATTCCCTTTATTCATATTTTACTCATATATGTATGTATTTCATTTGGGTCTTAATTATAAAAAAAAGAAATATTGAGTACTGTTCTTGATACTTTTTTCATTTCGCACTATTATCCAAATTTCCAAAATAAGCTTTCAGGGTTTGTCGCATTCTTTAAGGTCCAAGGGAGCACTCATATATGGATATGAAAACCTCAAGCAAAAAAAAAAAAAGAAACAAAATTGTGTATTTTCTCACTATGTAACTTGTTTTATTTGGGCTCTTCCTCCTCTGTGAATGCTCTTACCTACAGGTCAACAGAACTATCTGGTTAGCACAGCTGTCAAACGTATGTCAAAACCAAGGTCACATGTTCTTTTTCTGCATGTTGGATGAATGGACTGTCATCTCCTCATTTAAATAAAACCTCAAGAACTAGGGAGGATGCCCATGTTCACCTTGTTGAAAATGCATGTTGCATTGCTACCTCTGGCTCCAACACTCTGAGTCATTGGGATTGATATACTAAAGGCAAATAGACTGTGCTCTTTGCAAAGTGCAATTGCACTCTGTTGGAGCAGTTGCCCCAGGGCTTAGTAAAGGAGCAGAAGCTCTGCTGACTTCCATCATCCAATCATGTGCAAGCAAAAATGCTGTTCTTCTTATTTTCCTTGCACGTGATGAGGTATTCTTTGCAATGTGAAGCTTTACCTCATTTACTAAGCTCTGGAGTAACTGCACTTGCAGAGTGCAACTGCACTTTGAAAACTGCATAGTCTATTTGCCTTCAGTAAATCAACCAGTGGCGGCCAGTCCATTGGGGGCGAAGGGGCGCCACCCCCCAATCTATGCTTCTGGCCCCCTAAATCTACATGCAGGGCGCCGGATGCATGGATTCCAATGGGGTTTTATTTTAAGCAGGTGATTAGAGCCAGAGACTCTAATAGGCTTCAAAAAAGGGTGGGCTTGGGGGGGCAGAGCACTACGCCCTGAGCCCACCCAGTCGTGTGACAATAGCGAATGAATTTTCGCTATGTCACACGGATTCTCCTCCTGGCCAATCAGGAAGCGGGTCCTGAGACCTGTTTTCCGATTGGCCGAAAGGAGAAGCCATGCCCTTGGCCGAGGAGGAGGGATGAGACTGCTGTTGCTGCCTGCCCTCCACTTGTCCAGGGTGAGTGAGCCGGCGACGGGGGGGGGGTATGGTGTGCGGGGGGGTATGGTGTGGTCCGTCTGCCGACCCCCCCCCCCCCCCCCCGGCCCATGGAGCACCAGCCGCCACTGAAATCAACCCAGATGCTTCAAAGCATGAAGCAATTGAAGCTCAAAGCCTTCATCCAAAGACTCATTCCAGATTAGCGATTAGGAAAGCAGTGAGAGGATTATCATGACAGCCAAGCACCTAGCATATTCAGCAGAAGAGTACCTCCATGGCATAGCATGTTTCTCTCCATACAATACTTCTTTAAATATTAGTGTTTCTTTCACACTGGGATAAGGTGCAGATTTACGTGTCTTACTGATTTAGTTAGACTCCCAATCCTTATTTTGGACAAATGGACATGTTTCCTAGTCTAGCCCTTGTGCTTCCTGAGATGAACTGCAAGGGTTTCAGAGCTTAAATGAATCTCTCCATTGTTTGGGAAAATTAGGCATGCACCGATACCAGTTTTTTAAGACCAAGTACAAGTACCGATACTCTTACTCGCTGATACCAATTACAGTTTCCTATTTTTAGCCCTGGTTCACATATATGCATGTTTTGAACCGCATCAGATTTGCATGACATGTGAACCAAACAGGCTTTCTATGGAGTCAGTTTACATGTGTGCGGGCCAGCCACTGTGCGATTTTAAAGTCAGGTACGATTTTCGGTTTAGGTGCGATTTCTACTGTCACACATTTAAAAAAATTGTACCTGAGCCGCTGAATGAAATCGCACAAACTCTTTTACAAATCGCACTGAAGCTGGCCCCGCACATATGTGAACCCAGTCCATCTAGCGGACTTGAAGGTATCAGTTTTAGTATCGAAGCGTGTGATAGCATGTGGATGAGAAGGCCAGGCCTTCTCATCCACATCAGTGCCTGACCTTACAAATGCACTTCTGGAAGAATGGTCAAACATTACCATAGACACACTCCTAAACCTTATGGACAGCCTTCCCAGAAGAGTTGAAGCTGTTATAGCTGCAAAGGGTGGGCCAACTCAATATTGAACCCTACTGACTAAAACTGGAATGCCATTAAAGTTCATGTGTGTGTAAAGGCAGGTGTCCCGATACTTTTGGTAATATAGTGTTTATTCCTCCATCCATGCTAAACAGTACAGATGAGCAAATCTTCTGTTGCATATATTGTTTCCTGACCACTGGTGGCACCGACTGCCAGAATACCCAATAGTGTCTGCATCTGATTCAATGCAAGCGCTGTACAGCCAACAATTATCCTCCCAGCTGCTTCAATTTTTTTAATAGAAGGATATTGGACAGAGTGGTGCCAACAGGGCCATCCATCGGAAATTCACTCAATACATGTCCAGCTGTACCGTACAGTAAGATAGGATTTTCTTTGTTTAGCAATACGTTTCATTAAAAGGAAGTACATTCATATAATTTTCATAATTATTATTATTGGTGTTTGCCAAAATAAAAGTCCCATTTTATTAAGAGTATTCGTTCTATGGCTACAGAGGATGCTGGCACCCACAAGGGGGGCTTCACCGATCTACAAACTTAAAGTGGATCTTCACTGCATCTGACCACCACAAACCAAAAATACAATTTTATTAATTTTTAATGTTTAAAAAACTCCCCCCATTTATCCACATCTCCATGCTTTATTTGGTTGAGAAATCACTTTGAATAACACCCCCTGGCATTTCTGGCCATGGCCATCTTGAGTAAGGGCAGATGATTCATGTAGCCTTTACTTCCTGGAATCCATGTACTCTTAGCTCAGGCATATAGGCAGGAGAGTGTGCTTAGCTGAGAAAACCCCTCCTCCCCTTCTGATGACTCCTGGGATGTTTAACATCATTTGCCTAGGCAAGAAACCAGAAAGTGCAGAAATGTAAAAGAAAAGTTTTATACAAGTAAATAAGATATACTTTCCTACCCATTTACTAATGCTAGCAGCATGAGGATTAAAAATAGTCAATGTTGATTGGCAGCTCCACTTTAATACAATTGACCCATTCTCCCCAGATTTTCTCAAAGTCATTAGGGCATCCTTGGGCCTATTAAGGTATCCTATAAAGGGGCAAAACAATAACTAGCCATGTCCAAACATTAATGTCCAATGCCCAATTTAGAAACACTGATTTCCTGGCATAAAAGAGGAGTAAACATAAAAAAAAAGAAAAAAAAAAAGAAAAGTAATAAGATCCAGTTTGTCAAAGGTACCTAAATGGCATAATTATGGACAACATACATCCCCATACACTGGGGATGGCAAAATTCTGCAACATATAATCAGTGATATGTGAAGGGTTTATATTTGTCAGATGTCTTCAACTGTTTTTACCATTCATGACAGATTGGTGTGTTCCTTTTACCCATTTTAAATAAGCGAGTAGGGTTGAAGTACGTTGATAGGACTGTGCTATGGTATGAGCCAGGAAATTCCTGCCAGCTGTGTATGGATATGTTGGGAATATAACTATTTCACTGGTCCTTAAGGCTTGTAAGCCTGGATGGTTAACTCTACATAACTACACCATACATTCTTGCGATTTTTCGGCATTGGATGAGTTGGAGTAAAACACACTCCAGTGAAGAGGGTTGAAAAATCACACTATGCAGTCCCATTTGGACTTCAACCATGTGTCTAATGCCTCGTAGACACGCATCGATAGTTGGCCCTGAATTTTCGGCCAACGTCCGATCGGCTGATTTTCGGCTTGTTAGTATGATGCTTTCGACAACCGACTGCGACTTTTCGGCCGAATAAAATCTGGTGTGCAGGCTATAAAATTTTTGTTGGCCGTCAACATAACGGCCCATTTTCCGTCAGTCAGTACAGATTTCGGCAGACAAAAATCAGATGAGCAAGACTGGGCATGCTCAGAGAAGAAAAAACACACGGAAAGTAAACCAGCACATGACATCACTTCTGAAGTTGGTTGTTGTTGGCCGAGAAAATTCGTGTGCAGTCTAGACACATTTCAACCAACACAACAACACTGGACAAAAGCCAGCCGATCGGTCGGCCGATAATCGTTGCATGTGTACGAGGCTTTAGTTGAACATACTAAAGTGTCAAATGTCAGGGGCTCCTTGTTTGCACATGAAAGGCGGTTTAAAAGATATTTGACAGTATAGCTGATGCACATGTTTAAGCCCCACTTAAGTCCACTGAAGGCTATTAGGAAGGGTCAGAAAATGTGGAAGCTCTGGGTAATACCAAATGAGATTATTAGGGAAGATATGTAGGCTTAAACTTGGGACAAGGTAAAGGTATGGTTGGTAAATTGATTTAATTAGGAACTGTTGTTTTCAGAACATTCGTTTGATTATCCAATTAAAAGTGGGGTCAAATTGACAGTTGTTTTCGACTGCAGTGATGAGAAAATGTGAAGCAGGATGGAAAAATATTCTCAAACAAATTAATTAATTTCTAACATTGAATGTGACTTTTTTTTTTTTTTTTAGAAATGTCCATTCATTCCAAAATTGAATGTTAAAAGCAAACACAATTTTGTGCTGACCAGATTTTTTTATACAAATGTTTGTTTCGTAAACGTTAATTTCCAGACAGCCATCCTGCATTTTCAAATGGTCAGAAATGGCATACCCCATATTTCTGTCATGACAAGTTCCTTTATAAGTACCAGAATCAAATATAGGAAGACAACATTATCATTATGCTTAGAAACAAAAATATTAAAATTGGTTTTGCTTGACTTATAGGTATCTTCTGTACCTCCAAATTAAGAGGGATATTTTCCATGGACGCCTTTTATGCTCCTTTGCTGATGCTGCTTTCCTGGGTGCTTGTATAGTTCAAGGTAAGTACAATATCTTGTGTTATGTTATTATGCTTCATGATATTGCCCCTTCCAGTTTATAACTTAGTACATTACATAGCATTCACTTGCATGTATGTAAAATGGTAAACCCATAAAAAAATTGCCTCAAAGTACTGGACTTGTTTCTTTCTTTGCAGTATACTAAGGGAGGCTTAGAAATGGCAGTTGGATGTGTGACACTGATGGAAAGGAAGTCATGGATGAATTTAAAAATATCTCTCTTTACAATCCTACCTAGTTTTCTATCTGTTATACACTCCTGGCATTTTTAGATATTTAATGGCTTTTTAAAGTTTTTATACAACTTGAATAATTTTTACTGGAGATGAGGTAGATAAGGGAAATGATTGGAGTGTTGGATGATGTTATCTGGATTAGCATAACGTGCAGCATGGAGATGTTCGAAGCAAAGTTCAGCCAATATGATGGGAAACATACAGTTCAAGTGTTTGATTGTCCCTTCTAAATATTCATGTCTATAAATTGAAATATAAAGACTACTCTTTTATATACCAATGTATTATAAAAAGTTAGAAAAATAATTAAAATCTATAGGGCTGCTACACTCCAAAACGCAAGGGATAAATATGGGGAAACATCTTGTTTCCAGCTGCAGAATAGTTTTAATTCATAGGGTGGTAACTTGAAATAGATTCTCAGAGATTCCCACACTCCAGTTTCCTTGGTTTGCTTGGTTAACTAGTATTGTTTCACAGGAAACACTGGGGTGAAAAATCTGGTGCGGCTGGGCATGGTAGCCAGTCAGCTTCTAACTTCAGCTTGTTCAATTAAAGTGGTTGTAACCCTAAAAAAATATATATGTATATATCCTGTTCCTTTAAAGCATGTTATACAGCACACAAAACAGTGCTTGTGCTGTGTCATTTACCCCTCTCTATGTTCTAAAAAACCTGGTTGATCCTGCCATTTCCTGTGTCCCCCTGTCTGTGCTGACCACAGTAATAATGGCTCCTGAACCCTGAATACCATGGTAAGTTTCTGTGCCTCCATCATCCACTACTCTCTTCTCTCTCCCCCTCCCTCACTGCCTGTCAGCTCAGGAGTCTGTAGCATCAAGATTAACATTAATGGTTGTAAAGTCAACATTAAAGCGGAGTTCCACCTAAAACCAAAAACAAAAAAAATAAAAATACCCCCCGGGCAGTCAGGGCTAGTGCATTCCACAATGGATAGCCTCTGAACTGTCCCGGGTTGCACTTACCTGCAAGAAGAAATACTTACCTTGAAAATGTATTGTCCAGCGCTGCCATCTCAGGTGTGGGCAGCTTGAAGCCAGAGCGATCCTCTTCTGCGTCCTCTTCCATCCTCTCCGGTCCCACGATGCACTGCACCGGCCCCGCCGTCACTTCCGGGTCTGCAGCGTCATCCCTGCACAGTTTCTGGGCATGCCCAGAAGCTGTTTAGCCAGGTATGACGGCGCCTGCAACGGAACTGACGTCTAGGCCGGTGCATGCGCATTGATTCCTGGGAGCGATGACGTTCAGCTCCCAGGAATCATTGCAAGCCAGGAAGTGACGACTCACCGTGGCCGCCAAGGGAGGAAGAGGAAGTAAGGTAAGTATACTATCTTCTAAAACAAGGTAAGTAAAAAAAAAAATTGCGATTATCCATTTGTTTTTCAGGTGACCCGGAGCAAGAAGATGGACGGAAGTTATATTTTAGGGAGGAACTCCACTTTAAGAAATCCTGTAATCCGCTGGGTTACAGGATTATATCATGTGCAGTGTGTGTCTTTCTGTAAAATTATTGCAATAAATACCCTATTTACAGCGCTGCTGGGTGCTCACATGACCTGCCGCTGATCTCCTTCTCTTCTCCCACCTGACGTCAGCGTGGGATCGTGGCCTCTCCCTCTGCAGTGCTCAGAGCGGGGAAGGGAGAGCTTCAGCGGGTCACGTGAGCACCCAGCGGCACTGTAAATAAGAGATTTTTCGCAATCATTTTACACATAGACAGACACTGCACATGATATAATCCTGTAACACAGCGGATTACAGGATTTCTTAATGTTGACTTTACAACCACCTTAAGCTTTGACAAAAATACTGGAAGTTGATTGGTTTCTATGCAGAACTGCACCCAATTTTGCACTCTCCAGTTTTAGTAAATCAACCCCACTGCACCAAGGACTAACACACAAACTTCTCTAATTTTCTCAATGTTCCTGCTTTGAGAGGTGGGTCCATTATTTTTGGTCCCCTTTCTCAAGCATACCACCTCCGATGGTGCAGACGGGCTATATATATAATGTAGCGGGGAACATTGTTTGCAACCCTCTCATAATAGGGATGTAAGCCATTACGCCTAGTGTGCCAAATGGTTGACTTTTGGCTGGTTCGGTTAACAATTCTATTGATGCTTGTGTATTTAGGGGGTAAGGAAATGCAGAAGGTGAACTGTAAAGCCTGTGGTCCTGGTCCAATGATATGTCCAGATCCAAGCACTTTCTAGCCTATGTCATCTGCTGCCTGCAGTAATTAATATTCTGACCTCTCTGTGTCAGAAACGAATCATGTAAACCTTGTAAGAAATGATTACAATCTTTCCATAAGCCTTGTAATAACTGAATATTACCTTTGCAGCTGAGATCGGTGATTATGATCCTGACGAACATCCTGATAATTACATCTGTGACTTCAAGATATTCCCTAAGCAGTCACAAAAGCTGGAAAGGAAAATTGTTGAGATTCATAAAAGTGAACTTAGGTATGTAATAAATTGCTGAGTGTCAACAATTGTTTGAGCCTAGATTTTGCCATTTCCCTTATATTCTGTTTGCATATTACTGTAAATACTCCTGTGTGCCCCTTTGAAATATTCTTCTGCTCATAATTGAAATTTTAATTGCTCTAGTTTCCTCTCCTTTCTTAAATTTTCAGTCATTTTAACGTATCTGTATGCTTAGGCTTAGGAATCCTGAATTCTTCAGGTCCTGGGTGTGACCTTTCCACCATGGAGTTTTAGCCTTCCAGCTGCAACAGAAAGGGTTTTACTTCTGCTATTCTGTTCTAACCCTAAAGTGGTTGTAAACCCTCACATATACCCAGTGAGGGGATTATCCCCAGGTGATACACAGAGATTAAGGAAAAAAAAAACTCTCCTACATAAATTCTATCTGCAGTCTTCACTTCTCTACATCATTTCAAAGTGCTGAATTTATAAACTTGTCTCAGAGTTCAGAAAAAAACGGGGTGGAGAGCTAAAGTTACACTCTGCAGAGGCCAGTGAGAAGAGCTCTGAGAGTTGATTGGAGGGAAGAGACCCCCCCCCTTTCACACAGCACACAGCAACAGAGCTGAGACTGTCAATCAGCTGGAGGTTCCTCCACTGTCACATTTTTTTCTCTTTTTCTCAGTGCAATAAGTAGACAATTAAGGAATATTCAATCCATCCAAACATTACACTCTGTGCAAAATAAGCAAAACTCAGTGCTTGACAGGTGTCCAAATTTGGAAATGCTAATATGTAATATTAAAAAGTATTGAGTCCATCCAAAAGATACACTATGTGCAAAATCAGCAAGATAAGTTGCTTTACAAGTGTCCCAAAACGTAGTGCTCGTATTACCACCACCAACACCGGAGGATGGCCTCTCACCTTATATTACGACCTGCGCGTTAACACTAGGTCTGAAGGAGCAGTTTCCCACAAGGGTTAATCCACAGGTGATTTTCCTCTTAGGCTTGCTAGGGCACCATGGTGGTTACCTCTGCGGTCACTTGAAATGACAACTCAAACTGGACATGGAAAGAAGTCAAAAAGGAATCTAATGCTCTCTGTAATTACTCTCTTTTATTATAATGAAGAAATGAATAATGAATATATAATGAATAAAAAATAAATACACTCACATGGAATGCACAATAAGCTCGTGCGGGCTAAGAATGCATATCAGAGCCGATAGAGGAGCCGTCCCCTACTGAAGAAGTCGTGACGTTGGAGACGTATGACGCAACGTGTATAGGGGGCAGAGAGCTCGGATGAGCGGCGACCCAGCAGCACGGCTCCTCTGTTGGCTCTGATATGCACTGTTAGCTCGCACCTAAATAAATGTTTGGCGTGGCAGACTTTCAAAAAATCATATATTGTATCTGTATATGTAGTGTCTTGAAAAAGAAAATGTATTTTATTGGGATTTTATGTGATAGACCAACTGATAACTGGTTTTAACCACTTAAGCCCCGGAGGATTTGGCTGCTCAAAGACCAGGGCCTATTTTGCGATTCGGCACTGCGTGACTTTAACGAACAATTAAATTGATGTCCTTTTTTTCCCACAAAAAGAGCTTTCTTTTGGTGGTATTTGATCACCTATGCGATTTTTACTTTTGCGCTATAAACAAAAAAAGAGCAACAATTTTGAAAAAATAACAATATTTTTGAGTTTTTTTATATGAAATTCCCCCCCCCCCCCCCAAAATGTAAAAATCTAAAGTTTTTAACATTTTGGGCCAATTTGTTTTCTGCTATATATTCTTGGTGAAAAAAATTGCACTTAGCGTATTTTGATTGGTTTGCGCAAAAGTTATTGCGTTTACTAACTACGGGAAAGATTTATGTCACTTTTATAATTTTTTTGTTTTAACTAGTAATGGCGGCAATCTGCGATTGTTTTTGCGGGACTGTGACATTGTGGCGGACAGATCGGACCCTTGACTGACATTTTTGACACTTTTGGGGGTACCAGTGACATTACTACAGTAATCAGTGCTATACATATGCACTGTTACTGTAAAAATGACACTGGCAGGGAAGGGGTTAACTTCATTGGTAAAAAGTGGGTTAAATATATCCCTAGGGGCGTGTTTCTAACTGTGGGGGGCGTGGCTAGGGATGTAACCACAGAGACATACGATCCTACATAGCAGGATCGTATAGTCTCTGCAGTTACTCCATGGAGAATGACAGACGGCTTTGTTTACATTAACCACCTGCCTTTCTCCCTTTCCAGCGGGAGATTGCAAGTGGCCGGCAGACATCGGAGCCGCCAGTCACTCGCGTGGGGATGTTAGTGAACGAGCGGGGGCAGGACCGTGCCTCCGGCGTCGCGCACTCGCCCCCTAGAGGCTCGTGGGCGAGCCACGTACCCCTATGTCAATTTGCCCAGGAGGGACTGACCTCCGCAGTAAATATACTGACGGCGGTCGGCAAGTGATTAAAAAACTTTTACAAATTAATATATCTGAAAAGTGTGGCGTGCATTTGTATTCAGCCCCTTTACTCTGATACCCCTAATTAAGGTCTAGTGGAACCGATTGCCTTCAGAAGTCACCTAATTAGTAAATAGAGTCCACCTGAGCGTAATTTAATCTCAGTAGAAATACAGCTGTTCTGTGAAGCCCTCAGAGGTTTGTTAGAGAACTTTAGTGAACAAACAGCATCATGAAGCCCAAGGAACACACCAGACAGGTCAGGGATAAAGTTGTGGAGAAGTTTAAAGCAGGATTAGGTTATAGAAAAATATCCCAAGCTTTGAACATCTCATGGAGCACTGTTCAATCCATCGCCTGAAAATGGAAAGAGCATGACACAACTGCAAACCTACCAAGACATGGCCGTCCACCTAAACTGACAGGCCGGGCAAGGAGAGCATTAATCAGAGAAGCAGCCAAGAGGTCCATGGTAACTCTGGAGGAGCTGCAGAGATCCACAGCTCAGGTGGGAGAATCTGTCCACAGGAAAACTATTAGCCATGCACTCCACAAATCTGGCCTTTATGGAATAGTGGCAAGAAGAAAGCTATTTTTGAAAGAAAGCC